>NC_091944.1:18426104-19065271 GCF_041260155.1 Ptychodera flava | reverse complement strand
CAATTTCAATTTTGATGAAAGAAGGATAATGACTTTTCTTGTGTTACGTAACATGAACAGGTCAATTTCATTGTTAAAAAAAGACATTCTCATATCGTCATACAGTACACTAAAACAAGTGACTGGTTTTTGGATTACTCAATATTTGACTTTTCAGAATGTTGTAGTGACCATTTTTAGTCATGCACCTCCCAACGATACTCGTACGATAGCGCATCCCCTTCAGTAAATACAACCAAACTTTCTCTGTACATGATGACATCTTCATTGTTACTTCAGCTGACAATTACAAAGCAAACAAGTGGTATTTTTTGTTTTCATAGCTGTCACACATTTTTTTACATTTCCGTATATGTACTTAACAGATAAGTTAATGAATATCTGAATCTGATTTGGGTTAAGAATTTCAATGATTATTTCAAATATCCTTCAACCAGACTTGTATACTGACTGGAAACACCTTACAACAAAAGAGGTGATAATGTGAGTGTGCCATACATAGAGTCACATACAAAGATCAGGAACTCATGAAACGGAAAGTCTTGTCACACTACGGGTTCTATATGCGACAAAAATATAAACGCTCTCTACCATTATGAAAATCATCAGTCTGGTTGTTTCATCTATACGTGTAAAAGCCCGAGCAAAACTCCATTGTGTCGATTCCATGAAATTCACTGGACACCGGGCAACATGAGACACCATGCGTATGGAAATTGATATCTGCCAAGCTGTGAAGCAGCAATCAAAACAGTTCAATAGATTTCAATTCCCTTGTTTGCTTAGCCCTCTCAGATAAAGAACGCGTGGCAGCCAGCAGATCATGTTGTTATGGTTACTACATACGTAGAAAATAGTGATACCAAGGTTGTTTGTATTTTTGTCGTTTGCCCAAACAACCTACAAAATAGTTGCTATCAAACAAAATAAATGTATTTACAAACAAAAACAACAAACAAACAAATAAAGGTAGGTCACTTTTCCATACACAAGTTATGAACCTGTTTTTTCAGTGTAATAATACATATTAGGTTATTGTTAATTTTTATTGTTGCGATTCATGGTTCCTGGGCTGTATTTGTGGTTTATTTTCCCGGTCTGCTGTTGTAAATTTTTTGTTTCTAGCCTTCTTTTATGCATTATGAAAAGGGCACTGTGATGTATATGTGGTACATGAATAATTTTCAATAATAATGACAATAATATTAATAATATATGCACATTAAAAAATGTGACTGCAGCTCTTAACAAATATTTCTAAATATTTACTATCTGATTTTAATACTGAGTTTCTTGTCGTGTTCCTATAAGCATGGAATAATCAAATTTTTATTTCTTCATAACCATCGTAGCTTGCGTTGGATAACATGTTTTATGACTCTCTATTTTATGAGTTGATTTGCAAATACTTGTTTGGACTTTGTATTAACCCCATGACAACATTAAATGCTGGAAAATTTCAACAGGCACAATATTGAACTACTGTAAATCTCGTGTGTTGGAAAATTCTGGCAAGGTTCCCGTGTGTTATACATTCATCTTTGGTAAATGTGATAACAATGACAACGGTATATAGTTAAGTGATTTAATGAAGTATGAGAATACACGGTGAACACTGATCACCATGGTGATGAGAAAACAGACACAGATAGCAAACTGACATACTGTACATGTATGCCCTGCCTTAAAACAAAAGCTAATAATTCTATTCAGGAATAAAAAGGATGCGCTTTATTCCACAGACCCAGTATGCCCAAGAGATCACATGATGGCAGTACAAACAAACCTGTATAGAAATACATGTACATGTATGTGTGTTTGTGCACATGGTTTTGTTTGTACCATGGTCCATTCGAATTCTGGTTTTGACCCATTGAAATAAACATCCTTAAATCTTCAAACATAATGACTACTGTAAATTGTCTTGAAGCCTATTTACCGTCAATTTACAATGATGCCAGGAGAACGCCATTCATCAGGTTATATAAACAATTCACTGTCTTTCAAGGCATGGAAAAGACTGTGAAAAGGTGTCTAATCTACTTTTTATGACTTTTCTTCTGGGACAGGGTCAAAGGTCATTACAGTTACACTTTCAGTGTCTTTGTAACAGTTTAACTCAAGGTGAGAAGTAACCGAAAAGGCTTTTGAAGACTTAAGAATAAAAACATTTTCAGAACTAAATGTTAGGACACATATAGCTGCAGTTGTTACACCTGTCAGCAATTTACCTTAAAGCAGGTGCTAATACACTTAATATGCAAATATGTATTTCTTTGATGTTGAAAAGGTAAGGTGACCTTACCATTTCTAATTGTATTCTGTCTACAATTTTATCTTAGTTCAACAAGACTATATATTTTGATTTCTAAAGGATGCCACAAAGAGTTATTTTGTTACTGATGCAGGTGTACGTGAAAGCAATCAAGTTACAGCGCCATTGGCTGTCTTTTTTATGTTTTCCTCTGTTCTGCTTGTCGAATGCAATTTCTTTTTCTATTTTTTAAACCATGTCAAAATACCTAGCATTCAACTTGTAAACTCAGCCTGTATATTTACATAATATCAAATGTTATTGTTTATCCACTGATTGTTCATTTGTGTAATAATAACATCTTTGAAACAGTTTTGCTCACAACATTGTATTGGTAAGGATTCAACTTCATACATTCACAAACTTACATGACAAGATGAAGAAAATGTATTTCTAAAACAAAAGTAATTAAAATATTTTCAGAAGTTATAGCTATTTGTGCTATAGTCATGTATTTTTTCATCTTTGGCCATTTTGAAAAGGGGTTGTAGAGCTAAAAAAGTACTTATTATTTTTGGTTTAATTTGTAATTTTAGTAGGTCCGAAAAACACTGTACCTAATCTTCCACATCAGGTTTTCCTAGGGGGTTCTGCTGTAGTTACTGAGAATGGGACCCCTTATGATTATGTTGATTCATAAATTTTTCTGGTGAAGTCTTGCTGATTTTTTTCACTGAAACACAATAACCTACATGTACCACTGGCTTCCAAAACACCAGATTTCAATTATTTGCATTTTGCATTGTACAGGCATTAAAGTTACTACTACAGTTAATTACAGTCAAATATGAAGGGATGTTTCATGAACGATAGCTTTCACCAACAACAAGTACATCGGCAGGGTGTAGTTCAACAATGACGGTATTTAAGATATTGAAGTACGGGTATGTCTGGAGGTGACAAATTCTTCAACCATTTCTGTAAAAGGCTGCAGTACCTATTGTACTCATTTTAGATCACAATGTTTGATTGAAAACACTTAGCATTACACATTTAATACGACCAACTTTCCACATCAGTGGCTTCAATGTGCATTATTAATGATGTTTCATTATCATCACTCTAGCGCAAAATTTCTGGTAATGGCTTATATAATTCCGTCGCCTGGCTTTTGTTTTGCCATTTAAAGTATTCCCAGAGCAGATCCATTCCCATTTCCCCTTGCTGGCACTTAATCCCCGATATTACGGCAAAGGAACAAAGCTTTGTAAACAAACGGGGCAATGACATTTTTTTGCCTTCACTGATTCCAATTTCGACCAAAAGAAATTGCCAAGAATTCTTGTGTCACTGCCCTACTAATAGTTTATTTCAGCTTTGAAAATAAAGAAAAGTTTGAACCTGGGTTATGATGGTAAAAAACTACAAGCACCAAACTCGTGTAGGATTAAACAACAAGTTAGCAAATGTGACAGAACTGCCCATACACATAAAGAGAAGCTTTTATTCTAAAATGGTTTGCTACCTTAGTGACATTTGTTGGTGTTTTTTACTCACAAAATTTTAAAAATTTGACATATTTTTGTTGAATTCACAGATGGAAAAGCTGATCAACCACGCAGGTTCAAATACAACTTAAATGAAATGAACATGAAAGTAATCTTAGGGTAATATATGGATGATGCACATTGAAATTGTGTTTCCATCCTTAGACTATCAAAATATGAAAAGGTAATGTGGAATGATGCACGCTGATGCATTGTGCAGACATAAAAATGACAGCTGAGGAAGATACAAAATTTGCCCTTGGTGAATTAATTTCAAAACCACAACAAACACATCAACAGATGCACTTTGTCTAAAGATTGCAGAAACTTCCGCTTTCCTGTCAGGTTTATATCCAAGAATGGAATTCATATCAAAGTCTTGTTAATTAAGAAAACATTATTCGTACATGCAACAGTACGTGGTGGGTTGATACTCTCAAGAAATTTATCAGTAAGACAGGCAATTTCTCTGATTGCTGATCTAGTTATTTTTAAACAACTGAAAGAACAAAACAACCTGTATGACTTTCAGGTTTTGCAGTTCTGATAGAAGGTACCAGTACTTTTGAAAAATGTTTATCATACTGGATTTGACTGTGTGTATACTTGCCTTCTTCACTTACAGTCACCGTACCCAGTAACTCTTGAAACTCAACAAAACAAAGATATTTTCAAAACTGAACAGATGGGAGACAGTTTATGGTACACTCAGAGTTACGGTCTGCACGCTCCGTACTTGTACTGATTTCGATTTTTGGAGATCTGAATATGACAGCAAATACACACATACTACAAATGAATGAAAGCACAGTACACACACACACTTCTTTTGTACAATTTTCCACAGGGCGGAATCACACACAATAGAGAAATGTTTTATACACGATTTTTTACCGTACCTCAGAATCCTGAACATCCACTAACAGGTAAAGGGAATTAAGTATAGGCAGAGACAATATCCTCAGAAGAGAGCGATATCCGGGGCTTCAGCAGTGCTAGGAGCTCCTTACGCAAATGCTGTTAAAGCCTGCACCGTGTGAAGAAAATTAGCCAGCACTGAGTTGTCCACTGGCAATGCCTGCCTAAGTCAGTGTTTAGCTGTCATCAGATCCCAGGAATATATCACTTTGGAATAAAGGCGCTTGATATAAATCTAATCCTGTATGATGACATAACCAAGACTGGCTATAATAGCGCACCAGTCAATTGTTCTCTCCAACTGAATAATTGCACCCCTCCTGAGTTAGGCGTTTGGCAAAATGGAACGGTCCAAACTCAGGCGACGTATAGGACTGCATCAGTATTGAAAACGTGGATTTGAAGAAGAAAAAATATGAAAACCTTTTCACAGCTCATTCAGAGAATACTCTATTGTACTGAATCAGTGATTTCCATGAAGAAAATTTTAATAGGAAGACGTCGACTGAATATTTCTTCCCCTGACACTCACAGGTGACTATTCCAGCAGCGATTAAATATTATTTTCATACATTATTCATGAACAAACATCCTTTTTCATTCAAAATAATCATTTGATTTCAGCAATTGAAAAATATGACCACGTCATTTTTAATTTCAACAAGGAGATGAGGTTAGACTGGGATATTTCTGGAGCGTCTGCAATGAATCATCCAACCATAACAATGAAAGTAGTCAGACACAGATATGAAACGGAATCGGAACACAAATCATTACCATCTGATTTCATTAGACTAAAAGGGATGTTTCATGGTATGAAAAAGAAAAAAAAAAGAGCATTACGTAAAGTGGACTGTCTTTGCCGTATCCAAACGTCCTTCCCTGGAGCCTATACACATGGCTCGTTCTCCACCCTCACACACCAGTGTTTGTCATTTCTCTTTCAGTTACCCTCTTCTGCCACTTGTCATTAACACAATGGAAGTACATGACAAGGCTATGCAAACAAAATGCATGGGGGGGAGGGGGAAGGGGAGGGTGAGAATAATGAACTGTTGTTTGGCATCTCCACATTTTACGACGTTCTCTACAGTTTGTGTGGCATATCATTCTGAAACGTTTACCGACTCTCATATCTTCATCATCTTGTATTTATGAAAATCACAGCTTTTAATTTTTCCCATAGGGAATCGTTGAATTTCAAATGTCATTGAAAACAAATCACAGCTTTTAATTTTTCCCATAGACTTAACACAGGGAATCTCCGAAATTTCAATTGTCACTGAATCGAGATGACATTTGCATTGTAGTCCCAAAGACTGAAAGGTGATTTTCATTCTTGTTTTAACCCTTTCACCACCATGGTTTGTCCCAAATCCATTGTTTTCTATGGTAAAGTTGGACCTGTACACAGGGAACTGCAGTACGAATGTGTGATGCCTGATTCTTAGCACACGGGTAACGACATTCATGTGAATTCATACGTAATCAACTATTCAACTACAGATCAATACGTACAGCAATTACAACATTCAAAAAGATTCAAAAACTATACCAACAATACGTCTTGCATCTCACTGCAACTTTTTCATCAATATCTGCATGAATTAGTAATCGTTACGAGTTTGATCAAATATCGCCCTGAATAAAGCTGTGAAAACGAAGCAGGTATCACCATGAGAGAAAATAAGGAAATTATTAAAAAAGGACAAAACACACTGAATATGAGATTTCAGAGTAAATTATTTCATAGTTTTCATGGAGAGACTGATTATTCACATTCAACTCTGGATCAATCAATTGTGAATTGATGTGAGTGATTTGTGGGCATAATCAAAAGTTTTCTTTTGACAGGGTTTAAGCCAATTAAATACTGCCTACTACACTGCATTCTGTGGATTCTAAAATGACAGCGACGTTGACTATTTCCAAAGCATATGTGACTAATAGCATCAACTGCTGTTGACATACAGGGTATCAATGTTGTAGGCAAAGCCAGGGTGACAGATGTCAAAAAATAAATATTTGACGTTTTCAATATTGAGATGGCCCAATCTTGGGAGGGGGTGGTCGGTATGAGGACATAATTTTTTGTTGAGCATTCAAAAAGTTTACTGATTTCTCCTTTCTGTTTAGCAGCGCAAGCAAATATTTTTCTGAAATTCCAAAATTTTTTCTGTTTGCATGAACATTTCTCATGAGAGTATAATGACAGGAAAATGTTTTTAAAAGATTTTGCTGTGCAGATATTTTGCTTACATTTTTGACCTACCCTCCAGCAAAATAAAATACCAGTTGTGATTTGTAGGGCATGCCATATATATGTGATACTTTTTGATATGAAAACTTCATAACAAAATTTGATACAGTAATTTTTTTTTAATTTAATAACCTGATAATTATGTCTAGTTTAAAATCTCTGACATTATTTCAGTGATTTTTCTTTTTGATAGACACTATCTATATCATTAAAACTTCTTTAGAAAGGCCAGTAGCTATCTTTTGATGATTTTTCCACTACGTTTGTTTTTATGTCAATTGCATATTCTTGTTCTACTCCTCAAAATTATGTCAAAGTACCTACTGTTTATTTAGCTCATCAATACAGTGCAGTTATTGTTTACACATGAATTCTAGTCCAGACCAGAATTCACTTTTAAACAATATCAATGCAGACTACACATGTACAGGCTTGAATACTGATTATCATATTAACCCTTTGAGAGCTGTAATTTTTTCCCACCAAAATTTTGGTGGAATATTTTACCAATTTTTATGAAAATTTCTGTAATTTTTTGACAATTTTGGACCAAATGGACATCACATTCTATTGACTATAGTGTTTTATCAAAATTTTGGCAAAAATCTAAAATTGAATGGTATATATTTTATGAAGGTGGAAAAAATTGACTTTGGCACTCAAAGGGTTAAGCGTATTTCACAACTTCCCATATTAATAAATAAAATATAACACCAGAAGATGGCACATTTTTTTCCCTTAGAATTAAATTTTAGCAATAATCCTTCTCACAGCCAGGTATACACGAGATATAATGAATGACATATAGCAATTGTCTAGTGGCTTGTGCTTTATTGATCAAACTGTGCCTGAATGGAGTTGCATCATTATGGTGTTCTAAATTGTTTACCGTTTCAGTTTGGGCACTTGAAGAGAATAAAGCAGATTTCAAAAATTGGGTTGTCTTCATTGAACCAAAAGCTGGGACCTGGGACTGAAGATCTGTAAAAAAAGACGATATGTGGCATGCGTACTCTGCCATGAAAGTGAAAGTGACACAGATGACAGAAGTTGGCTTCTCTTGCATGGCAAAGTGCATTTGAAATATTCCAATAGGGCAGCTCCAAAACACAATGTCGAAACTTTGCTTTTTTAATACTCTCCATGTTTTCAACCACTTATTTTTTGACAATGCTGAACTTTCCCTTTTACCTAAATGCCCTTTGTTTCAGCAGTAACCTTCTTGTTAACTAAGGAACCTATTTTAGTACTGGTGCATTACGTTTTAATCAAAGCTGACGTAAGCTCTTATCCAATCAGAATGACCCGTACGTGTACTTGGCACACTAATATAATATCCTGTTAGTTGATTACCACACACAGGATGAAATATTTGTCTTGGAAAATACACTACTGCAACATATTTTCAAACTTTTTTCTGAACTCCACTAATTTTCGATCACAAAAAGGTGAAATTTTTCCTTAAAAAGCTCAACATGGTTTTAGGTACTAGATTTAAGAACTCTACCTATGTAATCTGGGCAATTTTACTTTACATAATTTTTTTACCATGATGTTATTCATCAAGTTAATTCTTGACTTGAAATAGCAGAGAAAAAAATAACATTTTTTGTTCAAATCTATTGATCGTCAGTTTGTCAAATGTCCAATCTGCAATTTAAACCAAGGCCGTCTCATTATATTTTTGGAGTCAACGCATCAACTAAATTGTTGTTTCTGCAATTTCAGCCTGACATTTAATATCATGTGTCTATTGCCAAAAATAGCAACCTAAGTATGTACTTTGGCTGATAAATTTGAAAATAATTTCATGGAAAGAGTGTGTGGTGTGCCTCCAGGGGCAAATTTATGGTGTAAGGGATGACGCATTTAACTTCAGTTCACACATTAATGACAGTGCTGCATTCAAACAGACAGGAATAACATTTATATCCAGTGTTAAAAAAGGCGCAGTCTACGTATGAATGAGATTTCGGCAGCTAAAAATGTATTGATGACAAAGTCAAAGGTGTTGAAAATTGTGTTTATCACAAGTAGCTGTGATGATTTTAATGGGTATTTTTCCAATGATGGATAGACTTGATCGATGTGTTTTTGTCAACTGTCAAAAAACGTGACAATGTGCAAAAAGCAGGAAAAAAAACCAAACCTAAATTGAACATGAAAATTTGTGAAAAAAAGAAAAATGTCAAATAGGCAAACTTTGTGAATCTAAAAAAAAGGATACCAAACAAGTGAATCCTCATCACTGCTTTTTAACATCATGTGGAATTTACAAAATGTAAGAAAAATCAATTTTATCAAGTGCATAATAACGTTTCGATTGTTAGAAGCTACTTTTGATTCTAAATACAATTGTGAAAGACTTGACCATCTTTATCTATACATCCACAGAGATAGCTCGGTTAGGAAATGGTTGACAAAGATAAACATGTCATTTCAACATTGTTCTTATTCTATTCAACTTTAAAAATTTTTCCCACTTTTGATTTTCCCCAATTTTTCACCTGCATGTATTTTCAGGATGGGCACTGGGTGAGGTGAAATTATCAATATGAAATTATGAAAAATGAAATTATCAAAAGTCATTATTTATTTATTTATCTATTTATTGTTTGTTAATGGTAATATTTCATGTTTTAGGATGCCATACATCAGTCCGGGTTATGTCCATATAGAGAATAGTTGGGAAAAGCCAATGGCGTACCGTATATGTAATGAGGTTAAGGCAAGAACCAATCACATACTGTATATGTAATGACGGTTAAAGGTTAAATGGGTTCACTTTGAAATGTTATGCTGAGATCGCGATCTGACCTGACAGATCCACCGTGACCGATCGAGTGAGAATGTTGGCTACCCGGAGGTCTCGAGTCAATTTGCGACGTTCTACCGTGTTAAAAATTGTAAGGATTTCTTCAGGAATAGTTTTCTGAGTTTCTTTACTCTAGACCATGTTCGACAAAGAGTTATTGGACGTTTTTCGTACTCTTTACCAGCTTCTGGTTAACTTCTCGGCGATTGATTCTGCGCACGTTTTTCTGAGCGAAGGGTCAATCGTACCGGGAAATGCATGGTGATCGAAAAAATCGTGCTCCATCGTGCTCCGATCATTGACAAGCAATCGACCCATCGTTGCAAAGCTTGAAACATTCTCCATGCTACAGATGGAAAGGTTAAATTAAATTTGACCAAAAATAGGCGATATTTGGCAAAAAATAACTTGCTGTAAATTTACAAGGGTCAAATCCTGATTTTCAGGAGCGGTACCTGGCCAGGAAAATCATCCAAAGAAGTAATATTCGATGTAATAACCACCAGTGTCAGTCACCATCTCGACTGTACTGAACATTGTGCATAACATCTACATCTAAAAACTACCTAGTGCTAAAAATAAAGGGTGAAATCTGGCCGAAAGTTCTGAACTCATTACAATCTGCGAGCCAAGGATTGCATGGTTAATTATTCATGACGTTGGCGGCGGCAGGTTCGCTGATTGGTCAATCGTAATATCCTCTCTATGGACATAACCCGGACTGTACATAGTAGGTGAATAGCAATGAACTCCCTGGAATAATGTAAAATTGCACTACGGCTTGACAAGCACCTAGTACTCTTCAGTCTCGCTGCTTTGTCTACATTTCCTTTGAATTGCCCACTTTATATCAATAAATGAATAACAAACAAACATACGAATAAAGAAATAAATAATAAATAATAAATAAATAATTGACATAACTATTGATAATTTCTTATTCCCATATAACAAGGGGAAAATATTGTCAGCAACATAAAAACTGTCACATTCTACGATGTATAACAATCCACTGATAATGTACTCATTAATCATTAAATGGATGATATTAGATTTAGTGATATGAACTTAGGAACAGCTGTTGCATCTATTGATATATTGTGCAATATGATCTTCTGATGGACATGTTGTCACTTTGCGAATTCCGGCTATCTGTCGAAGTACTGATCCAGCATGATGAATTCAGACATGTTGATTTACAGGCTCTTTTGACCTCAGTCGTCTGTCAAACTGTTAATCTGGCTAGACGGTACTATTGCCAGTGGTGCGGCATAACCAAAATTTTCATAACAATTGTGCATTTTGTGATAAAAGCATGAAATTTGGTACGAATGTAGATTATCATAATATAAATAATCAATTGGATACCGAGCCACCACAGGTTGAGCCTCGTTCTGGTGTGGCGGCCATTTTTAAATATGGCGACCATCAGTCACTATAAAATCCCATAGTTGCTGCTCTACAGATGATTCTGTGGTGAATAGAGGACGTATTTCCATCATAAATGCCTTTTAAGATTACCATTTGCATATTTATTGTTTAAAAATCAATTTGAATACCGATCCCTTACAGGTAGAGCCTCGTTCTGGTGTGGCGGCCATTTTCAAATATGATGACAATCAATCCCATAGTTGCTGCTCTACAGATGATTCTGTGGTGAATAGTGGATGTATTACCATCATAAATGCATATTAAGATTACTATTTGCATTTTTATTGTTTTATAATTTCATTTTACTAGAAAAACGGGTTCTCTTAATAAAATTATTGACAATATGGTTGAAACAAGGCAAAAGTGGAAGATTCAAAATTGTCAAATTGAATGTTTTATACGATGATCAGCTGTCAGCTGTTCTGTGTAGTTAGACTATCAGAAGGTATTGTTAAGAGTTTATTTATTTTATTCTTATTTTTAATCGTTGGTGCACCAGTTTTAAGCATTTTTAGAGTTGTAGCTGGTGCGTGCGACACTCACCAGGTTTTGCAAATAGGCCTAGATTGGCCCATGGCTGTGGTGGGGAGGGTATGATGCGTCCGAGTGTAAAAACAGCCAGTTCCATGTTCTTCCAATGGATTGAGTGTTCTTGAGTAGAAATGTTGAATATGTGCAATATTTTGACATAGACTAATTATCTTTTCTAATTGTTATAAGTCAGCCATTGACAAGTTTTGCAGGGTGTTAAATCACAAGGCCTGACATGGAAAATTGTGCGGGGAATTTAACCCTATCTCTCACTCTTGTTCATCTACATTCACGCGTAGGCCTACATACAAAAAAGTACAATAATATTTACTGTATAACAACCCTTCTAGTTTTAACGTTAAAAACAATAACATTTTGGGGGAAATCTCTTATATAATCCCATAATTGTCAATGTTAGAGATTTATCATGTAACTACAATTAGTACATAAGTGCAGCCGTTTAAAATTTGACCACGTGGAGAACACGATCTATTTTTATATTATTTTTCGGCTATATGTACTATATTTTATACATAACTTTTCCTAATTCATTTCACATGAAACTTATCTTCTGTAATTTGATATCTATTTCATGATTTAGATATTGGTTTTAGAGTTATTTCAATGTCGATGGTCTATTTCATAATAAATATATATGGATTCATGCCTATAATATTTTGAACATCGTATATTTTGGTACTAATTTCTTGGTCGTACATAACTTGTTGTTGAAATGCAAAAACATGGTACCATAAATTAGATTGTATTACTCCACTTTCTTTGTTTTAACAAACATGGAAGGTAGGGAAAGTAAAGCTAAAACACAATCCTGCACTTTTGTCCGTCACGTCCGGGCTTGGCACTCCCCGGATCTCTGCTTGCTTTTGCATAGCTAGTCAGCTTGCGGTATTTTATTCCTTTCCATGGTGTTTACATAGGCTAAGACAAGAAGTTTAAACGACAACCCTAAATATTTGCCAATCATTTTCTTGTTATCCACTTGACACATGCACCCAAGACCTAAGCAAGGTAGTGTTGGCTGGCCAATTATCTGATCAAATGGGAACCTTCCTATACAAACAGTGACACTGTAGTCCAGATTGAAACATAAATCTCAGAGAATTTACGCAGTTTTGTATTCACAATAAATCATTTGCACATTCAGTGACATACAATTACAGAAAAGCTATTACCAAATTTTGAACGTTTTGAACATGTCAGCCCAGCTAAATCTGAACTACTTTATAAAGTATACTGAGTGTAGAAGCAATAATGAGATCGATCAAGTATCAGATACATGCTTTTAAACTATTGAACATCATTTGATTTAATTCGTAAAGATTAGAAACGATAATTAGATCGGTTCAATATGGGATATATCCTGAAATATTTTACTGAAGAATGCCAGCTAAACTTGAGCCAATTTATAAAGTTTAGAAACGATAATGAAATCGACCAAATATCGGATATATCCAGGAATAAAGTACCTAAGAATGGCTAGCTAAATTTCTGCTTATTTATGAAGTTTAGAAATTATCATTAGAGCAGCTAAATATTGGACATATCCCTATTTTTGTTATTGAAGAAAGCCAAGCTATATGACATATCTTTAGACACTTGTGCTAATTTATGAAGTTTGGAAACGATAATTAGAGCAGCTAAATATCAGGTATATCTATTCCATAATATTTTGTTTATGAAGAAAGTCCAGCTTTCTGATATATCTATACAAGTTTTTCTTCAGGAACGCCCAGGTAATTTTGATGTAATGTATAATGTTTAGAAACGATTATTGGATCAGCTCAACTGTTGAATTAGCTGTGCTCATTGATACAGTTTACAAAACAAACCTGAAACAAAATAATTTAATATACGATGCTGATAATATTTTGAGATCATCCGTGACTATGATTTTGGCTGAATTCTTTCATAAAGACGTGTTTGATAAAAATTTATATGTTTCAGGAAATTTGCCGTATCTGTGTACCCCTAGAAATATGATCCCAGTGGCGACTAAATTATATTAAGTTCACTTCATATTTTGACATACGTCTGTTACAATCAAAACGGATTTCATATAAGCATTATATTGCCTTCTGTATTGTGTGGAGCAAAAGCAAATGGTAAAACGTTAGATAAGCCGTAATTTGAAATGTAGTCCTTTGGGGTATTAGGTAAGTCTTGGTCCTATTTCATGAAAACTGTAAAGGATATTTGTATATTACAAAAGTTCACCTTAAAGAAAAATAAATCGCTTTGCTAATGATACCCCACAACCAGGCTATGTATAAGTTAGGCTCGGCATATGACTTAAACAAAGACATGGTTAATAAAAATTTTCGTTGGTCTCAGCTCAAATCGTGATTTTGCGGTACCCTTCAACACATGACTGTGACAGCTGTTGCGTCCCAATATTTTTTCAGTTAAAAGTCTATTTCATATTTGTGACATGGCCTTCTAGCAAATAAAACAAATTTCACACAAGGCATTGCCCAAAAGTCTATTTCGTATTTGTGACAGGTCCTGTATAGCAAACAAAACAGACTTCATACAAGGCATTACCCTTTATTATATGTCTAGGTTAAAAAATGGTAAAATTTGACGTTTAACAAGGTGCGATTCGCAATACTTTGACTTTACAGTTTCCTTTTCCAATATTTTTTCTGTTAAAAGTCTCTTTCATATTTTCATATGTCTCCTTAGCAAATAAAACAGATTGCACACAGAGAATTGCCCTTTTAATATGTTTAGGTAAAAATTGGTAGAATTTGAGATAAGCAGTGACAGTGATTTGCAATATAAGTTTTGGGTATAGGGTAAGTTTGTCATATTTTATAAAAGCTATGGAAAATATTGCATATTAAAATATGTCATCTAAAAGAAGAATAAAATCCGTTACCAATGTTAGCCCACAAGCTAGGTTATGTCAAAAAATAAGCTCAGCAGATGACTTACAAGAAGACAGGTTTAACGAAAATGCATGCGAGTTGGCAATACTGTAATTTTGCGGTACCCTTCAAAGTATGACCGGTAGACCTATAGCATTCCAATATTTTTCCTATCAAAAGTCTATTTCATAATTTGACATGTCCCTGTAGCGAATAAACAGATGTCATACAAAGCATTGCCTTTTGTGTTATGCCAAGGTAAAAAAGTGGTAGAATTTCAGATTTTTTGGGGTATTGGGTAAGTTTTTGTCCCATTCATAAAAAGCTATCGAAGATATTGCATACTACATATGTCATTTTAAAGAGGAATAAATTTCCATTCTAATGGTATCCGACAAGTCAGGTAATATTAAAAAAACTTTAGCAGATGACTTACAAGTACTACAAGAAAAATGCACGTGGGGAGCAAATGGTTATTTTGCAGTACCGTTCAAAAGTCGACCATAACAGTTATTGCATCCCTATATTTTTTCTGTCAAAATTCTATTTCGTATTCTAGGGATCCCATGGCTTCTACAAAGACAGGTTTTTTATTCTAAGGGTGCAAGTAGACCCTTCTAGCGCGCCCACGGCCTAACATATCTTGACTGCTGACATAGCGTCATCCTTTTATAGGATCTAATACCCTGCATTTTATGCATAAGACTGTGTTTTTTGTCTGTATTTCCCGTTTAACAAGTCAGGAGGTGAAGAAAATTAAAAAGAATTTTCAAATAACTCTTTTCACAGTTGCTTATTGAAAATATCCAACCTAAAGCTACCAAAAACTTCTGCAGTTGACATTTACTAGGTGAGAAATACCTGTCTGGCAGCCATTTTGAAAAATGGTTGCCATGGCAACGCTTCGGTAGATTTTCAGTGGCTCGGTATCTGAATTTGTTCAGCACATATTAAGACACATTTAAGCCAAGTTTGGTGCTTTTATCACAAAATGCACAATGGGTTTGCCATGCCGCACCACTATATTGCCAGCTGTTATGTTAAAAAATTGACATGTGTATTTCAGAGTCTGTATTAAGGTAGTATACCCCTCGAAACTGACCCAAACTTTCCTAAATGAGACTTTCAACCATTCGCTTACCAAAGCAAAATCTGGGGTTACCATGCAAAGTTTTGAACTTGCGAAACAAATTACCCAACATTTTGCGATATTTGAAATTCAAAATGGCTGCCATCCCTATGTTAACTCCATGGGGAAAATTCACTTTTAGATTTTCGAAAGACCAAGATTGTTAAAGTTTTTCTTTCTCCAAGAGCTTTAAAATGAGCGCCCACTAGTGGTAGATCAAAAGAGAATTGCAGAAATTTGAGAGTCCAAATATGTGTCCCCAAGGCACGTTCTACCTTAAAATCCAAAGCATGCTTCTCTAGCTAGCTAGATAAAAGATCCTCAAGATTGGAACGTAATTTATGTACTGGATGTACATCCTGTACTGATGTTGTCCTCATAACAAAGTATAAGAACAGTCAATACACATTTTCAATATTTTGCAAAAATAAAACTATTTGTTATCCTTTCATTTCATTTCAGCATGATAGGATCAATGGATATTGGTGTCTGATACCCTATATGCTAGCAATGTGATTCCTTATTTTCTATGATAAGCTGTGTGCATACAGCATTTGATGACATACTGTATGCTGCCATTATCCTACCATATACACTAGTCAACTGCTACCGTGATCATCTTTATATAATGGCAGTAGATCTGTACCAACGTTTCACATAGCCAGAAAAATTGATAACAAAACTTTAACTTTTGTAAAAGTTTAATGGTCAGAATATCTGTCCCACAGGTGCCTTAATTCTCGCACTACCTTAACCTGTTCACCCCCAACTCCCTGTAAACAGGTCCACAATCGCCATTGATAACAATGGGTGTGGGCCAAACCATTGTGGTGAAAGGGTTAACCCTTTTCCTGCCAAGTCCATATTTCACCACCAGGTCAAGATGGTTAAAATTAATGAAAAACAACGTATTCCATATGATGTATTTTAACATAATACTGTACATTTGAAGGCTGTTGAAAACATAATACTGTAAAGTTGATTTTTTTTGGACAAAAGATGCTATAACATACCAAGCCAAGTGGGTGAAAATACGTCATTTTTTGGCTCAATACCGCTTTTTACTGACTTGGCTGATGGGGAAGTGATACAGTTATTACTGTCTGGCAGGAAAAGGGTTAAAGGGCCAGTAGCTGTAACTTTTGAGGATTTTTTTTTTCACTTTTTTGTTTCTTGTTCTACTCCCAAAAGCATGCTGAGATACACAGTATTCAGCTTGTCAACTCAGCCTGTTCTACATGCACATGTGTAGACTACATTGTTATTGTCAACAAGTACAGTCTCATCTAGACAAGTGAAATCAAATGTAAACCGTTTGCATTCTAAATTGCTGTGCTGACAAGCTGAAGAGCAGGTGGTTCAACATGCTTTTGGAAGTAGAACAAGAACATTACAAATAAAAATAATGAAAAACTTGTCAAAAGTTATGGCTAACTGGACCTTTAAGTGGTAGTATTACATTATGAATATATTTGCCTATAAAGGCATGAGCCAATTTACCCTTCTGATATGCGACAATCATTTGTCCTTCGAAAATATATCCTCTTGTTCAGTTACATGTTGTCATAATTCTGCTCAATCTTTTTTACATCCCTTTGTGGCTGCAGGTATTTGAGTTTCCAATAACTCTAATTAGACTTTATCAGACTTATACTGGCCCACTGGTTACAATAGGCTTTTCTTGGGCGTACGCAGTAGTTACTGGCTGGCCGTTGCATATGCCCCACCATTTATGCAAAAGTCTAAAGCATATTTTGGGATTGCCTCGCCATCAATGCAACAGACTGCTGAAATTCATTCCTTCAATATACTCGGCTTTGATAATTATATGCCAACAGACTTGGGGCAAGTCTATGTCATACCCTGAAGGCTGGCAATTCAGACAATGATTGAGGAATGTGCCCATAATGCAGAAAAAATTGTCTGATTGTCTTATAATTAATGGGCAATTATCTGTCTGTCTAGCCATTAACTGAACACCTGGTGCCACGGACAAAAATGATCAGATTAGAAATTATTGATGGGGGCGAAAAGTGAGTGAATAAGGCGTACCCATCAGGACAAACTGTCATGCTTAATATGAAATAGGATGCCTTGTTGATGCTGATGTTGAAAATTGTGCATAGTTTTTTTCTATTTCATTTTTGCTATATTGTCAGAATGGGTTCACGTCAGGACCAGAAGTCATTAGTCTGCAATGGCAATGTCTTTCTGTTTTAATGCATATTATCCAGGCAAAATTGTTTATCAGGCATTTCAAAGTGATGAAATAACACCAACATAAATTACCAGTGGCACAACAGAAAGTAATACCTAAGATATGGTCCCATGTTTTATGCTGACCACTTCTCAACACCTTAAATAACAGTCTTTCAACTTTTTTGGTTTCAGCTTTCAAATTTCAGCTCAAAGTTTATAGGCAAAACCTTTCAGCTCTGTTAAATTTAATCTTTGATAAGCCCACAGCAATCAGATAGCTACACTGAAACAGACAAGATAGCTTTATTTTCTGCATTAGGTGTTATTTACAATCCACAACAAAAATTGTTAAAGTATCCCCCCAAAAAAGAGTTTGCTTGAAATTCCTTCCAAACTAGATACTCAAGGCAAGATGATATCAAGGAATAGCAAAGATTTAAATTTTCAACAATATCTGTACTTTGTTGTAGTATGGTGCTTTGTAATAGGAGTGGTACCAAAGTCGTGTGACTTGCAGAGGTTCCTGTAAGGTGTACTGATCAAATCATGATAGGAACAACGGTAATGTTACCAGGTTTAACCTGTTCACCCCCACTTCCCTGTAAACAGGTCCACAATCACCATTGATTACAAATGGATTTGGGCCAAACCATGATGGTGAAAGGGTTAAACAGAAAATATACTCATATGCCATAGCTTTGGCAAAAACAGTATAATGTCACGTAAGAATGTAAAAGGTGGTGCTATCTGTAGAACTGTATCTTGCCATGATGTCACAGATATACTTTCTGCAGTCACAGGTTTTACATGGCCGACCCAATGGGTATTGACCAGTCAAAACAGCTAGTTTTCTGCCCGACTGATGTTAGCTGTAGCATCCAAGTTGTGGTCTCAGAAGATTCATGAATTGAATTATATATTTATTATTATAATACCGGTAAACTATTTTTGAGTCGTTATTATTTGAGTAGATATATGCCTAATGAACTGTGTTTCTCTTGTGTACGAGACAGAGGCTGACCTTGTTCTTGTTCATTGGTATAATGGGTAAAAAACCATTGTTTTTCAAGATAAATGAAAATACCGTCAATGACACTGTGCTCACATTTATTTTGATATGGCAGGCCAGAGTGAGTATATTAACTACGTTTACCCCTGGAACATGCATACCAAGTTTCAAAGCAATCAGACAAGCAATCAAAGTGAGACTTGAGTGGACACCGTGGGTCATCAGTATGTATTAGGGAGATGGTGCAGTGGCAAAGAATGTGAAATTTTCAGAAGAGTTACTTTCAGAATGTGCTTAGGAATACAATTCAGAATAACATTCAGACACTCACTATGTGAGATAATATTCTGTATATTCCAGAAGAGTCCTTTCAGAATGTGCTTTGGAATACAATTCAGAATAATATTCAGACACTCACTATGTGAGATAATATTCTGTATATTCTAGAAGTAACAAGTCATTGACAATGACATAGTCCCCACTTGTAATAGGAGTATTAGTCTTGATGGGGCAAGGAAATGAGGTCATTAAGAAGTATCACTGGAGTGTATATGTTCAGATCTATGGACACATAGGTCTATGTCATTGTTCCCATTTTGAAACAAGAGGCATGTCTAAGTTATGGTTCTAAATCAGGAAAAAAGATCAGACCTCTAGCTGTATTGGCCTGCCAAGAAATACATATGTGCATAATAAATGATGTACAAGATGTGACATCTCAAGGTCTACTATCCTATCAAAATTGAAGCGTAAAGAACTTGTGATTACTGAGTTATGCATATATATGCATATTCAAGGTCAAAGGTCATCAAGGTCACGTGACATTTTGAAAAAAAAACCCATTGTATTGCTAATTAATCCATATATGCCAAAATTCAGACCTCTAGCTCTATTGGCTTGCCCACAATTATATATGGGCATAATTAACGAGGTAAAGCATGTGTTGTCATAAGGTCTCCCATCCTACTAAATATACAGGACATAGCACTTGTGGTTACTTATTTATTGACATAATCGTGTATTTTAGGTAAAAGGTCATCGAGGTCACATGACATTTTGTCAAAAAATTTCTATCCTATAGTCTGTCTCTATGTACTAAAAATCATACATTTACCTCTATTGGCTTGCTCAAAATTAGATATGCACATAATTAATGAGGTACAATATGTGGCGTCATAAGGTGTCCCATCATACCAAATATGAAGGGTGTAGCACTTGTGGTTCCTGAGTTATGGACAAATATGTATATTTGAGGTCAAAGGTCATTGAGGTCACGTGACATTTTTTCAAAAAAATTGTATTGCTAAGTTATCCCTACATACCAAAAATCAGACCTCTAGCTCTATTGGCTCGCTCAAAATTAGATATGTGCATAATTAATGAGGTACAATATGTGGCGTCATAAGGTGACCCATCATACCAAATATGAAGGGTGTAGCACTTGTGGTTACTGAGTTATGGACAAATATGTATATTTGAGGTCAAAGGTCACTGAGGTCACATGACATTTGTTAAAAAAATTGTATTGCTAAGTTATCCCTATATACCAAAAATCAGACCTCTAGCTCTATTGGCTCGCTCAAAATTAGATATGTGCATAATTAATGAGGTACAATATGTGGCGTCATAAGGTGTCCCATCATACCAAATATGAAGGGTGTAGCACTTGTGGTTACTGAGTTATGGACAAATATGTATATTTGAGGTCAAAGGTCACCGAGGTCACATGACATTTTGTTAAAAAAATTGTATTGCTAAGTTATCCCTATATACCAAAAATCAGACCTCTAGCTCTATTGGCTCGCTCAAAATTAGATATGTGCATAATTAATGAGGTACAATATGTGGCGTCATAAGGTGTCCCATCATACCAAATATGAAGGGTGTAGCACTTGTGGTTACTGAGTTATGGACAAATATGTATATTTGAGGTCAAAGGTCACCGAGGTCACATGACATTTTGTTAAAAAAATTGTATTGCTAAGTTATCCCTATATACCAAAAATCAGACCTCTAGCTCTATTGGCTTGCTCAAAATTAGATATGTGCATAATTAATGAGGTACAATATGTGGCGTCATAAGGTGTCTCAACATACCAAATATGAAGGGTGTAGCACTTGTGGATACTGAGTTTTGGACAAATATGTATATTTGAGGTCAAAGGTCACCGAGGTCACGTGACATTTTGTCAAAATAATTGTATTGCTAAGTTATCCCTATATACCAAAAATCAGACCTCTAGCTCTATTGGCTCGCTCAAAATTAGATATGTGCATAATTAATGAGGTACAATATGTGGCGTCATAAGGTGTCCCATCATACCAAATATGAAGGGTGTAGCACTTGTGGTTACTGAGTTATGGACAAATATGTATATTTGAGGTCAAAGGTCACCGAGGTCACATGACATTTTGTCAAAAAAATTGTATTGCTAAGTTATCCCTATATACCAAAAATCAGACCTCCAGCTCTATTGGCTCGCTCAAAATTAGATATGTGCATAATTAATGAGGTACAATATGTGGTGTCATAAGGTGTCCCATCATACCAAATATGAAGGGTGTAGCACTTGTGGTTACTGAGTTATGGACAAATATGTATATTGAGGTCAAAGGTCACCGAGGTCACATGACATTTTGTCAAAAAATTGTATTGCTAAGTTATCCCTGTATACCAAAAATCAGACCTCCAGCTCTATTGGCTCGCTCAAAATTAGATATGTGCATAATTAATGAGGTACAATATGTGGCGTCATAAGGTGTCCCATCATACCAAATATGAAGGGTGTAGCACTTGTGGTTACTGAGTTATGGACAAATATGTATATTTGAGGTCAAAGGTCACCGAGGTCACATGACATTTTGTCAAAAAAATTGTATTGCTAAGTTATCCCTGTATACCAAAAATCAGACCTCTAGCTCTATTGGTTCGCTCAAAATTAGATATGTGCATAATTAATGAGGAACAATATGTGGCGTCATAAGGTGTCCCATCATACCAAATATGAAGAGTGTAGCACTTGTGGTTACTGAGTTATGCACAAATATGTATATTTGAGGTCAAAGGTAATTGAGGTCACGTGACATTTTGTCAAAGCGTCTGAGATATCTGCGTGAACGGATGGACTCACATGGATGGACTAACGGACTGACATGACCCAATCTATGAGCCCCCTGCACTTTATCTGTGGGGACTAAAAACTGTGTCACTGCATCCCTTTTGCAATATGAATACGATGAGAAACTAAATTTTTATTTTTCTTGGCCTTATACATGGGAGTCTATGGACTGCCTTATACATGGGAGTCTATGGACTGCCTTATACATGGGAGTCTATGGACTGCCTTATACATGGGAGTCTATGGACTGCCTTATACATGGGAGTCTATGGACTGCCTTATACATGGGAGTCTATGGACTGCCTTATACATGGGAGTCTATGGAGGTGAAAACTAAAAGTCCTCTAACATGGCCAAATTTGATCGCATTGTGAAACAAATCGACGCGCATCTGTATGAGGTAGGGTACTATCCTTGTACCAAGTTTGAACGAAATCGCTCAAGGCATCTCTGAGATATCTGCTTGAACGAAAAAAGTCATAAAATATGCAAATGAGCAATTAATTAATAAGCCACACCCACCAAAATCTAATCAGATCTAAATCTCATCATGATAATACCAAATACCAAATTGCATGACATTGGACCTAAGGGTTCTTAAGTTATGAGTTGAACAAAATCTGTCTACAGACGGACGGACAGACGGACGGACGGACAGACGGACGGACAGACGGACGGACGGACAGACGGACACACACACAGACATTGTGGCGACATAGGACACCTTTGGTGCTTCGCACCACGGTGTCCAATAAAATGATTTTTTGACCAAAAATGGGGAAAATTGCTCCCAAAACACAAATACTAAAATTTCACCACGATTTGAAGACACTTAGGTAGGTATGCCTCTAGGTACATGCATACCAAGTTTCAATGCAATCAGAATAAGTTAATTCAGAGAAAATGATTTTTCGACCAAAATTGCAAAATACTTCCCTAAAAAACAAATACTATAATTTCACCACAATTTTTACACATTAAACAGAAGACAACCTGAGGAGCAAGAGTAATAAGTTTCAAAGCCATCCAACAAATACTTTACAAGAAAATGATTTTTTGACCACAAATGGGAAAAATTGCCCCAAAAATACAATTATCAGAATTTCACCATAATTTGAACAATACGGCTAGTTTTCAATCAGGTTCGAACCACAACATACGGCATCAGTCGCCTAGCGGAGAGGCCACAGAGAGAACCGCTCGGCTAAATCTCCACTCCCAAAAAAGAGTGGTTCAATAGCCGGCTAAGTTGTTACATTTTTCTGACTGAGACCGCTCCACACGTTGTAGAGTTCGTGAAGCACTCACACACACATGCTCACTATCACACATCGCACATACAACTTTATTGAGGCGAAAAATGAATTTCATCGCTTTAACTGGGCGAACGATAACCTCGGGGACAATTCTGTCCACCAGCAGAGTTACCAACCCAGGGTAGAAAATACGGCTAGTTTTCAATCGGGTTCGAACCCACAACATACGGCATCAGTCGCCTAGCGGAGAGGCCACAGAGAGAACCGCTCGGCTAAATCTCCACTCCCAAAAAAGGGTGGTTCAAATGTAACTTAAGTCACCATAAAGAATCTGCAAAGCAAGTTTCAACCAAATCTGGCCCGTGGTTACAGAGTTTTAGCAATTTGTAGAATTTTCCCTTGTTTTACCTCATTTGCATATTTTTGACACTGACATGTTCATTTGATAAAATTCACATCTCCCCTGGGTGTACCTCTACACCAAATACCAAGATCATAGGTGCTGCCGTTAAAGAGTTTTTGATGTGGACGGACATACATCCGCACATACTAACATACATACAGATGCCACCGACCTACCATATAAGCTCTCTTTGGTATATATACATATACCAAATGTGAGCTAAAAATGGATTCTTTTGCATGGCATTCTGTATTCAGCCTATGATAGTGACCTATATGAGGTTTTATATAAAATTTAAGAGTCTAACTTGAGTTTATTTGCCAGACAGATATTATCACAGTGATTTTTTCATATGTTGTTCAGATTTAGATTTGATGGGATCAAAACAAATAGGCACAGAATGATTTCAAGAAGGCTATTTGCAGGTTTATCGTTTTGCTGATGGACTCTAGGGGGCGCTATGGTGAGTTGCTCGAAGCAAAAGTGTAATCAAAGTTCCCAATACATTAAGACACCCTTCAAATTAGTGCAAGAATAACATGAAAAATTTTTCTTTTCACATACATAGAAGAGCATTGTAAATGGAAATATAAAAACTGTAAAGTGTGTTGATTGATTTATAAATAGAAGGTACTTAATCTTTTCACAATTCAATTTCCATGCAGTTCAGCTGGTTGTTCACTTTCTACTATTTTTATAGTATTTTATACAAAGGCACAGACTTATTCTACCAGCAACTTAAAACTGATAGTGATTTTGTAGCTCATTCTTTACGATTTTTCATACTTTTTAGTAGCCGGTAACAGGCACTTCGTGTTCGTGTCGGCTACATGGATGATCTGCCGCACATTCAATCCCAAGGGGTCCATTTATATTTTATTCATTTGGAAAGCATCCTAAGACAAACAAGATTACTAACACACTGACTGCATCCACAATTTTACTAATATGCAACAAGCTTACAAATTTCACCTTGGACATTTGATTTGTACAGTTTTACTGTACTGGTAGAGCGTGTGGTAATGAACTTGAAGAACACAAAAGAAAAACAACCCAAAGATTCCTCAACAGAAATTTCCAGCAAATGCTTACAGACCCTCGAGGTAGATATCCCAGAGTATTATATGTATACACTTGAATTTAACAATCGTACAGAGACATGAGGGTAACTTTACCTGCGGCTGTAATTCATAGGAGCTTTACTTCAACTAAGACTTTATTTCTACGGTCATGAAATATTTAAGGCGTGGATATCAGTTATCTCTAGGGCTACCGCTTATCTTATAAAGTTCATAAAATATATACCGTAAAGGTGCATATTAGAACTGCAAAGAGACTGTCATTTTGTTTTATCATGAATTATTGAAGTCCACTGTGTTGAATAAAAGAAGATAGCCCAAAAGCATCCACTAAACCTCAGCCCGACATCATGATCAACCTGTACGTTTTTATCAGGCAACACACTACTGCTGAAATGTTCTACAAAATCTGCATTAGCCCTGTAGTGGCATTTTCAAGATAACCTTAGCACCGTATGCGCTTCAATATTGTTGGAAAATTTGAAAAGGAATCTTTAGCTGGCTGACAAGTGCTGCAGATGTTCCTATTTATCAATTATGCAATGGCGAGACGACAGCGTGTTCTTTTGTGAAAAGGTGAGTGTGAAAGTGTTGAAATGTTCGACACCGGAGGACCTGCAGGTTAGATCGAGCAAAGTAGCTTTCAAGTGACCTGACACGCTCAGGCACTTGCGATAAAAAATGTATTTTTCTATTCTGAAGTGAAATATGCCTGAAATTTTTTTCTTACCTGTCTGCAATTGTCAAAATGTGTCCGTGATTGATGTCGTGCTGTGATTTGCAATTCAAGAAAGAAAATAGGGACATATGTTTCATCAAAGACTGTTTGTCTGAAACTCATTTTTCCAAAGTTTTAATGCGCAGAGCAATTTTTGTTCAGTCAACCTGCTGGTCAAAGTATGTTATATGTGTCGTTCTGTGATTGATCTTTACAAAGCACTGGCAGGAAAAATGAGAACATTGTTGATGATACTATAAACTATCATTCAATAATTCATCTCTTTAAGGAAGCATGTGCCTTGAAAGTGAAAGGTTTAAACTTTTGCTCAAACTTTCCTCAATGAAACTTTCAACCATTTACTTACCAAATCATGAATATAAATTAGGGGTCACCATGCAAAGTTTCGGTACTGGAGAAGCACATTACCTGGCATCTACCTATGTAGATATTTGAAATTCAAAATGGCCGCCATCCTTGCATTATCTCTATGAGGAAAAATAATATTTTTGATTTTCAAAAAACTATTAAAGACAGTGAAAAATTTCAAAATTTCAAAATGAGCCCCAACATGTAATAGATCAGAAAAGAACTGTAAAAATCAAAGAGTCCAAATATCCGTCCTGAGACACATTTTACCTTAAAATATTTATGCTACATTTCAATTGCAGGGAACACATAACAGAACTGACTACTGCCAGACTGTGTGAGGACACTGCAAATGGAGCAACGTACTTGTACATACATGGGATAATAAATGAAACCATTTTATACATGCAGGCACACATTCTATTTTTAAAACAGCAAATATTTCATAGTTCTGATATTGCACAATGCCAAACACTGAGATATGTCCATTTTTGATAAATTTTGCTAAGTGTCAAACACACCATTTAATCAAAGAAAGTATAAAACCTGTCCCTATTGCCACTGCATTTATCAGAACAACTGTCCATTATAGGCAGGTTTACAAGTTGTCTTTGACAGAATTTTAAATGTGTACGGCGGACAGAGTTTGATACGGACACTTTTTCTATTTTTGTAGTCTGTATGTTGTAACCATGATAAACTGCTTGATTTTTTGCTAACCATTATTCAAAATTTTGCATCACTTTTATTTGATTGAAAATTTTTTTTAATAAACCTGTCACGTACTGTGGCCGACAGACTTTCTAAAGTACTGTATATATCAACTAATCCAGTCATATTTTACCCTTTCAAATAAAAAATGGAATAAAACTTTCACACTTATTGGATTGCTTGTTTCATGTGCTCAGTCTGTTCCATTAACCTCCCGAAGGCAGTGTACGACCTACGAGTAACTCTAAGATGCAGTTGCCATGGCACAACGAAGCTCTAGATGCTAAAAAGGTTTACTAATGCCTGAATCTTCCAATATCACATTTCACACTATTGGCAGGATGCAATTTATATCGATTGCAGCTTTTCTATCACCATGATCAATACACATCGTGGAGACTCAATTAAGAATTTTCACACTTTTTAGGGGAAATATTGACACCCGCCATGCAGGGAGCAGATGCATTAAACTTAGATGGATTGCAGATGCTGTACGGGAACAAAGTGAATTATCACTGGAGACCGAGGGAGACAGATGCCTGAAGTGGGCGAGAAGAATGAATGACGTTGAAAATTAATGAAGACATGACGAAGCACATTGCCATGATGTATGGGACCTGGAAACAAACAGGGAAATGCAGAAAGAACGGAATTGATGTGGGTGGATTGGTGGCAGATACATGTACACCAGACGGGAAATGAATAGAGTAATTTATACAATTTCTCACAGAAGTTTTTATGAGAGGAACTAAATCAATGTGACGTTTGGACACAAAATATCAGAGGGAGATAAAGAGAAAGTAATTGGATAAGAGAGAGGGACAGACAGACAGACAGACCGACCGACAAACAGACAGAGACAGACAGACAGAGACAGAGGCTATAGAAAGAATCCACAAATGATCTTAGAACCAGACACTCAGATCTGTAAACAAAGAAAGAAAGAACACAAACAATAAACAGGAATCTACAGGGAAAATGAGGCTCCTACACATATCTATGATACAAATGCATTTTTGTACTATGAATAAGATACATACACTTTCCGGCTGTAATCAATCCTTCAAAGTGTGTTCTCACTCCATACCGAAAAATAAATCATATAATATTCTGAAGCAAATACTTTATTACCCCGTGCTTTTATCTTATCAATATTTCCATTTAGGTTTAACCAATACAGTGCACTTATTTTGATAAATTATTAAATTGCAGATATTTGATCATTAAGTATGCATATTAAAGCTGATAATTGAAATTTAGAGTTATTAAATCCTGTTTCATAAATTAAAGTCTTTGTGTCCTTTTTACTGCTATAAATTATCCTTGATGCACCGATTAAAATTTTGATCAAGGTCTGGGAGCTTTGTCCAGGAAACTGAGCCGGTGGGAGCTGAATGGTGGAGATGAAGAGTTAAACTTCCACTTGAAAACTTCACTGGGCCTTTGAAAGGCAAATGCTTGCAATTAAAACACTGTCGGTTTTTATCAATTAATCCATGTATAATTTTGATATCATGCAACGACCATTTGTATTGAAAAATATACAGGTATAGGTTTATTCAAAAAGATAATGTGTCGGAATACGGAGCTAGAAACAAAAGTGGTGTTTGAAAATTAGTAGGCGTACATGCTATGGTGTGTGGCACAGAGCCGTATGTCTTACTCTTTACTGATTACTTGGAATAATGAAAACCACAATTAGAACTAAATGATAACCTCTGGTGCACGCAAACTCAAAATCGCTGATAGCCAGGAAAGTTAAGGTTCCAAGAATGTTGCTACAAAACCACCGTTCCGTCTTTTGTCTTTTCAATGCATAATCACTGTACACTGAGTGATACCACCTTAGTACACGTATCCCCATCGATCACTACCCTCTGAGTCAGCACAACCTGAGTGCCTGCCCTCATTGCTCTGTAAAAAGGACTACTGTAAACTGACTGAAAATGAGAACTCAATCAAGACATGATTGACTGGCAATAATGGATTTTCCACACAAGCAAACAAAAATTACACCTCAATGAAGAGTATTTCACACACAATCGCCGTCTCTGTTTACTCATCTGCTGATCACTGAGCTAATATGACACAAACCACGCAGGAAATCAAATTCTAAATTACTTAATATTTAAGGGATGACTGATTCATATTTCTGCAAATTATCTGTCAAACTCTGTGATTGATGGCTGCCTCGTGAACACGCATAATATATACTTTAAGGCCCCCCAAAAAATAGGTTTGTTTCTGGTCATTGACATGTGGCAAAAATGATGCGGCAACGCGATTTCTTTTTTCAATTTTTTTATTTTTGGTGGAATTTGATACATTTTCCCCTTTTTTCCATAGGAGCAAATGAAAAACAGGAAAAAAAGAGTTGACGTGCACACTCTGAAGTGATGCGGGTGGTGACCAGGAACAAATCAATTTTCTTTTTTGGCCTTATCAGGCATTGGTTAGAAATTTTTGTTGATATCCAAGCCCACAATTTGTATAACACTAAAGGGAGAGTATACTATAGCAATTACTTTTGATGATTTTTCACTATTATTGTTTCTAAAATTTCTTTCTCTACTCCCCAAAGCATGTTGAAGTAAAATATGTTGAGCATGTCAACTCAGCCTGTGCATGTGCAGACTCTATTGTTATTGCTGACAAGTGAATTTTAGTCTGGAATTAACCCTTTGAATGCTGTAATTTTTCCCACTAAATTGTAGTGCAACATTTTAATAATTTTTATGAATTTTTCAGTAATTTTTTTGATTATTTTGGACCAAACAGACATAATATTTCATTGGCTACGGGTTTTCATCAAAATTTTGGCAAAATTCTGAAAAAAATTTGACTGGGGTACATTTTATATAGGCGACAAAAGTTGACTTTGGCGCTCAAAAGGTTAACTAAAAATAACAGTGTCCTTTATTCACATACATGCTGTGTTGACAAGCTGAATACGGTAGTATATGTCAATATGCTTTGGGGAGTGGAACATGAGCTTGCAGTTGACATACAAAACAAAGGTCGTGAAAAACATATCATAAAAACTTGCAGCTACAGTCCTTTTAAATAACAGTGATGCAAATGCTGTTTGGTGGACATCAAATGTGTACAAAACATCACCCACCTGTAGCATATGTTCATTTTTTAAAGGGCAAGTGGCTGTAACTTTTGATTTTTTCTACTTTTTTGCTTTGCATGTCAATTGCAACTCCTTGTTCCACTCCCCGAACCATATTAAAGTACATGTAATGTCCCAGTACTTGTCAACAAAGAGTCTACACACTGCATACATGTATGTTAAATGCACTATTATTGCTCACATTTGAATTCTTGTCTGGAGCAGAATTCACTTGTCCATGATTACAATGCCGAACATCAACACATGTACAAGCTAAGATGACAAGCTGAATACTGTGTATCTCAACAGGCTGAGAATAGTTCATAAAAATGTTAAAACATTGGTTGTACAAGACTAGTGAGAAAGTTTAATACTTAACATTGAACTGAGCTCTAGGGATGGTGGAATATGTAATGTAAACATTCAAGAAATGGGGCCAGACTCGATTAACATATAGCTATTTTTCTGGTTCCATATTTGCTTTTTTTTATTTTTCAGTTTTTGTAAAACTGAACTTGTAATCAAAGATTTCAAAAAGACAATAAAATGAATGAATGAATGAATGAATGAATGAATGAATGAATGAAAAATGAAATATAGTTGACATTAAAGAACAAAAATCGTGAAAAATATCATCAAAAGATGCGGCAATTGGCCCTTTCAGACAATGAAGCAGACAAACCGACGCAAATGTAATGGGAATCCATTGAAAGTACACATACTCTTTGAAAATGTCAGTTCACCAAAGAATGTTTCTTGATGCAATTATGGAAGAATATAATTGACACTTTCCCTTGAGCAAGTTGCGACTAAAAATTGGATATCTGTCACGGTGACACTCATTTATTCAAGTCATATATGATGCTTTGACAACCTTGGAGCATGCTAAGGATTGAAAACTTCATCAATTGCTGGAGTTAATTCAACAAACCTTTTGGTCTTGAGTTTCTCAATTAAGTTTGTCAATAAAACTCATTCCAGTTCAAATCAGTCGTTTTTTATTAACTACTCTTCTGTTGCTGTATTTTTTTATGCTTGGTCTGATTTTGGACCATTCTATGCCAATTTTGATCTGAAACTCATATTTCCTTAAACATCAGTCCCATTCACGACAGTAAAGTGAAAAATTCATCTCAGGCAAAATCAATATTTTGATTTCCATATAGTAATCCATCAAGCTTCAAAATCAGCTCTTTGTGGAAATTCATACGAACAACATGTATTTATTTTTCATTGCAGACATAATTAACAGACCATCACAGCATTATTACAGAGTGTATCGCTCATTTCAAATAGAAGGAAGCGTCCAAAGAGCAAAATATCTGACTATGGATGACATTTGGATACATGTCAATTTTTAATGAGCATGAGACACATGTTGACAAGATGCTAATAAATGTAATTTACATGTACATATTAATCAGATATAAATAAATCTTATTCTGTTTTTCATTTCTCATATTTTTTAATAAAACATCTCTGATTAAAAAAAAATATTATTAGATCCAAGTATCAAACACTACTGAGACCAGATTTCCAGATCCACTTTACAAAACACCCACAATGCATCATGAAATATGCATGAGCAACGACAAAACATTGTGATTTCATTATTTGTACTGCAAGGGAAATTTACAGTATACCAGTATGCACGGGGTGAATAAACTTTCATGAACTTTCTTGAGAAGGAATGATTATGAGCCAGAGAACTTTAAGAGGCACTGAGTTAGTTAAAAAGAACGTACAAATAGTTTGAATGAAGGGAAAATAACACGAGCATTATGCGTATAAGGCCAATAAAAATAAATTGTGCTGTTCCGATAACATGGTTTTCAAAAATAGGGTAGGTAGCTCGGCAGGAATTTTTTTTTTTTTCAAATTATTTTTATTTTTAAATATGCATTTTTAGGGGTTCAGGGCAGTCAAACACTGGCCAAAACATTTCCAGAAAAATGCATCATACATATAAAGGAAAAAAAAACATGAAAAATATCCTCGTTCAAGCATAAATAAAATGCCAAGTAACCAACGCGTCATTTTACGGGTTTTTTCTTTCTCTTTTTTCCTTCCGTGTTGACGTACTACTGCTCTAAAAAGTTTAGGGTAGGTACAAAATAGGGTAGGTCGGGTTATCCGAACAGCACAACTTTTTTTTCGGCTCAAGAAGCAACATCTGGTACACAAGAGGATTTATAACATTTCGGTGGGTTAGTTTATAATGTACAAGTTCTGGCGTGCATGAGTTATGACCCTGACCGATACCAACTGCGATGCATGTTTATGATCATCATCTCTACTTTGAGATAATAAACAAAATAAAGTTTCAACAAAATTGAGTTTAGTTCGTCTGTTCAATTTTCTATCAATGCCCAGTAATTTGAATCATCAATCTGCAAAATTGCAGCAGCTTTATAAGTGTGAAAATTTTTTGGTCATCTCAAAAATTTGATCCCCCCAAAAAAGTAGATTTGTTTCTGATCTTCTTCTGTTTAAGCCATTTATGCAGCCAGTAAAGAGCTTTTTTTTAATACTTCTGATTTTGTTTATTGAGCTGGCAAGATTCACCCTGACCTGAAAACATCTGAATTACATGCAGCATTGTAACACAAAACATGATCACCACGTAAGTTCATTGTGAACAGTTCTACTAGTTGATATTCAAAGTGGACGCCATAACTTGTATGGACTCTACAGGGGAAAAATGAAGTTTTCAATTTTCACAAAACTGATGTAACTTAATTTACCCGACAAGGCGTAAAAATTTGGACAGTTGCAAAACTTCCGGAGGCAGATTTTAACTTGATCTATCATATATCCTGATAATTTGCATCACGCAGCCAGTGATGGAGTTTTCACAAGTGATTGTCAGAGGGGTGGCAGATTTTTATCCCATCAGTACGTAAGGTTAGAGGAATTTTATTTTTTTATCACTTTGGGCAACTTGGATGAGTCCAGCAGGTGGTCAGTAGATAGGATACTGCCATCTATGGGCAAATAATTTGTATGTTCCCTGCAGGAAAGTGGAATGCAGGTGTGTCACCTACTGATGGTCCCTCCGTGATCTGTGGTACTGTGTGATGGTGGAATTATCAGTAAATTTTTTCCTTGATTATCTACTGTGGTCAGGTATTTGATGCCTTGTGAAAATACAGTATATCGGTATAAATCACTGTGGACAAGACACATTATATGTTTTAGGTTAATTGTATAGGGAAGAATAGCACGCACAAGGGGAGGGCAGAAGGGAGGGGCAAGGGGGACTTTTGCAACAATGTGGAAAGGAGCTGTGGGTGGGAGAGGGTACTGTACAAACTTTGGTTTGAGCCTGGACAGTTGAACAGTTTTCACATTTCACATTCCCTTCTTAATTTGTGCAATAGTAGCATATTTACATAAAAAGACCATCATATTTTGGGAATGGGCTGGTGCATTAGCTGGCCTTTATTCCATGTACATACATGTACAATATCTGCATTCGATGTACAAACCAGGTTTGAAATTTGAAATCAAGGAAACTTAAATGTGAGGGCTTTTTCGCCCCCCCCCCCCCCCCCAAAATACCTTGGTTAATTATTTGCATACTGTTTATGAGACACCCATCTGGCGCAAAATATCAATACTGACAGTGATTTAGCTCAGGGCGGTAAGCAGATGAATGTTACTGTGGTTCCCTGGTCATTTTACTGGGGTTCCCAGCAGAAATGTTACCGGTGTTCCCAAATCATTTATATTACCAATATCCTATAGCGAAAACACTGACTGATATATATATTATGGACATGTGAATTCAGCTAGTCTGTACATTGAAGCATTTTCAAAAAACTTTCACTTGACAAGGTCAGGATATCTTGACAGTTTTAAAGGCCAAACATGATTGGTTTAACCTGTATACCCCTATTATGAGATGAACTGTGTTGAAATATTAAACCAAGTATCCAAAACTAGTCTTTCACAAATTATTAAGAAATGGGTACATGAACGAGAAAATTGCAATGAATTATCAAAGAAGTTTCTCATGTTGGTGGTTTCACTTGAATTCTGTTTTCATCGCAACTCTGTCAGTACTGAGTATGTTTGTTTGTTTAAACACAGAATTACCAGGGGCCACTTTTCAAAATGTTTGTGGATATTGTTCCGTGTCCGCATAGCCACCGAGAAGAAGCACATTAATTACGACATGCTCTTGTTGACACTATAAAATGTACTGCAACACTGTATCTGATAAGTCTTGAAAAAATAACATGTTGATTAAAACAATATTTGTATGCAGTGAATATGGCAAATGCATACCGGTACATACAATTTGATCAACAATACATACCAGCATTAATCTGTGAATTTAACGGTGAATTTAAATCAAATACAATTCTTCATCTCATGAAAGGTCTGTTTGATCTCCAGTACATAAATGTTTGTTTTTCCATTTCATATGTGTTGATATAATTCGAATTTCCATTCTATTTTGGATCACGCAGTGTGTTTTGATATTGTACAGGTTGAAATAATACTTTGAATTATTTTAAGTAGTGCAACAAATAATTGTGAGGTGTATTTTGCGACGTCTATCATAAACATCAGACGAGCTATTTGGAGCCACAAATATTTGAATTTTGGGAGGCAAACTTTTGTGAATGCTGCATCAACAATTTTGAATAAATTATTATTGTTTTCTTTTTGTTGCATAAATGGTACCAGTATAGGTACAGGAATATGGCTGCCATGCAAATTGCCGACACTGTGTTGGGAATGTCTCCTCGGAAACATACCTTCAGTTCAATCTATCTAATTCATTGATTTGTCCATGTTCTTGGTTGACTTCTTGTTGTATCCTATGTTGACCGTGTCCTTTTGTTGATCTTGTCTTGTATTGACCTTGTCGTACATTTATGTACATTCTCATTGACAGTCCTCGTGTGTACACGCAGTTGAAAATAGCAATTTTACTGCAAAGTTGATGGCCTTTTACAAAGTACAAAGTTTATGAGGGCTTGTGACACATTAAGAGTACAGCCATGTGTTTTGTTTCACCTCTTGACTACAGTTCCTTGGTGTGGTGTGATAACAATGTCAACACCATACTTCAGGGCTGCAGGAATTGAACTGGAGCGTGCCCCGTGTATTTGCAAATGATGATGGAGCCATGAATGAATGATTTGGTGAAGTTTCTGTTTTTCCCCTGGTATATGATTTCATTGGCAATGATACGCACATACTGAGAACCCTGATATACAACTTGGGAAACCCAGTAAAATTTATCAACTTTTACAGCCTCTAAGAAATTACTGGTGTGCAAGTGAAACAGTGTCACTGAGATAAAAGGTGTAAAAATTACTATGCCGATGGGGTTCCTGCATCTTCAGCAAAACACAGCACTTTACATGTTTCTACTGATATCAACGCCAAATACCCATGGTTCATACAGGCATTCATTGGAAATCTCTAGCACCGTAATTCAATTAGAAAACATCTCAGACAGCATAATGAACAACTTAAACACACTCAGTACCCGATCCTTACAGACACAAAGCACCTAGACAGAAGCCAAGATGTGATGAAATTATTCCAACTTACCGACTCTCAATTCAATTCACCCGAGGACAGATTGACCCAATAATTATCAAATTATCTTGCTCGCAAGACATCTGTCACCCAGCTCTATTGGATCATAATGCCGGCGTACAAATATCTCAGGAGATTGACTTATTCCTGAATGGCTGAGAAAACCATCTCGGGGGAGTTTCCACAGGACTGCTCGTGGCAATATGTCACATGTGTGGACCAGTATGTGTGATGAGGTTTCTAACAATATCACGCATGAGAATAACCAGCTCGGAGTTCCAATATCATCAATCCTATTTGTGCATGCTGATGATCCAGTTAAGTCCCGCCAGCTGGAAAGCTGCTTTTGGCTGGCAGCAAACCTGTCTGGTTGGGGACTTAATTAATCTGATTTGACAACCTCGCCACATCTATGTAAAAAATGCCTGCACATTTTGGCTCTGGTACTGGGGCTGAAAGTAATGTGGGTTCATATTCTACGTGAAGGTCTTCTATAAATAGCACCAAGACAGAACACTGTACTGATGTAATAACATTGTAGGAGCTATGACAGTGATGACAGCAAATGTACCAGAAAAGTTTTGACAGAATTCAAGTCCACTCTGATAAACATTTTAAACCAATAAAATCATGCACCAAGTCATACCGCCTTGATTTCACAATATTATGAGACTGCACTCTTACTAAAGCATTTGGTCAAACAAGACACTATGTATAATTGTTCAAACAAGACGCTTGTGTGTGTATATATATATATAAATGTAATTATGCAAATACATAGTTGAGAACCCAAGTTCTATCTATGATTTAAAGGTAGTTATAAAATAAATTGCCAGACCACATTCAACATTGATTCACTTTATTAAAATGGCTCCTATCCCATGATGCAGTGGGCTTGGAGGAAAAGGTTATCACCAAAACATATTCACACAGCTTGTACATGGCAAATGAGAATCTCATTTACAAGTTAATATTTGTGGAGTGTAATAACCTCAGCTCTAACTTTTGACATTTTTCTCAATATCATTTGTCCCAGATGTGAAGTATATAAATTTCGTAGTTCGTGTTCAAGAGCATGCTAAAAATGTATGATGCAGCTTGTGAGCACAGTTTACAAAATGTACGTATTATAACCATTGTTGTTGTGACCATATGAATGCATGGTATAGGTAGAAATAGCTCGCAATTAGCTCAACAGCATCTTGCTTTGCACAATTTTTTTTTTTTCAACATGCATTTCAGTGTCAAAACTTTGAGATTCTCAGGCACATTTAAAAGTTTTTCACATCACTGCCTTCCCAAGCATCGTATCTGTGACTTTTATATCTCCTATTCAATTTCTTAGGCACGATGTCGACTTTTTTGTCTTTTCAGGCACTTCAATGGTAGGGAAATACACCCAGTTGGACATATTGCTATGCTGTACTGGTTTTAGCAAACACTCTGTACACCTGACAGGAAAAGCAATAAAAAAATAAATTCATGACAAAAATGGCGGCCATCTTTGTTGTATTTGTTGAACCATACGCGAATATTTATAGCCTTACAGTTCCAAGTCTATTTAAATCATTTTGTCAAGGGTACTATTATTGAACAGAAGCTAGGTACTAATGACATTCAAAGAATAGCTATAATTTCATGGTAGACTTTATTGTGGATAACAAAAAGCACACATAGATAAAAGAGCTATTTTTCACAAACGTTAGTAATTGAAAACCTTTTACCAAAATGGAAATCTATTCAGAAATGTTTGCATTTCAAAATTAAAAAAATCTAATTTTGGACTTTTTTGCTCAAGTTACTTTTTATTGAATTAACTGGCATTAATGACCTATAAACTCTTATTACCGTACATCATATGGTTGACATATCAATTTCATGATTCACTTTTGTATTGATTATCAGTGACCTTCACTTTATGTTCCAGTACTTGTTTGTCTTTGTTAAAAAGCAGTTTCTTTTTCTGGGCCCTAAATTGTACGGCACACATGATCTCCTATGTGATAAACACAGTCGGTACATGTGTAAAGTTCAATTCACTAGATTTTCGATTGGATTCGAACTCACAACGTATGGCACCCAGTCATCTAGCGAAGACATTGCAGTCAAAACTGCTTGGCCAAATCCTCATCCTTATAAAGAGTGGTTCAATATTATTGTTGATCATTGAATTTTAGTCCAGACTAGAATTCATTTTTCAACATTTATATTGTATATGCTACATAAGACAAGTAATTGTTGTATCAGCAAGGTGTGTATACTTTGTAATTAAACACTTCAAGGGGACAGTAAGGGAAATGTGTTTTCCAGAACAAAAATAATGAAAATACTGAAATTTTATCCAAAATTCTGTAACCTTTAGTTTCATTAGATTTTGACCAATTGCCTTTGTGATGCAATAAGAATAACAGCAGAAACTGAGTCTGTGCCTTATCATTACCTTTAACCCTTTCACCGCAATGGTTTGACCCAACCCCATTGTTATCAAAGATGAGTGTGGATCTGTGTACTCTGGAATTTGGATGGAAAGGTTAATCCTTTAACTGACAGGGTATCATCTGTCACATCAGGTCAAAACTGGTGAAGCGTAACATGTCCTACATAATGCATTGAAATATTCTTGATGATTTGAAAACCCTTAAAATGTAGATACATATTAACAGGATCTTCACTGGCTTGTCGGCATGACAACTTTTTCCCACACAGATTTAGACGTGGTGCGTATGGCCAATAGCGGGCAAATCGGCCATACCCACCACATCTATTAAAATTTATGAGTTTACTTTTCTTGTGTACTCACACACTTATATGGATTGGAAATCTGGGGAATGGCTATTACATCAGGTTGACAATCCCCACATCTGGGCAGTGAATCAAGATAACTCTTTGTAAGACAGTTATGATTCCAAATAAAGCAAGACAAAAGTTCCCTACAAATACAACACTAACATTCATCAAACAGGGAAAACTATGCAGACCTAGCAAAGCCATTTGTAATGACATTGAAACACAGTAAGCATGTAATGACTCCTGGCTCCATGATTGTAGTAAGCGACTATACTAACCATGGAGGAAGAAGAGAACTTTTTACCTCCATGGACTAACGTATGTGTGACCAAAAAAACAAAACCACAAAGATCACTGCTAGTATTTACTTAAAGTAATTTTCTGTCACTGTATCAACCGATACTTGATGGTCAGCTATTAGCCCTATGGCCGGTATGAGTCCAAGAGTGCTCGGCTTTGACAGAGTGGACTAGCGTGCAGGTAGATGACAGAGTAGTAGCCGAGGCCCTTTAGAACCCACTGAGGAGGAAATTGCTTTGGCTTCTCAAACAAAACTTTGTTGCAGTGTAACTGCTTTTTTGTTGTTTAGAACTTATTTGTAGGCAACATGATGTCTAACATTAACACCTGACCAATACAGAGACCTAGGGGTTATGGTGCAAACAGCCATTTTATCGGATCACGTAGTGTTTCATGAAAGGTGTCAAAATATTGGGCTGATCTAACATTTGTAGATAAACATCAAGAACAGAAGTATTAGTGGATGTGTTATAATCCCAAATACGCCAGGTTCTGTTTGGGGAAAACTTGGAAAGAGGCTAAGGTATACATCAATATTGAAGTAATGGTGTTTGTCACAAAGGTGTTTGTCAAAGACATCTCCTCAATTCCTTAATTTTGATGCTGATTTTGAGTTAGTTTACTGGTTGATAAAGACACAATGCTCCAGTAAGTGAAATAAAGAATGCATCAAACACATATACTGTAACAACAATTTACAGGTTGCGGAAACAAAGTAATTGTATAATTGGTCTCAAGGTGGCGCTATACAGCCCAAGTAGACTGCATGTGCACAATGGAGATTGTGAAATGCTGGTACTGTTTTGCAATCTTGATAATTGTAATGAGTCTCCACTCAATAAATAAAGTGCATGAATGGGCAAATGTTATGTAGCTGATGCAAATGAAAATAGGTTGTTTCACTTTCTACACACCAGACTTTGGTGATGTCCTTTGCCCCTTGTTTCTGCCACATATATCATTGGGACAAGATATCAAGACAACCTGGTTTCTTTTATTCCATGATGGCAAAACAGATCTTTATAAACTCTGTGAGCCGTACACTGGTACATTACCAGTACATCTGTACACTGGTACATTACATACCAGTAAATGTATACAACATCTATGCATGTCACAATATCTGCTGAAAAGTAGTAACGTTTTTGTGGCATATAAAGACTTGATAATGTCAGCCACTGTCCTAATCATGTATTTTGGGCAAGTTTCTGCCTTCAGGATGATCGAGCCACTAAATTTCTTACCAACATCTTTCGTTATTTTTCTCTAACAGTAAGAATTATATGTGAGGATGAGATTACGACCAAAAAATTAACATGTCACCAGATTAATTTGGCAGGTAGAAGGATTTAAAACACACCCACTTTATCCTATTCGAATGACAGAAATTATGAATCTCCCACACAGCGTGGCCCAACCCGATATATTTACTTTCAGTTCCTTTCTAGAAATGCTGCACTTGTTTTGTTTGCATGTGAACCACATTGAATAATAAATGAAAGTTTTATCTATTTTTCCGCTGGAAATGTGCATAAGAATTTAAATTTTTTATCACTTCTCAGGCCTTCCAAAACAACAGTTAAAGATATTGCAAATTTAAATGTAATGACCATGCCTTACCCACACTTTGTAGAATTATTTAGATTTCCAAACCAACAATTTTGTTTATTTTCACATAAATTATTGTTCAGATATTGCACATTATATGCATCAAATAAAAATATGGGGTCACCAGCCTATTTACAATGCTACATCGCTTAACATCACCCGTCCCCATATATGAAAAGGGAAAAATCGCAATTCAATGAGAACTATGTCCTTTTTAAATTATTTTGTTGGGATTTTTAAATACTTTGTAAATATATCCACATTCAAACATTTAAAACTTACAACCTAAAGATAACATAATGATCATTCAATCATCACTAACAATGTCCGCTTTCATGCTAAAAGCTCTGACAATAAGTTGTATGAAGATAGGTTCCAATCAAAACCATGGTGTTATTTTTTAAGTGAGCTCGGTCCCGTACAGTGGACATGCGCGTCATAGAGTGCGCGTTCTATTGTTTGCAGCTATGATGACGTAGCAAGTGACTCGATCACCCTAAAAGGGCCAGTAGCTGAAACCTATGAATTTTTCACAATTTTTGTTTTGTATGTCAACGCCAAGTTCTTGTTTGACTCCCAAAAGCACGTTGAAATACTCACTACTCAGCTTGTCAACATGTAGCATGTATACAGACGAGTAAAGGACACTGTCACCGTTACAATTTGAATTCTAGTCTGGACCGGAATTCACTTGTCAACAATAACAATGCAGTCTGTACATGTACAGGCAGAGTTGATAAGCTGAATACTGTGTATCTCAACATGCTTTGGGAGTAGAACAAAAAACTGTGGTTTACATCATAAAATAAAAATCTGTGAAAAAATCATCAAAAGTTACAGCTACAGGCCTTTTAACCCTTTGAGTGCTGCAATTTTTTTCCCACCAAAATTTTAGTGCAACATTTTACCAATTGTTATTAATTTTTCTGGGTGTTTTTGATAATTTTGGACCAAATGGATAGCACATTTCATTGGCTACAGTTTTTTCTCAAAATTTTCATAAAATCTGAAAAAAATTGACAGGGGTATAGTTTACAAAGGCGACAAAAATTGATTTTGGCGCTCAAAGGGTTAAACACCACAGTTCACATATGAGACATACCTGAATCTCCTCTACTTTTCCCCAAAGTCCTTGAAAGATCCGGATTTTCCGACGCCACTCACGAACCTTCCTGCTCCTGTTACGGACTCTTCAGCTATCACAACTTTGCCATTCTCGTGTTCAAAGTTCATGGCGTCTTCAAAGGACTTGCTGTCAAACACGGCATTGTAGGCAGATTTTCTGTCAGCCAGCATGCACTTCTGCGGAAATCGAGTCAACTGTTCGGCGAGTCTGACGGCTTCTTGCAAAGCTACATGGAAAACAAATGCATGGATGTGTAAAAATCTTGTAACACTGAGACTTGTGGTGTGTTTCTTACTGTCAAAAATTATCATCTTGTTCACTGTCAATTTGCATATTCGAGGCATAATTGTTCACACTGAAACCCCATCAATCGTGCACTGTTTACCTAATAAATTGCGAATAGATCAATCTGTGTGGCTTGTCACATGCTTGGTCAAGCAAAATTAAAATCTGCTGTTAAAGGTGGAGCGTGCGTCAGGGACAGATATTCAGACTCTCAAACTTTTAAAATTCTTTTCTGATCTATCACTTGTGGAGGTTCATGTTAAAGCTCGTGGAGTAAGAACAAATTTTCAGTCTTCATTTTTCGAAAATAAAAATTTTTATTTTTCTCCATAGAGTTAACACAGGGATGGCGGCCATATTTAATTTCAAATATTGGTAAATCTTTGGTAATATGTTTCTGTAGCACAGTCACCCCCCAATTTTTATTCTTGATTTGAAAGAGAATGGTCCAAATATTCCTTGAGGAAAGTTTGAGCAAAGTTTAAGTCTCTTACTCTCGAGGCGCATACTACCTTAAATGGACTGGCCATTGAAATGTTATTAGCTAAATAAGGATATTGCCAGTAAGCCCTGTACCACAGTCTGCTTCTGAATGAGGTTCTATCATCACCTGAACATTTTGTTTTGATTGATTTGGCAATATCCAGTAAATGTTTTTTTTTTCTTAATTGCACAAACAGTCAAACGTATTTATAGCACATCACTTCCTCTCATCTATCATTCAATCTTAATTTCACCAAGAAGCTGATGATATCAGACTTGCAGCTCTATTGGTGGACTTGGTTCACTAATTAATTAATCCAACACAGTTTTGGGTCAATAACCCCACCCAAGGTCAAGAAAAGTCACCTGTGGATTTATCTGCAGGGTATTACAAAGGTCATTATGTAACATTTTCATATCTTATTTTCATCCCAAATTTTCAACAGACTTGCATTTATAGAGTGGATGGAACAAGAAGACAATGTGCAAATACCTTGCAGTACATTTGTACATCAAATGCTGTAAATTTGATAATAATTTACTGATTAATATTTTGTGCAGTTATCTTCATCTTTCCCTATGATATGAACTTTAAAGGGACTGGATAGGGCGAAATATATTGACTTGCTCACAGCTTTCATTTTGAAGTTACATTGCCTATATGTAACAACTTTTAACCCTTTGAGTGCTGTAATTTTTACCACCAAAATTTCAGTGCAGCATTTTACTAATTTTTTATAAATTTTTCTGTTATTTTTTGATGATTTTGGACCAAATGGATATCACTTTTCATTGACTACAGTTTTTGATCAAAATTTCAGGGAAAATCTTGAAAAAATTTTGACATCTGGATTTGAAAAAAATTGTCTTGGTTACATTTTATGAAGGGGACAAAATTGACTTTGGCACTCGAAGAGTTAAACATCTTTGTATTTTAACACTAACAGTTAATAATTGAACCTTCCATTGTATGTGGATTGCTAGACATTGATACAGGCCCTATATCATCTTTGAACAAGTTCACAATTCAACGACCCAAAGATTTAAAGTTCAACAGATGAAATGTTTGACAATAGCTTTTAAGTTGGCCTTGGGAATACGGATGCTTTCACGGCCTAGTGAAAATATTATGTTGCAAAAGCGCCCTTGTTTCTTGTGGTATGTAGTGCACAATCCAAGGTATACAACGATTCTCCATTGATAATGGCTCATTATCTGCAGATATGCATTTGAAACAATCATTGTTGATACATTTTGCATATTATGAATTTTAATCTGTCATCCTATGGACTCCCTGAACAGTATTAAATGTGAATTCATATCACTGCTCACAGAAAGTTGGATAACCCTCTGGGTTGCTCACTTTCCTTCCATGAGCTGCAAGCCACCAAAGTGTGCGGCGTAAATATAAACAATTGCAGGTACAGTTACGTACGCTTTCATGCTCTGATACTGTATTTCATCTGTATAGATCACTATATTAACCAAAGTGGCATTGAAATTAATAGCCACATCCATCATGTTTAGACATTGCATTAAGTTGATATTTGTGATATAAAGAAATACCAACCTGCGCTGTTACACATGGAGCTCATATCCACTACAAAAGCCACAAGTAGACTTTAGGAATGGAGAAATAGGCGACAGAAAAATTTTCAAAAAAACGTCCTAGCTACTAATGGAGGTTTGAAGTACTGACATAGCTGTAGACATATGATACTTGACAAAGTTACCATAAACGACAGGAAGCTCAGTAAAAATATTTGGAGCAATGTTTTCAAATCAGACTAACCTGTTCCATCAGGTACCACTCTGTTAGCCAGCCCAATGTTAAGGGCTTCCCTGGCAGTGACAGGTCTGCCTGTTAATATCAAGTCAAGAGCCCTGGCGAGACCAATGAGTGCTGGAAGTCTGACTGTCCCACCGTCCACCAATGGTACACCTACATGTACAGTTATGACACAACAAACAATAAAAGAGCTGCATATTAAACAAAAAAATTCAATAACTTTTATACCGGTAATAACAGACTTTCAAACACTGTATTTTAAGTCAAGAAATTCAAGGCGAATCTATTACAATTATCTGCATAATATTTATTGTATAAAATGCTAAATTTCATATTTCAGACTTACATACCAGATGGTTAAAATGCATGTAAAGATTATCTGTTAACTTTTTTAAAGCTATTCTCAAAAGTTTGACAGAAGATAAAGATTAAAGATGTGGAAGGGCCTTCAACCTGAGTTTCAAGTCAAAGTGAGCTTTGAACTCTAGGGGGCGCTGCACAGAATTGTAAGCAGTGCTCTTATCAAATATCTGTATGCAGTGGAACTACACACTCACCAAATCTCCGACAGAAGATACCCATGATTGCACTCTCTTCCACCACCCGCATGTCACAGAGTAGAGCCATTTCCATGCCACCAGCCACTGCATATCCTTGGATGGCACCAATGATTGGTTTGGAAAAATGTAACTTTCCTGGTCCCTGTAATGAACGAGCAATGCCGAAAGATTGTACCAGCAATCATTAAGTTCAAATTCATTTGTACATATAGGTGGATATCTGTTTTTAATAAAATCAAAAAGTTTGCTAAATGATGCAAAGTTTTCATTAAGTGAACCTTATATTGAAAATTTAAACTTTTCGCCAATGAAGCAAATCTACATAGAGTCAATAGATGATGTTGGGAAATGGCAAAAGCAATAATGTTTAAAAATTCAGAAGTACTTCAATGTAAGAGGACCATGGATAATTAAAACATGTGCAAATGTAAAGAAACTCATTATATTTGACCTAAAATCCTGACTAACACTGTGCAGTTATCAAGTCAAATATTGTATACACTACCGGTAGCATAGTATGCTTTGAGAGAGGAACTTGCAACTTGCAAAAACATATATGACTCCTCTTGAGACACTAGAATTGGATCTAAAGTGCACAAAGCGATGATATACCCTCTTGCCACCAAATTTTGCCTGATTATCATTTATGGTGGATTAGGGCTCTATATGGGTGTTGAGATTACATAACAGTTAGTTACAGAAATACTGCAAATGTTACAACTATGAAACGACTTTTTCATTTGGATAAGAAACTTGACACACCTTACCATCTGGGAATATTTTATTTGGAAATCAGGAGGATATTCTGACACTTCCTTGAGATCCCATCCAGCACAGAATGATTTCCCTGCAAAGCAATGGAAAACAGAGCAATATGTGAATTTACACTTCAAGTTGCAAATTCTCATAGCCTTTGTGAATGTAGAAAAACACTTTAAAAGAGTAATAAATTGTATTAAAATTATCATTGATAAGTTGATCACAAATGTCCTAATTACCTTCATCAAGCTTGTGTCATGAAACTAAACAGAAATTTCCTCAGTGGCCAATCCATTAGTGTTATCAACAATGATATACCGGTAGTCTTCTGTGGCTTCAACAGTCCAATGACATAATGTGAACAACTTTATCAGGGTTATACAAAAAGAAATATCTCCCATGTTTTATTTTGCGATTGGAATTTCAGTTTGCCATTGTTGTAGGAAGAGTAAAGATTGCATTCTATACAATTTAAGTTTAATTGAAAACAAAGCTTTACAAATTTTCACTTTCTGGATATTCTATTCTGGAAAACACATCTTTATCGTTCTCTGCAGCAGATTGGCATTTTGGTAGGAATATACAAAGTGATGAATTCATGATATGGCAAATGACTCATTATAAAACCAACAGATTAGACAAATACAGTCAGACATGTCCCATTTGAACTTGGTCAAAGAACTGAAAACATTTTAGATACCTACTGGGCATTATGCATCCTGGAAAACCCACCTTTTCCATGGAAAACAGCCACAAGGGATTCTGCATCATTTTCAAATTCTTGAAAGGCTTCCAACAACTGAACTCCGGTGGCAATGTTGACTGAGTTTCTGACTTCAGGTCTGTTCAGTCCAATCAAAAACACATTCCCTCGCTTCTCTGTAACCACTGTCTTTTCATCTGAATTTGAAATTCATCAATGATAACAAAGTTGAAGTCAGAATTGATGTTGTAAGGAATGCCAATATCAGTGTGCTAAAAAAGAGGATACTTATTGCATAAAAATGGGTGCGAAGTCTTGGGGTTAACTGACAGGGCACATTTCAGTTCAACAACCATAGTTTACTGATTACAAATTTACGGATTTGTTTTGTATGATTCTGCTGTAACCTTTTTGAATATTCTCTCTGTCATCATTTGACATTGAGTTTGTTGGGCTTCACACAAAGTCTCAAGTTTTAGATAGCAACAAATGCAGCAAATATCGGTATATTGTGTAATTGGGTCATGATGTAACCTTTGAACCGTAGAAATCAGTAGCAGATCACCAGCCTAAAATTCACCTTCTCCAAGTCTGTGACTCCACTTTCAAGGATTTAGATATCAAGCATCATGGTATGAAGTATTGAAGTTTTTTGTTTGATGATTGAGGACTACATGTCTCTCTCTGTCCACCTCAGTCTGACGCAGACAAGTCACATGGTTGTTAACGAACTTTTATGCTGTGGGATTAACATCAGCTTCATAGGCAGCTGAGACTATGGGGCTTGAGGAGCTATGTTCAGTTTTATCTCCAGCCACTACACTGGCAATAATGATGCAGTGCTCAAAGTTGCAGCCATAAATGTTAATACACAAATAATTTTAGAAACAGAAGATCACCATGATCTTTGATGTATAGCATTCTTTATGATTTTTATTTTCAAATGCTTGGTTTTTTATTGGTGAAGCCTCTGAAAAAGCGGACTGTGGCCTACTGAAAATCGTAACTTTGAGCCCCGGTAATGTAGAGGAGAAAATGAATGTGAAAGCTCTTTGTATGAAGAGAAGGAAATGGAGCCATATGGCATTGGCTAGGTAGGTGTAGGTGTGTGGTTTGAGGTGCAGCCTGTACCAGCAAAGCACACTAGACCAAAAGGGGATTCTTTCCTGATGGGGAGACTTCCTGGAAATGTTATATGTACATTTTGATAAATTCAATGAAAGTTTTTTCTCTGAAATGACAGAATTTTCCTGATTGGGAGACTTTGTTCAAAATGTCTAACAGCTTCAATGTGTTATTCCAGGACATGGCTTTTACATTGAAAAGTACAAATGGAGTTGATCCACACTGGGGAAATACATTTTCATGTAAGTGACAATTTGCTGTATGCATTTTCCACAGAGAGTATCACTGTTATTGAATAAATGTGAAAATATGCAAAGAAAGTTATGGTAGTAAACCCACCCTTAAATTTGATAATGAACTTACTGGTACACTTTTCTAAACGCGCAAAATTGTGCAGAACTATTCTGTCAAAAGAAGTCTCTATATCGGGAGAAGTTCTCCTGATCAGGAGGTCAACTTTTTCGCCCGATCATGAGCAAATCCTCTTTTGGTATAGTGTGCCTTGCTGTGTACTGTACGCAGCTAGGCATACTGTCCTACATCTGCATGATGATCTGCCCAGCTACGAGTACGAGCGCAAAAAGTCAAGACAGCCCTGACCTTTTCTGTTGGTCATTATCGCATCACTTGCTGGTACGTATACTGCGTGGTTCCCAAGACCGATTACCCTCGGGCTTCCAATAAACATGGGGTGAGTAAAGCCAGCTAGCTGAGTGATTCCATGCAGCCGCAGTTTTGGTGAAATCACGGCGGTGGAGCAAGGTGAGGGGCCGTGGTGAAATCTGTGCAAGTGCGGGGCACAGTCCCTGTGTGCGGGGCAAGTGCAAAGTGTGCAACTATGAAAGTTGGAGTTGATCTCACATGATAGCAAAAATACATTACATGTCGCCCTACCTCCGTTCTGCGAAGAACAAAATGTCCGTTGGTACGCAGAAACTCGACCTGGTGTACTTGCCAAAAGGACCCGAAAGTTTGAGCAGCAGAAGCGATTCAGAAAAGCCGCCATGATTGTGTCAAATGAGGTCACGCACAACTTGAGACTCCCTAGCTAAGTAATAAAAATACACACTTTAGGGAAATCACGTGACCAATATGAGCATGACGACCGGTATACCAGGTGTTGTCGTGTTGTCCATAGATTAGTCAATTAGCGGGTCGATAGCTTGCTAACGTAGTGGATTAAAAACTCAAAACTGGCAAAAAGTGACGTCAACAGAATAAAAAATATACACTAGTTACTGCACAGGGAAGCCACAATAAACAAACAAATAAATGATAAAAACAACTGAACAAGAATTGAAATAATTGACTGAACAACACATGCAACATATAAAGATGCAGTGGCAGTACATGTAGACTTCAGTGAGTAGTGATACTGACGGCACACATTTGTTTATCCTAGTTCCCTGTGGTCAGTGAAAAGGCAGTTTTAAACTATTTTTTATTTCACAGTCATCATAGTAGAATTGGCTGTGCTTATTTGGATGAAATAGTTCCCAAAGAAAATGGATTCTCTGGATATCTTATGTGACCTTTGAGTGTAGCCTTTCTGGAGATAACCTGATTTTGTGAAGGATATCAAAGCTTTGGCAAAATGCTAATAGTGATGACTTAGCAATCTTCTTTTCTCACAGAAAAACCCATGTGAAGTCCTATTATTACCCTGTTCTGATTCAAAAAAGTCCAAGCAAAACAAAAATCATCCAAGCAATGAAGCATACTGTGACAACCACACATATATGCATATAACAATCTAAACTTGTAAGTTATAAGATGAATGAGCAGACAGTATATATGTTGATAGGAAGTTTTCTTTATTATTGCACTCTACGTGTTTATATCACACATTATCATTACATAAAACTACAATTTGTTCTAAAAACTGTACATTTGATATTGCACAGACAAGATATTCAAATCTTTCTGATAATGTGCAGATTTAACTAATTTGTAAATGAACAATGAGCATGTGGCAAAAATAGTGAAAATGAAAATTATGGATTACTTGTGTTACACATCGATTCACAAATCTTTAGGCAGAATGTACCATAGGAACTGTTTTTGGACACTCAAAGTGTTACAACATATTTCAAGACTACTGTTTGAACTCATTTGGGAGCCATTGGAGTAAATGAACTTTTCACCAACTAGACTGTTGTGAAACCATACAGTGTTGGCATAGAATAGAGCGGCCATTTTGAATTTCAAAATTCAGTAAATTTGCATGACGGCCCTTGATTTTTTATTCGTGATTATCAACAAAGGGCACTGCACCCAACACAGCGTATTTTGCTACAAAATCAGTTTTTTTGCAAATATTCATTCATTTTTAATAAATTTGTTGACCGAAGATTAAAATATTGGTTGGGTTCACCTTTTAGCTTGTCAAGCAGTCGTAAGTTGCATGATATAGAAGTGTTGATTTATGCAAATGTTTACAAATCACCAAATTTTCCTGATATATAACAAAACGACTATTTTGTTTGGCAATTAAGTTCATACATTTGGAATAAGAGGCCTTTCAATTTTGTTAATGATGTTTCTAATCACTTTTTGAGTGTCAGTCTTTCAACCCATGCCATTTTAGAATGTAGATAGATAATGCAAATTTAAATTAAATAGTCGTTTTTTTTTCTACATATACTTTTCTTTCAAGTGTAATATTACATTTCAGAAAATAGTGTCAAGTTTTATACTTGAATTAATTTTTATCATTAATACCACAATGAAGGTTTTTTACCCCAAATATACATGCACTTCATCCATCGAGTAAACTATTGCTATCAGACTAAACTGTAGGTTCTCTGCTGTTTGAAAATATATAGCATGATGGGGGTTTCCTTGCCATCTTAGATGAGAAATATTCACTTGAAAAAACTTTGTTGGCAACATGCAAATCTACATTAAAGTTTCCTGAGAAAAGCTTGAGAGAAAGTTCAAAACTTTCTGTTTCATGACATTAACCCTTTAAGTGCTGTAATTTTTCCCACCAAAATTTTAGTGCAGCATTTTAACAATTTTTAGGAATTTTCCGTAATTTTTTTTATTATTTTGGACCAAACAGACATCACATTTCATTGGCTGCAGTTTTCACCAAAATTTTGGCAAAAATCTGAAAAAGTTTGACTGGGATACATTTTATAAAGGCGACAAAAGTTGACTTTGGCGCTCAAAGGGTTTTAATACATTGTACCTGACATGACTGAGATCCCTATTCAATATGTAAAACCAATTTGGCATACATAATACATTTAGGCATAATATGCAAAAGCAAACAAAAGAAAACAGCATACTCATGGAAAACAACATATTTAAACCTGCAAATATCACATGCTAACGACTTTTTTCTTCAACATGAGTTACATTAGGATTTAATGACTTTTTTCCTGTCTTCACAAACATAAGGCTACTATCTATCACATCACAGTCCCTCCACAAAGGGACTGTGATCACATGGAATGGTCAGATGGGAACATTACACATGCCAGAAAGTTTTAAAGACGTGTCATACAAATAGCACATAACTCCAAACACTTCTCAACACACAATATAATATCATGTAAAAATAGATTAAGTCTAACTGTACGCATGACAAGGTATGACATTACAGAATCACTTGAGTCTATTACGTACAGTATCTGAGGAAAGGTGGCAAAACTATGCTTTGTGACAGTAAATTGCACTAGATTAAAGATTCATATTTTGAAACAACTTATATTATCCACTGAGGAACTTGATAATATTTATTATCTGTAAATAGACATCTTATTTTCCATACTCTCCATTAACGATCTAACAGTCTTAAATATCATCTCTTACTATGTCTATGTTCTTCTTTTTTAGCATAGTGGCACATGTGCCAAGCTCACGAGGAACACCGAGAGGAAATAACGCGATAATGTCCTTTCTAGGGTCAAATATGAAGTGTGGCAAGGATATATGGCCTGTAGCTTTGGTGTTTATGTTAATGAAGATGATGTCATCGACTGTCTCTGGGGACAGGAAGTAGAGGCAGTCTTGGATCAGAACGACCTTGCAGTCCTGGAGGAATGCAGTGAGGGATCTGATGCCCAGTGTTGCAGCATGGATCATGGCAACTTCTTCAAAGGAATCAATCGTGTTCTCTTTGAGTTTAAACACGACTAGTGTGTTTGGAGGTGATTGCAACGCCCTTAACCTTGAACTTGAGGAAGTAATGAGAAAGATGGATGAGCCATTCGACAGGATTCTGGCGTAGTTGCCCGTGACAGGTGTGTCCAAGCTCAGGTAATCAGAGTCCATCTCCAAGAAGTCTGATTCTCCCCCGCCGTGTGAGCTGCGAGTAACCTTGACGATGATGAGCGACTCGCAACCTGAATCTTCCTGTTGCTGGGAACAAAGAGCATACAGTGACCCCTGGTGGAGACATGCATTGAGGAACTGTATGTCTGCAGTTGTGTTTTCCTGAAACTGTGACGGTGTCACAACGTGGCGTTGCCAGTGCAACGGCGAAGAGTGGCTGTACTGATAGACATAAACAATCAAACCCTTCCTTTTTGTTAAGTATGGGGGTATCGCATAAAGCACGTCTTCAGACTCTGCCAGAAGAAGATCAGCCCGCGACAATCCTGGCGGTGTCATGTGGGGCACTGCTCTCCAGTTTCCGGTAAATGTATCATACATGAATGATTCGAAAACAAGTCGCTTGTGATCAAACGGATTGTAAGTTACAATTTGCATTTCCCGGTAATCGTATGGATCGTATTCATAAAATCGCCTGCTGAAATGGCCAACCTTCAGAGCGACGTAGTTGTGCCGGAAGGAGGAATGAAGGCTGTTGTTGAATTCACTGCACCTGGGTGGGAAGACATCTAGGAACATCCAGTCATGGATCTTCTCATCGTAGCAGCACAAAATCTTGCCAGAATTGGAATCTGAATCTGACTCATGCTGCAACACCAAGCAAAGAGACAGCCTGGAGAACTGCTCAATCTCCTTGCTTCTTGTCTTGCTTTCAATTTTGGCAATGGACTCTGCCGGAAGACTTGAAAGCTCTTTCCCATCCTTGAGAAACCTGTAATGGGCGGCAAGAACTAAATTGATCAGGTCCTCCAGTTTTTCCCAGTTGTACATCTTGGACAGCTCCAAGTAGTGATCCCAATTTTCCAGGGTTATGATATTTGTGAAAAGTTTCGTCGGCAGTGATACTTCCAGGAAATCAGAAGCTGCCATTAGGTCTTCCTGTTCATACTCAGATGACGGAATCACAACTTCCATGCCGTATAAATGATCCAGAATGATCTTCATGGCGTTGGCTGTTGGAGGTACATCATCAAACCTGAGCTCTCCCTTGGATTCCATCTGCTTGCTGTCCTGCATTCCACTGGAGAGAAGCATCTTGACATAGCCACTCCTCTCCACTAATAGGTCCTGATGAACTACAAACAGGAAATCTTCCACGTAAATGTTCAGATCTGGCTCTTCAGAATGCTCCTCACCTTTCGAGCCTTGAAATACAATTTTTGTTAATTTTGACTTTGACGATGATGGCATTAATGTGGATTTTACAATATCCCTGATTCCCTTTGAAGGAATCTTTTCTGATTTGCTGTTATTGCTGGCCAGACCGACTGTCTCCAATGTTAGCTCTGGATCATGAAAGTCATCGTCATCTTCTTCTTCTTCATCCTCCTCCTCTCTATCATCTCTAGTTTTTGTTGGGTCATTGCTATGACTACCATTCAAAGACTCCTGAAAGCAGAAAAAGAATTTAAAATACAGGTGTAAACATATGATAACCATACCAGTGTAAGCTATACGCAGATTTAAGATTTAAGTATAATTTTTTGTGATTTTTTCACTATTTCTTTCCTATGTCAACTATAGTTTGTGGTTCTTTTCCCTACAGCATGTGAGACACACAGCATTTAGCTTTTAATTCAGTCTGAACATGATAGAATGCATTGTACAATTATGTCAACAAAAACAGTGCACTTTTCACATGTGCATGCTGTGTTGAATGGCCTAATGGTGTGTGTTTCAACATGGGTTGCAGAGTAGAACAAGAACTTGCAATGTTGACATACAAGACAAAAACAGTGAATCAATCATCAGAAGTCACTACTAGCTAATGGCCCTCTATAATCTATCTGGTGTACTGACATCTTTAACCCTTTGAGTGCTGCAAATTTATCCCACCAAAATTTTACTGCAACATTTTACCAATTTTTTATGAATTTTTATGAATTTTTTGATAATTTTAGACCAAATGGAGATCACATTTCATTGGTTACAGTTTCTCATCAAAATTTGGCCAAAAATATGAAAAAAATGACTGGGCTATATTTTAGAAAGGCGACCAAAATTGACATTGGCGCTCAAAGGAGATATCTTGACAAGGAAAACCATAAATTCGAACAGCCTTATAATCTTTTTCCAGACATCCTTATGATACATCTGGAACTTCTAAACAACTCTCATACATTTTAAATAAATTAGAAGTACACCCTTCTTGTCCATTCTCAGCCAAAGACTTACAGTTTTGCAACATCAGATAAACATGCCAACCTTTTCTTTGCATATTTTTCAACATTTGTTCTGTAAATTTTGTCTCTTTAATGTTGTTTTCAACATGGCAACCACAGGCAGTCACAGAACAATTATGCAAAGGTCAGACCAACTTACCGAGCTCACTGATTGATTAAATAAGCCAGAATCAGTCAAGTTTATCAAATTTATGCATGTGTATATGAAACCAAATTACACAATCAATGTGAGGCAACCTTTGCGGCATGTTGCAGAAATATCAGGGTAATTTGACAAAGATCTCATATCGATGTTAGTCAGAATTGCTGTTCATACAAATACACTATTGAGGTTTCACCATAGGTATGCATATGATTCATGTTTTATGATTTTGCATGTATGAGAAGACAATAAGAGCAGTACATATTGCTCGTCGTGTTATTTTTCACGTCTCTGCCATACATGTATTATATTTTTCACACTAAAGTATGTCGCTCAGTTTTCAAAATACAACGCCAGGGCCCTCCATTTTCCACCTAGTTTTCAAATTTTATGCACATTTTTGTATTCTATATTTAATCGGAACGGCTGGTAATTAGAGTGCTCAGAGATATGGCGTGGTAATTGACGCAGCAGTGTCAGAAAGATTAAGTACTCTTCACAAGCCCTGCAGTCTAGCAAAGAGCGAATGTAAACGTTTTGTCATAGGGGCCTCAGTCTCCGATGATGATGAAGGTGATGATGATGATTAAATATTTAAAAATGAATAAAAAAAAAATATATTTGGACTCAGTATAGGGCCGTTCACAGTTTACGTCACTGTTCTCTTATTAATATGCAAAAATAAATATTTGTCCGCACTTTCAGATAACGCTTTTGAAAATTACGCATGCAAGAACGACGAAAATACATCTCAGTGGGTGACTGCTAGTGTAACAATGAATACTAAAAAACATATTAACGACTCTGAGTACTAGCTGCAAAAACGGCCATGTATGCAACATTGATAAAATTTGTCCGCATTTCAAGCTGCGTGTGCGATGTCGCGCGCGTACAGCTATATTTAGTAACAAACCTGTAACCGTGAACAGCGCTATTAAAATTTGTTGTTGTTGTTAATAGTATTTGCAGAAAAGAACAAAGTATGCGCTGCAAAATTTAATACAGCCTAACTATAACATGCGCTGTAAAATTCAATACAGTCTTACTATACAAATGCGCTGCAAAATTCAATACAGCCTAACTTCATCATCGGAGACTGAGGCCCCCATGGTTTTGTAATTGTATGTACAAAATACGACTGATGCGGATTGGCCCTTATCTCTTTTTGTAGATTAGCAAAAATCACGGTGACCTTTGCTCGAAGTGGTGTTTTAAATGTGTATAAACTGAGGAGGTAATGAGGACACGAAAATGGTCAATATATATACGTCATGTCACGCGTATCACGGTCAAGCAGAATTGACAAGTCAACTTCAAACTCACTGATTTCTCATGTTTCTCGCGTTCATCTTCATTTCCGTTATGTCCATAGCCAAACAATCGGCGAAGGAAAGCCATTTGTTGTCTTCACATGTAAATGGTTCAGATAACCTGTTCCTCGCTACAGGCAAATCAGAACGGGCAGTAGCGATGTCGCTCCTGAAAAACGCCGCATCCTTAACTGCGGACGTACCGGACGCTGCAGCGCTGAGCTTCGCTGAAATTATGAAATTGTAAATTTGAGTCACGTGAACACGTTCAAAGGTCAAAACAGGTCACCCAAGCTCGACGACCTTGGTCACGTGATACAAGATGGACGACACCAGGGATGAGGTCCGTCACAGACGGAAGGGAAACAGTTCTGACAGCGGGGATAAAGATGATTCTGATCGCCAAAACATGTATTCGAACTATCCATATCAGGGAGGGAACTACTTTACCGGAAATGAAGGGAACTCAAGCACGGGTTCTGTGCAAACTCGTCCAAGTTCAAGGGAGTACACAGAAGCTGTCTCGCAGTGGTTGTGGCAGTACCGAATGCACTACGCAATGTGGTCGGCCGCAACAGCGCAGTACAATCCCTTCAACATGATGGCTTTCCCGTCGTTGAGTACACAATTCGGACAGCATTTTTCCTCTGCGACAATGCCAAACGGTTCTATCCCTCCACAGACAAACATAAACGGTACCGCATCGCCAACGCCAGGAGTCGCTGGCACTCCATCTGCTGGGCAGAGGCAACAAAGACAAGAAGCAACTCAAACAAGTCCTCTTCAAGGTACGTGTTTTGTTACCATTACAAGGAGGGGGTAGGCCATAAGGGGGGAAAGACTTTTCGCAATGAGACTGATATTTGAGATTCAAAATGACTGACATGAAGGACAGTAAAAAATGCCAGGAAAACACAAACCACTGTCATTCTCTCTTCTAGTTCTACCTCAATGTAAAAAAATGCATCAGTACATGTAGGTGGTAAGACTTTCATTAGGTCCCCATACCATGAAATTGGTTTATGTGGAGGACTTTCCTTATGAAAACACATCAAATCCGCCATGTAGAGGTTTAGAGTTTAATAGGATTAGTATAAGGGTTATCATAAAGAACAACATGATATACCCTACACAGAAAAGAGTTGGTTGGGGTTGGGAGGGGCTTTTCCGAGGGAGCATGACTAGAAACAACAGCAAATTCACAGGTCACTACACTATGCACTTGCATCACCTTCATACATGGGGACATCTTTGCTTGCTTTGTTTTGTGCGCGATGTCTGTGCTATCAGTAACTTTTCCAGGGCAGACAATGGCTCGAAATGCGCAATTTGCGCAATCGCGCAGTTGAGAGAAAACCCTGGATGTACAGAGTGGATGACAAGACCAACCTAACTGATATTATTGGTTTAAACAAAGAAACGACCCCAAATTTGATTTTAGTGGGATAGACATTAGACCTACAACTACATGTAAGGCATTGCCCAGCGGAAGGTCAAAGTTAACATTGTGCCAATGAAACAGTACAATTTCTTTTGTTTTGTGTACCTGTTCTTACCTTGTGCATTGCGATTACATTATAGGTTTCTGTCAGCCATGGAACTCTAAATGACCATAATTTGTCACCAAATATAGATATGACCTTTACATTGGTGACTCGTGCATTTTTCACTACACTCAGATGAAGTATGTTCAAAATAAATTTAATCTGCGCTACCACATTTATCCCCAAAATAGACAATGAAAATGATGAGTCTCCAGGTAAAGACGACATCTAAACATATGAACTCACGAAACACATCCCCAAAACACCAGTTACATATCATTTCATAAAAGCCTCAGTATGGTTGGAGTAGCAGAAAGTTTGCCCCAGTTCATGGTGCCAGCTAATTGGTCTAAAAATGTTTACTAAAAGGAAGCATATGGTCAAATGGGAATGTACAGATATCTATTTAGGTCATATCATTTGCATAGAAAACATGCTCTTTGACCTGCAAAAGTTCCATGATACCTGAGTCACCACCACTGACATGTGAGTGAATGCAAGGTTTGACAAAAAATTACATTTAGATTTACAATGAACAGTACCAAGTCACTTTTTCACTTATTCACTGTTTTGATTGTCATCTGACCTGCTCTCACTCTCTGTTTGTACGAATTGAGAGAGTTTCCACTGTGATCTGTTTCTTTGTAGGGAAGGAATACAACATACCGTCAGTGTACAGAAGAGTGGCTGCTGAGTTTATAGATTTTGTCATTCTCTTTACCATCAAAGTCTTGATCACGTTATTCATTATGGAATATACAGATGCCCTTGGGTGAGTTGATCATTATCAATGTCAACACAGGAAAAAGTGGCTTAAATGTATTTTGTTGATACAGTCCGACCTGTCTGACTGGGCTCCCTTACAGAGCGGTCACCTCTTTATAGTGGTCACCTTGTGGCAGGCCCATAACATTATACACATATTGACTGGCCATGAGGGCAACAGCATACGTCTGTACCCCGAGGGACTGTGAGTCACCCCCAAAAACAGACTGTTTCCCGAGGCGGTAGGCCGAGGGAAACAGTCTGTTTTTGGGGGTGACTCACAGGCCCGAGGGGTTGAAAGACGTATGCTGTTGCCCTCATGGCCAGTCAATATGTTTTTTGTAACACACCTCATCCGTAGTCATACATAAGAACGTACCATACACAAAAGTTGTCGCATGTAAGCTATATGATGTAATATGTTGGAGTGGTTCAGCAAGAAAAAGTTTTTGCCGACAGGGTCGCAATACTTCTGCAAAACGTTCAATGCACCTTTGATTATCGTCTTCGTTCGTTTCGAGTCCTTGTTTGAAACCAGAGCATTCAGTTCTTCTTCAGAAAGTAGGATAAACCGAGAAATTTCTCGACTATCGTTTCGCTCGTCCGCAGACGGCATCTTTGTTTACATTCCAGTTCGCGCATGCGCCAATGTTTTTTTGACGTCAGCGGGCATCATTTTTCGGAACTGATGCCTGGCAGGCAACAGTTCCGACAAATGATGCCTGATGACGTCGTTTACGTGGATCAGCACAAAAAGAACGCATCCCACGTGACTGTCAATTGGCGAATTAGAACACAGACTGCGGACGAGGTGTGTTACATAACATTATGCATAGTATAATAGTGGATACATATATACATAGTGAATGCCCTCTACAGAACAGCCACCTCTAATACATGATCAGTGGCCACATGTTATGGTAATTTCTCAAAGTTCATGCAGTTTATATCTGATTCTAAATTACCTGTCACAAAATGCTTAGACTGAAGTTAAAACTGACTTTATTCCTGCATCACAATTGTTTCAGACATTTAACATCATCAAATTTTATTATTACAATCATCTTCTCCTACATTCACCACTCAGCACACCACGTACACTGAAAGTAACGCCACACCCACCCTCTCTAGAAAGACCACTTCCATATAGTGATCACTTTTTCTTGGTCCCTTCGGTGACCACTGTACACAGTTTGACTTTATCTTTAGCAGTGTTCCTGAAATGCAGTGAGCAAAAGACCAAAGTGTCAAATTATCATTCAACACATTGCTTTTGTCATAGAGAACACCTAGATGGGAAATACACAGTTCTGGTACATGTATTTGTGTAATATTATCATTCGTATGTTTCTATGATTTCAAATGTCAATTCTGATGCTCCGTTGAAAATTTTGAAATTGAAGTGTGTAATCTCACATATTGGAACAGAATGCGCAAAGTGTGGTCAACTTGAATTTTCACTCATGTATAGATTAGAGCCATTTATGCAGAGAGACAGAGAGACAATTGTCAAATTTTACAGATTATTTATTCAGAACAAGAGTCATCGCTGTTGTGGATACCAATTAGTGTTTAATAATAATTATAGTGTAGACTGCACATGGTATATTGATAAATCTAATAACCATGATTATCTTATGCTCATTTCTTCCATTTTTATAACACATTCACAGAGATCAAACAGACTTCACAATGAAATTTTTACTTGAAGAGTTTGATGAAGAGGCCACGGTAGATGACTTGCAGCAGATGTTGTTCATGGCCTTGGTCTACAGAATTGGTGTTTGTCTCTATGAAGTAAGTGATTGCCTTCAGTCGTAACAATTTTCCAGTTCATACTTTGAACAGTGTCTTTGTTAGACTAGTGACTACCACTCCAAAGAGAGTTTTTCACAGCTCAAGGAACTAGAAAAAACCGTCTTTTCGTGATGTACAGTAGCTTGTACATTTAAACATAATTCTTAGGTCCACAAACAGGTATTGTACCCTGTAATTACAGGAAGTTCTATATTTTTCTCTTCGGCATTAAGGACGCTCAAACTTTTACAATATTTTATTGCCTACCACTTGTTGGGGCTCATTTTGAAGCTTATGGAGTAAATAAAATTTTCAGCAACTTAGTTTTGTGAAAACCGGTCATTTGTTGTTTCAAATATCAGTAAATATTGGGTACTTTGTTTCTCTGGTAACAAAATTTGTTTGGCCAGTGACCCCTGATTTGTATGTTGATTTGGAAGAAAATGGGTGAAAGTTTGCTCAAGGAAAGTTTCAGCAAAAGTTGAAACTGCCCCTAATGATTACTTTTCACCTGCCTTTGCATTCATTGAGAAGAGGAGCTGGAATATTATACAGGGTCCTTATGCACTTTGAAAGTCTCTGAATTTCAAACATCCTGGAAAATCATCGAAAAGTCCTTGAAAATGAAATTGACATTGTGTCCTGGAAATTCCTGGATAATTGATTAGCAAGCCACAAATTTCAAAACTCACGTAATGATCAATAACCTACTGTAAAAATGGGATGTAAAATGTTATAGACCCATGTATATTTTAAAGTGATATCTGGAAAATGGTATTATGGACCTCAAAAAGACCTTTGGATAGTCATTGCTTTCTAAGTAACTTTGAGTGTGATTTGACCCTGAAATTTATAAAGGCACAAGCAATAGATTGAACTTAAAAATTATTGAAGAATTGTGAACTGAATACCGCTATCCTTCAATTTAATCTGTTGAAGGGTATTGTTCTAATAAATCTGTTCATGCACTTTATTCTGTTGTTCCAAACTTGCAGACATTTTTCCTCAGGAGAGGAGTGAGGTACTTTGGTGGGGCAACACCCGGCAAATATATCCTTGGTCTTCGCGTTGTAGCAAGTGACCGGGTATTAGATTTGGGAGAAGGCAAAGTCCTGGTTTTCAGCGGAGAGGACATTGGTGTATGGAAGTAAGTGACTTACTATGGAAATTATTTGAAATTGCAACATTTCAACATAGAGGGCGCTTGATGGCCAATATATAAAAAAAAAAAAACAAAAACAAAAAAAAAACCTGCCCTTGCAGATACCTTTTTAATCAGCAAAGCTTTCTATTAAGGAGAAATTTTTTGCAAAAGTAAACTAGAAGTTTACCCATCTACCAAGGACACATTTCACACATTCCAAACTATGTCCTTACAAGACAAGTTCTGCTACACCTGTTTTCATAGAGAGCAGTCCATATTTATCAATAACATTTAACAATTATTTTCTCAATCAGTCGTCCCCATAATTGAGAAGTCAGGATCAAATTTATAACTGTTTTTTTTCCATTTCCACTTTCAGTGCAATGGCAAGGTCTCTCATCAAAAACTTTTCCATGGCGTTCTTTTTCCCGGTCTACCTGACAATTTTATTTTATCAACACAATCGTGGTGCGTACGACATCATCGCAGGAACCTTGGTGGTTTCAGGACCGAGGTATCAGAGATATGGTCCTCAAAACATAAGAAGATGAGAGAGAGAACACTTAGATGTATTTGGTAGTTATTATGCTAGTCTGTCAGTGGTATTAGACAAAAATTCATGAGGTTATGTTGAGTGTAGTAAGGCATAGCTATTGCTCCTGAAAAACAAAAGGGTTATTTGTGCATTTTTTAAAGCAGAATGCTATAAAATTATAAGAAAAATAAACAGCTTAACAAGGAGACTATTGAATATACATGTCTGCTTTGTATTAATCCACTGAAGCCGTTATAACTTGATTGTAATACTTGTGTCAAAACCACACTTTAATGGACATCTATGTAGAAATACCCAGTATTAGGCTTGTCAACACAGTATGTACATGTATATCTATTATGTGCAATATAAATGCTAACAATTGAATTCTTGGCCAGACTTGAAATCAGTTGCCAAGGGTTACAATGCACTTCTGACACACATGCTACATTAAGGTAGAATGCACCTCAGGGACAGATATTTGGACAAGCTTTTACAATATTTTTTATCTACCACTTGTGAGGTTCATTTTGAAGTTCATGAAGTAACTAAAGGTTTTACCAGCCTTAATTTGGTGATAATTGAAAATGTAATCTTTCCCAAAGAGTTAATATAAGTATGGTAGCCATCTTGAATTGCAATTATCAGTAAAATTTAAGGTAATTTGTTTCCATAGTACCAAAAATTGCATGATGACCCCTAATGTTTATTCTTGATTTTGAAAGAGAATTGTTGAAAATTTCCTGAGGAGAGTTTGAGCAAAATTTTTAGACTTTCAATTTCGAGGTGCATACTACCTTAAAAGCAAATATATGGTATTTCAACATGTTTCAGTGAAATAGAGTTACCCATTCAAATCCCAGGATTATGTTGACATATCTACTGATCAACTTGGCTTGTTTTTGTGCAATAGTCTATGTTACTGTTGACAACTGAATTTTATCCTTGGCTAGAATTCATGGGTAGATGTGTTTCAACAATAATAGTGCATATTGTACAAATATATTGTGTTGGCAAGGCTTATACTTGTTAAGTCAACATTCCTGTTAAAGAAGAGGAAGAAACTTCCTTTTCTATCGAAACAGAAGTAATAATTATGTCATCAAATATTACAGCTAGTGTCCCTTTAAATGTAGTTTATTTGCTCAGAAATTGTGATAATTTACATTCAGCTCATTACCACATATGTTACAAACATGCCACAATGCCGAGTCACTTTTGGCACTAATATTAATTCATTGCATGTAGAAAGTACCAAATTCGCAGTCAGGGATGTATTTTTTTTGGCAACAAGAGATGTATATATTATAAAAGGCCATGTGAATTTTTTTTCGCTTGATTTGGAAACCTTCAAATATTTAATAGATGCAATAGTGTCAAATCGCAAAGTTTCAAATCTCGAGATAAATGATTTGATGGTTTAAAGGAATGTTTTTTTCAAAACAAGGTAAGTTACGACAGTGTTTTGCATTTAGCTTTTCTTGCGCGACTTTATTTGGTGATGTAAATAATGGAAGCAAACACATGACAAAGAAAAGTTCATACTTAAGTGGAAGGGAATTTAGCCCCTGTCCGTTGCCTGATGCAAATTTTTCTCAAATATTTCAATCTTACCAGCTCATCTTGATGAGTCATATCAAATATGTTAGGAACATTTTTCTCATAGAATAGCACTGATCGCAGTCGTAGCTTTGTTACTAAATATAGCAACATGCATGCAATATTTTACAGCTGCTGACCGAAATTCTGACAAATTATTTCTTTGCACTCCTATATCCTGTCTTTATTACTGTCACTTGTTGATGTATCCTCTGGCATATATTTTTATAGTTTCATTCAGAAACATCCGTGATATCAGTATACAATTTTCACAGTTCTAGTGAGATTAATTTCCGAAAGTCTTGTCATAATTTTCAGACAAATATTCACTTTCGCATATTGATGACGGAATTCTGTCATCAACCCATATTCTTCATTCTCATTAGTTCATGTTGTGAATATTAACAGTATGTGCCTTATTATTGTTTTAGTTCATTTGAAGTCATTTTAGGTTCACGTACAGTAAATACGTCTTTCCCTAGAAGTGTTACCGTGACCTCATTGCAAAAAGTTCAAATTGTGATTTCTTCACATTTTTGCACTTTCAACTTTTTAATTTTTTGAGAGAAATACTCTCTTACAGTATCAAATACGGTAAGATTAAAACCTGTCTGTAGACTCTGTCACAGATCCTTGTTTTTCATGCAGCTGATGTAGTATCACTTTAAGGTTGAATGCACCTTGGGGACAGATATTGGAAACTCAAACTTTGACAATACCTTTTTGGTCTACCACTTGTTGGGGCTCATTTTGAAGCTCATTAACCCTTTGAGCACTGTAATTTTTTCCCCGCCAAAATTTTAGTGCAACATTTTATCAACTCATGAATTTTTCTGTAATTTTTTGATAATTTTGGACCAAATGGACATCACATTTCATTGGCTACAGTTGGTTAACAAAATTTTAACAAAAATCTGAAAAAAATTAAGTGGAGGATATTTTCTTAAGGTGAGAAAAATCGATTTTGATACTCAAAGGGTTAAGTGTCTAAAGTTTTCACATTTTTTTTGTGAAATTCGCCAATTTAATTTTTTTTCCGCATATAGTTAACACAGGCATGCCACTTGGCTTAACCCTTTCACCGCCATGGTTTGGCCCAAACCCATTGTTAACAATGATCATTGTGGACCTGCTTACAGGGAATTGGGGGTGAACAGGTTAAACATTGAGGAGGCTGTATGTCCAATGAGGAGCTGTGATGCAGTTTACATTTGGCAGGCAGTTGTAATCATTATAGATACTCACATCATAACAATATATTATACAAAATAAATATCTGTCACTGTGTAGCAAAAGACAATCAAAGAACACCGTTTTGTGTGGTGGGTTGAAACAAGTTAATTTGTGGTGTACATTTTCCATTGCCATTTTTGTGACAATTTCTCGTGAATTTTTGAACTACGAATCGATCAATTGAAATGCTAAAGATTACTACACAAATTCGCTATTTATTAAGAATTGCTGAATGTGTTAAATAACACATGAAATGGCACACATTTATCACGTTTCTTTTTTGTGACTACATTTTCACAAATCACAGGATATCTTTGTAATATACACTTTTGTCGTATACCACTGTGTTTATCAAATTCACAGCTCATGTGTCCATGGGCATCAGTCTATTTACCTGAATCTCTGACAATGAATGTAATAATAGTACCTAGTAGAGCAGATATACAAATTTTAACTGCCTTTTTGATTTTTTGTGCAATTTTATAATTCTTAAACGTTAGTAGAGAAAGAAGGGGTACTTTCTCAATGTACATTTTTATTCTACGTGTTTATATGAAATTTGAATTATGCTGACAAATCAATTGGTATGGTTGATTCAGTTTTGCAGACGAATGATCTTTTGACAGGACAGTAAAATTCATGGATTTTTTTCAGCCTTTCAACTTTGCTCTTGAAAGGGTTGAAATCCAGACAGGTTTTGAAATGAATTATTACTGTAAAATAGATTCACACTTCTGTATAAACATGTGTTTACAATCACACAGCAGTAGCTTCATTATTTAACCGAGAGGGAATGAAAATATCAATTGTGAACAATTGAAAGTGTGGTTTGATATGTCTAATTTATTTAAAGAACTATTTTCACATTTTTGTTGATGTAAAACTTCACTTCTTATATATTGTGGGCAGTCTCGATTTTCAAAGTCGCTCTTACTATTTTTTTCATCAGGAATGTTTTCTTTTCAAAATGTCACGACTAAATTCTTATGTTGATCTGTCACCATTTATGCCACAATGTATTTCTTACCACAGACTTTTCTGGCACTTGTCTTGCCCCCAGTTCGCTAAAGTGTGCGCCCTCTAGCGGCTGTAACCTTTTAACCCTGCCCGTAGACTCTGCCGTATGCTCAGCGTATTGTGCTCAACGATGCCAAGCATTTCCTTATTCGTTAACGTGCTGTCTTGATTTTTATTATTCTGCGCTGTGTTTATTAGACAATAAACTACTGCTAAATTGAATCCAAATGGTGAGAATTGCTTCTGTCATCTCAGGATGGTTAGTGGTGTGTTACCATTGTGAACAAAATAGTATTCCCGGCCAGGTCACATCTCGATTTTGCACTTTATGAGACGAACTTTTACCAGTTTCCTTCGCTGTCTTGGATATACTTACATCCTGCAGTTAGCTGAACACCAGTGATAAAACAGTGAATTACAAAGGTAAGCGCGACCTTTATCCAAGTCGGTGAGATCCACAACAAAGTATGACAATTTGACGATGCGATGATGATGATGATCATCATGATCATCATGATGAAAATGAACTTCGATCAGTACAATTCACATTCAAGAGGTAGATAAGGAACTTGTACAGTCATCTACCGTACAACCATTGCCAATGAATCCATTACCACCATCATTAGTATGGCCATTAAAGGGACAAAGTCGGCCATTTTTCATGAATTTTGTTTGATACGAGATACTACTTATCAGTACTACTTATTCAGTATCTTGCAACATATCAAACAATATAATATATTGTTTGACATGTTGAAACATACTGAATAAATGGGTGACCATGCATATATTCGAACCCGGCCGATTTTAGACAAATTAAATGAAATTATCGCAAAAACGATTTAAGTAATGGTCATGACCATAGATCATTTTCGCGATGGTTTCATGTATCATGTCTAAAACCGGGGTCGAATATATGCATGGTCACCCATTCATTCAGTATCTTTCAACATGTTCAACAATATAAGTAGTATCTCGTATCAAACAAAATTAATGAAAAATGGCCGACTTTGTCCCTTTAACGTCACCAGCATTGTCAAGTCAAACATTTGTGTGACGATTTTGATTATGAACCTCGTCCTCCAACAGAAAATGTTCTCAAGTTTTTCGTTCGAAGGCAGCGCCTCAAAATATCTCCAGAGTCATTAAATTTCATTTCCAATTAATCGTTTCAAGTTGACCGTACTGCAACACTATTGACGTAGTCTGTATTTTTGTATGACGTATTTGATCAACATTGTTTATGCCATCGACGTGGCTTGAAAATAAACGCCACGGCCATCATTTGATAGCGAGTCTAAAATTAGTCATTGGTGGCGTTTGCGTGATAGTAATTTCCTTTAACTCTATCAGCGTATTACTTTGCCAAAAATAAACATATCCTGATCTTGCTATGCTATGGAGAACTAATAGTATTCGTACAGCGGTGCCACTTACAAACGTGGATGAATATCACAGATGGAAATGCCTTGATGGATGAAATGATGGAATCTTGTGCGCTAGGGATATTTGAGTATAGTATATATATGTACATTATATTATTATATCAAGAAGTGTACTTGCATGACCTGTGGTTGTTGTTTGCCCTGTGTGCCGTTCGTGTCAGTAAATCATGGTTTTTGCGCCTTGTCACAGCCAATAGTTTATTGAACCATGCAAGTCCGAGTGTGTTTTCGAATTAAGTTTGAGTAAAAATTTAACTCTTTCACTTTCGAGGCGCATACTACCTTCAGTACTTAATGCGATTGGAACTATTATGAGATAATTGGATGGTGAAGTAATGTTTATTTAATCTACAAATGTGATATCATCTGCTTTTCTTTTTACATTACACACTTGTTTTTATGAGTTATTTGTATTATTGCAACATTAAACTATCTGGCACCTAAAACTTTTGAAAAATTAAAGATTATGAAAATCCAAGTAGTTCCAATCGTGTTACTTGTCATACGCTAATTTTAACCCGACAATTACGTTTATTCTTCATATTGTTACAGTACTTTCCTTAACCACTTACTTCATACTCTGCAATATATTGCCCGTGAATGAACCAGAGACTAGCCGCATCTTCATTATTAGAGGTTATTATGGTAAGTGCAATGCAAGAAATTCATGCATGACTACAGCTCATTACCTGTTCGGAACTAATGCAAGAATGAAAAACAATTCTGCCGGCGGCGCTAATCGTAACGGTTCTGATCCGTGGTTGTTAAGCCCTGAGTAAAATGTTAAAATAAATTATGAAGTAGCTGCAGTAATTGAAGCCCACGAGCCTTTGTTTGCCGTGTTGGCTATTCAGCCCCGGCCCTACATGAAGCAGAAGTGTCCGATTCTAATGATAAAAAGGGAACTTAGTGCCTTTATAGTTTAAACACCTTTCACTTCTCCTCGAAGGCCCAGTATCAGAAAGTGTCTACTTCAGAAAAGAGAGCTCTGTATATGAGAGTATTAAATGACTCGCCGCAACAGCAAAGGTCAATCTGAAAGATGTGTTGTCGGTTACTGTGGGAAATTTGAAAGAGAAAATTGCGGTTTGAAAACAGCATGCGCCAAAACTCTTGTGTTCGATGGAACATGGTTTCATTTTCTTTGATATTAAACCAACATTACGAGGAAAGCTTGCTAATGAGGCACCTACTTGACAAACAGTCACCGACAGCTATCGCTGAAACTTTGTCTTGTGGTTTCAAATGTCCTATTATTTTTTGGAATTAAATTTCATTTTAATCTGTTGCCTGGAGAAAAATAATAACCAGATAAAATTGTTACAGAAGACTCACATGCCACGGTAACCCTACATGATGATTGGTGGCGACCTTTGACCTCGTTACGCTATATCTCCGTGGAAACAGACCACCCAATGTTGGTATAATGACCGCTTAACTTTTTCATCAGGAAAACACAGACACCCAGATGTGTCAGCAGTACAATACTTAGATATCTCAGTTTTGTGATATCCCCTCTGGTTTCTGCTTTTGGACGGTAACAGGCGTGTGCTAAAAATAACTACCTGATAAAACGAGCCTACTTTAAATCAAAACCAGAGTGCTTTCCCGAAGTCGATTCACAAGTTTATACCTAATTTTAGTGCTCCAGAAATGGCACGCCTAAACTAATTTATGATACGGACAGCAACATCATCATTCATGCCATGGTACACAGCTCTCCGGTCTCTCTCAACGTGGGCGTTCACCGTCACAGTATCGCTTTCCCTAAAAATAATGACTTTGGCCCTTCAAACACTGTGATCAGCTCACACTCAAATGTCGTGCTAATGGCCTTCTAAGTGACAGTGTGTAAAGCTGGTTATTGCCGCCGCATTGATCTCACAGGTCATTGCGATACGTTCTTATGTTTACAATGTAGGTGTCCCGATACGCTTAGTCGATCACGAACTCGCGGAGACACAGAGGGACTGTGCCGAAAAAAAGAAGCACGCCCTAAGCTTACTCGTACTTGGTCTCCGTTATCAAAATTAGCCCTGGATCTTTTACGTCACATCTTAAAGTTTAGAAACGTTTAGAGAAGCCCGCTCTGATGGATTTTCCTCTTTCGTACATAACATGCATACATATCCCAAACAACTTTCACTAATAAAAGCACAGTGTAGGTACACTCTTTTGTCAACAGGCGTGCCCCTGATCACAGGCGCTTGTAACATAGCTTTGATAAGCTGTCAGAGCAGAAACCTGGTAGACGTGACCGAAGGCCGATCCTTGGTAGTTCTTTTGCTCTTATATATCACGTTGTATGCAATATAGATATTAATATCTCGGCCCACGGCCTCGTCAGGCACCCCGCCTGATATTCCCTGCAAATATTACAAGCGCATGTGCCCTCAGGCCCCTGATAATGACCATGGTGAATGTGATCTCATCAGAACACAGTTGTTAAACTTGCACAGAGTGACCCATATACCAGAAATCGTTAAAAGGAGGGTGGGTAAGTTGTGGGAACACCAAGAGGCTTTAGGGATGGGAATAAGAACACGTAGAAAAAGTCAGCAGCAGGAATAGGAGAGGAACAATCTGACAAGGGAAAACGGTAAACGTAAAATCCATGTAAATAGAAATAGGAATTGAGTGCAATAAAAATAAAAGAATAATGTAATAAATACCAAGATAGATAATAATTAGTCTAATAGATATATAGTTAGACAGATAGACAGACAGATAGATAGATAGATAGATAGATAGATAGATAGATAGATAGATAGATAGATAGATTAACTGATTGATTGATTGATTGATTGATTGATTGACTGACTGACTGACTGACTGATTGACTGACTGACTTACTGACTGACTCACTGACTCACTGATGGGTAGACAGACTTTAATAGTAACTGATATACACGAACTCGAAATGACTTGCCTCACGCAGAGACATATCAAGGACCTCGAGCTCTGGGCTAACAGACAGGCATATATAAATAACTGCACATAGAGACAGTAAAAATATGAATGTATACATATTAATGCAAGAACGCATACATACATACATACATACATACATACATACATACATACATACATACATACATACACACACACACACACACACACATACATACATACATACATACATACATACATACATACATACATACATACATACATACATACATACATACATACATACATACATACATGATTTCCTTGCAAGGCAGACAGACAGACAGACAGTTGGGCATGCAAAGCAACAGCTGAAACAAGCCGCAATTTGATAATCATGATACTTTTAAAACCTGTTCATGGAGGCTACATACGTGCATTCAAAATTGAAGATGGGTCAGGACCTCATTAAAAAGACCATCAGAGTAACTGACGAGTGTCTGTTAACCCATCTACAAAATAGGTTTGAAGCTCTCCATCGTCAGTCTTTTCCCGGGGAGGCAGATGTCAACATTCTTTGATAATAAGTCATACAGTCAAATGCAGCTTCTGCACGTTGTCTATGTTCAGATAGACTGATTAGCTCTGACTCACCGCAATATCACATTCAATACTCACGTTTAGTATGGATGCTATTCTATATTCTAGGTACATACTTCATGAGTGAATAACTTATGAGAGTAATTTTCGATGCAAAAACATTTCTGGAAATTTACGGAATGTTTGCATGTATTTTGGGAGAGCATTTAAGCGGAGAAACTCGGGGAGAGGGAAGACAAGGGGCGCAACAATAATTAAATTAAAATTAAATTAAATTAAAATTGATGTTTTCGCGGTTATACAAGGATATAACATGGCTGTTGCGTGGCACACTTCATTAGCACCATTCGTATTTGTCGCATTTGACCTTAATAAAGATGGACGCAGTCGACTGTTCTGTCGATAAGAGGGATGATTTGACACACACTGCAGGACCAGGCGTGTGCGTTATTCATAGTCACTTGTGAAATGCGAATCAACAACAGTCTTTCGCGGTTGTACGAACCCGAAATTCAAACTTTTGCTCAATTTTCCTTAATGAAACTTTCAACCCTTCCCTTAACAAAATTTTGAAAATTTTGGTACCGGAGGAAAAAATTACCTTACGTTTACTGATATTTGGAATTCAAAATGGCCTGGGCCGCCATCCCCGTGTGTGTGTGTGTGGGGGGGGGGGGGGGATAAAATGGTCACAAGACTGAGACGGTGAAAACTTTACATACTCCAAGAGCTCCAAAATGAGGCTCCACAAGCAGTAGACCCAAAAAGAATTGTAATAATTAGATTGTCCGAATACCCGACCCCTAAGCGCATTCTACCGTACAAAGCAGAAAATTAAAGGCAATAAAGGTACGAACAAACAAAGAAACAACAAACAAACGAACAGCATAATATGGAAAATATTCACCACTGTGCAATACATAGATAACGTTCTCCTACAGTTGATGGTTAGTTCATCAGCTCTCTGTAAAATGCGCAATACAATGATTCAGACAGAATGACGAACATATTTCATTTCACAAATAAGGTCAGAGTATGCTTCGACATTAAACATCGCGATCACAAACAGGTTCATACCGTTTGTGGTTTGCCTCATTAACAGTAACCATACACCGCAACTTTTCATGAAGGCGATCCTCTGCGATAAATTATTACTAAAAAGTAGAGGCCTTCACGAACACCAGAAAGACCACTTGCCAGGTTTCGTCTACAGGGAAGACATTGCTTGGATTCTACCGTTCGGATATATTTAGCTACTGGCGACCTACATCATTTGCCCCAGCGTTGACCCCTCTTCATTTCAATGTAACCTTAATATCTCAGAGACGCTGTTCAGCTAAAAAAATACCTGAAATTAAGGATTTCACCAATTTCACAGATATTTGCTGTGTATTCTGAAGTTTTACATCAGTGTTTCACTTTTGTCCATAAGTTTATTTTAACTCTCACATCTGCGTTGAAACAACAGCGCATTTCCGATAGGTCAGAAAGTTAGCAAATACTAAACGTACGTTGATTCCTTCGCTTTTAAAGCCTAGCAGATGTAAAGACTACAGTCCAAAATTTACGGAGCGTGTACGTCCTTCCCATTAATCTAACTACAAAGTTATGTGTGGTTCCAGCAACCCGGCCTACCCTAAAATATGCCGCCGACTCTGGACATTTTTTTCGCATTTCCAAAAAAAAATTCGGGTTAATCCTCTAAATTTTACCGTATTTTATGGATCCCGGCAAACAAAAAAAAAATACTTACAAAATTCATCTCACCTACCTACATTAATTTTCGGAAGCATGTTACCGGAAACACACAATAATTGTTTTATTTGGCCAACCAAATGCTCTTTTCTGTTGCACACCACACCCTCCCCGATGATATTATATTTCGCTGGGATATGTTACTGGTAGCATTATGCACAATGTCAACACTATTATTACCGATAACATTGAGTGATCATTTCATATTTACACGTTATATATTTACACTTTCTGTTATATTTATGAAATAATATACACCAGAAAACCTTAGAAACCTCAAACTGCAGCTTTATGTTTATTGATACGTGAAAAATTTTGCGGGACTAGAATGCTATGTCTCGAGACTCGTTTACTTTGTGGGTGGTTTTCTGTGTTTACTTACAAATCAACCATGGAGTGTTGCGTCACAGTAATGTGGAAGGTGTGCAATTGCGTAAGATGCCATCGCTTCGATTGTCTTTACACACATGAGAGAAAATGCCGAGAGAGTTTGACCGGTTGACCTCGCTGTTAATTTTATGCAGGAAATTACAATAACAATGCTTGGTCGAATGACGCAGTGCCTTGAGGGTGGGATCGCCAGTGGTATAGGGGAGGAGTACCTTCCCGATGGTGATAAGTGGTGCGGATTACCGTCGCCTAGGTGACTGGCGTTGCAAATACCTGGACTGAACCCACGCGTGGACTGAACCATTTGGGTTTTTTTTGGGTGTCGATGGTACTTTGACAATAAAAGTAAAGATGCACAGATATCGAGTTTATTGTCTTGTTTATGAGCGGCCAGTATTTCCAACAGCATGAATTACGTGCATTTGCCCTAGAAGAAATAAATAATTTCGAATAAAACATCGCGAATATAACCACATTCCTTAAGCTCGACGTACCCCAAAGAACCATGAAATCGCCCGACTTTCGATTGAAGAGATGAGTTTTGCCAAACCGCGTATACAGAAAAAGTGGCAGATGACTTTATTTTTAGAATCATAGACAGTATAGCGAGATGTAAAAAATGTGAAAGAGGCTCCCCATCTAACTATCCTAAATGTTTTTGTGTCGAGTTTGTGTTTGATTCGTTTCGAAAATGTGTTCCTACATTCTTATCCGATTGTGTGTGTTAATAAAAATGTTTGTTTCGCTTTGGATATTTGTAGAGAAGTTTGGATAGTGTGTACGGTAATGTTTTGTTTGTGTGGGGAAAGCTTATGGCGAGACGCAGCCGGACCTATGTTGTTACAAAAGTTGATAGAGTCGCCCTTTGACGCTGCGTTTCGAAACCCGGGTGTGGTTTCTCATCAGTCGCGGTGTAGATTCTTTCCTTAGTTTGTGTTTGTGAAAATTATTTTAATGCATTTTAGTGGTCTTGCTTTCGATTAGCGAGGCAAGTATATTAATTTTTGGTCACGTTGTGAGTCCGTTTGGTGGTTCGGTTTGTTTGTTCTATGTTTCTTTACTTCGGTAAATTTTGTTTTGACTGGTGTGTCTTTTAGATTTTTGCGGAGGTTTGTGAATTTTTAGGCAATAAGTACCACTGGGGGTACGGATTTTATGTGTATTGGATCAAGATACTCACAAGTATCCTGGTTGATGTGCTTGTTCTCGTACATTTTGATTCATAGTTCGTTTACTTTGTTTACTGTTTGTTCTGGCTTGTTGTGTATAATACTGAGTGTTGCGTAATTGCCTTTCGCATTCGAGTACGTAATCGTTTGTGTTGACAATGACGAAAACCCGACCCTTGTCGAGGGTTTTTTTTTCCCCGAAATTTGTCTATTGTTTGCAAGCTGGTTTATCGCGATTCTTTTAGCACGCGACATGTTTTGTTTCCTTGTTTGAAAGGGTATCTCTAGAAGTGCGAGTTTAGCAGCTTCAGATAGCTTTCAAGTTTTTGGTGTTTGTTGTTTGTGGAGCCCAATTTGACTTTTCTTTGAATTTGTGTTGTTGCGATTGTTTGTGTCTCACGATGTAGCGTAGTCACATTTTACGACTTTATTTGTTGAAATCCTGAGGTGGTTTTATTCTGTTTGGTTTTGTTGGCGTCCGAATTAATTTTAAGGCCTTTGCCTAGTACTATTTTTCGGAGTTTCATAGTTTGAGCGATGATAGGTTGTTGTTGAATTTCATGTTGTTGTCGGCTTTTCTTTGGAAATAGCTGATTTATTTCCACGGCCATTTTTTCTGTCACGTTATTTTTATGTGTACGATTTTTGTTATTTCTTTTAAGTGTTTGTGTGTTCTATGTCATTTTATGGGGGTTTTTTTTGGTAGTTCTCTTTTGGAGTATTTGGTGGCCCTGAAAAGGACCGCTTGGTATGGGTTTTTTGTTAGCGCTTGGCGCGTTTGTTTTGGCGATGAGCCTATAGCTTTTTTATGCTTCTTTTCGCCGATTCGATGTGCTTGGTAAGTAGGTGTTTGCCGCCTTCTTGTCACTGTGTGTTCGTACATGAGACAGTCTGCATAGCCCTTGAATGTGGTCTCGATTTTGATCAAACCATGGAGGTACCTCCATGATCAAACTTACAATTTAGGAGTATATATCAAAACTGATAAATGATTTATGTTTTCACATGGGTTCACAAAAAGTTTCGCCCCGGTGTTCATTTTTGGCCCAGGAATTCCATCTACCCACCCTTTACAGAGTAGTAAGCTTATGGGGCAAGTAAATATGGATGCGCCGGTGCGATTCAACGATCAACCTGTATATCGCATCGAAAGTCAACAATTTTACGGCACGGACTATGATTTTATAAGTTTATACACAGTCCCTCGTGGATAGAGAGACTGTGGTTTATATAAAAATTATAAGGCGCGGGGTATTATATATTGACTGATTACTGTAGCTATAGATAGGCTACATTCAGGACGGGCAGCGACGGGCAGTAATTAGTAGGCAAAACCACGGTCCCTCCACAGAGGGACCGTGGCAAAACAGGTGGTTTTCACCGTGGGCAGAACTCGATGCAATGATACTGAACATTAATAGTAAGCCTGTCACCTTGAAGGTAATGCTGTAGGTGAAACAAGTAAGCTTACTTCAAACGCACGATGGTACAAACATTCCTACCTCCATGGTACAAACAACACCATAAGTGAAACCACCGTCCCTCCGGGACGGTGGTGAAACGTACACATAGAAATACACGCGTTCCTACGTTGTGCCCACCGGGCCACGCGATTAAAATATGACTGATACTGCTAGATAGTGTTAATTGGGTCGGTAAACAGTCAACTAATAGTTTAATTGACTACCTGGGTGATTGGCAGGTCGTGTCCAACGACGCATATGCAAAGCAGGCCAAAAGACAAAAGCCCCCAAAGTTATTGACAGCTGGCCAGGGGTCACCATGAATACGTAATGAAGCTTCACTACGCAGAAACTGCGTAGTCAAGCCCTTCTTAACCGGTCAAACTCTCTCGGCATTTTCCGGCATGATTGTATGGCGACGAGTTCGCTCAACCAAGAAGTACCCCGGCGTATTTCTCTGCTTGGCGCAACAACGGAACCAATGGCTTTGCATATGTTTGTCTGCGCATGCGAGAGGGCCATTCCCTCGGGATGAAACTTTAAGTAGTTAACAGGACACAGTTATCATCCCTTTGCGGCCCTTATGCCTATTTTCTTTTACTAACCATTATTTTGCAATTCTTTTGAATTTTATTAATTCTTACAGTAACTACAATATTGCTTCTGAAACAGAATATTGCATTGCTTGTTGTCGGATAACTTTTTGTTATCATCATGCCTTAGATGATGAACATAATGTTGGTGGCGCCATTTCTAGTCCGATTTAAATCATTCCACAAACTCTGAAATTAAAGTCACGTTTAGTCGGAAAAGCTACATACCTCAACTGATGAAAAATATGTCATTAGAAAAATGCATGTCGGGAAGACGACGAAATTTGTCGTAAATTTACCTCATGAACGGCACACGTAATATGTTTTGCGATGACACTGTCACGTATGAATTAGGTCGTAGTCGAGCACTCTTTCGGTAATAAACGATTGACGACAAGCTAAAAATGACCAGTTGTCGTTGAATATTCCTCGTGCGAATTGAAAACGCCCTGGCTCAGTGGTATTCTAGATTAAGGCTGCCTGCCGTTGATGGACGTGCCGTCTGTATACGTAGGCATCCCAACTCTTAAAAATGTTGCCTCTGATATCATGATACATAGGGGTCACGCGACACTTTACTCGTGACAACTCCAGGCATCACTAACATCGTCGTAAAGCGCAAGACCACTTTACGGCAGAGCCTGGAGGTCGAGTAATGGTTGGGTTATCATTGGTTTCAGAAGAGCAGCGTGGAGTGGAAATCTTGATAGAATCAACTTCTCAGAGTCAAAGAAATTAATTTGAGCAAACAGAAATACATCTCGACTTCTCAATCACATCGAGTCTGAAATTAGTATTGTGCAACTTTCCAGTGGTTAACGTAATTCGTCTACTTCTAATTACTTTCCTTCTTCCACATTCGAGACTGGCTCTATACGCAGGTGAATGTCTAATTAATGTTTCATAATTTTTGCAATTTGGTACGGTATATGTTGTCATTAAATACCTCGACATAATGACGGTGATTTTTACGCCGAAGCCCGAGCCAACTCAACCCAGATTTATGAAATCCTGGCAATAAAATAATGAAAGAGAAAACTCATAGTGGTTCCAAATTCTTTATTTGGGAGCATGGTAGCGTTTGATTCCCATAGCAGTTTATATCAAGAGAGAGAGAGAGAGAGAGAGAGAGAGAGAGAGAGAGAGAGAGAGAGAGAGAGAGAGAGAGAGAGAGAGAGAGAGAGAGAGAGATTCCTTCGAATTAAATTACCGCCATTGTTGTGATGTAGAAATGGCAATACCTATCAGTTTAGCCTTTCATGAACTTCATTTACTCGATTTAAATTCAAGGCAGGCGAAAACAATGGTAGATCATTGACGCAACAGTTTGCGTGATTGCTTTAAAGTGGATTAGAGTATTTTAGACATATGTTTCTTGTACTTGCGGATAAGGACGACACTTAAAGAGTGCGTTTATCAAAGCATAATCAAAACAAGCGTTCCCATGTAAACCTTTACGTGATATCATGACGCGCACGCTCCTCATGTTGTCATGGATACTTAGGTCAATAACCTTTCTATCTATTCCTTCCTTTACGCAGCGGATGCTCAATAATTTGACATGGCATAAATGCGAGATCGTAGAACAATTGAAAAAGTACATTCCAACCAAATTGCTGACCGATCTGAATTACAGAAGTGATTCTATTCAGCTGAGAGAAAAAAGTTTTCTCTTTGGGAGAGAAAATATTCAAGCCCTTGCATTCTCAACGGCGTTCTGTTATAAGTTACTGCCATGCCATCGTGATAGAATCCAACCATCCAATCTATAAACCTTTCGGCTCGGCACGTCTCTTGTCCAAATATTCTGTCTCTGTGTTTGGCAGAATATTTTAGCTATCGTATCAGGTCACTGATTGCTTGGAAACAATATCATGTTATCCAATTATTATACACGATTCGTAAGTTCTTACGTTTAAAATTGGAAGGCGACAAACGACTGCCAAAACTACTAAATACAAACCAAGAGTGTTATTTTAAGTTCACAGTGGGTTATACGGCTCACGTTGCTGGCTTGTCTACATACATCCTTAGTTCCCCACACAGTTGACAACATTCACCTCGTCTCGGAGTATTTTGTCGCCTTTGGGGTCACCAGGTCGCACCACGCATAATACATAATTTCGGGTAAAGTTTCTACTATAATGCAACCGTTCAATTAAAAGTGTACAAAAAGAGACAGAGCAGATTCAGCCTTCGGTGCGGCGTGCATTCTTTAGATATCAGCGTTCCTCGCGTGACAACCATATTTGGGCAATGCCATACGAAGTCGAATGCAGGCCATCCTAGGCAGTTCGCTCGGTCCCGAGCACCGCACTAGTACGATGCGCCAAGATTAGTAGACTCGGACCCCGGACCTCCATCCCCGGGCGTCTTGTAACTTATGTGGAGAAACTCAGAGAAGGTACCGTACTGAAAATTATTCAGGTTTTCTGGCATTTTCTGAAGGTGTGGGGCCTGGAAAAATCTCAGCTTATTTGTCCTGGCAAGCAGAACTCTTATTTTATGATCACCATAGCCAATGCAACCTGTACAGTTCCACTGCACCGTACAGAAACACTGTTACCCTTGTCTTGTTTTCTTGAGGCCAAATACGTGATGCAAGATTGCTCTCAATACCGATGCATGGCGAATTCAACAATGGGTTGTTGTTTTAGTTTCGTTTTACATACTAACAAACCTCTGTGTTGCAGGTTGAACACAGAAGAGTGCGCCCATCACCTTGGCAGAAAAAAATAACTACACAAGTCATTGTCACTCGTAGTCGACCCGGGACATCGACGGTACCCCTCGCTCACAGTAAGTAGAAACGAAACATTTTCTTCATATTCTGCGCATGGCACAAGCAACTTGAAGTCTGGGCCTCTCAATGTGTAGATATTTTAATCCAAACAGCGCAGATCTCCGATCCATAATGTTTAATGTGTTTTTTTTTTCTTTGTCCCGTGCGCGTGAGAATTAGCATACACAAATATACACCTCATACAGGTCTACTGCTCCGTGTCTTCGGTTAAAATATACAAAGCTCTTTCAAAAGAAAGGCCTCCATTCGCTGATTTGCACTTTGACCGGGAAGCTATTTGGTACGTCAAATCTGCTTAATTGCTATTAACACGCCCCCAGAACACATCAACAAGTTTGCAAAAGTGTCAGGAGCGTAGGAAATAGACGCAGTTTGGTGAAAATGCCGTCTAAAGCCATCCTTCGTCACTTTACAGTCAAACATTTTCAAATTTAGATGTCGTTTCCTGTCCAAGCTTGCTCGAATAACTGTCTGGGCGCGTCGGAATTTCAATGCGGACATAATACCTCAATAAGCCTCGCAAAGAATATTTAAGCGACTTCGTTCGTGTTGCAGAAGAATTGTAAATTGATATCATTGTCACTCCTGACCTGGTAGGCCTGTAGCAATGACTAACAAGAAAAGCCCGACAAGAAGAGATGATAATAATAATTTAGTTCAGAAACGAGCTTAGCCGTTGTCAGAAGCGTTACAACAACCACTTCCCATATTCTGTTTTCTGTGAAAAGGAGAGACACCATATAGTTTTCCATTCGCTATGGCTTCAGTAATATCAAGCCACGTACATGTACGATCGATCATATTCGACGTGTATGACAATGCGTGATATTTGACCCTTGACCTCATTCCACCTGCCGGTCCCCGCCCATCAAATTGAGTCAGTCAAACAGATGTCACTTTTCTTTATGCTCATTTGTGATGCTTGTATCAATCTTTGTTTTGCTCTCTCGTGCAACAATATTTGTGAATAGTTTCATGTAGTGAAATATGAGTCTATGGATTTGCTTATGATAATTCTTAAAAGGAAAATATGATACGAGTGGATCATGTTTGGTTGATATGGCAGCGATACATATACCTGGCAGTTGCTGTAGCAGAGTTACAGGGAGCGGGTGTGCAGTTTGTTCGGTGATACAGTTACAAGTATACAAGCGTATCTTATTCATGACGTTGTGCTTCGCCCTTAAGATAACCTTATAATAAAACCCCTTGCACTTGTATAGCAGTCACCGTAGCAGCTGTCATAGAATATAGCGACAGTTTTCGTTTTAGGAGGAAAGGTTGTTGCCACCAATACCTCCCCCCCCCCCCTGCCGAGACGAGTCCGTATACATGCAGCATTGCATGAAACGCTATTGTCAAAATGAAATGTTTCAATTAATTCAAATAAGTTGCTTTGAGTCCTCATGTCAGTGTTCGGTCATACAGTTATATTGCCAATTTGACAAGCTCATCCAATTATTTTTCCGAACATTTGCTCCGAACATTTTCCACATACTTCTCAAGCTTATGTAAATTGTAACGTTTATTATCAGCGGTTCATTTGAACATATCACTATGGTAACGTGATGGCACTATCACATGATAAGATTTCTGCGCCAACAATGGCGGCATTCTATAAGCTTCCCCTTTCATGCTGGTCGCGTTATGTATCCTATATAAAACAATCGCACATCATATCGAGTGTACCATATACATGTACAAATGATTAAATATAACCAACAAATTATATGCGTGGGAATACATATGTATGTGTAATCGCGATTATCAAAAATGTTGCTGCAATATTAATATGCATCAATATTTGCCATGAGTAGTTTATTCTAAGGCAGTGGTATATTTTTCATAAACGACAAATGAAAGTCAGTATACATAATCATAATTATGATAATTTATGTGACATTTATACACTGTATATCGTGACCCAACACAACGACATGATCAAACCATACGGAGACGATACATGGTTATTATGGGCATACCAAAACTGTTCCCCTCAGCACAAGGTCTCGTAAATTAGTTCAGACTCGAAGTTTTGGAGACAGCTTAACCTAGTAATTTAATATCGTCACTACTTAGTAATCTAGCACTTATGATAAAATTGTATGTGTATGCGCTGGTTTATATGTCACGTCCGAGAAATAAAATAAAATATTTAGTACCTTTCTTCGACCCATTTTACAAAATCTGTGCGTGTAGTCACTGATGAAAACGGATTTCCGGAAATCGAGAAACTATTTAAACTTTTGATCTTCTCTGTGAACAATTGCGCATTCTATAACCGCGAATATTTTCCGTTTGACTCATTTCGACAATGCTACATCACATTTCGTTTATCCCCCTTGGGCAGCAAACATATTGGGTATTATTCTAAGTGACCTAGGGAGACCCGCTCATAGTTTGTGAAATAATTATATTTACAAGTACATGATTGGATAAACAATATGGGTCATATTATGTCAAACTTCTTGTTTACTTCCCAGTAATCGCTCAATTGGGTATAGTTGATAGTTCATATGATCTCCCTCTTCTCTATGTATTAACATAGCAGTCCTATATTTAAATGTTTAAAATGTTCGACTGAACATTTATGTTATGTCGCAAATATACGTTAACAACACGCGTACATAAGTCTACCCGTTTGCAGAACTTCTACATACATACACGCATGCATTCATACGTACATTATACATTTATCTATACACCATATATACGTACATTATACATATAAGTATGCGTACATACATACATACATACATACATACATACATACATACATACATACATACATACATACATACATACATACATACATACATACATACATACATACATACATACATACATACATGTAATTATGTGTGTGTGCTAGTACGCAAACTATTTCACAGTAGACATAAGCACAGAGTAACATACACAGAGTGGCAACACCTATTGTTTAAGGCGTGAAGCGGTTACGTAAGCAATCCATGTTTGCCTCGCCTCACGAAGCTCTTGGCTCTCTTTTCCGAAGAGTGCCGACCATGCCCCTTCGGTAATTTTCGGATTTTCACCAATTGTTAAGCGAAAGTATGTTCGACAAAGTTTGTGTTGTTGTTGTCGTGTGGTGCTGATCGGAATTGATCTGCTTGCAAAAACGGGAATGTTTTGAGCTTCAGGAAAGTGGGTTTTACCGTTTTAAAAATTCCTCTCATATTTTATGAATATATAATGAGTGTGTTTGAACCAAATTTGAAAGTCTTTTATCGATACTGTCTGGTTTTACTCAATGGTTTACGGTCAGTCATACCGTCTTTTACACGTGCGTCAAGAAAGGACATGTTTATGAAACTGCTGGCGTGTTATGTTTGATTGGCGTGAAGCAGTGTTTCTGGCCTGAGAGCTCACAAAGTAACTATGGTTGCTACGCGACTGGCAGTATGATGCCATCTCGTCGTATGTTTCGCATAATCTCGTGTAATTATCAACCACAAACAAAGCTTCCAAAAAGTTTAACACCTTTGAAGCTCATTTTAATATGAAAAGCCAATAGTCTACCGAGACGACCATGGAACAAAAGGCATGCAAGTGTTGCCACTCTGTGTATGTTACTCTGTGACATAAGGTAACATTTATTGACATATATATGTGAGTTTTAAGTAGAGTATTTCTTCGCCGAAATAATTTTATAGTACGAGAACAATATTTTGATGGAAAGTTTATTTTTCGTTATGTATTTGGTTTTTGTTTTGTTGTTGTTCTCCCTTTTTACATAAACAAACATGACGGGATGGAAACATAATTTACCGGGATGAGGCGTAGCTTGCTTTTGCATTAGAATGATATTTTTCTCACTCTTGCAATATTGCTCGTTGTCCCGTACCTAAAGAGGTTGTTTAAAGTTCATATGGCAGTTTGAATACCTAAACCTCTTCGAAAAGTTTTGACGAGCGGGGTGCCGGGTGTTAAGGGTAGCAGTATACGGTGTCAACGGAAAGCAAGTCAGGTCATGTTGTTACAATGTAATAGTATCAATATGAAAGTATGGCAAGGCATTGAACTTGTTTCCCTTTCTTTGACATGTAATGTCAAAATCCGCTTTTGCGATATCAACCACCTACACCAGGAACGTGGTTAATTGGTGACATGTACACGAAACAAAGTACAAATGACCCTATTATTGGTAATAGGACAATTATAGCTCCAAGCGTGGTCATTTCTTACAAAACCTTACCTGTCGGGCATTCGATCCCCTTGTACGGAAAGGTTCCCCAATAGTTCTCCACATCCTTGCCCAACTTAGCGCAGGCATGATCTCAGACATGACCTCTCGACCATGAATTGTGACCCTTTCTTGCAATCAAACGCAGCATAACAGACAGGCACATATTAGATAAATTATCACGGTATGCCGTCACGCGGCAAGGTCATCAAGTGATAAAAAGATCAGAAACTTTTAAAGGCTACCGCTACGACTCAAGTACATCTTAAAATTCCAAAAACATTGAGGCCGGCAATCTCGCTTCTCCTTAAAAACGAACCAAGCTTAATATAAGATAATCCTGCCGCACTTTGGTATATTATCTATAATGCCAGGAAGTAACCATATTGCGATAAAGGAGCATTGATGAGTGTAATTGTGTTAACGAAATGCAACACAGAGAGTTGCGAAATTCATAGCCTAGAATCCTATACGTCCGCTTGCCTCCGTACCTCGGTCGGAGGTACGGAAGCAAGCGGACGTATAGGATTCTATACTACGAAATTCAATGCCCAATCGTATTGCAAATTCTATATTATGATTAATGATAAATGTGAATTATGGTAAGTTATGATAAATACCGCATCCAAATATTTAATATCGAATAACTTCGTCGTTATTAAGGAGGAGTAAGCTCAAATTGATTTACGTGCAGTATTGCGACCGTGCCAAGAATTAATTTTTCCAAAGATTAGCCCGGTATATGACGACCCAGGCCCCTGCTGTTATATTCCCCAGTAAAAGCACACAACCGCCATCACCAAAGTATGCTTGCAGACATAGATTGAACGAACAGAATGTCACTGTAATTAACATTTGAGTCTGGCAAATAATGTCGGTTATGCAGTCAGAACTTTGAAGTATTTGCCCCAGGCGATTGCAACAAAAGTCGCTCATAGCTTTGGCAACACGTTGCCCTGGCCTCAGGGCATCGCCGGCGTGTTTTCAAGCCCTTGTTTCCCCGGGGCGAAGGTTGAATACGTAACGTCTGGCCAGCAAAAGGAAACTTTTGTGCTTACGCCGGTTGGGATGTATAGCTCTCTGTTAATCTTGTTTGATCTTGGTGGAGAATTTTTGCTGTGGCAGTGATTGCATAGAAACTCTCTGTCAAAAGTCCTGGCGGTTCTGAAAGTTGCTAGGCACCCTCAACCTACTGTAAATTTTGACTCCTTTACACAATTTCCTCCTCCGTTACAAAGACTACACCATTGTTCACTGACAGCTAGCTACCTCATAGTAATTCAACTCACTGCTTGAGGCGCGCCTCTCTAGAGAGTGATTCCTGATGACGTCACAGTTATATCATTAATATGCAAAAATAATCACTTGCCCTACATTCCTAACAATACCTTTGGAAATTACATTTGCAAGATTGGTGAAACTGGTCCTTTGCTTCCTTTAAATTATTTCGATGGAAACTGTAGAAATAATCATGTGGAGGAATTTGACCCCAAATTGCAGGAGATGACAGAGGCGTAGGACCGACAATGCTTGTCAGAATTTTCAAGATACAGGTACCTGTTCTCTCCCAAAATCATGTCAAATACCAAGTATTCAACTTGGCAATAGAGGCTTTAGGTATGTACCGCACTCTATGCTATATTTAGTGACAAGACTACAATGACTGAATGACGACCAGCACTACTGAAGGTACAATTTCTGTAAATTCTGGTAATGTTTTTCATTATTTTTGTTCAAGAAAACGATTTGATTATCTTCTGCTTCTCCCAGCGTAATCTTATTGTTGACAAATTGATTCTAGTCCGTACTTAAAGTAAACTGTCAACGAAAATACTGAACATTACAACAATATCTAAGGTTCTGTTGACAAGTTGAATACTTGGTATTCAACATGATTTTTGGAGAGAGCATGCGTAGATTAATCAACCGTCATAGCTGATGGAGCTTTGAGAGGGGTTTGATATGTGTGTATTAGTCAATTAGAAAGATACTTAATCAATTAAGAAATCTTGACACCTAATCAGACTGCACTTGTTCTTAAAACAAACAAATGCTTGATAATCAATTTCTCAACATTAAAAAAACCACAACAGTAGCTTCAAGTGGTTCATGGTTGATCAGCAGTCCGGAATAACGGTGTAGTGAATTAGAACGGAGCTCATACCTGTAGTGTTGACATTATCATACATATTTCTAGCGTGTAATGAGCTAACGTTCTGACAAATGGCTGATGTATGTGGGATCACCCTCACTCCATACAACAGATTATCAACTGTCATGTAATTACCTAGTCAAACATACTGATTCCTCGTATGAGAGGAAATACAGAATTTTGACGCTTTTTGGTTTTGGATTTGCTGTCAGGTAGTATCCATTTCACCGAAACATTGTAATCTCGGTGTTTTGTTGCAAGTGACTTTTTACGTTTGTTTAATTTTTTTCCATATGTGCTGCTGTTTCGATTCTTTATCCAGAATGAATCTGTTAGGAGGAAAAGCTGCATTATGCAGGAATAAACCATTGGAGAATGAATTTAATAAATGGATGTATAAATGGATGCCTGCATGCATGAACACAAAAGTGTCTTTGCACATTTTATTCGGTTCACATAATATTAATTAATGCTTAATGCTGACATTAGCATCGATTAATGCGGCTCAAAAAGCTGAACAGTCAGTCTGAACGGGAAGGTATAACAGACATTACACCTTTTCCCAACGTACAGGAAAAGGAATAAGAAAATGTTTTTTAATAAAAAAAACGAAACAAAAATACAGTTAAAAGTTATGGCTATTATTCTTGTGAGACGTGTACACGTATTTCTTTTGATATGACGTCACTTAAGATGATATCATCCGATTTTGTTGTTGCCTAGTCTATTTGCTAATTTAAGTTCGGTGGAATGAGATACACCCATCAAATACTGCGTCAAACAAACATCTGAGAACTTACAAATTACATCGAATTCAGAAGATGTCATGATCTTTCAGAACAAAACAAGTCAGCGAACCTTTAGCCTCTCATGTAAACTGCATATATAACATTTCTCTGCACGCGTGTAAATATTTACAGAATGTGGCTATTCATCGGAAGTGTGTCTGTGACCACAGTGAGAGTGATCGGTTATTCTATCCCCGTAGCCTCGATCCCAGGTTTGGTTTCTATTTCATGAAGTCGGGTGTACTGAAGACTGTTCGGTACTTAGCTTGACGCTTTGAGTTAGTGGCAAACTTTCGTACCACAGGCGTGCTGTCAGCTTGGTAGTTGTGTAGAGTTTATGCTGTGAGTTTATGCTACGTTCCGACGTTCTGATACCTAGTCCACGTATCAGAATGTCGGAACGTAGCATATGAACTCTACACTATTCATGCTATTAAAACTACCCAGTTCGCATCACGCCTGTGTTTCGTACATAATTTACAAGAGATGCTGTAAGGTCATCCTGACGGTTGTGCGCCGTGCGGTCTTCATAAACATGCACTTCGTAAAGTATCTCACCACCCGGTAACTTATTCTTTAATTGTATTATTATTTAATTGTATTATTTAATTGTATGCAAGGACATTTGTCATTGTAAAAGTTGGTTTAATCTTCTTGCCCTTTGAACTGTGACCCTATGATGACAATTGTGACATTATTCAAATCCAAGGGCTCAGAAGCTGACACTGGGATACATTCATTTAGAAATAGCCTACCCGGATAGTACAATAAAATGTAATTTCTCTTGCAAACTTGATCATATCGCAAATATAGCATAGCATGTTACAGGGAGAAAATAACATCATAACCGAGACGACCTTTGTGAGTCAGTGTGTCCTAATTGCTCATTAGAATGCAGCGCAATAGCCATACGCTCTTGTCCAAGAAGATTATGAGATTTTACGAGTGTAATTACTATTAAGAGTACAGGAAAGGCAGTTATATTATCCATACAGTTACATACCCCGTAAAACGTATCTGCACCGATAAAGCTAATATTATAACGATAAATTATTTCGATGGCAGATCATTTTTGCGGTACGACTTCCTTAAAGCCACAATAGCTGATAATTTAATGCATTTTTTTCATGATTTTATTTTCAAACCAAAGTTGGTTCGTGTAAATGTGCTAACTGAATGACGTGTATAGAAGTATCACTGCTCGCTAATATGAACCATGCTATACACCTTTTAACAGGTCAAATAATCACTGGTGCTGTACTTGTAAAATGGCGCCCAAACGGAAAAGTACAAAAAATGCGTTACTTCGTGCACATCATGATCATCCAAGAAACAAGCATGATGCCATTTACTTGACTGCACAACACACGATGGCTGACATTTTGTTGTAATATTTATTTCTCTGCCACGTGATTAGTTTTTGAAAATTGTGGAACAGCTGGAATTTTTTAAAACTTGTGAATTTACATATCGTTTTCAACACTTATGACAGTGTATTGCAAGAAGACTCATGGAAAACTCAGGATATTTTGAGATCGATTTATTACTATTATCACAGTGGCTTTTAGAAATTGGCGGTCTATCTTGGACAGTGGAAACTTATCGTCTGCCTATGCGTTCTGTCAGTCATAACATTGCTGACATTCTTGAAATCGAAATTCCTGTTTCTCTCATATTTTATAGCGCTCTTGGAATTGACTTTCTGAAGAGTTGCAGGTGTGTTCAGTTTGTTTGCTTATTAAGTTTGTCTTCACAGAACGCGAATAGACATTTTGAGATTTGTCACATATCTTTCCTCCTTGGTATGAAACAACGTGATGTTTACAAAAATATCTGTCCGAGTACATGACGTTGTTCTGAGGAAAAAAATTAAAAGTCGTAGTAGCAACCCATGGGTGCATCTGTGACTGATAAATGATCAGATAACTTATTGCAAGACCCAGTCATGGCGATTCCAGGATGACGAATGCATTACAATTTCAAATTGAAAAACGGACAAAGTGAAATAGCTAGGTATGATAGATCAACAAACACGCTTAGACGATTTTCTGGCAGAGAAATAATTGCATTACTCTGTAAGTCAGCTATACTTTGAATGCGTCTTGGGGACAGATATTCGGACTATCAAATTATTACAATTGTTTTCTGATTTAACTCTTTGTATGGGGGCTCGTTTTAAAGCTCTTCGAGTAAGAAAAATTTTCACCGCCTTAGTTTTTCGAAAATCGAAAATTCATTTTTACCATAGAGTTAACATAGGGATGGCGACCATTTTGAATTTTAAACATCGGTAAATGTCACGTGATTTGTTTCTCTGGTACCAAACTTTGCACAGTGACCTCTGATTTCATTCTTGATTTGGTAAGATAATAGTTGAAAGATTCACTGAGGAAAGGTTTAGCAAAAGTTTAAGTCTTTCACCTTTCAAATTCATTTTCTAAATTTTTCGGTTGTCAGTTCAAGATTAGGAGTATGCGCCAACTGATTCACTGCGACAGACCACAGACAAATAGAAAGACAGACTAGCAACGGGTACTGTTCAAGGTGTGAGCGCTTACGTAAGCCCTCCATGTTCGCCTCGCCTCAGGTAGCTCTCGCCTCTCTTTTCCGAAGAGTGCCGACCATGCATCTTTCGGTAATTTCCGGATTTTCGCCAATTTTTAAGCGAAAGTATGTTCGGCAAAGTTTGTGTTGTTGTTGTCGTGTGGTGCTGAGCGGAATTGGCGCGCTGGCGAAAACGGGAAAGTTTTGAGCTTCGGGAAAGTGAGTTTTACCATTTTAAAATTTCCTCTCACATTTTTATGAATATATAATGAATGTGTTTGAACCTAATTTGAAAGTCTTTTATCGATTACGTCTGGTTTTACTCAATGGTTTACGGTCAGTCATATCGTCTTTTAAAAGTTGGTTATGGAAGGACGTGTTTATGAAACTGCTAGCGTGTTATGTTTTGATTGGCGTGAAGCAGTGTTTCTGCCCTGAGAGCTCACAAAGTAAGTATGGTTGCTACGCGACTGGCAGCACGATGCCATCTCGTCGTACTTTTCGCATAATCTCGTGCAATTATCAACCACGAACAAAGTCTCAAAAAAATCTAACACCTGTGAAGCTCATTTTAATGTGAAAAGGCCATAGTCTACCGAGACGACCATGGAACAAAAGGCATGCCGCGTTGCTAGTCTGATTTTCTATTTGTCTGTGGACAGACGGAAGATACCTACCCAACTCTTAGGTGGCAGCTGCCACCGTCGAATATCTGTTACTGCTACCTTTCCTGGTCATTTACATGAGTTGTTTTCATAATGCGTAAAGGAAAATACACGCTTCGCTTTTAGTTATGAGAGAGCTACAGGGATGGGCAGGGATGGCGCCCGTGATCACGTGAACACTTTCTCAGCTTGAGAGCAGTGTACTCACAGAGTTGTCTGATATTGCATTTCCGAAAAAGACCAATAAAAATCGTTTTCAGGGCATTGGTTTACTATATCACGGATAGTGGTGACATTCGCGCGGCAAATTGGCCGGCCGCACTGTGGAAGATGGGCCCACGGATAAACCAAGATACCAATGTTGAACCGATGTATCAATTTACATAGTCTCAAATTGAAAATTGCTTAATTTTTTTTTAATTCAATTGTTTTGATTCTTTAATTTTTTTAATGATGTCGGAGATGTTGACGATGACGGAGATACTTTAGTTACGTGACAGGGCGAGACGAAGAAAGAGGACAATGGTGAACACAGATACCGACATATCATTACGAAAGTTCTGCTTGATGTATTTCTCGTGTTGTAGCAATGAGCCCTGGGCAATCAGTCATGTATTTTCTGGGATTGAAAAAACACATGTCGTCGCGAGTGTGGTTCGACACCCTTCAGAATACGACAAGATAGCCCAGTCGTTGACGCAACCAATCTTCGGCGAGTTTTGTGATTAAAAAGACAGGCATAAACGTGTATGCGGTAATTTAGTCAGTCCAGTCAATTTAGGGTTTAACCTAGGACTAATTGCAACAGAAATTATTTCTTCACCATGACCTTTGGAAAGGTCTCGCTAATGACATAATAAAAGTATAGAAAATATAAGGGGTGCAAATTGGTTAAATTTGCATATATTCAAATTAGCTATATCGCCTTTAAAATGACTGCTATACTCACATTTTGGGCATGTAAACTGAATTCAAGTGACTTTTTTCATTGCAACACAATTTAGTAAGGTTCAATAAGTTATTTTCTTAATGTCTTGAACGATAAAGAATATGCAAATTTAGTAATTTGCATATATTCACAGTTTTTATTACTATTTCAGACAAAATGAATGTTTAAGCTCATATTTAAACAATTTTTTGTCTCTATGAAATTGTTAAGGTTTTGCAAGAATTACCTAAAACAAAGGAGGTTGACCTAATTTGCATGCATAATTTGCATATTTTAATACAAAATGCATAATTTGCATAATTGACAAAACGGTCTTCTGTATACAATAAGCCTACTATAGCTTCCATTTACATTTTCTGGTTATTCAGAAATGCAATGTATAAAGAGAAGAGTTTCAGAGCATTACTGTTTAAATAAAGGGAATCAGAATTCTTTCTTTGGATATTCTTCTTTCTTTTACGACGAGAAGGTTATTCATTAAAAATCATTGGACGTGCTCAAGTTTTTGACATCAATTGTCATTTTAAGTCATTTTCTCCTACAACATGTTCGATTGCAGTAAAATTTATGAAGGAATATTTTATGCTTTTGGTCATTATCTTCAATGACGATGGAAATATTCAGTTACTAATAAATGGTTCACCACACTTAACAGTTGTGCCTGTGAATCATCCTTCTCATTATTAAACTATCATTAGTATAAATACGAACATCATTTGAATCACCATGATTGTAGTGGTGATGACAATTATTATGATGGTCATTATCATATCAAATTTCTTCCTCTTCCTCTCTGTTTACATCTTCCTCTAGGTGGTTCATTTGTTTACAGCCAGAATCCTTTCGTTGACAACAGAAAGTCTAGATTTTGCTTTCTGTCGGGGTTATTTATGCTGCTGCAGTTCATTGTAGAACCCATAAGTATGGGGAAGGATAACTCAATGAAAAGATGTGAAGCACAGGATGATATAATTGTACTGCGTATCATATCAGATCTTAGATGTGCAAGTATCACTCATGGGGCTGTTATGTAATGGACTTCCCATTTCCAGATTATTAGACTTTTGTATTATTACCAATAAGATCAATCACTCAAGGAATTGAGAGTCTGGCCAATCTGAGGTGAGACTTCCATAACGTTCAAATACAGGATAACCAATTTTATGATAATTTGATGTCAAAATTGATATCCTAATTGACAAACTCGTTAACGGCAGCTTCTGTAATGCAAATCCCTTCACATCTTGGTTTTCTTGTTTCACGGTCATGAAAATTTGAAAGAGCAGCTAGACCATGTAACATTATGAAAAGTATCTAGATTTGCTTTTACCAGTGATTTAGATTATCATGATTCAGTCAACAGATTTTTTTCAGTTTTTCCTCAAATGCTATGGCTGTGTACAGTAAGATTTAACAGGAAATCTCTCTCTTCAGTCCACTATATGACTTTATATTAATTTTCAATTGTTGTCTTCAAGAAATTTCAAAATTTTGAGAAATGCAGTGTCCTTTGATTATTGTAATGTCTTTCAGCTGATAAAGGAACAGCTTTCCTAATCCATATTTCATGATAATTGGCAGTATAGTATAACAATTGTACCTCTATATCATCATGATCATTATAATTTATTTATCATTATTATCATAAATTTCTGTATGTGGCATGAACAGGCAAGTTGCACACAGTCAAAAGTATATCTGATTTACCAGTGACCACACAACCTGGTCTTTAATTACATTTTATCCACACTTAATCTATATTAGTAATACGGGTAAGGGTGAAAATAAAGAAAATAGAGCTGAAACACAAATTTTCTTCAGCCTGGCTTAGTACAAAGTGTTGGTTATGTGGCCCAAGCATTTTGGTATGCATTAAGAAAATCCAAATCTTCCAGTAAGTTCCCAATGTTATTGACATTATGCAAATTCTCTAGATGATTGAAATGAACTATACGAATCAATCATTGTTTATTTTTACAGGGCTTTTCATTCTGTAGGCCCTATTAGTATATAATCATTAAAATGAGTTAAAATACACAGAAGATAAATAACCATGTCAATTTCTTTGTACTGAGCAAAATGTTCATTCAAGTTATAAAATGGACATCTTTCGATAGGAAGAATTTAAAGTATTAAATAACTTAAACAAGTAGTGTCTCTTAATGTAACTTCTCATTTTACTGATACATAATTAATTAAATAAGTTGACGTCAATTTGAAAAATTAAAGAAAATTATTTTAATGATCATCATATATGATTTATGCACATGAGGAATCGCTCAAAATTAGGTAAAATATATTTAGCAATGTTAGTAAAAACTTCCAATCTCTCTTTAAGATATTGTAAAACCTTTCAAGTTTCAATTATTACATTTAGTACAGTGTAGGCATTTGCTATAAGATCTTTTAAAATTAGTCCTTTGCACAATGTAGATTGTATTAGGCTTTGAGTATACCATTCTTGGACCTTTTAAGTATTTAAGGTGAAGAAATAATTCATATTCCATTAGAAAAAGGAAGTGACATGGTTGACTTATTGGACAAATGCAAATTAGAATTTTTTTATCGCTGTAAGATATATTTGAAAACATTCCTGAACTAAAAACAAGAAAATGATGTTAATAGTCATTACAATGTCAGCTTATCTCTTAAATCACTTTCGTAAATAGATTATCAGCACCAGGTTTGTACATCTATGACCCATTTAGCATTTGGGTAAATTAGCTGTCTTATGCACAACTTCATTAAATGCACTTTTCGCGATCCCTGGGATCGCCTTTGTTCTAGTCTGTAAGAGAATGATTGAGGTGTGATAGCCTTTTGTTTTCAATAATTGTAATCTGGTGGGTAAATTTTCTGATGAGAAAGTCTGGTGCCAGCACAGGCCTTTAAACTTGCGATATGTAGCTTCCATGACCCTACTAAAATTTCTTTCTAATGATCTCCGTTGTTTTTTTAACATTATATATAGTCATTTATACTATAGGTCAAAAAAGGGAAAAGTAAAGTGGTAGGAGGGGCACATTGCAGTTATGTAAAATGAGGAATCTTAAATGATTTTATGCATTGCCTAGAAACACAAAAAGTACATTAAATAACGATTGCTTGAATTAAATATCAATTTGCTGAATATATTTTTAAGAAATTATTAACAGCAACGATTTTGTTCATTTTTCTAAGTTTTATCTTTATTCAAATTATGCACTGTCTCCCCTCTTAACAGTAATTTGTTTGTCATTCTATACATTCAATACAGAGTGGAAACAAAAACTACTTGTTGTGTAGATTAAATATAATTTTTAAGTGAAATGCAGTGGCAGCAATACTTGATTTAGGCAAATATTTCTCAGGCGATAAAATGTATTCAAAATATTGCCTGCACAAAAATTAAGATAAATGCATACATTACTTGAACATAATGTCGCATTTTTCTCAATTCAATATGCATATTTCTTTTATCAGTGAATGTATTGCTCCCATTATCCGTTTATATCTATACAAATAAGCTAATGTTATAAATCTTACATTGTATTGGACTTTTAGTATGTCATTCTAGGACCTCTCTAAAATACACAAAGAAAATTTAATTCTATTGCAGTCAGAAGTAGCTTATATAGTTATTAATTAGGGACATACAAAGAAAAACGAAGTGTTGTGGCGGCCATATTGGATTTATGCAAATGAGGAATATTTCTATGACGACAAAATATTTTAATCAACATTGCCTGAACCAAAAACAAGGCAAATAAGCCCAAAACCCGCATATATCATGTTTAGCCAAATATTTTTAGTAGCAACATTCTATCAGCACCTAGTTTGTAACCATAATCTTTTTACATATATGCAAATTAGGCATTGTTTACATTTCTAGATTGTACGAGGCTTTTAGTATGTCATTGTAGGGCTTCTCTGAAATACACAGTGGATAAATAATTCTATTGCTGTCAGAAGTAGGCTATGCATAAAAATAGTAATTAATTGGGAAAAATACAAAGAAAAGTGAAGGTTGTGGCGGCCATATTGGATTTATGTAAATTAGGAATATTTCTATGAAGACTAACTATTTCCATCAACATTACCTAAACCAAAAACAAGGCAAATAAGCCAAAAACCTGCATAACATATCATGTTTAGCCAATTATTTTTAGCAGAAACATTCTATCAGCACTTAGTTTGCACCCATAATCATTTTACATCTATGCAAATTAGGCACTGTTTACAATTCTAGATTGTACTATGCTTTTAGTATATTATTCTAGGACTTGTCTAAAATACAATGTGAAAAAATTATTCTATTTCTGTCAGTAGTAGCCTAAAAATAGTTATTAATTCGAGAAAAACTAAGAAAAGTGAAGTGTTGTGGCGGCCATATTGGATTTATGCAAATGAGGAATATTTTTATGACGACAAAATATTTTCAACAACATTGCCTAGACCAAGGAGGCAAATAAGCCAAAAAAACCTGATCAAAGACATGTTTAGCCACATATTTTAAGTAGAAACCGTCTATCAGCGACAATTTTATACCCATGAGCCCCTTTACATTTATGCAAATTAGGCACTGTTGCACCCCTTAGATTTTATTATACTTTTAGTATGTTATTTCTAGGACCTTTCCAAAATGCATGGTGAAGAAATAATTTCTGTTGCAATTAGTCCTAGGTTTACCCCTTTTTTGGCTTAGATTGACTGGACTATCAGTCTAGTAATAGCATTTTGTAAAGGGTTACGGGCTTTATGTAACTGATACTATCAGCTGTCACGTGTTATATATAGCAGACTATGAGTGAAAGTTGAACCCGCTGCTATACTATTTGATGATTTACAGGCTTGAGAATTCGTCAATAACATTTGTCATATTTTCGCAAACAGAACGGCAAGATGAACGAGTGCAATATTTTTAGTGCAAGAAGCGCCGTCCTTTATTTTCGTCATCCCTCTTTTGAAACAAGGCACCGACATGAGAAACGTTGATCTAGAGTCCTAGTAATTTGAGACTATATACCCTAAACCATATCACTTTCAGAGGTTTGCAAAATCCGAAATAGTCAATTAGGTCTCCATCAATAGGTCAGAATATCTTCACCAGAAAGCGGTTGCGTGCGCCCTCACTATTTGATTTTGGAAGCTGTCAGCTATGGTCCCAAATTTCTACTCTCGGATACTGGATGGCGCCACACGCGAACTCGGTCACAGGCACCTCATTAAAATTTTATACATTGGTCTGCCATGCCACTACTTTTCCTGGTGAATGCAGAGCAGAGGGGTTAATGCAGAGGTTGCAATGTTCAGAACATGACGATTTCGAATGATGCCATTGATTCTTTCATCATTCATTTTCTCTCTTCCTTTTGCTCAAACAAGCGTTGCAGACGACAAAGTTACAGATAATAAACATAATCATAAGCGTAATCACCGATGCAAATCCGTCAAATGAACTTTTTTTTGCAAGGCAAATTTAGCCACAAAACTGCAATATTTGATGCTGAGTAATGCATAGGATGGTACGTTAGGCAAATCAGCGATTGGATTATTCGAAAAATTTGCCTGCAACTGTCCACATGGACGGAGAATAACTCAACAGCAAAATGAAATTCCGTCTGGCTACATACCACCGTGTAAACGCTTGATGGAGGGTTGTGTCCCTCGAAAACAGCTGCGTGTCTGATAAAAGTAATGTTATGCGTTGCGCTAGGAGTTGACACCAAGTTCTGTAGCCGTCTGCGCCCTCTCATCCACTTTTATAATATTGGTATGGCAGACAAATCATAAAGTCAGATATATAACATGTGCGTGCTGCTATCTCGGCAATGCAGTGTACTAAAACCGTCACATGTGCTCTTTTATGGTTCGCACTTTCTGTACAGGTGAAAGTTCACACGTTATATTTATGTTCTGCAAATTCTGTAATTCGCTGTAGGGAATTCGAAGGGGCCCTGCGAGAAAGGGGAAACGTGATTTTTTCGCGTTTCAAAATTTGGCATTTTCTTTCTGGGTTTGGTTTTTCACGTCTAGTCGCGTGAACAATATTTTCAAAAGCGGCAAGACGCGGATTCGTATTGTAAAATGCCTTTAGCCAGGCAGATTTTTGCTCATTTTAACCACTTTCCCAAGACCGAATGGTTGACTCTTAAGTCGCTGGATCTCAGTAAAATGTCAGCTTTCTACATCATAGGCCTAGATTTCTGTAACATAATTGTTTCCCGGTTACCGGTTATAATACACTTTTTTATTGATTTGCAGTGTGTCATCTCAAGGTCATTGCCATTCTTATATCCTGTGGAAAAACACATCGAGAATTCTGAACGTTACATTACATATTTAAGGAAATATAGCTATTGTTGTATTTTCGTTATTTTTTATCCGAAAGCGAAGCCTGCTGAAATACATAATGCTATCCTAAACACAACATCTTCAGTACCATAAACAGTCTTATTGTTGACACATCAATTTTCAGTTCAACACTGGGACATTCCACTGCACGTGCAGGTTATGCAGACATGAAACGAATGGAAATGCATCGATGATGAGTCACAGCTTTAACTAATTGAGCTTTGGCTGTTTCTGTCCTTTTATAGATGGCTGATAACTACGAAACTATGATGAGGGACATAGAAAGCACCATACAGGCCCGGGATCGAGACAGTGATACCAACTTGAGAGAGCTCCTGGCTACAAGAAGAAAGGTGTGGGAGATGTATCCACGGATTGCGGCACTTGAAGACAGTCTGATGAGGTTCAGTACCGAGGACCCGGACGACATCACGAAACTGCTGAATGAGTACAGAGGCACCCCATCCTACCCTGCAAACGCGTCTGCTCCATCGTACAGCAGTGTCACCGATCTCGGTCACCACTCATCCAATCCGGGACACACCGCCACGTCCACCTACTCCGCTCGTTACACGAAGACATCCAACCCGGGGCAGAGCACCTCTTCCCGCTTCCCTCGTCGCAAACCAGGAGTTGTAGGCGGTTCTAGCACCGCGACTTCGAGTTACGTGCCTGTCTCCCGTAAGAAGAAGGCGTACGATCTTGGAACATCGAGCGTCTACAGTACCACGACAGCCGGCCGACGTCGGTCGCCACGATCGCCAAGCTATCGACAGAAGAAGGCGTACGACTTCGAAACGTCCAGCGTTAGTGGCTACGGCAAACCGCAAAAACGCTTTGAAGACAAGTGGGAGACTCAAAGCATGATAGACATCCCGGTTAAAAAGACCAGGTCAGCTGCCCTGTACGCAAGACCGTACCGCTCTAGCGTTGGAGGCAGAGCTCGAGTGAGCGACTTCGAGACAGCCAGCGTTAGAAGTTATCAAGACGACGACGATGCTGATCTGGAGTCGTTGCTGCGGTGGAAGACCAACGTAAGCAGTACTCCGGCAAGGAAGACTTACGAGGATTGGTCACCTCCCAGGTACAGTCCCCGATCACCTTTGAATGCCTACATCTATGAGCCCGACCTTACCACATCGTACCAATCACCGCGGACACTGGTTGATCGCGAAAAGCTCGGCTTAGAGGATGAAGAAGAGAACATCGTATTATCGCGCTACACCAGAGTTCCACTTACCGAGAACGCTGTGCGCAGACACGATGTAGAAACAGCCTATAATACGCGGTACTATGGAGACCGACACATCAAACCCTACGGTTATTACTACACGGTTGCTCATAACCCTGGCCCAGCCTCCTACAGGTACGAGACGGCCAGTTCCTACAACCCTGCGCCCAGTGTTGACAAGTGGGAGACGATGTCCTACACTCCCGAAACTACCACGTACAGGCCCGTGACCAGAACCTACCAGCCCGTCATAAGTAGCCGAAGCAAATACGATACGTCCACTCGAAGCAAGTACGATACGTGCACCCGAAGCAAGTACGATACGCGCACCCGAAGCAAGTACGATACGCCTACCAAGACCGTTACAAGACCAACAATACTCAAAACAAGGAAAACGCCATCGTACCGTGTAAAGCCACTCCCCACTTACAGTGTCACTAAAGAATACAAACCAGTAACAGTCACCAAGGCAAAGGTGACTTTCACGACACCACCACCACCACCACCTCGGTCACGAACACGTTCAAAACCGCCGCTGCCACCGCCACCAACGACAACTTATCGCAAGAAATACGAGTCTACAACCAGACGACACAGCGATACGTTCGACACCGTCCCGGCAAGGCGATCGGCAAGATCGAAATATGACGACAAGTTTACAGATGTCGGAAGCACCGCATCCTATGTCAGAAAGTCTCCACGTTTAGCCTCCGATTCAGAATACCTGTCAGGTAGACAGTATGACAAGCTGTATACTCGCGTTCCCCGAGCTCCAGGCGTGGTCGGTGAAAAACGGAGATATGTGTCTTCAGCGTACACCTCTGCTTCTATACCCGAAGAGGAAAATATCAGCGAACGGGCTCCCCCACGTCGTCATTTCCGCCTCGGGGTGTATAAAGGAGGAACTGACTACTACAAAAAAGGTGAAGGAACTATCGCAGAAGAAATAACTCTCGATCATCTCCACAGTATCCTGAAGGCACAGTCTAAACTCCTTTCTGAATTTGGAGACAGATTTTAATTTATTGTAAAGAAGGACAAAAAATGCACAAAATTACTATCAGAAGGCATAACTTCACGTCACCTAAGGTTACGGCCACACTGCAAGTGTTGGATTGATAAAAAAAATTACAATTTGCTACGGAGAAAGATAGACACTCCGATAGCGTTTGAAAGCTTCATCTGTGATGCAGACGTGCGTCGACATCAAATTATTTGACGTATAGATCAAGCTGAATGATTGTTAAATGCAAGTCGAAGTGGTATCTTTACCAACCAACACGGTTGTGGTCCGTAGTTTTATTACAAGCGCACGAGACGCCTAGCAATAACACAGACGGTAACAGTGTAGACGAATGAAAAGTTCAAATTGATGTAGATGTTGTTTTAGGATGGAAAGAAGTAAATTAGTTTGTTATTTGTTGTCTCGTTCGTTTGTTCTAGGATTGAAAACTGGCGATACTTTTGCCAAAAGTTCTTTTGACGTACAAGGTCATTTTTCTATGACAACTTGTACGACTTCGTTTTTTTTAAAGAAGGGCTATATGCACTCGATAGACATGTAGAATCTACATGGAATCGAGTCAAATGGAATCACTACTTACAAGAAATCATCAAGAGTTGACCTTACATGACTCATGGTGGGTCGGATTCCATGAAAGTCATGGTGAACCCTGGTCCCATTCTGTTACACTGGGTACGACCCGTCCCTACTGACCCATGTGACCTTGAGAGTACAAGATACTACCTGGCGTAAATTTTACATCCTCATGAGTTTTTGTGAACAAAAGAAACACTCGTAAGAGTTTGTGAAGTCAGTACGGGATAGCTTGGTTGTAGATTGCTTGGTCAGAGTGGGGCCGGGTCGCCCCGGTCCCCGAGAGACATGGTAAGTAATGCCATGAATTTAAAAAAAAACACGATTGGTTAAGATCTCCAATAATTATCTTCTTGTGTTTTCCTATATGTTGAGAAGGAGTCCCTAGCAACACTCCATCGCGACAATCTTAGCGAAGAGGAGTTTAGATTAGATAGGAGTGTGATTTATTTTTCCGAGATAATTCTTGCTCGATTGCAACCGCCATTTTGAGTTTAAAGAAGCTGAACAGCTCAGACTGTCTTTTCAGACAGAAAATTTCTTTTGATACCGTACATGACAATTTTTTCTAAATTCATTTGTTATTGAAGCCAGTAGGGTTAAATCGTAAGTCCATAGAGTTACCTCACGTATACTGGGACATATGTTACTGTTTCTCACCTACCATTACTCCAAAATTCTTTCAAAATCCCGCATCCGTATACTTACAGTCCACCATTCTTACCAGATCATAGCTGTTTTACCTATTCATGCCTTAAGACCTTTCTTCAAATAGAAAAGTGAGTTATAGAAGGCAATTAAGAAAAAGAAAAAAAAAAACTTTTGTTTTTATCTGAAACGGATAAAACATAGAAACTCACCAATTGATAGAATGTCTTTAACTTTGATGAGATGCACTAACTGTATTATAGAAATAAAGGCAATTAACATGTTTTCTGTTTCCATTGGTCGTATTTGTGGTTACTTGATTGTGGATATGACCGTGACTGAAGTGGTTTCTCGTGGTCAGTGACGGCACGCAAAGCAACCAACAAGGTGTTAGTCTATGAGCAATAGCAAAGGTCACGGAAACTATTTTATGTGATGAGCTATTCGACTGTGACTGTGATGTGTAAAAATGTCAACATGATTCAAACGGTATAACCTGTAAAAAATAGAGCGGAATACATGAACAAAAATCCTTGTGTCAATTGATAAAGTATTGAGCAAGGGGGAATCCCCAAAAAATCACAGGATGTCACAACAAATATCACAAGCTTTTGCTATTCCGAAGAAACTGGCATTTATTGTTGCCCTGGACGTTTCTCATAACTGCTGTACTATAGCCTTGAGTGGAATTTCACAGACTGGACGCCACATATTTGAGTGACATTAACCTTGTGTCAGATTGGTTTGGAAATTCCGAAACTTATTTTGAGTGGAGAAATCGGACACTGCAGCTTGAAATGCTGACAAATTTAATCAATGTTGCATGGGTAGTTGTTGATGCAGCTTGTACTCTGAGTCGCGAATATGTTTTTAGTATTCATTGTTACACTCGTAGTCGCCTATTAAGATCTATTTTCGTCATTCCTGAACGTGTAATTTTTAAAAACGTAATCTAAAATTGCGGACAAATATTTATTTTTGCATATTAATGAGAACAATGTTTATTTTTGCATATTAATGAGAGAACAATGACGTCAACTGTGAATTACCCTATATGACACAGGGTAATAACTTTAGTATATGTCCGACAGTGGGCGGAGTTACCTCGTCCTCGATACGTATCATTGGCACCTGATAAACCTTTAACCTCTATATGCCGGATGGTATCTTGCTTATCGCGATTTCAGGTATGTTACTAATGTGTAGCTGCGGACAAAATTCAGACAAATTTTATTGTTGCTTGCGTGGCTGTTGTTGCAACTTGTAGTCTGAGCCATGAATTAGTGTGACCTTTAGTATCCATTGTAACACCAGCAGGTTTTATTTTCGTTGTTCTTTCGGGAAATGCTGACAAATACTTTTTATGCATATTAAAATATGAAATGAAAGAAAAATGATGTCATACATGTACAATACAATAATATTTCCATATGTGTCATTAGTGTAATCACGAATCATGCGTCATTTAGCCGAAGTGGTCGTTGCATACTGCACAGTATTGGGGATGGACACTATATTGAATTACTGTAAATGCGGTTCATAACTCATCAAGATACAATATTCAGGCAAAGAAATTAAAAGTTCAACCCATTTATATCTGGCGTTTGACGACACCATAGGTACATAATGTGCTTTGTTAAAAGTTGCATGTTCCATAGCATTTTTGTGATGCCCTACAACCATTCTCTCGATCCATATTGCGTTTTTACCGTATCCAGCTGTACCATTAAATTCGCTGAACATTATGATTGTTAACCCAGTAAAGCCCTGAGGTGACGCACGCTTTTAAAACTTTACATGCTTTGTTCAAGTTGTTCATGAAGTTCAGACTTTTGAATCGTGCTTCGTAAATCACATCGGTGTTGCTCATTTGCACAGACCGTATGGACTGCAGTTCACATTGTTCCTTTTATATTTATCAGTCTACATCGGCACAGTTTGTAACAAGTGCGGGTCAAAAGTTTCTAGAGTACTCAATCGGTCAAGTATTAAACTTTAAATCGAGGTTTAGAGCCACACTATTGTTTTAAGTTTGCGGATTCCGAAGCAGCACAAAGATTGGTTTCACCACTGTTACTTCAGTTACTTGTAACGTTAGTCTGCTGTGCGCCTACGCAGCCCATAGACGTGTTTGACGTGTTTATAAACAAGTAGGCTATATGGGCCCCGTATGCAGGCGCATGCGCATCCAGCAAGTAACTGTGGTTTCACTTTAGGATTTGTCCGCCCACCTCAAATACCTGGAATTTGATCAAAAACATCGCCCTCACCGACATGGGACGGGATACGGAGGAATCGTGGCTATATATATGCACGGGTAAGCAGGTCAAAGTGCAATTCACTGTTCGCTGCTGTCGTGGAATCACTCTCGCTGTGGTAGGACGAAATGGCGACGCGAAAGAACCATAAAATTCTAGTGTATTCAAAGCTAGTATCTTTCAATACAGCAAAGGAGGCGGTTATTGCTAACCTCCAAAAGCAGATAATTGACGAAGATAAATACTTGAGAGGCACCGTCGAGGTAGCAGACTATGGTGGCTATCAGCAGAGTCAGTCTGTACAATTGTGTACCATCACTGTTGTAGTCGTCATCGACGCCAGACAAACCCGAACGCTGGTCACTCCTCATCGACGAGACAAACATGTGGACCACTGGGACGAACTGGACATGCTGCAGAACAACGTAACAAAGCCAAAAGGTACAGCAGTCGAACGACTTAATCAATATTTACGTTTATGTTTGTCATTGACGATGCCCTAAGCTTACGTGTCCTCTTTGCCATACTCATACTATAACCTGCATAATTGGCATAGGTGCCGCCGCCTATAATTCGATCAGTTGTCACACTGAGTGTAAACATATTTATCAATAAATCTAAACGGCTGCAGAGTTTTCAGACAGCGGTGTGTAGCAGTCTTTTCAGTGGCGATGTATAATATGCTATCAAATTCGCACCACGCAATTAGTAGATTGAAGCTCGTGTGTGTTATCGCAAAACCATAGGCCTAATACGTTAACTGGTGTTTCCTCGGGCAGAGATCCTCCAGCATTGGTTAATTAGGGAGACAATACTACGCCTATCTAACTAAGCCGTGCGGACCGCACGATGGTATTATCAGCCGCAGCTAACAACGGCCAAGTGAACTTCTTTTCATTTCGAGGGTATTTTAAATTCAATTCCCTTTCTGACGCTATTTTGAGTGATGAACGAATAAGCTTATGAAGCAATTGCCTTTTCGAATGTAAATTGAATGTGGAACTCGGTATTTTGGTAATGATTTTGATTTTCGGATACCAAATTCACGAAGTGTTTCATTGTGCTACCAAAATAAAAGTTTGTTTCTCATCCTCGCGCGCGTCAATTCAAATCCGCTGCGTCAACCTTTTTTACTGCTCATGAGGAAATAAACCGCAAAAATACGCGACGATAGTGCTGTAAAAAACACAGTGCTATATAAAACAGAACTGTAAACAAAATAACTGACACTAAAATTCCATTCAGGACTGTACACATATGTCACTGTTATAGTAAGCTGTCAAAACTCAGCATTGCCGCACTAAAAGTCAAACCACATCACTGTTGCTATGAAAAAATATTAAAGCAACACTGCTGTGCACTTATCTCTTCGTGCATTCATATGTTGTTTTCATGTTTTTGAGCGTTCTTGTTGGTTGAAGAATAAAAAAATTAGAAAAAAAACCGCGTCACCGCATCATTTTTGCAATATGTTGAGGATAAGAAACAAACTTTTTATTTTTCTTGGCCTAATATAATAGAATATTTCTCCCGTAAGAAATGTTTACATTGCTACATTTTTTTGCTGGCGCGATAGCATTTATACCCATACATAGAATATCAAGGAAAGCGAAACTGACATGCAATCACGTCAAGTTCAGCGCCAGGAATAACTATGATGCGTCACTGTCGTTAGATTTTCTCGCGTCCTTTCCCCAAATCTCAGTTATATTGGCTTCAACACTTTTGTTGTCTCATAAGACTACATAGTATCAGTTCTTTTCATGTGTTCTCTTGAGTTCACGCGATTGACACAAACAGTGCTGTTGTAGTGTGAGAGCCTGTTGACCTACATGTACTATGATCAGATGATAAGGGTACGCATTTCCGACGAAATTGACTTAACCTTGTGACCTTTAGGTAAAGTTGAAGTATTTTAACATCATAGGACCGCCCAAGACTAGAAACAGCCTCATTTGTAAGCGGGTCAATTTCAAAGCTACTGGGGGGGGGGGGGGGGTGGATGTTATGAATTGCACGGTGCCTTCACACACTTTTTTCCAAAATTCTCCTCATATCTGGATATCGGAGACCTGCAGATTTACTGATTCCGCCACGAGAAGTCCCTTGTTTGATCAGAGCGAGATCAGGAAAATGAATCTGTTATCATATTTTTGAATTATGGATTTTTAAATCACGGTATATTGGAATAATCAAAAATTAAAGAAAAAAGATGGGATTGATTTTCTACAAAACAATGATCAAAAATCACCGTTTTCATGAAAATCACTGAAAATCAATACAAGCCCTTCATTTCATGTCCACGCAGTAAATTAAATGCCCACACCTTTATCGTACAAAAGCACGTTTGAAAGATACACAGCCTGGCCTGATAGTCAATCCAATGCACTAATCAAAGGACTACTACTTAAGTAGTAATACGTTACTCAGTAATCGTATTCAGATTTTGGAAAGCACTATAAAGCGCCCTATTATCCATTAATTATGCCTGCCCCGGCAAAACTTTTGATTTGCGTCATACAGCTCTGGTGTAGACATCAATCTGATTAAAATCAGATTAGATGTAGAGTACGGCGACGTCTACTCACGCGTACGCGGTATTCTCTTGCAGATGTAGTGAGAGGCGACAGCAAGAGAATACTGCGTACGCGTGAGTAGACGTCGCCGTACTCTACATCTGATTTTAATCAGATTGGTGTAGACGTATATAGTTGCAAATACAGGCTCCAAAAGTGCAGCTATGGGAGAAGCGTTAGCAAGTGGGTGGAAGAAATGAGGTCGCTTAAATTTTACTTTTTTTGACGTGAACTTTGACCCATGATCACGTATCACATGTAATCCCGACTCTTCCGCCAGAGGTAAAGAGTTTTTTCTTGTCATCATGTATGCCTGAAATACTTTTTTCAAATCAAGCATCAACTGAAAAAGACCTATATCATGCGGTATACTAATGCCGAACAAAACCCCGACATACTAGTGAAAATAAAGACCATTATCATTTATACTATAGGTTCTATCATTTTGGTAATCTATGGCGACGAAGAGTCGAAGAATCTAGAAGAAGATTTAGTCGCAGACCGATGGAGACTTGTCTGGAAATTCAATGATGTGTTCGCTTTGGATCTGGTAAACAAAAATCGTTGTTTCACAATATTTGAGAAGTTTAACGAGGGCCAGTGTCGAGAGATAAGAAAATACATTCAATTGTTACCGCTTATCCCCGTGTACATAGGGGAGACCACCGTAGCTGTGTTTGGTGACGGAATCGAAGAGACGCTATTCGATTCTTGTCTGAAGTACCATCCTTTTCTGCGACCCGGTATTAATCAGCAACCATTAAACCCATCGTCACAAAATAGTTTTGTTGCTTCGGCGATCCCATTTTCATTTGGAAAAAGTAAAAGCAAGGATGGCAGCATAACCCTCTATTGCCACAAATGTGACGTGAACGAACTTCTAGACGGGACCCTGAGAGCTGTTAGCGTGGATAAGAAACTGGAGAAAACCTCATGTGATTTATGCATCGTTATCGGCGACCAATCCCACTTTGAAAAATTTGACAAAGTTATCCATGGTGATGATGGGGACAAGAAATTAAAGGCCGCAGTCATAAATTTAATTGGTAAGAGAAACACTACACTCATTTATTGTAGTGTATACGTTTTATCTTCCAAAAATAGTGTTTCCCTCTGCCTATACCGACGCTGCAGTGTTTTCGGTAGCAATTATAACTTCGAAAAGTGTCTTCGAATTTTCTGTAATCTGCCTTAGGTTTTTTACGGACTTTTTAGGGGGTTTAGACTATATATATATATATATATATATATATATATATATATATATATATATATATATATATATATATATATATATATATATATATATATATATCGGATTATATATTTATCACATGGACAGTCTTCTTACTTTTCGTTTGATGTGGATGGATCAAATTATAGTCGAGGATTGCAAAAATATTGTCGCGATCTCGGTTTTATTTCCCGGGATTACTTTCAATTAATGAGTAAAACGGCCCATCGCCCTGGAGATATGCAAATATTACTCGGTAGTTTCATTCATAAATCAGATCAAGTCGAAATTTTGATACACCGAATGCCATCTTAACCAACCAATCAAACATACGAATTTGGTCCCGACGCCAAAGGAAGTCTGCCGTGGGCTGGCAAAGGGGGCTTCACCGCGCTAGCGCCCGGCAGCCATACTAACATAACCAGAGTTATTTAGAATAATTTTTTCAAATATATTTATGAAGGGAAGGCAACAACAAGATCGAAACGGTAATTCTTCTTCTTGGAGGTGTCGTGGCTTTCAAAATATCACGATCTTGGCGAGCCTGAAAAATTCAGTTCGATGGCGCCCACTGATTACTGTGACCCAAATGTGGCCACAAAGGACCATCACCACGGTACCGGTCTCCGCCGGAGTCAACTTGATGTTTGCAGTGACACATATCTCGCCCGTATAGATACCCCCAATTTTGTCACTTGACGGAAACACTGTTCTATTGTCCGGTTCAACTTTCGATAATACATCCATAGCGCTGCACGGTGTGCACTCAAGACTTCAGGCAACAGCTATACCTGACTGCTGATGTCTCCGCTACTGTACCAGTGCTACGCTTCAGATAGGTTCGATTCCGATCGAGGATTTACGGAATTTTTATGTGATGAAGGAAATTTATTGTTGTTCGTCGAATGATTTGATGTCTTTTGCCTTCTATGTCGCTTTCCGTAGATCATACGGTACCATTTATTCAGTTGAACTTACGTTGAGGCGCAGCTTTCGGGTTTATTGCCACACCAGGTTCAACGGGTAGCGCCTATCGACACGGTCATCGTGTGTATAGCCAGAACCGTCCCAACGGGTTCAATGTGTCACGGTGACGTTGAGCCATCCGTCCGAGTTGAGCACTAGCCGCGACGGCAACTCCATTCTATTCTACAAAAGCTTTAGAGACTTGAAATTTCGTTGGACATGCCTTCCTTGTTTCCATGTCTGGATTCATCGCATTAGCTCACGTAGATCAGGGCATCGATCGCTACAGACCGGCCTGTGCATGAAATCGTCACGGCGAAGTGCAGGAAGAAAGTTCCGGTTGTTGACGTAGGACAGGGGTAATTGGAATTTCTTATCCGTCCTGTTCTATGTCACACAGATGGCGGATTCGGGCCATAAGCTTCGCCCCAAGTACCACCTTGTACCAAAACTACTTCGCCCCAGTATAATACCATCATAAACTACCAACTCGTCCTAAACATTGGTACCAAGATGTATGCTGACATAAACATCGTTTTTACCTGCAACTTGGAAGCATTAATGTGTCAAGGCATTTTGGCTATCACGAACCATGTGATAATGAAGATTATTGCTATTAGATAGGCCGAATAGAATACAGTAATTATGATAGTTTTTCTCTGATCTTCGCTACACTGTTGCTATCCAAATGTGACATTCTGTGGCGAGACTCCCTAGAACCCTTGTAAAATTAACGTTGTTCGTTTCTGTTTTCCCGATTTTGATTTCTGAATTTAGAAAACGAATTTCAGATTCGAGATCATATCGACAAAACTAAATTCGAAAATCGTGCCGAATCTGAATGGTGAGAACAAAAACATGCAATATCTGAATTAGAACTAACTCCAAAAATTCAATTACGTCTAAAACCGAATTCGTCGATTTCTGGAAATATTAGAATTTTACTTGGCCGCCGTTAGGCACGGAGCCCAAAGTCATGTAATTACCAGCTGAATGCTTTGCCCATGGACAATGTCTCATAATGTAAGACGACTGATCTGAGCAACATTGATTTGTTGCTTGTTTGTAGGCCTCAATCCATCGAGTATGTTCTCCTCATTTCTGCCATCTCAAAAGGATGAGAATGTAATAGAACACTACAAAAAAAAGCTGGAACCCTTTGTTGAAGACACAATGATCGTAAATTCGATCTGGCGGTATGATAAAAAGAACAGATTCGAAGAAATTAGGTCTACATATGGTCTGGAGGAGTCATTTAAGTTATATGGACTGTATAGATGTTTGAAGACAAAAACAAAAGGTAAGAATGTTTGACAACTGGGCCCACAACAATATGGCATACCTGAACTGCTTAAATTCCTAACAGATCACTGCAAATTGGAATGGCAATGTAGACCCCTAACTGTACCTGAGTCGTTCTCAAAGGCAAGTGGCGTGGTTTTAAGTACTGTGTCGTTAGCCATGTTATATTTGGATTCATGGAAAGCTAATAAAATACATTAAAGTGCAGAAAATAATTATCAAAAGATGCTGGAATTTTTCTTGTCGTGACTCCGAGTTTCACGATTACTATCATGCTCATTCATTTTCTAAACAGAAGACCTCAATAAAGTGTATGGTAATCAGTGCATCGCATTGTTTGGAAATGGTGACTCCCATGAAGTACTGGCATTTTTAGCGGTGAGTTCTGCATGGCAGGATTGCGGAGTGAGTAATTCTAACCAAGCTAGAGGGTTTTGGAGTCGTTGACTGTGCGCCCCCTCCCCCCACACACACAAATCTCTGCTGCAGGCAAATTTAAATATTTCAATAATCTTCTTTCAGTCCTGTGCGTGCCCAACTGGCTCAATAAACATGGTAGACTTTCAGATTTTGATAAGATCTCTCCAGGTAGAGATGCAAACTTTCCATACACTGGTGAAAATAATATATATACACTAGTAAAAATAATACATAATCTACTATAACTTTGATGTGCTATTACGATGTGAGCATGCGTGCGTGAGTGCTTCAAGAACTCTACAACGTGTTGAGCGGTCTCAGTCAGAAAAATGTAACAACTTAGCCGGCTATTGAACCACTCTTTTTGGGAGTGGAGATTTAGCCGAGCGGTTCTGTCTGTGGCCTCTCAGCTAGGCGACTGATGCCGTATGTTGTGGGTTCAAATCCGATTGAAAACTAGCCGTATTTTCTACCCTGGGTTGGTAACACTGCTGGTGGACAGAATTGTCCCCGAGGTTATCGTTCGCCCAGTTAAAGCGATGAAATTCGTTTCTTCGCTTCGATAAAGTGTGTATGTGCGATGTGAGCATGCGTGCGTGAGTGCTTCACGAACTCTACAACGTGTTGAGCGGTCTCAGTCAGCAAAATGTAACAACTTAGCCGGCTATTGAACCACTCTTTTTTGGGAGTGGAGATTTAGCCGAGCGGTTCTGTCTGTGGCCTCTCACCTAGGCGACTGATGCCGTATGTTGTGGGTTCGAATCCGATTGAAAACTAGCCGTATTTGACAGTCGCATCTGCAAAGCTGACAACCGTTGGGGCATCCATTTTAAATTGTCGATTCACTTCCATGTAAGCTGGAGCAAGGTGTGTTCCTTTCAAGTGTTAATGGATAGAGGATCGATTCTGAAACTGTTATCGATTTTTTTTTTGGGGGGGGGGTTTGAAATATTATATATAAAAAAGACATAAAATGCATACTGTAATATAGCCTGACAGTTGCTTAGCATTTTACCCTTGAATTTAATTGTAACGACTGACAATCGACTGACCAGCAGTAACCCCCTGCACGTGATGCATCATTAAAATGATCTCCTCTTGTTTATTTTCATGACATTTGAAGTAGCAGCATTGTTCTAATCTAAGAACTGCTTATGTCACTCTGAATCAAGACCCCCATGCTCGGCATTGAGAGATAGTTCCATCCTGTTTGACATTGTACTTGGCTGAGAGCGACCTTCCTCCTTTTCGACTTGCTGACTTGTCTTTAGTTAATTATAACGCATGCCAAAGTCATGACAATATGCAGATTCTCGCTCAATGTAAACTGTGCATTTTAGTGTGTTAGACGAAGAACTTGCGGAGAACTTGCGAAGATCGCATGGCGATGACTTAAGATGACATATGACCATGACCTGACGACTATTGTTAGACTACCCTAGTCATAGAAGTTTACCGTGTAACTTGTGAGTTACTCAGCTAATAAAGTACGACAACTTACAGTATTCCTGTGTACCTGTTGCCGTCTCTCCTACTCCAACGTTCTACCCCAGAGTGTACTTATCAAAGAAACCTATAGCTACCCGCCACTCAACCACACTGCATGACAATATTATGGAAAACGCGCAACATCCAAAAAGTGGGTTGAAATGTCGTCTGCGGCAGGGACTGGTGTGGCTACTCCTGAGACTCGCTAGCTAGGTTATAATTATCCATGCCGCTACAATTTCTATACGAATATTGGCACACAATATCATATCATTATAACGATTAATATCTACCGTTTTTGTTGAATCGATATCATAACAAGGTTGTTTGGGAAACACGTAGTATGTTTGTTGCTTTGCATTGATTTTGTTAACTTTAGATGAAATGAAATCAAATTTGTTTCTGTTGACTAACTTTCCACACTTAGGATCACGAGATATGTGACGAGAATGAATGTATATCAAGTGGAATGGCTCCTAAACATGTGAGATACGCCCTGGATAAAAAATTACGGGTATTTGACTTTTGCGATACAGACACGAAGAAGTCAGGCCCAGCAGACTTCGTACAACGTATCAAGACGGGTGTATTCCAGTTGAATAAAAACAAACACGAGATGATTCATGCGATTGTGTACGCATCACAACACGATATGGAGCACGACATGGTTTTATCTAACTTAGAAACCTCCAGTGAAGGCGAAGGTGAAGACTTGCTTCCTATTTCTTGTTGGAGGAAGTGACCCAATTAGATTATAGGTCTCTGATGGGACAAGTAAAGTTTGAAGTTGATGTTAGCGTTATTGTGTTTATTTCATGTTGAGATGGTTTTAGATACATTTCAGCTTTCGCAACTTCGGAAACGTACTCGGTCATTATAGCCAGGAATCTCCACTTACATGATATTTGTGGTTGTCAATTCTCTGTAAATAAGAAAATGACACCTAAAATGAAATGGAACTGAAATTACTGAAATGCCATACCTTTATAATCTAAGACTGCAAGTGTACAAGAATAAGGATGTTGTGTGCCTGCAAGGTCTGCCGACACATACCTAGCAGGCTGATGAGACAGCAGTTTTCACACATCAATCAAAGATGTGAAGTACACTTTTCAAAACAAATGGGAATTGATATATAATCGGATCAGAAAGCCCTTGCAAACGACCCTTGCTAACTTAAATTTTTGGTTTCAGATTGCAGGTTACCAATATTTCTTATTTATGTAACCAAACAAGCCAATGGTACAAGTAGCAATGACCCGCATGGTACTAATCAAAGAAGTGATGGGAGTTCGATTGGTGCTATGGTGTCTGATGATGAAGGATCACTTCTACGTAACAACTTCTCCTTTACATTAGCTTCCAGGCCAAGGACAAGGAAAAACTTGGCAAATTTATTTGACATACTGACTTTATCTAAAGATTACCAAGATTCACAGAAACCAAAAAAATGACTGTGCATAGCTGGAGTCACGTGCTACACTTCTTCTCTGTCATCTTAATGAGAAAAATCTCAGTCCCGTAACTTTTGTTCAACTGTAACAGTAAAAAAATACTCCTTCCTGCTTGGATTTTCAAAGTTGGTAGTTATTATATTTTTCTTTCACAAGCTCACTTCAGGCCACGTACAGTGCTCTAATTTTTAGCGACGACAACAAACGCACCAGCAAGGTATAACTGAAGACTACCTTGCTTGTGCGTTTGTTGTTGACTTTGTCAAATTTAATCCAGTGATAATCTGGTGAAAGCGTCCACAGATTAGTAATTTACCCTTGATTACTTTGGCTAATTAGGCACTCAAACTCATCAGATAATAGACGCAGCATGTTGATAAAACGTATACGCCAGATTGTCAAGGGCAGTGCTAAGTTGAGACCGAAACACCAAAGGTTGGTAGAATATATCTTTATTAGCGATACAACGAAATACCTACCCACCCCTGGGGACGGACATGTAGACAACCCCTTGTGGTATTATTCGTACCATTTGTTACGTAAATTCGACGTTGTGCAACCATGCAAGTTTCGTCCTGAAAATAAATTACGATTGCAGTTCAAAACGGAATCATTTGGATATTGTTGACTAGTACGGTATTCAATCAAAGCCGAAGGTTTCCTGCAGATAAATTTACCACCTCGGATGTAAGGTCAGGTGCAGGTTATGAGATTGGTCCATTGAGCAGTATCAATCTTAATTAGAAGTGCGAAAATGCGACAATGAAGCCATGATTTCAACTTCCCCTTAATATCTCAAAAAGGTCGTTAGAAGTTCAAACTGCAGACAGGGGTTGAAACAGAAATCTGTCAAAAAATCTGAACAGCAATTGAACATGCATATGCAGGGTATGCATGGCACAGGCGTGCCATACTAATCACCTATACCTGGTCATGAGGGCTATAGCGCCAGTTAATTACCCTGATGGGGCCGTGCGTTACGTGAAATACATTGCTATTCCCTATGGCCGAAGAGGGAAATAGCGATGTGTATGCACCGTAACAATCCATTGCGACAAGTACACTTGGTAATTTCTACACAGCAGTAGCAGTGGTACTAATTTCTTCACAAAAATATCCTAAAAGCATACCTAGGAACATCCTTGGTTGCACTTGAATCTTTGTCGTCGATGAGCTGTTCAAGTTCCTACGCCGTTGGAATGGAAAATTTTGCTTCTTAAGAGAGAGGCCCGTTGCTCATCCCAGGCGCTCATCACGTTCTAGTCACCCGCCATTGTTTCAAAGCTGCAGACGACACTACGTGTGTGGTAACGTGACCAGGCAATTTTCCAAATTCGGCCAAAATCTAATTTCCTATGGATAAAAGTATTTCAAAAATACCCACTGACGTCACTTCTGTCGATTCAGTGGGGACTAGACGTATCTATTTTCATGTCACGAGCCTCTGACTAAAACAGCAAGATTGTCTATTTCAACAGCGTAGGAACTTGAACAGCTCATTGACAACAAGTTTCAATGCTACAAAGAACATTATACAGTATAATAAGGATATTTTTGTTTGATTGTTTGAAGAAATTGGCACTACTGTTACCCCTGTGGAGAATCGGCAGTAAAATTCTCATCGTGTATTGTTTCACTGCCTATAGGCCTACATCAAAGCACACTTAAAACGAGAGCATGAGATGTATTGTGTTATGAAACATTCTATAACTCGGTCTGTATTCGGGCTATAGCACCCGTTTATTAGCCCCCTGACCTTGCGTTACCAAAAACACATCGCTATACCTCTCTGCCTATAGTCTCGGAAAATAGCGATGTGTTGCTGGTAACGCTGAAGCCCTAGAATTTAATATAGGCCTACGAGTGCTGGAGCCCTCCTGAACTGGTAATAGGTGTTTACTATTGTGTGCGCGGTAGTCGAAATAAAGCCAAACCCATCCCCTGAACGTAATAGGATTTAGGGATATTAATTTCCCGATAATGAACAGAAAAGAAAAATAGAAAAATCTAGACACATTAAGGGTCAGTAAGTTGGGTAGGAACTCGAAAATAGTATGATACTAATCGAGTCTAGCCCCCTACAATTCAAAATCATTGAATTTATATCATTTGCTACAGAGAGCTATGTTGAACATGGCTATTTAAATAAATTCTGTATCAATGTTAGTACATAATTTATAAAATAATGTGCTAAGATAAAATATATATGACAGAAAAGTAATATGTTAGACAAGTAAGAGATGACGTTTCAAGTCCTTTAATTTTTAACATAATTTAACTTGGATTTAACAGATCTTATACCTTCTGGGATTTAGTTCCAGAATGTAACAACAGTGTATTTCATTGAACATTTTCCTGTATTAGTAGTATATTTAGGGATGAGAATATTTCCCTTATATTTCGACCGATTAGGAAACGAATGAAATGTAACAAGGAATTCATGGAGGGAAATTTCCACTTATGTTATCATAAACAAAAAGTACAGTTTGATAAGTATATTGCATATATAAGCGAGGTTGCCAACTCATGAATCAATAGTGGTGTGTGCTCAAATATGTTGCAGTTTGTAAGAGTACGTACTATTCGTTTTTGGGTAAGATGTATTGGCTTAAGGTCAGTGATTGAAGTATTCCTCCAAACATCTAACGGATATGATTATGAGCGGTGGAATGAAACAGTTATAGCGTAATAATAACATTGGCTGAGGGACAATGTGCTTAAGTTCATATAATATACCGGCGTTCGAATTTATTGTTTTGTTTACTTTATTTGTACGTTCTTTCCATGTAATATTGTTATCTAGGTGTACACAATACATGTAAATTGAGTGCTTTGAACATCACGAATCTGTTCCCTTTTAATACTGACTATGCCTTGGTATTGTACTAGTCTACTTTTACCCTGGGATATTACATATTCGGTTTTTTTGTATTTGTTGTAAGTTTGTATATACTACATCAGTCAACTACATGCTGTTACTGTTCATTACCATGCTGTAAATCTATGACTTCATGAGTGAAAAGAATGAAATGAACTAGTATCATCAGCACATAGGCGAGGTATCTATAAGAATTCTGTGCACTTTGCGATGTCATGGACATACATAAGAAAAAGAGTAGGTCCTAGTACAGACCCCTGTGGAACTCCGCAAGCAATTTGAAGTTCTATAGACTCAACCCCATTAACACACACAAGATGTTTCCTTTAATAAGTTTCTTTAAGTGTTTTAATTATCTGTGGGCACTTAGCATAAGCTTAATGAACACCAACACCGTGAGTAGACTTGTTTACCTGTGCAACATCTATGTCTAGGTTATATATTTTACAGGGCGCAGGTGCTTACCTATGCATGCCCCAAGTTTTTCTGTATATATTATATATATATATATATATATATATATATATATATATATATATATATATATATATTATATAGATATATAGATGCCAACACCTTTAATGGACGTGTATACGTGTGATCCCTCTGTGTGAGGATGTTGTAAAGAACGTAGGTCGTCATGTACGATGTGTCAAGTCTTCAGGCCATAAGCTACTAAAAGAAAGTATGACGACAAATTTTGATGTAGGCAAATCATAGTTACTCTATTCAGCTTCAGGGAAAATGGTGGAGAATCTAGCTCTTGGCGTCCACAGTGTATTCGTTCGAAGACGTGCGGGACCATACGCACTTGTACTGTTCTGTCGCTATGACTTTATTACTTATTTTAAACCCGAGTGGAGCTGTTTGCCGTAATTGCTCGGATTAAACATTAAAGCAGTTCGATTGTATTGTGAAATTACAGTACTGTATAAGAAAACACTTTCGAGCTATTCTATCGAACATTAATTGCTGTAAAATGAAGAGTTGCAAAATGTTACTATCAACGCTCCCACTTTGAAAATTTTACCCGGGACTCATATCATGCAAACGATATAATTCAATCAGGAAAGACTGAATTGTTCATTTTATTCCATCTCTTCTGTTGATGCAATTTTTTTATCACATAATGCTCCCATATATTTCAACGGCTATTTCATGAAAATTTATCTTCACAAAATTCATCAATATAATTTTCGACAAAATACTTGTTGGTAGATACTCATTTTCACCTCAATTTATTTTGAAAAAATAATAAGCAGTTTATTTTTTGACACTTACTGAGGCTGTACACGTTCAATGTCAAGCACCAGCACCTGCGCCATTGTCCGAGGATGTTGTTGTTCAAACAGTCAATCAAACAGTTCAAACAGTCAAACATGCGGCCTTTATTACTTACCAGCGAGACTGGCCTTAGAGTGTATTGCTATGCAATGCAACAATGCACGTCCCTGGAGAAAGTGATTCAGTAGGGGAACTATAATAAGTATATTACTTTTATCGTCTAATTTTTTCACCTAAAGCTGAACTACAGCTCAACTTGCCATGCGGCAAAGGGGATTTTTTCTCTTAACCTGTGCAAGGGATGAACCGCAAACAGCATGCGGGAAACCCCGCACGTGTTCAATGATATTTAAACTAAACGACTAAAATTGTAAAATCATATGTCCTATCTAAGACTACACAAGTTAAAATAATCAATTTGTCAAATTTTAGACTTTATTGATGACAAGCATGTCTCAAAGGGGTGATCATCTGTTTTTCTAATATCTCTACATAAGTTCCCCGTCAGGGGGATAGTGGATACTGTGCGAGGATGTGCAATTCGCGTTCTGGTGGCTACATTTGACAATCAAGGCTTTACCAAATGTAGTAAAATACAACGATAATCACCGTTACAGGAAGTCATACAGGAGATCTGGTAACAATGCGCAAGCAACAAAGCGAAGTATACACACCCATACAACGAGAGCTGTTTTGCCGTATGAGGGGCTCCAGGTATGTAAGCGGTCTGAAATCACCGAAGTGCGCCGGCAATCTGCGCCGGCGCATTTCAAACTGCGCCCCCGTTTTGCGCCTGTATATTGCGCCGCCCAAACTGCGCCCTTACTCTGCGCCAAAACACTTCCCCCGAGTGTCACAACATCGAGTAGTCGCACTGTACTTGCGTAGCAGGACGCTTTAGCAGTGTAGACTGTAGATATTAATATCCGTGCCCTAAAAAATGCAGCTCGAAAAATTACGTGAATTTGCAACTTAAGCTTAATAGTAGTTGTTTTGGGACTATGCACATATATATATATATACGTACGTGGACACATGGAGGTAGTTAGCTTGCAGTAAATTTTCTTTCAATAGGGCCTAAGATGTGAAAATATATCTTTCGCCAGCAAGATTTTTGACATGTTTTCAGAATCCAGTCTCGGAGGTACGAGACCATGTTATGTTTGTATGGGACGGATTACACTCACTTGGCGGTATCGTGAAAGGATATGGCTTCAGCAGCAGTCAAAATTTGTGAATTTGGCATCTCCATTAAAGGACAGGGACTTGATACCCGGGATCAAGTTAATCCCGTTCACCTTTGACATTCACGGACGGGATCGAATGTTTATGTCTTTGTAAATTACGGTCAAGATTAGTGTGCACAGGAGGTTGTACACAGGCCAATGTGTTGACATGCAAACAACGTTTCATGAAGCCCATAATGCTTGTAGCAATAACAGGTGTACTTCAACAGAAATGACAAAGGGACAGTCAATCCATGACGCCGCTGCAACTGGCGTTATTACGTTCCGAATTAGGCTTACCCGGGGCTCGGGCTGCAACTGTACAATTATTGCAGCTAAACTATAGCGTAGATGTCGTGTCATTGCCAAGATACTCTGCTGTTTCCGATCGTTTCGTCTACAGAACTACTAAAAACTCTCTCAATTCGACAAGAAAAAATAATTACGGTTTGAAATCGGTGCATTACTTTATATTTATAAAAATAATAAAATGTGACATCACCGATCATAAGAAACGTGGTGTTGAAGAACATATATCTTTTGAACAGAAGACTACGGCGACCATTTTCTGTAAGTATACATGTAATCTAACTTTAGCAAACTTGCAAGTCAAACATCCGAAGAGTAACGTCAATATTTTTGGTTTTGTTCTACTCATGTTATAAAATAAGTCAAATTTCGGGAAAGTATCTGTACATTTTCGATATCTGTGCAGCGCAAATGTGTAAACCGACCCTGCACTTATCCATCCTAAAGACCATGACCAGTTCGCGACTGCATAAACCCCTCCATCTCTCCCTCTCTCTCTCTCTCTCTCTTTCTCTCTCTCTCTCTCTCTTTCTCTCTCCCCCAAAAGTTTAGCCATTTGATGTTTTATTTTGCCGACTTTATTTAACGGTTCAGGATCACCGCTAAATGTTGATGTCGATTTTGATTTACGAACTTTCTTCACAACTAGAGACATGTCACGGCCTGGAGCTAGTTATCACTATAAAAACATTCTGTGTAAACGTTTTTGCTTCCGAATGAAGGTGACAGGTGACTTCGTGTGTAAAATATTGAGTGGCAATATGAATTTCACCGTTAAGAAAGTCTATGACTTTCAAACTAGTCGTACAAACAACAATAAACATGGCGGAGCAACTATACCGACGTATTTGTTTTCCTCGACCTCTGATGAGAGTGACTCGCTGAAATTTTCCAACCTGGTATTGGTAAGTATTTGGCTTTGCCCCGTGTGCTGGGTTATGTACACGTAAACCAATTATACAAAAGTTGTATTCTCTGTAAATCAATAAGCCTTTCGAACACGAAAGATATTCGGATATCTGAACCTCAACATCGGTTATGCAGCTCGAAAGTTATCCTCCGAAACAGGACAGGAACATTGGTCAAAGCCGGGTTTCGTATGGTATATAGATATGGAAACACGCGGCTTATTGTTAGAAAGCATGCAATGCATGATTCTCCCTTGCGTGGTCCTTGGATTGTTGCCTTCCGTCTCGCCCCTACACACCGTCAATTGTCTAACAATCACAGGTTTCCATCACATGTGTCTTCAAATTATGATACATTAATTCTACCAATCATCAAGCACGGAACACATCAAAAAACAATGGTCGCGGCTACGGGTTCAAGGACGTTCACGAGGAGAAACACCACGGATTTGTCGCAGAATTGTTATGACTAGCTTTATGGAGAATATGGGCGATCAGCGTATGGTTGCACATTAAACCGACAAGTGTACACAAGAAAAAAATATGTCCGAAAAGTTTAGTTTTGTTTTATTCAACAAATCATCGATCGACAAAGAAGAGAAAGAATGAGTCAGTGAATATCGAATCATAGACGGGAGAATCGAGGGTTTATGATCAATTTGGAAAAAAAAATTTCGATTAATTGACTAACACAACCAGAAAGGAAATTTTTATTCAACTTTGACAAAAAAGTCACCGCCTTTCGTTGACATCGGATTCCATGGCAATGGACCAACACATGATGTCGTTTAGGTCCTCAAAAATGTTCTAAAACGGCACGACGATAATAACTAAAATGAATGAACAATTAAAAGCCTGTATTTACATGTAAATGACATGATATCAGTTGTCGTTTCAATTTTTTTCCTTTCTGTTAGAAACTCCACGATGATGTTTTGGAAATCAAACGGGAAATGCCATATTATCGGTGCTCTGATTGTTCCATCCATTGAGGTAAATTTCACTTCCATGATCCGCCCATTGATGTAAAACAATAGATGATCCGCCTCAGTAAATATCTGAAGTTTCTACAGGAAACCTCTCGTCCGTTCACGGATCTTTTTCATCTTTCATTTTAGTTTCAAGTTGTTTATAGGGTAAGGAAGCTAGAAATCATCCAAAACATCGCTCCAGGGTCTATGATCAAAAGTATGAGCGCGTTTTGTCATCAGCTGTCGGCAGGTCGTTTTCCAAACCGCGACAGGGACTCGAAACCCGCCATAGTGTCACAGGACACTAGACGTAGATTGCATGTAATTGTATGCTATCGTTTGGTCCGTTTCAAGGTTAATTGACTCTGAATAACCTAATCATGGTTCAGACTCCCGTTTTTGACATAACTATATAAATACCCATCGGGATTGAGTGTTCATGGCGTCCCCTTTCACTTTGACCACCACTTTGAATCAGTCTGTGAATCGTACGTCCCAGCCCGATCAGTCTCTCGCCGATTTTTAAAACCTGGTAAATAAAGTTCTTCGTAGTCAGATATAATATTCTATTCTCCATTATGTAAAGATGAATGTCTCATTCATATTTTTATTTAGACGAATATATCAACTTCTTGATGTTTGGAAATTAGTGTGTTGCAATAATTTCCATTCACTCAGCGGTTCGCTCATGATACACAGCACTGTATTTCCATGGAGATCGTATCGTTGTTTTAGCAATGACTTTGATCGTAAGTTTTCATTCGACCAAAGTGATGAAATAAATGCTGACAAGCACTAACTATGTACAGACCGAGTTCACTTCACATTCTCACTATCGCTCGCACTTTCAAAGTGAGCATGTACACTTCAAGCCCTCATCACATACGCTTTCCTAACTTTAGTCTCGCACTTGTCGATTTCCGGTATCCTTACATACCTTACGTCAGGAAGTCAGTCGTAAGAACGGTCGCATTTGCTGTTTGCACGTTAAATAAGAGTCTCAGACCCGGTCTCAAATTCACTCGCAAATGTACATCACAAAGCGAAATGGGAGTCTAAAGTTCAGTCGCAAACGTGATCGCATTTTGACTCTTCTATGAACTGAGAGTTTCAGAATCAGTCGCATTCCTTATCATTTGGGGTTGTCATGAGTTGGAAGTAGCAAATATTGGACGATTCAAATGTCGTAGAATTAGACTAGCGCAAGTGTTACGGTCCAAGAGGTTCCGATCAAACAAGGGAATGAGTATGGAGTGTCCGGTTTACGGCTGCACCGCCTATTCAGACACTGAGACAGCTAGGACACTCTCGCCATATACTGAGTATAAAGTTACCCTACGAAACGTATAATGGCAGAAATATTTGGCCATCGAAATAGTTTGAGAGTAAAATTTAGCGTCTTTTTTAACTGTGAAAGTATTTACCGACAAGGTTCGGGTAGAAACTACAAACAGATTCAAAGGTCGATTTACGATGCAAATGACACTCGACTGGCCGAGTTACCTTCCCTCTCGGGTGATGTTATTACATACTTCACATACGTGTCGGAAAAAATTACTCCCATCCTCTGCATTTAAGTGACACATTTCACCATATTCCCCACGAAAAACATGAATAGTTCTTTGAAATCGCCCGACTAAACCAAAATAGACTATTAATACCGTGCTTGACATTGAAACTTCGCAATGGCGCAGAGTAAAGGGCGCAGTTTTGGCGGCGCAATATACCGGCGCAAAATGGGGGCGCAGTTTGAAATGCGCCGGCGCAGTTTGCAGGCGCACTTTGGTGATTTCAGACCGCTTACATAGCTGTATGAGGGCGATAATCCGGACTGTTTACTTTGGAATACTTCACAGAGCTAGCGATGGGTAAATGACTATAAGAGGCACACATTGACAAAGTCCAAGGTTGTGTTACAGAAATTTTGATATGATATCTATTTATCATAATAATTCGATTGCTTTCCGCTCTGTTTGCGACATGTAAAGATGTATTGTGACGTATTTTTGACAATATTAGAATTTAGAGACGAAAATACGAGATAGCTTTTAGCATCTGCCCTCTCGCTACGATTTGAAAATTTCACCTATTCGTCTTCCACTATCCACACTCCCACCAAGATATCTCCCCACTTCCCTCCTTCAAACGGAAAACTCCCGCTGTTCTCTGTCTCTACAAAAATTTATTCCGCCACCCCTTTGTCACGTCTTTCCCCGCACATCGACAAACTCGAAAAAAAAAAATAGATTCATACCCTTTCTTCGATAATTTGGACTTTTCAATTTGTACGTTGAGCAGTAGAATGACATTTCCCTGGTTGATGACGATGACAGGCTGCCAACCCGCTGATTACAGGTTCCCTGAGACGGACAACAGCTTGTCCGCCGGCCGGCCAAGAAATATAATTTTTGCGCGAACAGCTTGTTGGCTGCCTCTGATGGAATCACAAGATGGATTGTCATTGTTTGCACTCGCAAATCATAAGTAAATGTGCGGAAAATTAAGAGACTTATCAAATACTTGCCTTCGCCGTACCTACGGATACACCCTTCCACTCGGTGATCCACCAGACACGACTTTCTGAAATATCACATCTTGTCTTACTAACTTTCAAGTCAACAATATTTGCATTGTTGTTTTTCAGTCGATGCCGCAATGACTATTTATCGCTACTATGACTATATGACTGTCACTTCGGCAGTCATGTTATTCTATGTGGTGGCCACCGTGTCAGATACAACGCCCTCAATTCAAACGGTCAAACAGAGGTTAAATTTATACGTCATTCACTCAAGTGAACTTCCACATTACACCGTCAGTATAAACTAGTGTCGACAAAATGACGGGGAAACACCATGCGATCGTCGTCTTTTCAAAGCTTCTGTCCTTTAAATCAGCACATGAAAGCGTTCGTAAGTCTCTGAAAATGATTATTGACAAAAATGAGCGTCTTCGTAACAGAGTCGAGGTTTGCGACTACAACGAGTATCGGGATCGGACGCCATCATTTCCTGTTTGTACTGTTACAGCAGTCGTCGTCATCGATGCTAGACAGACCAGAACTCTGATCACGCCACATCGAAGAGACCCAAATGTAGATCACTGGAATGAGCTGGAAATGCTACAGAACATCATCACGAAACCGAAAGGTACATTCTTAAATCGTACTATACTATATGTTAATGCTCAGTCAGTAAGGTAGCTATATTTAATCGCTTAGTTATCCCCGTGTGGATTGCGTATGTGTAGCTAAATCAGTTTATTCATGCTCTGGTCATAATACTAAATGGTGGCCATTTCCGGGTTCCCATTCTTGCGGGCCAGCTGACCTACGCAAAAATCAAGCTCTGGCAGATTACGGTAGGAAACCGCGGAAGTGTGAATGGGGTTTAATTAATTATTCATGAGAATATGTCATCAGAGTTAGCCAATCACGAATCTGTTTTACAAAGTCATGTCGGGTCGTAAACCACAGACAAGGTCCTCGTTGTCTGTGTGTACAGTGTGTACACGATCGAACTTTCAGGCTCTGAGATCCTATGGTTCCGTTGCATAAATCCGACAGCTTTTAAAATTTTGAGAGTTTTTCTGTCATGATCGAGAGCAGCGACACCATGTGAATACTATGGCTTCGGTATGTACACAAGAGACGTCGGCCTGCAGCGAACCCGTCCCGGTCCCACTTTAACGTTGTTCCCGTACGCGTATATACGTGTACGCAACCGGCTAAAATACAAACCCATGGAACAAACTAAACCTCTTGGTTTGATTCCGTTGTTAGCGTAACTTTTGTGATAAATTAATGAAACATAATCGAACTTGAACAACTGCAACTGTGCAATTTGCCGAGGACTGTGATTTCGGCTGTAGAGTCGATCGGGAGCCCAGCGTGCATTTGTATTGCGGAGTAGATGCTCGAATGAAAGGGCCCCAATATACCAATCATACGTTTCTAGCTCCATGTGTAGGCCTACCTACAACACGATAAGAAAGCTTTCAGTGTGAACCTAAATGATGTGAACCTAAATGAAGTGATAGATACATAAACGTTTATACATAACTTGTAGTAAAGGAAATTTATGATCAATAGTTTTGACCAACGGGTTTTACACAGCGGTGTTGTTCTATGCTTGGTCGGCAACTGCACACAGCGAGGCATGGGGCCGCCGGCTGGTCAAGTTATGCGATACCCTTCGATATAACGCTCGTGAAACACGATGGGGACGGCCTGCCTGGTAGCATACAGACTTGCCACCGCTGGTCCTCGTGTAAAGAAACCCGTCTTTTCCTTGTAAAATAATTATCAATGACGTCTGTTTGGTGTGGATAGAGCGGTTGAGTCCAAAAACATTACACATTTACACATTGCGCGTTCTTCATCGACAGTGAGCGTGGTCCGGTGCACAGTGGTGAGCACCAAGATCAGCCGCGTCGTTTTGTTTTGCTAATTGAGTCTTTCCACAGTAAAGCGCAACATTTTACATTCCCCATTTTGGAGCTCTAGCTTTTCAATGATAACAGCATTCACATAGAATGATATTATTTTTAGTAAGTACTACATATGAACATATATAAAAAAATAATATTAAAGCTGTATGTCCAGCTCAACAGAAATTATAGATTTTATCTTTGTAAATATGGCCTCTATTTGCTCACCATTTTGTGACATTTTGTACCCCTGTTACATTAGGAAGGGATATTTACAATATCGATACTATTTGAAATGCAAAGTAGTAATGTATTATAAGCAATTACGTACTAAATTTATTCTTGGGGAAAAAAAACACAAGGGAAAGGGCCAAATATTATGCCAAAAAATATTGCTAACGCGTGTAACTATGTCTGTCCAACTCTATGCGAATTGACAGTATGAGAACAATAAATATAGTGAAGGCTGTAAGCTGCAACCAACCACTCATACATTTGACTAACAATGAAATCTTCCACTATGTAACATTCTTTATTCTGTCTTTATTGAAGCTTGGGTTGTCATTTGAGGGTGCCCTAAATTTCATATTTTGTGGCGCAATTGAATATAAACCAATGGCCACCATTACTGAGAGCACCTGAATGGAAGGATGTCTGTCCTCTTTGTTACACGCGTTACCAGTGTTACACGCGTGGAAGTAATTGTAGTTAATTAAATACTGGATAGAATAACGTTAATTTGTTTTTTAGTGTGACAATTCTATCTGTATCAGAAAGTTACTGAAAGCTTTCTTTACAAACTATTGATGCACCTCAGATGCCCATATTGTTTATGAACAAATTGGACAGAACTGATGATGTCTGTCCAATGTTACATACGTTATCCCATAGACAATACAGGGGTCTGCCCTCTGTTGTCTATATGGTTATCCACAGAGCCAATTTATAACAATTCACTTAATAATTCTGAGGTATTAAACTTCGTCATGACATATACATACATAAATCAATCAAGTACATTTATTCAGATTGGAACACACACAATTGTGTATAAAGCCAATCCAGTGTCTGTCCATGTTACATACGTTGCCAGTTGCCATAACATTGCATCAGATATCCTCCTCTTCTGATAACATTTAAGATTAAAATATCTTCTGAAGTGTGTTTCTAGTTCTTGTAGACTAATGGGTTTCTTTCAAACTTGGCACAGGGATCATAATGGCATACATGTGATCAAATACAATACAATGTCATGTCTGTCCATGTTACACGCGTTACTGTTGCCGCGACAATTTGCCCTCCTCCTTAAACAAAGAAATTATTTATCTTAAAAATATATATTTTAAATGACACACCTGTAGTACTGTCCATCCACTCAACTTTTAGTTTCAGATTAATAAATGTAATTTTTGACCTTATTGTCACAAAGTGGTTGCACTTTACTGTGGAATGACTCAATTACAATAATTTATGCGCGTTTATGAGACCTACTTTCTGATTGGCTCCGTTTAGCCAGCGCTGGAAACCAGCGATAGATCCGTGAATCTCTGCGTAATCAACCACGGTCTCTTAAAGGGCCTATGACATGACCAACCTATCTTCATTGCATTAGCAGCCTTAAGTATAAATAATACGTGAAATAAATTCGTTATTGCTGAAAACCGTATCGTTAACCATAAAATAAGCACTTTTTAACCCTATCATGGCAATCCCCCCAAAACGGAAGTGCTCTTTGGGCGATCTTGCAAATACGGAAATGACGTAACCGAAGGTGTGCAGTATCGCTAAGCCTAACCGAGATACGTAGAAGTCCATAGAATTTGGAAGACTATCTTGTATAAAAATATTACCCATGCCAAACCGCTATATTGCGTTAGGGTGCTCAAAGTTCCCAGTGATGGTGTTTTGTTACTTAAATTTCAAAAGACCCAGCATTACTTAAAATTTGATCGAAAAGTGCAGCCAGAATGATATACGCCACTTACCGTACCGGTAGAGTGGTGTTGTGCATGCAGTGATCATGTGTTCGCTTCCTTCGAATCTGTGCCAGATCTGGTATTCAACTGGAATTCAAAGTGCGACACACTAGCTTACTGAGTCCGAACACCGTGCGCAGTAAGCTTATTTTTATTCAATCTGTTTCAGTGGATACCCCGTGTCAAAGAAGAAAATTGACAGCTATTGACAAATTGTCAAGTGTGTGCGCCGTTTTTATTTGGCTAGTCCGACGGTTACGATGCGCGCATATTTCTAGTCGATAGTTGCGATACTACATATAAAGTAAGGGCCAAAACATCCTCCATAAAGGGAACTACCGGTACTACCTTATCATAAACTCATTTTTAAAATAAATAAAAGGAACCATGCTTGGGAGAGACAGTCATCTGACTGTAATGTCGTCCCATCCTACCGAACATGAATCCCTTCCAATGTCTATAGTATACGGCCGTTTCCCATTGATCATTATGACAAGGCGTGCCCGTATATCCGTATGTAGCTCAAACTTTCAACCTTACATTTAGATACATAGACAATGTTATTTCATTGAATAACCTGAATTCAGTAAATATCTCGCTATGATTTATCCTCCAGAATTGGAGATTAAAGAAACTACAGAAACGGCCTCTTCTGCTTCATATCTGGACATTTTACTTGAATTTGACTCTAATGGTCACCTTTTACTAGGCTATATGACAAGAGAGATGAGTTCAACTTTAGTATAATCAATTTCCACGCCTCATCTGTAATATTCCACTCTCAGCTGCTTATTGGGTATACATTTCCCAGCTTATTCGATATGCTAGAGCATGCAGTTCATATGGTGATTTTGTAGAGAGACATGGCCATCTCTCTCACAAACTGTTAAATCAAGGTTACACCAGAGCAAGACTTGTCTCTACATTCAAACGCTTTTTTAGCAGGTATCGCAAGCTGGTAGATAAATACAATATCTCTCTTCGACAAAGGATCACTGATGGCATCGGTGACATGCACAGGCGTATGGAATGTTTCGTAGATCGTCGTCGGATGGGAAGTGACTGACACTGTGAGGCCGAAGGCCGAACCTCGGTACTGTATAAGTATTACAAGGTATGTCATGAAAAATCGACCGGTGGCCCGAAACAAACGAAATAAAGCATCTACCTCAAAAAAAATTACATCGACCGGTCGGAAATACCTTCAAACTTTCAAATCTTTACTCTGGTTACAGCATTTCTTTCAAATCTGCCAGTTATGGGCGATAATTAACTGTCCGGCGAGTACTCGCACTTGCATTGCCACTTCGCCATTTTGAATAGCTTTTTTACTCCCGAAAGCCTTTGCGAGTGGACGAGTGACCCTGTGAAGAGTTTGTTTACAAATGTCAGATGGCGGGATTCACAAGCATAAACTTTCCCATGGTTTGCGTTGATTGCCTTGTTGCCAGATAGCTGAAGTTGTATTCACTGACAGTATAAAATTTACCTAACGGTTAACGGTTGAATTTAGTGGTTGTGGGGTCACAGGGTCACTTGTCCACTGGCAAAGGCTTTCGGGAGTAAAAAAGCTATTCAAAATGGCGAAGTGGCAATGCAAGTGCGAATACTCGCCGGACAGTTAATTATCGCCCATAACTGGCAGATTTGAAAGTAATGCTGTTACCAGAGTAAAGATTAGAAAGTTTGAAGGTATTGACGACCGGTCGATGTAATTGTTTTCGAGGTAGATGCTTTATTTCGTTTGTTTAGGGGCCACCGGTCGATTTTTCCACGTCATATCTTGAGAATATTATACAGTACCGAGGTTCGGCCTTCGGCCTCACAGTGTCAGTCACTCCCATCCGACGACGATCTACGAAACATTCCGTACGCCTGTGGTGACATGGGGCCTTAGTTAGTGACCACTACCTATCTGACTTACAGATTGATATATGGCGGGTGCCACATTGGGACAGGATGCGCTTACTATTTTCGAAACACCCGACATCACTTCTTGGTCTTTTGGCCAGAGGTCCATATATCTTTCTTTCATGAATTTGACTTTGTTTGTGTACCATCTATTTACTGTCTGTTCTGTGCTGTTTTGTGTCTATGTTTACAACTATTTCTTACAAATTCTGACCTAGTGTTATTGGATTATGGATTGGTATGATTGCGATTATTTCCCTACGACCATGGATGTAAAATGCTACGACTTGCATCCGCCACCTTCTCTGCGTTTTCCTCAGCATAGTTTTTTTTTCAGAGAGAGAGAGAGGAGAGAGAGAGAGAGAGAGAGAGAGATAGCACGGAGAGCACACCTCGAGTGCACCATGGTTGTTTTACGTAGGGTAGAGTAACATAAACCGTCAGTGCACGGACACTATAACATTTGCTCAGTCTTCATTACCGTTGAAAAAATCTCATTGAGTTTGCACTAATTTAGTCTCGCCTTAGGTTGTAGATCATGATTCAAACAAGAAGGTAAATTAAATGTTCAAAAGCCCAGAAGATAATCCAAATAAATCTACAGTTGCACATAATTTCATATGCATTTCTTATTCCTGAAACAGTCTAGACAGACTGTTCTGAATCACCGCTCAAGCAAATCATGTTGTGACTGTACTGGCAGCCTTGTTTATCTCGTTACACATTCACGTAATTTGTTTATTATGGTAGCACGTGATTAAGTTTTGACAGGCATCAAATACCAATGGCCAATTAAAAATGAGACAAAACGAGGCAAGGGCACAGCCCCGCATCCATGTGCATTTATGCATTTATATCAGGCATATCTTTGTTTAAACTGATGGCACATGATCATGTCTTGACATTCATCAAAAGAAAGGGCCAATCAAAAACAAATACTGTAGAGGCAGCAAAATCTGTGATAACCAGATGAAACATTTAATTTCATCGCCCAAGGTCATCTAGCCATGAACAGACAATTGTATGTGTACGTGCATGGGGCTATCATAGCACACTGGGTGAAGCACAAACTGTCCACTTTGAACGACTTACAACAGCGTAATCGTACACATTTTATTTGGCTTTATTTATGAGAGCGACTGTTTTGACTAAAGATATTTTTATTAATAAAAAATATAACAAACTTTATTCCCCGGCCACTGGAAGTAGTGACAACCATATTTGCATATGAATAGAATAAGAAAAGGTCGACACTAGTCTGAGCTCAAGTTGTTGAAGCCAAAACAGAGGGTGAAGCGCTGGTCAATATAATTTCACTGCCCGTCGCTGTCGGCTCCTATCGATGCCCGTCAGAAAATTAGCCTACTAATCACTGTAAACAGACAACTACTCTTTATAAAACCTACAAATTAATAGTCCCAGTCTCTAAAATGTTGATTTTCGAACAAGCAGTAATGTTGATCGTGTGATTGTACACTCCCGGTGTACACTGCTCAGTCACGTCTGTCCGGTCCGTCACTCACGAAACTAGCCTCTCATTATGATTTACTTGAACAAGTCGCTATCTCAACACGAAAGACCACTGCTTGTAATGGAAACCAACAAAATAACGGCCCAAGATTCCACAAATATTTATTTTCGAACCAGTGGCAACGGATCCTTCATCGTGTGTCACGCCACTGTGGTTCAATGCTTTGGGCTAACGTACGGGCGTTGCATTGTACTGTCAGTGTCATATATCATCTCCACACGCATGCTTCAGCGAAAGGAGCGCGATTGAGGAAAATACTTTCGCCGATCCGGTGCATGAGAGAAAATGCCGAGAGAGTTTGACCGGTTGACCTCGCTGTTAATTTTATGCAGGAAATTACAATAACAATGCTTGGTCGAATGACGTATTGCCTTGAGGCGGGATAGCCAGTGGTATAGGGGGAGGAGTACCTTCAAGATAGTGATAAGTGGTGCGGATTACCGTCGCCTAGGTGTCTGGCGTATACGCGTGCCAAAAGACACCTATGGTTGATTTTCGCTTGACCAGTCTGCTGGCACAGTTGCAAATACCTGGACTGAACTATTCTGTATTTTGTAGGTGTCGTTGGCACTTTGACAATAAAAGTAAAGATGCACACATATTGAGTTTATTGTCTTGTTTATGAGCGGCCAGTATTTCCAACGGCATAAATTGTGTGCATTTGCCCTAGAATAAATGATTTCGAATAAAACATCGCGAATGTAACCACATTCCTTAAGCTCGACGTACACTTAATTGCCCCAAAGAGCCATGGAATCGCCCGACTTCGATATGAGCCTACAGAAATTTCAAAATGCCAGATGACTTTATTTTTATAAACATAGACAGTATAGCGAGAACTGTCTATGGTAGAAGAGAAGAGAAGAGTTCAATGGCTCAATGGCTCCCCCCAAGTGTTTACACGACCGAAAGTGCGAGGTAAGTTGATATTGTACACTTTAAAAATGCGATACGTTATCTCGTCACATGCACCCGTCCTTTACATTTGTTTGGTTGTTTTTTTTTCAATTACTGTTTGTCAGTGATTTTATATGGCAAGAGCCATCTTCGGCATCCAAAAACCATTTTTTGGCTTTTTATGTCTACCCGTTTTGTTAATGTTGTTGATGATGATTTATTGTTGGTGGTAGCGGTGGCGGTATTGCTGTTTTATCCCTGAAGTTATTGGTTTTATAGTTCTGGTGTCAAACTTCGAATAAATTGCCAAGTACCTTGACCAAAACCTAAGTGCCCGCTATTGATATGCGTCATAAGGTAACAAGTGAGAACGGCCCCACGCCTCGTCCGAGAAAACGGCCCCGCGGCAGCACGTGAATCGTCGCGATGACAAAGCCTGCTTGTACCAGGCAAACGAATTTCAATAAAACAGTAATAGCAAAAAGCGAAGCCGTAGCTGCACAGACTATATTCTGTGTTCGATGACAAGAAAGTAATCAATCGAGTATGCAAAATACACGTGTAGCTTAGTTTTGACAGCGATCCCTGGCGACAGGGCTCTGGTGCGGAGACACAAAGCTCGCTTTGGTTTACTTGATCTAGCGTCTTTCCCCGCTGTGCCACCCACATAAAATATAATTATTAAGATGAATGTTTGGATACAAATCTAAGTTTTCAAGGGTCGGATGGGAGGCTTTCATTTCGTAGTGAGGCGGGTTAAGTTGCGTTGCTAAACTTTATTGTGAGGGCGTTTTTGGTGTGTGGTCGTCCCCGTCTCGGGGCTGTTCTCGGAGCGGGGACCGTTTTCTCTGGTTTCCGTCAATGTTTTCCACCACGGACAAATGGTAACAACACTGAACAAAACCTGAATGCCCCGGTGTTCATTTTGGCCCTGGAATTCCATCTACCCACCCTTTGCAGAGTAGTAAGCTTATTGGGCAAGTAAACATGGATGCGCCGGTGCGATTCAACGATCAACCTGTATATCGGATCGAAAGTCAAAAATTTTTACGGCTCGGACTATGATTTTACAAGTGTATATAGAAAGTATAAGGCGCGGGGTATTATATATTGACTGATTACTGTAGCTATGATAGGCTACATTCAGGACGGGCAGCGACGGGCAGTAATTAGTAGGCAAAACAGGTGGTTTTCACCGTGGGCAGAACTCGGTGCAATGATACTGAACATTAATAGTAAGCCCGTCACCTTGAAGGTAATACTGTAAGTGAAACAAGGACTTCAAACGCACGATGATACAAACGACACCACAAGTGAAACGTACACATAGAAATACACGCGTTCCTACGTTGTGCCCACCCAGGCCACGCGATTAAAATATGACTGATACTGCTGGATAGTGTTAATTGGGTCGGTAAACAGTCAATTAATAGTTTAATTGACTACCTGGGTGATTGGCAGGTCGTGTCCAACGACGCATATGCAAAGCAGGCCAAAAGACAAAAGCCCCCAAAGTTATTGACAGCTGGCCAGGGGTCACCATGAATACGTAATGAAGCTTCACTACGCAGAAACTGCGTAGTCAAGCCCTTCTTAACCGGTCAAACTCTCTCGGCATTTTCCGGCATGGCACATGGTGAGAAATTTGCCTAGCGAGGCAAAATACCAAACATGTTGAATATTTTGCACAATGGCACAAAAGGAAAAAGTCACGAAAAATCTCCCTTTAAGAGATCTAGAATGGCTGAGCAAACACTGAAACAGCTTCGAATGAAATTTTACTCAGCGTACATAGCTACTTTCTCTCGTGTGTGGCAGGCTTATACGGCGTAATTTGCTATCAATTCCTGATATCTACTTGGAAGTTATTACTGTCGCCTATTTTTTTTTCTCAATTGGTTCGGAAAAGTCACTCATGCCAACGCTCTGCTCGCTGACACGATCGAAATCTGCATCAGGTGGGAGCAAACGCCATTGCAGTGTATGGCGGTACCCCAGCCTGCGGGTGAACTGCGTACCTTTGATGACGTAACAACATGGCGGCAGCATTTTTGCGGAAGCAGTAAAAGTTGCTCGCCGATACCGCATCTTAAAATGCGAATTTAATGCACAAGCAATGCACAAATGGCAAAGAAATTTGACAAGTCGATAATAGATGGATGTGCTACTGCACAAATGGGTCAAAAGACGTTTTAATTTTCATGTCATAGGCCCTTTAACGGGTAGCGCTGAGCTGTTGTCGTAAAGAGGCGCTGTGGTTTACGACGATGCGGGTTCCTTAATTTGACAGGGCCTATATCAGATACATTTGCAGTGAGTGTGTGAGTCAGGTAGTGACTGCGATGCACAAGGCGAGTTCTGATTCAGGAAACGAACAATATGAAAGGAGTGAGGGGAATGAATTTGCTCGAGGCCTAAATTATATTACCTACGACTCAAAAAATACGGTTGGCGACTTATAGTTGACCTGGACGAACTCTGCGTGATATCACCTCAAAGTGTGGCTCCATATTCATGCATATCTGACTGAAGCACTTTTGTGCTAGACACTGTCACATTGACCCGTAGGGTGGTTCTGAGAGCACAACATGTGATGGACAAATTATATAGGCTGACTTCAATTTTAAAATTGTGACAGTCAAGTTGACGTTATGTTAACAAGAAGTGAGCCCTAGCGAATGAGAGGATACTCATAATAATAGTTATGAGCTCATTAATATTCAGCCGTCAAGGGTTCGAAATTAACGTTTTTACACGTTAGTCAAAAAGGACAACCATTTCCGAAAATTACTAGTTCTAGTCACATGGCTGATTATACGATTGCTGCATCTGAAAATGATATAAACAAACGAATCACTCGCATGTAATACAATTTTCTATCAAGTAGGCAGGCAGCACAGTCACGAAGTGCATTAGAACACCCCTTTTTATCCTTTTTAGCTCTCATTTGGTATACTAAAGAGAGCTTATCTTATAAGGTGAATCAGTCTCATTTGCATCTAATTTACATGTTTGTGTGTGTGTGTGCATGTATGTATGTATGTATGTATGTATGTATGTATGTATGTATGTATGTATGTATGTATGTATGTATGTATGTATGTATGTATGTATGTATGTATGTATGTATGTATGTATGTATGTATGTATGTATGTGTGTGTGTGTGTATGTGTGTATGTGTGTATGTATGTATGTATGTATGTATGTATGTATGTATGTATGTATGTATGGTGTATGGTTGTATGTATGTATGTATGTATGTATGTATGTATGTATTGTTACGTGCAGAGAAAACGAACAAAAGGGTGAACTCAGCAGTTAACGTTTAAACAAAATTTATTACGAAAATAAAACTAATTGCTAAGTTAGGGATAGGATACAAGCTTTAAAGTGTACAGACTACTTATCTCAGCTGGGACGGCAAAGCTCCAGTCTCAGAGTTGTAACAGTCAGTCGATGAATGAACAGTCCTTTGGCTTGCAGGCTTGAATTTGCACAAAGTCCACAGTATAAATCCAGCGTTGGCAGTGAAGGTCTTGAAAAGTCTTGAGAATGACTACTGCTGGAGTTTAGTAACACACAAGAGACACGATCCCAAAAGTCTGACTGGAAGCTGAGCACGTCCCTTTTATAAAGGCATATAAGAACAATCTAGAACTTTTATTGACATGCTAATTACTGTTCTAAAATTATCTCCCTTACACAACTAATCAACTTTCCAGAACATTCCAAACATGACTAATTGAATTCAAGGTTGTGAGGTCATCAAGGGCAGTGACCTTGAGAATGTTCTAGACTAATTGAACTCAGGTCATGATGAGTGTGGGGAAATGACCTACATAACACACCCCCTCTTCAAAAAAAGAAAATTTTTCAAAGAAAAATCTTTCTTTTACAAATGTAATCTTGAAAAGGATTTAAGTACTCAAATTTTGTTTTACTCTAAAGTAAAATTTCTTGAAAGTGAACAACAATAAACTCTAAATACGAGAGAGACAGTCTGCAATTAAATTGTCTCTGCCTTTGATATGTCTAATGTCAAGATTAAACTCCTGTAACATTAAACTCCATCTTAGCAATCTCTGATTTTTGCCTTTAAATTTCTGCAGAAAAACAAGAGGGTTGTGATCAATATAAACCACTATTGGCTGATTTGAAGAAGTAACATAAACTTCAAAATGCTGTAAAGCTAATATCAAAGATAAACACTCTTTTTCAATTGTAGAGTAGTTTCTCTGGGATTTGTTAAATTTGCGTGAAAAATAGCAAACAGGATGATCTATACCATGACTATCCTCTTGCAATAAAACAGCACCAGCAGCCGTATCACTAGCATCCACAGCTAATTTGAATGGCAAAGTGAAATCTGGTGCAGACAACACTGGGCACTTTGCAGTATGGCTTTAAGTGTATCAAATGCCTGTTGGCATTGCTCTGACCAAACAAACTTTACTTTCTTTTTAAGTAAGTTAGTCAAAGGCTCAGTAATTGTGGAGAAATTTGGACAGAATTTTCTGTAGTAACCAGCCATACCGAGAAAGCGCATCAGTTGTCGTTTGCAGTTTGGTATGGGGAAACTTGAAATGGCACTGATTTTGGCATCAACAGGTTTTACCTCACCCTGTCCTACAGTATGTCCGAGGTAAGTTACCCTCGCCCAGACCAAACTCAGATTTGGCAAGGTTGACAGTCAACATTGCTTTGCTCAGTCTCTCAAAGAACTTCCGCATGAGCTTGATGTGTTCCTCCCAGGTGTCACTATACAGGACGACGTCGTCAACGTAAGCTGCACATCCGTCTAGCCCGGATATGACGTCGTTGATCATCCGTTGGAACGTTGCCGGAGAGTTCTTCATTCCGAATGGCATCACCTTGTACTGGAACAATCCGTCTGGTGTAACAAAGGCGGATATTTCACGAGCACGATCGTCAGAGGGACTTGCCAAAATCCCTTCAGTAGGTCAAATTTTGTCACATACTTGCTTTTCCCACTCGGTCGATGCAGTCATCAATCCTCGGGATTGGGAAAGTGTCTGTCTTTGTTAAAGTGTTGACCTTCCTAAAGTCCGTGCACATACGATAACTGTGATCTGATTTGGGAACAAGTATGCACGGCGAACTCCAGTTACTTTTACTGGGTTCAATAAAGTCATTGTCCAGCAGGTATTTGACTTCTTCCTGGAGATATTTCGCTTTTGTTGGATTCAGTCTGTATGGATGTTGTTTTACAGGCTTACTGTCCCCAACATCAACGTCGTGATAGATGACGTTTGTCCTCGTTGGAACATCTTGAAACAGGTGTTTATATTCGTGGAGCAGTTCTTTCACCTGTTGTTGTTGTTCTGGCTGGAGGTGTGCCAACTTTGTAGACTCCAGCTTCTCCAGGATTTCTGAGTTCTGAAGCTTGACCGAGCCCAGCTTTGAGTTTAGAGTATTTTCACTCAAGTCAGTTTCAGTATCACTATCTTCATAATGGTTTGAACTGACTGCACTGACAGGCTGAGTTATAGTAGGATTATCCCTATCCAAATATGGCTTAAGCATATTTATGTGACATAGCTGTTTTTGTTTTCGCCTGTCAGGTGTTATTATGATGTAATTTAAATCACTCAATTTCTTATCAATTAGGTATGGCCCAAAGTAACGAGCATGGAGTGGTTTGCCAGGAATTGGAAGTAGAACAAGAACTTTTTGACCTGGTTCAAACTTCCGTTTTGAGGTGTTTTTATCATATTTGGTTTTCATTGACTGCTGAGATGACTCAAGATTTTCTCTGGCTAATTCACATGCTTTAGAGAGTTTTGTACGAAAATCTGACACATATTGCAAAATATTCAGACAATCATCATCGTCTGATAGGAATTTCTCTTTAACGAGCTTAAGTGGGCCACGGACTGTATGTCCAAATACAAGCTCAAATGGGCTAAAACCAAGAGACTCCTGAATTGACTCTCTAACAGCAAAGAGCAGAAAATGAATTCCTTCATCCCACTGCTTCTCTGTGTCAAAACAGTAGGTCCTAATCATGTTTTTCAAAGTTTGATGAAATCGCTCAAGAGCACCCTGACTTTCTGGATGATAGGCGGATGACCTATACTGTTTAATGCCTAGCTGATCCATTACTTGTTGAAAAATTCCAGACATAAAGTTGGAGCCTTGATCGGACTGGACACATTTAGGGAGGCCAAATAAAGTGAAAAATTTGACTAAAGCTCTCACTATAGTCTTTGTCTTTATGTTTCTCAGTGGTATGGCTTCTGGGAACCGAGTTGATGTACACATAATTGTCACATGTACTCATTTCCTGATCTTGTTTTTGGTAGGGGCCCAACACAGTCTATTAGTATCCTACTAAATGGTTCTTGAAATGCAGGAATTGGCTGTAAAGGGGCCTTTGGAATGGTCTGATTTGGCTTTCCTACCATTTGACATGTGTGACAAGTTTTACAGAAATGTGCTACATCCTGCCTGAGATTAGGCCAATAAAAGTGACTGAGAATTTTATGATAAGTTTTCCTGACTCCTAAGTGACCAGCCCAGGGGGTTTCATGGGCCAGGCGCAATATTTCAGCACGATAGGGCTTTGGAACCACAATTTGATGTTTTATAGCCCAATCGTCATCAACCAAAACATCTGGAGGTCTCCATTTACGCATGAGAATACCAGATTTTGTATAATAGGAAACAGAGCTATCTGAAGTTTTACCTTCATCATCTACCCTGTCAAACAAAGACAAAATATCTGGGTCTTTGTGTTGTTCTGCAATGAGATTTGATCTAGAAAATGTCTGACTTTGGTCAGCAGAAGTTTTACTGGAAGTTTCAAATCCACGAGGGATAACGGAATGATCCGTGTCAAACACCTGACTGAGAAAGGTGTCATTTAAGTCAACATCTGTGACATTATTTTTGAGAGTATTTTGATTCTCGGAAGTTTTCTTGACATGGCTCGAGTAATGGCACATGAAGGAAATAAATCGGGTATCTCTTGTTCAATTGGCTCTGGATCCTGATCTAAAGTAGGATTATCAGTCACAAGTGGATTAGTAATGACCTTGTCCCCAGCAAGGTCGTTTCCAAGAAGAAGGTGAATCCCTTCAAAAGGCAAAAAAGGCCTAATACCTAAAGCCACAGGTCCAGAAACAAAGTCCAAAGACAAATAGACATTATGGAGAGGAACAGGAATGTAGTCATTACAATCTACCCCCTTAATAAGAACTTTAGAACCTGAAAATGACTTTTCAGAAAACGGCAGGGTATCTGCCAACAAAAGAGACTGGGAAGCCCCGGTATCTCTTAAAATTTTAACAGGGGTAGCGGAAGACAAATCACTAGAAAGTGATATAAAACCATCATGAATAAATGGTTCGAAAATACCCATAATGCTATCTTGAGAAGAATTGACCTTGACCTCATTAATTGGGGATAAGAGGGGTTTAACCTCAGAAAATGTGTTACACACATTATTAGACTCTAATTGAGTTGATGAAGAAATAAAGCCGGTGGGCTTAGATCCACTTTGACCACTTTGACCTTCACGTTTTCTTTTCAATTTGAAACACTCTGACATTAAATGGCCGTCTTTCTTACAATAATTACAAGAAAGTGTACCAAACTGTTTGTCAGAAGGAGATTGAGACTTGGGATCTGATGATGTGGGAGTGTTACTTGAACTCTGTGAACTGTTGTCATTTGATTTCCTACTGTCCTTTGAAAAATTCTTGGATGAAAAGGACGACTTAAATTTACCTGCATTGTTTCTGTATGAAAAGGACTGGGATGGTTTGCTGAGAAATGAAGATTTGTGGGTCAATGAATAATCATCGGCCAAACGTGCAGCAACCTCCAATGTATCTGCCTTTTGTTCATTGATAAACGTTTTGATGTCACTCCGGATGCACCTTTCAAATTCCTCAATCAAAACAAGCTGTCGTAATTTGTCATAATTCTGACTGACCTTTTCAGAAGACACCAACGATCAAACAGTTGTTCTTTTGTTCGAGCAAATTCAACATAAGTTTGATCCTTCACCTTCTCACAATCCCTAAATTTCTGACGGTAAGCTTCAGGCACCAACTCATAGCCCTTGAGAATTAATTCCTTCACAGAATCATAATTTGAAGCCTGCTCTACTGACAATTGAATGTAAATTTCTCTGGCTTTACCCACCAAAGCACTCTGCAAAAGCATAGACCAGGACTCCTTAGGCCAATTCAGACTCTGAGCAATTTTCTCAAAATGGAGGAAATATTTATCAACATCCTTTTCTTGGAAAGGGGGAACTAACCTGAAATGCTTAGTGATGTCAAAACTGTCTGAAGGGAAGAATTTTCCTGACTTTCTAAGCTCTAAACGTCTCATTTCTAACTGCAGTCGGTGTTCTGCTAATTCTCTTTCCTTTTCTTTTTCCTCTCTTTCTTTCTCCCTTTGTCTTTCTTCCATTTGTAATTCTTTTTCTTTCATTTCCAATTCCCTCTCTTTCTGTCTTTCTTCCATTTCTAATCTTTCCTGCCTATCTTTCTCTCTCTGTCTTTCTTCCATTTGTAATTGCATTTGTATTTTTTCTTTTTCTAATGCCTGTCTCTCTTTTTCCATTTGTAATTCTAGTTTCTTGATCTCCAAATTTGTCTGCATTTCTAATTCTAATTTTCTTAGTTCAAAGGTAGACTCGGGCTCATAATCTTTCAAGGTGGATTCCTCAAATTGGCCTAAATTAACTAAATGTTTTGCAATGTGGTACTGTATTTCCCGCTTGCGCATAGATCTTTTGACATCTACTTTAAGGAAATTGGCCAGTGCAATGAGGTTGTCTTTTTTGAGGGAATCAAATGCGTCCTGATCAAGGTCATCCATAAATTCGTCTGGCTTGAATTCCGCCATGATTGAATTTTGCTGAGTTCACAGTATACAGTAGTTTTGAAAAAGGCAGGCAAAATGTTGTCAAACGGCTCAAATATTCGTCTCCCAGACGAGCCCCCAATGTGTTACGTGCAGAGAAAACGAACAAAAAGGTGAACTCAGCAGTTTCCGTTTAAACAAAATTTATTACGAAAATAAAACTAATTGCTAAGTTAGGGATAGAATACAAGCTTTAAAGTGTACAGACTACTTATCTCAGCTGGGACGGCAAAGCTCCAGTCTCAGAGTTGTAACAGTCAGTCGGATGAATGAACAGTCCTTTGGCTTGCAGGCTTGAATTTGCACAAAGTCCACAGTATAAATCCAGCGTTGGCAGTGAAGGTCTTGAAAAGTCTTGAGAATGACTACTGCTGGAGTTTAGTAACACACAAGAGACACGATCCCAAAAGTCTGACTGGAAGCTGAGCACGTCCCTTTTATAAAGGCATATAAGAACAATCTAGAACTTTTATGACATGCTAATTACTGTTCTAAAATTATCTCCCTTACACAACTAATCAACTTTCCAGAACATTCCAAACATGACTAATTGAATTCAAGGTTGTGAGGTCATCAAGGGCAGTGACCTTGAGAATGTTCTAGACTAATTGAACTCAGGTCATGATGAGTGTGGGGGAAATGACCTACATAACAGTATGTATGTATGTATGTATGTATGTATGTATGTATGTATGTATGTATGTGTGAAGGTATGCCTGTATGCGGTTTAGGAACTTTTGGTCTTGACGAGCAGCAGCTACCATCTTTGTGTTTTGCTTAGAGGTGCACCAAGGGGTTGACATGTGTATTTTTTCAAATGAACATGTCAACGTCAAAAATTTGCAAATGGGGAAAAAACGAAAAATCCTGCATATTGCAAAAACTATGTAACCGTAGGTCAGATTTGTTGAAACTTGGTATGCTGGTTTTTCATATAGGTATTTAATCAGGTGTGTTCAAATTTGGATGAAATTTGCATTTTGTATTTTTTGGGTAATTTTTTCAATTTTTTGGCAAAAAATCTTCCTTTCTGAAACGTCTTGTCCGATTACTAAATTTGAAAGTTGGTATCCATGTTCCTTGGGATGGCCTCAGTCAAGTTTGTTCAAATTGTAGTCAAATTTCCATATTTGTAATTTTGGGGCAATTTTCCAAATTTGTCGCCAAAATGTTTTTCTCCATACTTCTCATCTTTTAGCTTTGGTATTTGGTATACAGGTTCATAAGGTTGATCAAAAGGTGATATGTTCAATTTCTTAAGAAATCTGCAATTTTCTAATTTAGGGGATTTTGTCAATTTTGGTAAAAAATATTATTTCTCAAAAACTACTTGTCAGATAGGTTTCATATTTTGTATACAGGTTATAAGGGTTTATTTTACTATGATATACTAAAATTAGGATGAAATCTGCAATTTTCTATTTTGGGGGTAATTTTTGCCATTTTTGTCGAAAAATTTGTTTCTCGAAAACTACTTGTCTGATAGCTTTGATATTTAATAGACGTGTTCCTAAGGGTGATCTTGATATAATAAGTTCAAATTTGGTAAAATCTCCGATTGCGTCTTTTTGCAGCCATCTTTGCCATTTTGGCCACAGGCCGACCTGAAGTGGGCTGTTTGTTCTTGGTAAAAATGTCTTTACAACAACCACTTCCAATGCTGTTTGAAATTTTGCATGAAGAATCCAGTGAGTGGTAGTACCATAACTTATTCAGATTGTTATGTAGGTTATTTCCCCACACTCATCATGACCTGAGTTCAATTAGTTTAGAACATTCTCAAGGTCACTGCCCTTAATGACCTCACAACCTTGAATTCAATTAGTCATGTTTGGAATGTTCTGGAAAGTTGATTAGTTGTGTAAGGGAGATAATTTTAGAACAGTAATTAGCATGTCAATAAAAGTTCTAGATTGTTCTTATATGCCTTTATAAAAGGGACGCGCTCAGCTTCCAGTCAGACTTTTGGGATCGTGTCTCTTGTGTGTTACTAAACTCCAGCAGTAGTCATTCTCAAGACTTTTCAAGACCTTCACTGTCAACGCTGGATTTATACTGTGGACTTTGTGCAGCTTCAAGCCTGCAAGCCAAAGGACTGTTCATTCATCCGACTGACTGTTACAACTCTGAGACTGGAGCTTTGCCGTCCCAGCTGAGATAAGTAGTCTGTACACTTTTAAAGCTTGTACTCTGTCCCTGACTTAGCAATTAGTTTTTTTCGTAATGAATTTTGTTTTATATGGAAATTGCTGAGTTCACCCTTTCGTTCGTTTTCTCTCACGTAACAAATTGGGGGCTTGTTTGAGCCGTTTGACAACATTTTGACAGCCTTTTCAAAACTACTGTATACTGTGAACTCAGCGAAATTTAATCATGGCGGAATTTAAACCAGAGGAAATGGATGACCTTGATCAGGACACATTTGATTCTCTCAGAAAAGACGACCTCATAGCACTGGCCAATTTCCTTAAAGTAGAAGTCAAAAGATCCATGCGCAAGAGGGAAATTCAGTACCCTATTGCAAAACATTTAGTTGATTTAGGCCAATTTGAGGAATCCACCCTGAAAGATTATGAGCCCGAGTCTACCTCTGAACTCAGAAAATTAGAATTAGAAATGCAGACAAATTTGGAGATTAAGAAACTAGAATTAAAAATGAAAGAAAAAGAAATACAAATGCAGTTAGAAATGGAAAGAAAGACAGAATAGGCAGTTAGAAATGGAAGAAAGACAGAGAGAAAAAGAATTGCGATTAGAAGAACAGCGATTACAGGTAGAAATAAAACGTTTAGAGCTTGGACAGTCAGGAAAATTCTTCCCTTCAGACAAGTTTGACATCACTAAGCATTTCAGGTTAGTTCCCCCTTTCCAAGAAAAAAAGGATGTTGATAAATATTTCCTTCATTTTGAGAAAATTGCTCAGAGTCTGAATTGGCCTAAGGAGTCCTGGTCTATGCTTTTGCAGGGTGCTTTGGTGGGTAAAGCCAGAGAAATTTACATTCAGTTGTCAGTAGAGCAGGCTTCAAATTATGATTCTGTGAAGGAATTAATTCTCAAGGCTTATGAGTTGGTGCCTGAAGCTTACCGTCAGAAATTTAGGGATTGTGAGAAGGTGAAGGATCAAACTTATGTTGAATTTGCTCGAACAAAAGAACAACTGTTTGATCGTTGGTGTTCTTCTGAAAAGGTCAGTCAGAATTATGACAAATTACGACAACTTGTTTTGATTGAGGAATTCAAAAGGTGCATCAGAAGTGACGTCAAGACGTTTATCAATGAACAAAAGGCAGATACGTTGGAGGTTGCTGCACGCTTGGCCGATGATTATTCATTGACCCACAAATCTTCCTTTCTCAGCAAACCATCCCAGTCCTTTCATACAGAAACAATGCAGGTAAATTTAACTCCTCCTTTTCATCCAAGAATTTCTCAAAGGACAGTAGAAAATCAAATGACAACAGTTCACAAAATTCAAGTAACACTCCCACATCATCAGATCCCAAGTCTCAATCTCCTTCTGACAAACAGTTCGGTACACTTTCTTGTAATTATTGTAAGAAAGACGGCCATTTAATGTCAGATTGTTTCAAATTGAAAAGAAAACGTGAAGGTCAAAGTGGTCAAAGTGGATCTAAGCCCACCGCTTTATTTCTTCATCAACTCAATTAGAGTCTAATAATGTGTGCAACACATTTTCTGAGGTTAAACCCCTCTCATCCCCAATTATTGAGGTCAAGGTCAATTCTTCACAAGATAGCATTATGGGTATTTTCGAACCATTTATTCATGATGGTTTTATATCACTTTCTAGTGATTTTTCGCTACCCCTGTCAAATTTTAAGAGATACCGGGGCTTCCCAGTCTCTTTTGTTGGCAGATACCCTGCCGTTTTCTGAAAAGTCATTTTCAGGTTCTAAAGTTCTTATTAAGGGGGTAGATTGCAATGACTACATTCCTGTTCCTCTCCATAATGTCTACTTGTCTTCGGACTTTGTTTCTGGACCTGTGACTATAGGTATTAGGCCTTTTTTGCCTTTTGAAGGGATTCACCTTCTTCTTGGAAACGACCTTGCCGGGGACAAGGTCATTACTAATCCACTTGTGACTGATAATCCTAGTTTAGATCAGGATCCAGAGCCAATTGAACAAGAGATACCCGATTTATTTCCTTCATGTGCCATTACTCGAGCCATGTCAAAGAAAACTTCCGAGAATCAAAATACTCTCAAAAATAATGTCACAGATGTTGACTTAAATGACACCTTTCTCAGTCAGGTGTTTGACACGGATCATTCCGTTATCCCTCGTGGATTTGAAACTTCCAGTAAAACTTCTGCTGACCAAAGTCAGACATTTTCTAGATCAAATCTCATTGCAGAACAACACAAAGACCCAGATATTTTGTCTTTGTTTGACAGGGTAGATGATGAAGGTAAAACTTCAGATAGCTCTGTTTCCTATTATACGAAATCTGGTATTCTCATGCGTAAATGGAGACCTCCAGACGTTTTGGTTGATGACGATTGGGCTATAAAACATCAAATTGTGGTTCCAAAGCCCTATCGTGCTGAAATATTGCGCCTGGCCCATGAAACGCCCTGGGCTGGTCATTTGGGAGTAAGGAAAACTTATCATAAAATTCTCAGTCACTTTTATTGGCCTAATCTCAGGCAGGATGTAACACATTCTGTAAAACTTGTCACACATGTCAAATGGTAGGAAAGCCGAATCAGACCATTCCAAAGGCCCTTTACAGCCAATTCCTGCATTTCAAGAACCATTTAGTAGGATACTAATAGACTGTGTTGGGCCCCTACCAAAAACAAGATCAGGAAATGAGTACATGCTGACAATAATGTGTACATCAACTCGGTTCCCCGAAGCCATACCACTGAGAAATATAAAGACAAAGACTATAGTGAGAGCTTTAGTCAGATTTTTCACTTTATTCGGCCTCCCTAAATGTGTCCAGTCCGATCAAGGCTCCAACTTTATGTCTGGTATTTTTCAACAAGTAATGGATCAGCTAGGCATTAAACAGTATAGGTCGTCCGCCTATCATCCAGAAAGTCAGGGTGCTCTTGAGCGATTTCATCAAACTTTGAAAAACATGATTAGGACCTACTGTTTTGACAGAGAGAAGCAGTGGGATGAAGGAATTCATTTTTTGCTCTTTGCTGTTAGAGAGTCAATTCAAGAGTCTCTTGGTTTTAGCCCATTTGAGCTTGTATTTGGACATACAGTCCGTGGCCCATTTAAGCTAGTTAAAGAGAAATTCCTATCAGACAATGATGATTGTCTGAATATTTTGCAATATGTGTCAGATTTTCGTACAAAACTCTCTAAAGCATGTGAATTAGCCAGAGAAAATCTTGAGTCATCTCAGCAGTCAATGAAAATCAAATACGATAAAAACACCTCAAAACGGAAGTTTGAACCAGGTCAAAAGGTTCTTGTTCTATTTCCAATTCCTGGAAAACCACTCCATGCTCGTTACTTTGGGCCATATCTAATTGATAAGAAATTGAGTGATTTAAATTACATCATAATAACACCTGACAGGCGAAAACAAAAACAGCTATGTCACATAAATATGCTTAAGCCATATTTGGATAGGGATAATCCTACTATAACTCAGCCTGTCAGTGCAGTCAGTTCAAACCATTATGAAGATAGTGATACTGAAACTGACTTGGGTGAAAATACTCTAAACTCAAAGCTGGGCTCGGTCAAGCTTCAGAACTCAGAAATCCTGGAGAAGCTGGAGTCTACAAAGTTGGCACACCTCCAGCCAGAACAACAACAACAGGTGAAAGAACTGCTCCACGAATATAAACACCTGTTTCAAGATGTTCCAACGAGGACAAACGTCATCTATCACGACGTTGATGTTGGGGACAGTAAGCCTGTAAAACAACATCCATACAGATTGAATCCAACAAAAGCGAAATATCTCCAGGAAGAAGTCAAATACCTGCTGGACAATGACTTTATTGAACCCAGTAAAAGTAACTGGAGTTCGCCATGCATACTTGTTCCCAAATCAGACCACAGTTATCGTATGTGCACGGACTTTAGGAAGGTCAACACTTTAACAAAGACAGACACTTTCCCAATCCCGAGGATTGATGACTGCATCGACCGAGTGGGAAAAGCCAAGTATGTGACAAAATTTGACCTACTGAAGGGATTTTGGCAAGTCCCTCTGACGGATCGTGCTCGTGAAATATCCGCCTTTGTTACACCAGACGGATTGTTCCAGTACAAGGTGATGCCATTCGGAATGAAGAACTCTCCGGCAACGTTCCAACGGATGATCAACGACGTCATATCCAGGCTAGACGGATGTGCAGCTTACGTTGACGACATCGTCCTGTATAGTGACACCTGGGAGGAACACATCAAGCTCATGCGGAAGTTCTTTGAGAGACTGAGTAAAGCAATGTTGACTGTCAACCTTGCCAAATCTGAGTTTGGTTGGCGAGGGTGACTTACCTCGGACATACTGTAGGACAGGGTGAGGTAAAACCTGTTGATGCCAAAATCAGTGCCATTTCAAGTTTTCCCATACCAAACTGCAAACGACAACTGATGCGCTTTCTCGGTATGGCTGGTTACTACAGAAAATTCTGTCCAAATTTCTCCACAATTACTGAGCCTTTGACTAACTTACTTAAAAAGAAAGTAAAGTTTGTTTGGTCAGAGCAATGCCAACAGGCATTTGATACACTTAAAGCCATACTGCAAAGTGCCCAGTGTTGTCTGCACCAGATTTCACTTTGCCATTCAAATTAGCTGTAGATGCTAGTGATACGGCTGCTGGTGCTGTTTTATTGCAAGAGGATAGTCATGGTATAGATCATCCTGTTTGCTATTTTTCACGCAAATTAACAAATCCCAGAGAAACTACTCTACAATTGAAAAGAGTGTTTATCTTTGATATTAGCTTTACAGCATTTTGAAGTTTATGTTACTTCTTCAAATCAGCAATAGTGATTTATATTGATCACAACCCCCTTGTTTTTCTGCAGAAATTTAAAGGCAGAAATCAGAGATTGCTAAGATGGAGTTTAATGTTACAGGAGTTTAATCTTGACATTAGACATATCAAAGGCAGAGATAATTTAATTGCAGACTGTCTCTCTCGTATTTAGAGTTTATTGTTGTTCACTTTCAAGAAATTTACTTTAGAGTAAAAAAAAAAAAAAATTGAGTACTTAAATCTTTTTCAAGATTACATTTGTAAAAGAAAGATTTTTCTTCGGAAAATTTTCTTTTTTTGAAGAGGTGGTGTGTTATGTAGGTCATTTCCCCCACACTCATCATGACCTGAGTTCAATTAGTTTAGAACATTCTCAAGGTCACTGCCCTTAATGACCTCACAACCTTGAATTCAATTAGTCATGTTTGGAATGTTCTGGAAAGTGATTAGTTGTGTAAGGGAGATAATTTTAGAACAGTAATTAGCATGTCAATAAAAGTTCTAGATTGTTCTTATATGCCTTTATAAAAGGGACGCGCTCAGCTTCCAGTCAGACTTTTGGGATCGTGTCTCTTGTGTGTTACTAAACTCCAGCAGTAGTCATTCTCAAGACTTTTCAAGACCTTCACTGTCAACGCTGGATTTATACTGTGGACTTTGTGCAGCTTCAAGCCTGCAAGCCAAAGGACTGTTCATTCATCCGACTGACTGTTACAACTCTAGTGAGACTGGAGCTTTGCCGTCCCAGCTGAATAAGTAGTCTGTACACTTTTAAAGCTTGTACTCTGTCCCTGACTTAGCAATTAGTTTTGTTTCGTAATAAATTTTGTTTAAACGGAAACTGCTGAGTTCACCCTTTTGTTCGTTTTCTCTGCACGTAACAAGATTGTGTTGATATGAACAAAATCAATACATTTTGTGGAAAATTTTATACATACAGGAATTTAGAGTATATGATGTGGTGATTTAGTAAGCATTTCATACGGTAACTGAATTTGGTGTCGAAATGCGGTGAAAACAGTCATTAGAAAGCAAAACTGAAGGTGAGTTTAGCAGCTTTGGTGTCAAACAAATATATTCCATATAATTTTTTTCAATGTTTCAGAGTACCAAGGCTGTAAAAAGTTCATATCTTAAACTTCCCGCCATCTGGCCTACATATATCTCTATGTAAACATGGTCAATACCAAGGGGTGGACCATTTGATATCCTTGAGGTCTGGAAGATTTTTGAAAAAAAGATTCCAATCAAAGTCAGCCAGAGAAGGCTGGAAAAAAAGAAAAAGTGGGAGAGTGTAAAAAATAATGTACAATGGACAGTGTTTGATCTAGAGTGCGCCATTGCGCATTTTGCACAAAAAAAATCAGCTATGGCGCTATTTTCACAGACCTTTACGCCATTTCGGGCGCAATATTTCCGGGCCGGCCTGGTATTTGTTTCCGCTAGATCGCTATGTTTTTACGCCCATGCTTTATGATAACACGAGGATTTACCGTAACGTGGTATATATTCATTAACAACATTTTGCGACAATGACGTAAGTTGGGATGACGTCGTTGACGGAACGTGTGCAGAAGCTATGCTCAGAGCGCATGCAAGCGGTCACTCTGCCGTGACTATATCTGTATATATGAGTGATTTTCTGATAAAGCCGATGCCCGCCGATGAAGCAGATACAACGATGAAAGGGCAGAAACTGACACGCAGACCGATGCTGCCGGTTCGCAACAAAACCGCACCCAGCAGGTGAATATATTTTTCGAATTGTACCATTGACTTCGATATGTAAGTTTAGACTGTACGTTGTGATCAAATAGCTAGCGATGCGTATATACAGGGCTGGTGTCAGTGCATGGTGTTTTGGACACTTATTTCTGACATTTCTTGGGTTGATCAAAATATCCGAATGGCAGGGTTATGTATGTAAACTGTCTGCAAGTTTCCGAGGACAAGTCACTTGTTTATTTCAAGTTCGTTTGGCAGTGACTCGCATACCAGTTTGGTAGCCACATTGGGTTTCCAGTCGTACAAAAACGGTTATGATATTTCATATTTCTTTCATCAAACAAGTGTGTTTTTTGTCTCAGTTTTAATTTTTCTCTAGAATACGCAAATCTAGTATTTTACAGTTTTTATAATTTATTATTTCAACTTATTTACTGTGAACCCCAAATTTTAATTATAGTCCTTTACTCTTAACATGAAATTTTTGAAGAAATATAAATACTAGATATGCGTATACAGACAAACATTAAACTCAGATAAAGGACACACTCACATACATTTGCTTGAGTGTGTTCTCAAATCTAACTTAACAATTTCTCTTTACACCAAAATCTAGTATTTTATACTTTTAATTGTTTATTTTTTAACTTATTTACCCCCGATTTTTATTTTATTCTTTACTCTTCACGTAAACTTACTTCAGAAATGTTACATGTCAGGGTAAAATCTTTATTAAAATCAGATTTGGCATTTCAGTGTTCACAGCTCAATAAAAAAAATTAAATCGTATTTTCTTCTCTCAGGTGAAGTGGCTGTCACAATGGCACTGGCTGTTCTATGGACATGATGGATGGTAGCTGATCGTACATGTCTGCAATAAAACATAAGCTTATGCATAATTACAAGAATTAAGTTGAGAAAACGGTCAAAATTTGAGGAAAAAAACGAATAAAAGTGCGTTATTAAATGTTGACTCACCTGTATGTCTGTATTTTTGTGCCGATCCTTCTTGTGGGTGAACTGCCAGTCACTTCAGTAACTTAATTCACATTATTTGATTAAAGGGACAGTAGCTGTCACTTTTAATAGGCTGTTTTCTGTGTTTTTATTCTAAGTATCAAAACGGGTTTTTTTGTAATTCTCCAAAAATTAAGTTTGTCAACAAAGTCTGTATATCCATTCTATTTCTAGCAATGTTATTGTTGACAGTTGAATCTAAATTAAATTGTGATCAATAAGGGTTTACTTTATAACTAAAACATAGTTTACAAACTGAATGCTAGTCAAATAACTTGAAGCTCAAATACTGCAGTTGTTGATTGACACAGAAAGAAGTATATCAACTGTTACAGCTACTGCAAGTTTTGTCAATTCCTTCAGCACCCAGTGGAATCTGTCTTTTCAAATGTTGCCTGGCAACCCAATCTGTCCATTATTAGCCTTTTAAAAAACATTAAATTGCAAATTTAATTTTATCAATAATTCTGGGGGACCATTTTGTATCCGCTGGTTGTTATCAACAAGGGCCCTCTTTAAAAATTGCAAGGGGCCCACCATGGCCGCCTTTTTTGCCAATGGCCCCCTTTTTTCAAGAGAGTGGACCCACAATGGCCTCTATTTTTGAAGTCCTAGATCAAACAGTGACAATGAATAAGGTAAAAAAATAATGCTACCTCATCAATCTTCAAGACCCCCACCTCCCCCGCAGGCATATCTGAAATGGTCCACCCCGATGTCTTTCTTCCCACAGTTCACAGTGCAATGTATCTCAGTTGAAGATTCCAAGTCAGGTCAAGATTTGAAAGTAATATAGTCAAGTTCACCACAATTAAAATTCCAAAGTTGATCTCAATCTCATCACTCTAGTGTTATATTGGTTTTGTAAGTTGTTCCAAAAGTGGATGCACCGGTTGAACTGGAAGAAAACAATGTTTACTTCTCCGAGTAGGGTTTCTGAGTTAATCGTTGTATGTTGAAATCTCTCCATGTATTGGGTGTATGAGCAAACATTAATTGGATTTATGCATTTCAGTCAATGTCATCTATTTTCATGAAAATCAAGAAAAGATAGATGTCTGCCTGTAAAAGACAACATAATTGTCAACGCAAAAAGTGCCTTGCCAGTTGATTGTCTTAAAAATTATAACATGAGTTGAAAGAAGGCAGGAAAGTAATCGAATTGATGTAACATAGTCAACGAGAGTGCCTGTGTATATAATTATTTTATCATTACATCCAGCAGTTTTTTAATTTGGTTTTAAAACTTGTCATTCTACTGATATGTGTATGTTTGTCCTGAAAGAGGTCATAAGCTATTATAGAAGTCATGGTAGCAATGTTATCGTTACTTTTATGGATGCTTCTAAAGCTTTCAATCGTGTGAATCACTGGTCATTATTCAAGAAGCTGATCAACCGTAATGTTCCTTTTAAGCTGGTATAGAACGCAGAAAATCTCTGTTCGATGGGGCTCCTGTATTTCAACACATTTTACTGTTAAAAACGGTGTGAAGCAGGGTGGTGTCTTGTCCCCAAAATTTTTCAATGTGTATATGGACCATCTGAGCCATAGATTGATTAATTCTAAGGTTGGTTGCAACATCGGTGGTATTTTTGTTAACCATCTGATGTATGCAGATGATATATGTCTGATAAGCCCGTCAGTGAAAGGAACTCAGAAACTTTTAAATATTTGTAGCAATTATGGCAATATTCATGATATTGTTTTCAATACAGAGAAAACTGTATGTATGTGTATAACTTTCAAGCGATGTATGATTGAGCATATTCCGGCTGTTTATCTCAATGGAGTTAAACTGCGATTTGTTGAAAAGAAAAAACACCTCGGCTATCTGTTGACAAATACCTTCAGTGACAATTCTGATATCGAGCGTCAGAGGAGATCTTTTTATAACTCTGCTAACATGCTTTTGAGAAAATTTTCTCTGTGTTCTCAAAGTGTTAAGTGTAAACTATTTAAAGCATATTGTTATCAATTGTATGGTGGTAACTTATGGGTCAGCTATAATAAAAGCGCCCTGAAACAATTGAAAGTTGCTTACAATAACGCTGGTTGCATATTTCTGCAATATGACAGACGCAGAAGCGCTAGTACTATGTTTGTATATGATTGACACTTTTGATGCTTTGCTTAGAAAGCAAATCAACAGTTTGATGAAAAGGATTTCTATGAGTGAAAACTTAATTATACGTAAGGTGTATGATGTTGTGTACTTCATTCTGATTTGAGGAGAAGATGAATAAATTCAGTCTTCTAATCTGAGTTTCTCTGTACAGAAACATATCTTCATGGTCTAACCCATACAAGAATTTTTTTATGTTACCATTTTTGTATCTTTTTTTTCTCCCAATCCTGTAATGATCTATATATATATGGACATGCTCATTGTCCGAAATAAAGAATTAATAAAAAATAATAATAATTTATTACTATTCATAGGCCAAAGCACACTAGGGGCTTATGTCATCACTCTGCCAGTCTGGTTATGTCATTCTGTCTGTATGTCCGTCCATCGGTCAGTCTTTCTGTAGACCATGCTTGTGGAGCTCATAACTGAATAACTTCCACATTCAATGTGACCCGCCTTCGAAATGTTGAATACTTAGATGGTTATCTATTATAGAATGGAGTTTTGTAGATGTGGATGATAGATAACAAAATGATTTTTTATAATCTGCATGAGTTATATTGATAAGAAAATTATTATTTTATTTTTTGGCATATATGTTAGCAGGGACAATGTATGTAATATTTTGGTTGAAAAGCATAAAATTAGTTTATAGGAACTTTTAAATTGTTTTCCCCAATTTTTGGTCAAAGAGGTTTGTTTTCAGGAATCACATGTCAGATACCAGATATCAATTTAGAATTTTAAGTTCTGAACGATCATCTGATCACCATATATCAAAATATTGGTGAAATTTGGACTGAATATGAGCGGATGGAACTCTGAAGTTTTGTATTGTTAATAGTTAAGCAGTGCAACTGACACGCTGTTTTACAAAAACAAATAGCATGGAACTATCTATGTATTGTGTTGAAAAGACGTTTTGGGGTACAGATCTAAGTTTAGCCACCTTTTGTCTGTTTTGTTTTTTTTTTAATGTGAAAGATAATATTCTTTAACTCCCTGGTCCATTAGCGAGTGTGAATTTTAAGTTCTTAAGGATCATCTGATTACCATACGTCAAAATATTGATGGAATTTTGATAATCGAGAATTGCTGCATATCTTACCTGTGTATTTGTGGTTGATACATACTCAAATGTAAATTAGATTAAGTCAATGTTACTCAAAATTGCTAATGAGCAACAAAAGTGAAAACTTGGTGAAAATCTCAAAAAGCATTGATCAGATTGTCTTGGCAAGCTAACATACCATATTGTACAAAAAGTGTTGCATGGAAATCGCCATGAGTGAATCTGAAAAATTTGTGGTATATAGTATATACGGCTAGTTTTCAATCGGATTCGAACCCACAACATACGGCATACAGATCTAGTAAACAACCAGTCTTTCATTAACAAGATGCAGGATAACATAGTTACGTATATTAGTGGAAAGTGTATTCTATATAGACAGCAAACTTTGCTGCTTAATCCAGCAAGGTCAGGTAATTAATCACCAACTCTTACATCTGTGGATGTAAATATGACAATTTTGTATGAAAAATGCTTGGAAATTTGGTTTGAAAGGATTTTGTTTCTTTCCATTGTCATATTGTATATTTATGGAATTGTTTGTCTGTGTAAGTCAAGTAATGGCTTCTATACAAATCCCTGGTTTGATGCTTTTAAATTTGGTTAGAAGGGCTTTAAAACAGATGTACATATCTGATAACACAGGCTTCTTGGTAAATATAGATTTTGTTTGGAAGCTTCCCAATTGTCAATGATACTGCAATACTTGTTTAACTGGGTGGCAGTTTGGGACATACCATTATCATGTAGGTGTGGCAGTATCATTAACAGTGGAAGCTCTAAAGAATGTCCATTATTACATGTTACCTTAGTCTTCGATTGTGCAACCATAGACCGTAGAGAGACCAAATATTGTCTACATTAATTCCATGCAATACATCATTATAAGAGGACACCTTTACTTTGGTGTGGCAGATTGTATCACTAATTATGATGTACTAGGTTGCATGGTATTGTGTAAGTGTGTGTGATCAATGGTTGCAACCGTTGCCAACCATTTCATACTTCAAATGCACTTGACTATGAATATCACAAGCTAAGGTCAATAGAGCCTATTAGATATCGTGTATACGCTCATTCTGGTTTGCCACATGTAACCAAATGTGTGCAAACTGTCATTGACGCCATTTTATTTTATTTCAATCTATCATCCAACGGGCAAACGCCCAATTACAGGATGAGGTACCCACAACTCACTAAAAAAAAAGGTAATGCGGAGTAGTGCCTTGCTCAAGGAGTCAACACCGTCGTGGAACTCACCATCCTCGACAATGAGTCCGTTACTCTCGGCGTTACTCTGGATCTACCGCATCTCAAACTCACCATCCTCCGATGGTGAGTCCGGTATTCTAACCACTGCCCCACGGTACCACCAACATGTATTTGAAAAAAAAGTGATTTTCTTTATTTGAAAGCGAATCAAACAGTGTTAAAGAATTACGAGACAAGAAGGCACGGCATCGTCCATATCCTCTTTCTGTTATTACCCACTGTGGCCAAAGAAAACATAGCATGGATAAATAATGTTACAGCTGATGATCAACTGATCATTATTGTTCAAATTTCACCAAGTTTAGGTATGATCACTGACTATTTGTTTTAAAAAAATTGCAAGTCGGCTTAGAACAACACAAACCATCTGTACACTACAGTTTCATTGTATGGTACATCATATGAATCAGTGGTAGTCCCACGAAACATCCATTTCGAGAGATAAGTGGTCCTAAGGCAAGGTTGGCCTGTCCTGCCACCGGGGATGTTATCTCTTAAGACAGAAAGCAACATCTCGACGACCTTGCACTGAAAATTTCCAGATTGGAGAAAGTGCATTGCAATACAGGCTGAGTGTAATGTTTGCATTAAAACACTGAAGTAATAATTATCGGTACCTTAAATACGATTTTGCCACCTCAGTGAGTCATGAAAGTCTCAGACGGTCAATCATATTTTCAACACAGCGGATTTCCATAGATAAATCACATAAGATTACAAAAGCAAAAGTAAAGTTTAAGGTTATACAGGAATTTCATGCCAGAAATGCTTAAATAGATGAAAAATGCATAACTGTAGCTAGTTTCACAAACAAACGCAACTTTTCCCTGGAAACTTTGCATTTGCGTTAAAAGTAGTAAGTAGATCACTATCAAAAACTCTTGCTATGGTAAGAAGTCGACTTTCTACCCACAATGCATTTAGACATCAAGTAGTTTGACCCTTAGCACAAGATACAGGCTTATTTTAGGTAGCGAGAATTAGAAGGTAAGGGAAACTGCCCAAGTCTTGGATTTGGTCACTCAAATTACTGCTCTATCAGCTTTAGCTTAATCTATTATAGAAATAACGGGCGACGTGCTGACCCTTAACGTTTATTTGTGGACAAGGGCGAGAGGAAAGCCAAAAATTAACGGGCGAGGCTTGCCGAGCCCGTTAATTTGGCCCACGCCCACAAATAAACGTTAATGGTCAGAGCGGAGTCTGTTATTTCCATTATATTATCAGCGAACCCAAGAAAACCGTCAAAATTTCTGAAAATTTCCGGAGCGAACGACAACTGGGCCCCAGAACTGAGCAATACGCGACAAAATGTCACGCGCGCTGTAAAAAATTGGCAAATCCGGAGATATTTTCAGAAAAAAGTATCTCAACTTGACCTACAAGTGCTCCATTTTATTTTGTGATTGATTATGATTTACGTTTCAGCTGTAAAGTTACGATACTTTGAGTTGTTAATCTTATTATTCATATTCACGGGCATGTAAACAAACCATTACTGTGTATTTGTGGTCAGTCATGTGGTTCAGCTCGACGAATCAAAATGCGACGGGCAGGGCATGGTAATATAATGTGATTTTACATGACTACTATAATATTGTTGTACGTTTCCTCACTTAGTGTGGTTTAAATTAAATTATTAGCGATTTCTTGATATTATCAAAACCAAAGTTTAAAGAGCTTTTTGACTTAAATAATATCATAGCCGTTCAGATAATGATTGCTCATAGGGGACAGTGTACCAGTCTTCTTTTTAATATCAGATGTGTGAAATATTATCACTTCACTTATTTCTACATCCTTATTATTGTCCATATCAGGTTCTATCCTATTTGTTATTTATGGCGACGAAAGTTCCAAGGATATACAGAAGGGATTATTGGTGTCGGAAAAGTGGAAGATGGTATGGAAGTTCAACGATGAATTAGCGTTTTCTCTGACGAGAAAGAATCGTTGTTTCAGTGTATGGGAAGAATTCAACGAATTTCAACGTACAGAAATAGCAAGATATATCAGACTTTTATGGCTGATTCCTGTATACAAGGAAATACCAGATTGGCTATTTTGAGTGAGCATGCGAGTTTCACGATACACGACGATTTCTTCACGTACCATCCCCTGCTTTCACCTGAAATTCAACATAAAGTACGTCGCACTGATACTTTCTCCGTTCATTCAGTGTTTGACTGGACTTTTGATTCACATTCAGAAGGATGCGAACGTATAGAAATCTACATCAAATACTGTGATGACATATCTGAACTACTACAACAGTCCTCCACAGAGAACAAGGCAGATAAGAAGTTGACTGATATACCACCATGTGATGTGTATGTGTTATGTGTACGGTCTCGTACTATTACGAGAATCGCAAAGAAACGGGAACAGAGCACGAACCAAAATTGACAAACGCGATCGCAAAAATATTCGGTAAGAGAGATTGTTCATTTAACTGTGCTATCGATAAAGTCCACCATGCATATGCTTGCAATATTCCAACACTACATGAATACTCTAAAACACTGACAGTATTAGTATGGTTATTGCCTGTATTTTAGATGAATAGTGCATAGATAGATAAATACAGTCATGGATGCGTTACTGTATTCAGCAAGGCTGTGTTCATGTGGACTCATATTAATTCATTTGCATTATGTTATAATACAGGCAACACTTTTGATACTGTATCAGGAATCGTAGATTTTCTCTGTAAGAGTCTTGAAAATATTAAATGAATATTTAGGTCACATGGTGGAAAACTGAGCAGATAATGGAAGGAGTGACTGTCATAAGATATTTTCGATTATTCAGAACATACGTCTAAAGACGTTAATCTGAAAACTTTTATTTTTCTCTGAATGCATTTCTCTCTATATTTAAGGTTAACTTAATGTAATAACAAGAACGGTATTCGCTTCGCAATTATCAATAAAATGCAATCGAAATGATACCTTCAACGGCCCTATAGTTCATTATCCTCTATATTCTCCAACTTTTTGATTACGGTCACAAAGGAAACTTAAAGTTGTAGACAGTTATTAACGTTTTGCCCTTGAATGGCGAGCTTTGCGAGACCCATTGCAACTATCTGACTTTTCCCAGGCCATGGAATTATCGGTCAATCTTCGGGTTCGATAATTTTCGATATATTATGCAGGAATAAATAGGGTGAATCTCTCTCTTCTCTCTCTCTCTCTCTCTCTCTCTCTCTCGCTCGCTCGCTCTCTCTCTCTCTCTCTCTCTCTCTCTCTCTCTCTCTCTCTCTCTCTCTCTCTCTCTCTCTCTCTCTCTCTCTCTCTCACACACACAAACACACACACACGCACCCACACACACATATTTCTGGCAGATTTGAATCCATCAAATGTTAACATGTCCTGTCGCCTGATGCCAGTGGTCAACGACATTAATGAAGACTACTTTACGGAAAAATTCATTCCTTCTCTGAAACAGTCAATGCGAAATACTATATGGCAGAAAGAAAAGTTACACTGTATCGACACCCTGTCGGAGTCGATGAGAGACTTACAAATGATATATGGGCTTCACGCATGCAATAAAACAAAACTCTGGGTATGTAAATATTTTATTGCCCGGCAAATTTGATAGAGCTCCTGAATATATAGTTTAATCGAAGCTTTCTTAAGAAGGGGCAGACTTTCAGAACGAGAGTGACGTGTAATACCATGTAAAAGAATTATAAGACATTCGGAAAATGAACTTCATTCTTGCATTTTCATGGAATATTTGAAATCACCTTTGACATCGTTGTCATCATGTATGTTACAATGAAATAATATCAATATAGTGAAAGCGCCACTATACAGGCAGAAAGTTAAAGTTGCTACAAGAATGTATGATATGAATTGGTGCACTTGTAAGCGCACATTGAATGCATGACGGATTTTCGGAACTCCTTCAAATGAAACTTCGGACGATGTGTACATATGCTAATCCCCAGTTTTTAGAATACTTTGAAAGGAATGAATGTTCATTCCAGTTGAGATTTCGTACACCAACGCCGTGTGATTTTCCATTGGATAATATGCAGGCACTATAAACAAGAAAACTCATATAAGCAAGCAATGTTGATGTCTAGAATCTGATAGAATCCATACTTTACCAAAAGTTGAAGAAAACATACAGCTTATTATATAGCGCGTAAGGCTTTTGTATAATATATGTAGTTTGTGATTTTACTATTTTTAACGAGCAGATATTATTTTCAATCAATGTAAGCTGTTCTCTGTGTTTTTGTCTACTATGGGGACAGTTAACACATATGATTCAGATCTCAGCTGAATGTCAAGATTTCATCATTCTCCCAGATTGCATATCCGAGATGTGTTGCGGTCAATCTATAGCTTTGCTTGGAGAGGTCAGTGAAGAGAAACACAGAACGATACAGCTCTTTGAACAGGTAAAGTGTGATGCAAATTAATACTAAGTATTCGAACAACGATTGACATTTACGTGCAATGATTCTGAATGAGTCTGATCGTTACAAGAGTTTGGTGTTATATATATACGTATATATATATATATATATATATATATATATATATATATATATTATATATATATATATATATATATATACTGTCTGAAGATGGCAGGATGCATGAAACTTAAGTAACATATATTATTACTTTGTACTTTAAGTAATTTGTGTTTTATATATATATATATATATATATATATATATATATATATATATATATATATATATATATATATATATATATATAAAACATCACAAACATACTTCAAGTACAAAGTAATGATAACTGTTACTTTAAGTTTCATGCATCCTGCAATCATCAGATAGATGAAGTGAAAGTAGTACTTGCTCAACACTCTTATACTGTATGATCGGCACGTACCATTTTATTTATAGGTGGTGTTAAAATTTGATAGATAATATTTGTTTTGGTGGCGACATTTTGAAACCAACTCCGAGCGTTTGTTGAACAGCGTAGATTTGTCAGCATTGATAATGCTGATATATATATATATATATATATATATATATATATATATATATATATATATATATATATCAGATACACATACAGAGACTTATGCGAATATGTATGTGTGTATATTTGTATTTATGTATGTATGCATGCATGTATGTATGATTGTATGTATGTCTGTATATATAGCCTGCCGAATGAAATTTTGCTCACCTAAATTTTCTCGTGTGCGGCTGGCTTATGGATGGATGAATGAATGAATGGATTGGTGCATGCGTGCGTGCGCGCGCGCACTTGTGTGTGTGTGTGTGTGTGTGTGTGTGTGTGTGTGTGCGTGCTTTTTAATTGCACCAGGGTCGATGTTATAGGGTGAACATTTCATTTCGCAATACGGAAAACGACTATTTTACAAAGTGCCAGGTAGCAACGTGTAGCTGACTAGATAAATATGTTTCTTAATACCACTTCAATGAAATTTGTTATTATTTCGAGATATTATCCGAGTTCGGAAATGGCGAACGCACTAACAAACTGGCTCCCAGATGTCCTATTAATAAATGTGTTTTATCAGTGTTGTATTTGAAAGTGTTATGTCATTTGAGCTTACCCAGTCTTCTTAGCTGCCTTCTGATTAATGCATGGCACATATTCACAGATTTTCCGCGTTTAAATTATCCATACCTTTCCGTCCCTTCACTACAGAGCATTGTACTGACAACAGTGATCTGAACTTGCAAAAAGTGTCTCGTAATGAAATAACTAAAATTATATCATACCAGTATATGATGGCGCAAATAAAGGTATGATTGGTCAAGACGTGTAAAATAACGATGCTACATTCGCGATATAGCACTGTTGTAACACGTGCGGGCTGTAGAGAAAATGTCCTTTTATAATGTTTCACGCCAGAATTTCAATAAACTGTTATTATATAATAGCAATAAACCACCCAGCAACGATATACCACTCGGTTTTAACCAGTTCACTTAAATAAACCCTCGCTATCGCGTTTGCATATATGTCATGAACTGATCGAAATCTCGTGGCAAACCGTCGCGCAGTGTGGTTTATTGCTTAATGCTGTGTACCATTCCTGGTGTAGGACATCAGTATAGATGAAGGAGGTTCTAATACATTCTGCTCATTGTTTTCTTACTGTAGAACCTCGGGCCATTCAATAAAGAGGAAGTTACTGCAGGTCATGATCAAGGTCAGGCGGTAACCGCGACGCCCTGCATCATTTACCGCGGGCACAAATTAACAATTCTTGACTTCACTGTCAAATTAAAGGGACAAGAGCATAAATACGACGAGAATTTACTTCAGCAAATATCATGTGGCACAGTTTATTTATCCGAGAAGAAACTTCCATTTAAAGGATTTTGCAGAAATTTCCTTCCATTGAAATAAACGTTAAGCAAAGGAAATCGCTTTCTGCTGGAAACTGTAATGAGATTCAAGCAATCGTCTACGTGAGGCACCATGAAAGCGGATGTGACGACTCTTTGCGAACAATTCTAGAAGAATTCCAAAGGAAAGGTAAAATAAATTCGATTTGTCGGCTCAAAACAGTATCTCATCGTTGGTTTTTCCTCTGACGATAATTCATAATCCATAACTCAATTACAGGGGAGTTACATGTTTGAAGGAAATGGTCACTAAAATAAAATGTAATAGAAGTTTGTAATTGTCAACATACCATGTGTTATATACATGACATTTTTCTTTCAGTCGATCACATTCCAGTGTTCCTGTTTTATGAATCTGCTGTGAAAGACGGAAATTGCAAGGGTGACGAGAAGGCCAACGCAGACAACACAGAACAGTCAATAGACAAAGTGGCTACTGCACGGGTAGGTGAAGCAGACGGCGACGAAGATAAACAATCACAGGGGACACAAAAATGTGGCTGCTATAGGTGCAGGTGAAAGAGACGGAGACGCAGACAATAAAAAAGAATCAACAGATGAAGGAGCTGCAACATGTGCAGGTGAAGTAGGCTGCAACTCAGACAACAAAGAACAGTCGACAGCTGAAGTGGCTGGTACACGTGTAAGTGAAACAGAAGACGACGCAGACAACAAAGAAAAGTCGCCAGAGAAAGTAACTGCTACAAGAGTTGGTGAAACAGATGACAACGCAGACAACAACAAACGTGGAGATAAAGCAGTCAGCAACAAAGACAACAAAGAACAGTTGACAGATGATGTAGCTGATACTGTTGAAGGTAAAGCAGGCAGCGACGCAGACGACAAAGAACAGTCGGCAGCAAATGTGGATGCCATAAGAGCTGGTGAACCCAACCGCGACGCAGACAAACAACGAACAGTCGACAGATAAAGTGGCCGCTACACATGCAGGTGAAAACGACGGCACATCAGAAAACAAAGAACAGTCAACAGAGAAATGGGTTCAGCCTCGTGAAGGTGAAGCAGACGGCGGCGCAGACAACAACGAACAGTCAATGAAGAATATGGCTACTTCAGGTGAAGGTGAAGCAGACAGCAACGCAATCAACAAAGAACAGACAACAGAGAAAGTGGCTGCTACTGGTGAAGGTAAAGCAGACGGCGGCGCAGACAACAAAGAACAGTGGACAGCAAATGTGGGTGCTTCGAGAACTTGTGAAACTGACGGCGACCCAGTCAACAACGAAGAGTCGACAGAAGAAGTGGCTGGTACATTTAAAGGTGAAGCAGACGGCGACGCAGATACTAAAGAACAGTCGACAGCAAATATAGCTAGTGATGCAAATGGCGACTCAGATGTTAAATCACAGCTACCCGAAAAAGATGCTGACAAATGTGATATTTATTATAACTTTCTGTCGATGAATTTTCTTTCGTCTTAAGTGATAAGCTCGGGTCTGATGAAAACTTGAGGGCTCTACATGAAGTTCTTGAACTTTCGAAATAATTTTATGACAGTCATCGTGCATAAATGTGACGTGGCAAAGCAATACTGAGATTTGTATCTGCTTACGTCTTCCTGACCCCTTCTGTTGTGATTGACAGGAACAACCTTGCTGACTTGATTTAAGCAAAATATTGAAAAAGAGATGGGCTTTTATAGTTTGTAGGATTCTGAGAACGAAAACTAATTTAGTGAATGTGATGTAAACACGATTGGAACTAATTTGGGATAATTGGATGGTGAAGTTATGTCAAAAATCTGCAAATGTAAGCTCATCTGCTTTTCTTTTTACGTTACACACTTGCTTTAGGAGCAATTTGTAATATTGAGACATTCAGCTATACGGCACCTAAGATTTTTGAGAAATTTGAAAAAATATGAAGATCCAATTATCCAAAATTAGTTCCACTCGTGTTTGTAGTAGAATAATAGTGACTCTCTTTTCTGACTGTGATGTAGTGGCGCTATCGCGAGATTCACAAGTCTTTGACTCTAGGAGTAACTTGCTTCCGATTATGTTCATAAAAGGCCTGAGTAGGCCTAAATGCGCTTCCAGAGAGTTCACATCAGACGAGCTCTAACGCAACGCTGTGTACAACACATTGAGGGCGGCACAGGATCGTATCACAATCTCAGCCAAACAGTAAGTAACATTATGCATTGTAACTTGTTGAAATTTTATTTTACACAATCATCGACTTAACTTTAACCAGGTCTAGTTATACCTCGTAAATTTGAGAAAGCTTTGTAATGTGTGTCGAGCGGACATATTTTTTTCAAGAATATCTTCACAATGTCAGTAAGGCATCATTTTTAGAAGGTTTCTGATGCAAAAAAGTGAACAACATCAGAGATGTATTTCTGAGAAAGCATTATAACTTTACGTCAGCTATGTTTAAAGATAACTTGGTGTTCAGTTTGTGTGGCTTTTAAATTCAGTCATCAGTTATAAGATTATTTAAAGAGCAATACGTGAAAAGCACCAACTATGCAAAATATGATAAATTGACACAAATAGAATAGCGAACAAACAAACAAACAACAAAAATGTTAATGTAGTGTGTAATCATGATTTTTGCTCGCTCCGCTTGGATGTTTTAATTGTTTTATTTTAGCAATACAGAAAACAGAAGTGCTTTGTTTGGAAAACATTTCAGAACAAATTTTATATATTAACTACTGCTGTATATCCTGTCATTATCATAATTTATGGCCATTAACCATAGATGCTGTGTGTTTGCATTTTAATGCTTAGTAAGCACCCTTGCAGCCTCAGAAAATTTGGTTCTGATCTGTAGTTGGAAAGGGTCATGCGAGTGACAGTACTGAAGTAACCTCTTCACAATATGACGAATGTTGTTCCAGCATTTCAAAATGGCTATGAGGGTCTGTTTGTGATTTTTCTTGAAAGGACGCTAGTGCCAAAGATAAAGTGATATATAGATTATAAGACGCTCATCGGTTGATTAGTCGTGCAGCGTCTGCTAGTTTACCTGTCTTTCTCAAAGTTTTCTTCGCAGACGCAATCTTTTACTATTACGACAAACTTTCGCAAAAAATCTACTTTTTTTCATTACCTTCCCGATAGGAAACTTTTGTTCACAAATGCATTTAAATTGCAAAGTGTTATAAAATGGTGTTTGCATCACCTGTGACATGCTTACCAAATCATAGATCTGTTTTTCATATAAAGTTTTCAAGTGCTGTGAGGAACATGTACAAGCAAACAAACCCATAAGCCTTCTTCATGGAACTTTTTCAGAGAATAAACACACAAGATTTTAGCTTCCGTGTTAGTGTGGGTTCACTTTTCTCTGTTTTTGGATGTTTCTCCTCTTGGTTGCTCCTCTGCACACATTTCTTGCTTGAAACATGGCGCGACAAGCGTTGTCATGTGCAAACTATCAGCGTCGCATACGTACCTAGCTACCCATGTATATTCTAAAGCTTATTCTAGCGACTTGCTGAACTACAAGTGATTAATGTGAAACGCTTTATTGCCCACTATTCATAGAATATGAATATGATTTAAACCTCCTCAACCAAGAGAATGGCAGAATACATCTTTCATTCTCTGATTATTGTTAGCCGGTTTGGCAACGTAGCGGAAGTTGTATTAGTGATACTCAATCCCCACACATCTCTTAGCTGACAGTAAAACAAGAAAACCAACGCATTTAAAACTTTAAGACTTTACTACACAAAACAAATAAAACAACATGATATTCAAACGCACAATAGTAATATTGGCATTTTTCGAAGAACCATTGAAAAGTCGGCAAACGGCATTGTATCAGTGGCATTATGTCTATGCCAGGGGTGAATTTGAGGTCAAAGGTAAGAAAGCCTTCAGGGAAGTGTTTAGCCTTTCTTATGATCATATCCGATAACAACAGTGGTTTGGTACCTCGTACGACAAATGCGTTAGGTCATCTTACATGTATTGTACTCGCGTACAATTATGAAACATTAACCCAAAATGCCGTGGAAGGAGTGGCCTTTATTATCTTTTTTCGACGAGGCCATTAACGAAAGATGTTGGTGTTTACAAATGAGTTTTGAGTTGTTACCTCACAGACAGATAGGCTAAACGCTGAGTTATTAACAATTGTACCAACAACACCATTATCTCATTTATAACTTGAAAGGTTATCGTCCCTGCTATTTAGGTGCCTATGTCTTCATTGGAAATTACCGGTGCCGTCTATTGAGGTCTGGACAAACGTCGGTATAACGATTGCATTTGTAGACCAGGTAGGTTATATTTTACAGGGCTCGAAATTAGCGGTAGTCCCGCGTCCACAGACTACCAACTTTTCCCTGGGGCTACCAAAACCCATGAAATGGTAGCCCACAGGGACTACCAAAGCCTGAGACATGAGATTATACTGTGGGCGACATGATGTTGATCGCTGTGAGATGACCGACGCTCATACAGTCAACCCAGTTTGACAGAGATAGGCCAAACTATGACTTTGTTATGGAAATTGAAATGCGACAGTGCAGTCAAATTTGTCGCAACAAACTTTCAATAAAATATCATTATCTGAACTGATGTACTTGGATGACAGGCTTGGGAAATGATGGCCAATGAAAATTCATTTCCATAGTTATTTAATCACAATGTATCAATCACAATTAAACACAAAATTATTCAAACTGCAAAGAAAAAGCTGTCGGGCCATCCACAAATTACGCTTTCCGAAGTGTACGAGATCATGATAGTGTACTGTGGTGGAGAAATATAGCCAAAATTACGGTGAAAGTATAAGGAACATGACTGTACCAAGTTGTTATCCTAAAATTTATAGCTAATCTTTTTATAGCCATGTTATGTTTACACGTGCTGAGTGAAAATTCGTTGTCATGGCGAACATCAAACTCTGCATATAAGCTCTGCGTATGTGTGAATTGGTCGTCAAACTTTGTTGCGTCACCGTTGTCCACTACATATGCGATACCGTTCTCCTAAGGTATATATGATCTTCAGTTATTGATGTCAAATGACTAGAAAATTCACTTCCTGGTTAGAATCATGCAAAATAGATCTTTCATTGTCTAGATGTAAAAAAATATCCTTTACAAAAAAAAATCTTCATTCATGCATGGGCTACCAGACCTATCACTGGGCTACCAACTTCAGAAAATGGTAGCCCAATGGACTATCAGGGAAAAAAGTTAATTTCGAGCCCTGAATTTTGTTGCTAAGTTCACTATTCTGAGTTTTGCCATGGCTCTGTCCTCGCAGGTACATTCACTTTATTGTAATCGCAATTGTTACACGGCAGAGATTGTGTTTGAACTTCGTGCTCTGTATGGATCACGGCGTCGCGTTCTACACTCTAATCTCCACCTCCACCACCACCAACTAGAACATTCTGTGTCCGATGGAAAATCTTCAGCTTATCTACACACGCGTATCGCACACTAACGTCGACCGGGTAATTTATCTTGATGTTATCACACGTAACTTCCCTATGGTGACCTATCGTCCTTTAAGCCTATGGATATAGACGTGTACAATGCATTCAAGTCATTCTGAACCGCCTTCCAAAGCCTGTCTGCCTGTGGCACACAACGGTAATCAGTTCCATTTCCCTATTTTGCGTCATGAATGTCTTAGGTGTCAGGTGACATACCCGAATTCGAAGTCAGAACCATCGATTCCAAGGAGTTTTCATGCAGACGAGGAGAAGAACCGTCTTACAGGCTGCGAAGCCTCGCTGACAAGTATCTTGAAAAACAGCAAACTTGGCAGGCTGAAAGAGATGCAGAAATATTGATGGAGCTGGTATTTTTTCACCTGTGGAAGAACGATTTCACAGACAGACAGACAGACAGACAGACAGACAGACAGACAGATAGATCGACAGGGGAAGGGAGAGATGGAAGGAAGGAGTAACTATGTGAAGCTAAACGTACATTATAAGTAGTAAAATTCTGTAATTTTGAATAATCTAGAATAATAATTTTTGAAATTACACGATTACGTAAAGACAAGGTTTGATAAAAGTTATTTACAACATTTGAGAAACATTTAAATTCTCAATAGGAATTGCGAATCTAAACGCCTCAATTTGCCCTTTATAATCAACGATAGCAACTACCTGTTAGTGGGACCTGACAAGGTACGCGGACTTTTTGCAAAACCTTTGTGTCACTGCGGAATGAATATACTGTAAGCTTGTATTCACGCAGCATGGTATGGACGTTATGATATTAGTGTACGGGCAATGTCACACTTTCAGTTAACGCAGTCTCATCACTTTTAGAGTCAAAATGCATAAATGTAAAGAGTGCCACTTTGATGATTAAAGATTTTACAAGAAAAACGAGCTTCAGGTCTACATAGTCATTCGTGACTTATTCAAAGAGGGTCTTAATTTACGTTGTAAATCTTCATTCTCCCGATCGTGTCTCAAAAAAGAAATATTCTTGATCAGCCTGAATACAAAATGGAAATAGATTGGACCATGAGTATGTATTCAAGAAAATATAAAATATACTACCATAATATGATGTAAAGTCTCGCCGTGATAAGAAATGAAATCAGGAGTAAACTAACCCCCCCCCCCCCCACCAAAAAAAAAGCCCAGATCTGTGGTCACCTGATCAATGCAAACTTAAAGTTCCAGTGGTCATGTACGCCACTTTGCTTGTCTCATTGCCATTATCATCTAAGTAGTACATTCATTAGGTTTCGTTGGAAAATAATAGCATGCACATTAAATATATGTCACACCTGAGAGTTGACAAAAATTTGTTTAAGTTGTGCCAGGCGTGACTATAAGAAAATATTATATTGTCAAACCGCATGAAAGTCTGTGCCTAATTTAACAATTAAAATGTTCCTCACTTTTGTTCAACTGAGATCTCTTAACCTGGTCGCGATAGTTCGCTCAGATAGGTGGTATTTACTTCTAATTGTACAACAGAAAGCGATCTCACAATTATATCAGTTATATCAACTGGCATAACAGTTCCGCCAACAACAATATTTATTACTAAAGAATAAATCAACAACAACAGCGGGTATTCGCAGATACCCCTGTATTGTACAATGATTGACAACTCGCTAACAACTATAGCAAAGACTGACAGTAACACACCAAAGAAATTGTTTCTATGACCTCACAATTTGTTGTAGTAACACTGAAAATACGATAGCTATGTGCTAGTAAGCCTTGTTGTCTTTAAACTGGCTTTACTCATAACACATAGAAATACACCAGTTCTCTGTTCGTAAGGTGTGCACTCAAAACAAATCAGCAGTCTAATAGTGACAACTCTACAGTATTTCCGGTCACTATGGCAAATAAAAGTTATCTCAAACTTTGAACACACTGTAGTAATTTTACAAGTGTACAGAAAATAACAGTAGCCTACAGCAGTGAGGCTTTGCTCAAAACTGATATTTGAACAATACAACAGTTTGGTAAAATTCAGTAAACGCTAAACGTCAATCTGAACTTACTTGTAGTTCTATCAAACTAATACAACAGTATTTCAGTATCAGACAACTTGTACAAACTCTCATACTATTCTAAGCCTTCTTGTAGGGAAATAACAATCGCCCACTTTTCGAATCAATTTCAACCACGATCCAAACTATAAACGTCCCTCCAAGCGGCGAAGAATCACTCATACAAAATCGACTTACACTCGTGTGTGTGAGATTATTAAAGCACGATTTCGATTCCGCCGAAAGTTCGGATTTGTAGGCAAAGTTTATACGGTTCGAGGGACGAGAACAGGATCCTGCAGGGCCTGAAAATTACGCTTGCCCGATGCCCGGGACAGACTGATTTCTAATACGGACTAGCGCAAAACTAGCCCTCACTTGCCCGCGGGCAGAAAGTTCAGAGTCAACTCAGTGTTTTGCCAAGAGTGCGTTCTTTCGTCTTTTGACGCAAATTAGAAACAATGTCCCCCAAAAGTACCAGACATGGGTCACTCGGACGCACTCAAATCGGGGCTTATTTTTTTCGTCTCAACCGAAAAACTAAAGAAAAATCAGTTACTCTGTTACAGTTTGCGATTTATGGTAAGCAAGTCGATGTGCGTCCACTAGTCACTGGACCCTTGGCAAATGCAGGGCCACGTACTTCTCCACTCATTTTACATGTAAAATGTGACGAGATAATAACCAGACAATGATGTTTAAAGCGGAAGCCTAGATCATTTTAAATAGAACAACTAACTTTTCACCAAACAATTTGGACAGTGAAACAGTGAAGCAAACTTTATTGACACCCACGGTTACTCTACCCAACTAACCTGCTAGCTATATTATAGTACACAGTGTGTACGGAGAATGAAATTTCTAGCCACACTGCACGGAACATCAAACGGCACTATGTGGTGTGATGGAAGCTCAAAACTTTACCTAAAATATCAGTAACTCCAAAATTTTGATGAAGCACTATATCCCTGTCTTTCAAAGTAGTATTTTGCAGTCAGAAATTTCTCCAGAAGGAGTCTCATGCCACTCTTCGATCGTACGCAGCAGGCTTGTGTAGGTCACCATGCTGAATTCCTTATATGGTCAAGACCCCCTATCTTGATTGTAGCGGACCTTAACAAAAGCCACCTAGCTTGTCAAAGCCGTGGTATGGCAAGTTGCTATTGCTATTATGAAGAGTTTAAAGGAGTTCCTCTCAGATATTTAGCGTTTTCAACCTATTTTCTTTTTGCAATTTCAATGAAAAAGTATCAATCAATTGGGCAATTATAAAAATGAAGTGAACTTTACAGCACTAGTGAAAAAACTATGTTAAATGTCTGCATTAGACTATTGTCTTCAATCACTTCTACTTTTGTAGTCATAAGTGTGATGAAACATCTTACTAGTATTTATTTCTGTTAAACACATCTTAATGCGGTAAATGGAAAGAATTCCCATAAACGACGAAAGCATATTAAATAATTTTCATTACAGTAATGTACTTTTTTACAATTATAAACTGTAGATACCACCAATTTGTCACAAACCATTCGAGGTCCCACAATCTGGGTAAGAGCAGAAATCTTTTTTTTTTTTGAAAATTTTCAGGGCAAGTGAGTTTCTGCTGCGGACAAGTAGAAAAATAGAGGCTACTTGTCCGGGGACAAGTGGATAAAAATTAAATTTTTCAGGCCCTGTCCTTGTTATCCTACGAGCGTGTATATCTACTAAACTGATCGTTACTGTTCCTGACGTCCGGTCCGGTAGCGTGCCGTAGCGTTGAAAGTACACAGAAGTTCCATATCGGCCGGTGAGTTCCATTCGCGCCGAAGCTTCCGGTCTATCCTTTCACTTGTAGCTACTCACTCGCCCACACGTGGTTGGGGCTCGATGGATCGTTCTGTCAGAAATTGTCTCTCTTACCACAAATGAATACTCTCTCAATGTTCTTGAGTGTCACCCATACTAGACGGTGTGATGTTTGAGTCAGTTCTGACGTTCACAACGTCGAAACGGAAAGTTTGAAATTCGACTGTACACAAGTCGCGTCCGGGCCCATGCCGTCTTCGAGCTGCTTCTTTTTACGTCACCAGACATGTGACATTACGTCATAGCCCGCCTATCATTGGCGCTTAGCCGCTCAAACTTTCTAGGCTAGTGTTCTGTTTGCTGGCTACCGCAAGCCCAGCAATAAGTTCTTGAATTCACCACCTCCATCCAAATGTACGAAGATTTATAGAGTCTATATCTCCAGCAATATAACATCGCGTATCTTCCGAACAATCTGATCATTATTGTGTAAGTGTACTGAGTGCACAAAACACATTCACTCAATCATACGTGTAGAAGCCGTCTGACAACATATGAAAGTTACTCTTTCTCTATTAAATAAAAAATGAGTGAAATCACACATGTGATATATAGTTACTTTTTTCTTGATAATATAGTAATTTGAAATTATAGAGGATCTACTTGTGGACAATTTGGTGCTAGTGGTGCAAAACGAATGACTGTAAAATGACTGTAAACAGTTTTTCGCAAAAAGAATCATCAGTAAACAAGAAACACGACTGGAACTAATTTGGGACATTCAATTGGATAGTGAAGTAATGTGGATTTAACCTGCAAATGTAAGCTCATCTGCTTTTCTTTTTAAGTTATACATTTGTCTTTTGCAACATTCAGCTATAGGCATCTACACATTTTTTATAAATTTGAAAAATATGAAGATCCAATTATCCCAAATTAGGCCCAATCGTGTTAAGAGTAATATTTCCAGTTTTATGTAGCTTATAAAGTATTTACCGAAATTTGTGCAATATCTTTTACGTTTATGATCTCTAATTGTGTCAGATTGTTTTGCAAGTGTTACAAGCGCATAAATGGTGGATGTTGTTCAACTGTTATCTGTGAACTTCAATCGGAAAATGTAAATAAATGTAAAGTGTAAATGTGAATAAATGTCATAAAACGTTCCTCTGTGGTTTCCCTTTGTGCTTATTATTCCTTATTGTCCGAGTGGGTATATAAAAAGTTAGCAATACTCGTTTTAGATCCATGTAAAGGAACTGTCACAGTACTTGTACTAAAATTTGATCATGTTTGTTCGACAAAACAAATGTTTTTCTTTCTTCTTCTCCATAAGGTATGTTGAAATACAAAGCATTAACTTCAAAAACACAGCGCACTGTGTACAGTGTCCGACCTTATTTTGTGCAAATGAATTTTACTGCAGACTTCACCTCTAAAACAGAACAGAAAATTCGGGGGGGGGGGGCACATCGGAAGTTAAAATATCGAGTACATATGAGTACGGCAATCATTCAACTTTGCTGAGTTTATATCCCGTGTCTGTCAATGAACAAAATAGATGAAAGTGTTGCCAGAGCAAATCACGTTCAACTATACAAACATGCGCAGAGCAAACGAAACACACTGAGTTAAAGGAGGCAGTAGGATTACTTCACATTTCGATAATCTCTAGCAAATTCGCACTAAGAATAAAGGCAACGGCTATGCCATGTGTGTATTGATGATATGCAACTACTTGGGTTTCCGTTTTTTGAAATGTTTTCTTGAACAACATGTCATAAGTTTAAAATTTTCACAACTCAAACATCTGTCCTGAAGATTATTACAATTTCATGATCGGATTTCCTTTGTTAAAGATACTGACCTTACAAATTTTCTCGCAGAAATTCCGAAGGGGGAGAAAATTTTACAATCAGGGAAACCAATTGTAACGATTCATTTAGCATTAAATGCCGAAGTATTTGCAATGAGTTATGGGTCTTTGTTTGTTATTTCGTCCGACAATAGTAACAATATTGCGGTGAGTAATGCGTTGTCACGTATCACCTGGGGAAGGTTAAATATTAAACAAAAAGTAATAAATTTACAATTGTATCAGGCAATTCCAGACACATCTACATGCTGTCTTTGTCTATTAAACCAATGGGTTTTAAAAGGTAAATGCGTCATTAGTGTTTCAGTAAACTTCGGTGTAATATATTACATACACGTCTCTACAAGGGGTAAGCGTTCCCATTTTTGGCATTTCGGTAACATTTTTACTTCCTGCTTGCCAATAATATGGAACGGAAGGTTGGTTTGATTTTTCGCTTGAACTAGGGGATAAACCTTTTATATAGTTTTAAATGCTTTTGTATTTTATGGCCTTTACCCCGCCCCCATACACACAAAAATGCTTGATTTTAGAGAGGAACACAACAAAGTATACGGCTTGTCAAACACCAATACTTGTCCCCAGACGTTTACGGGGTTTATTAAATTTCAGTTCTCACGAGCAAGAGTTTTTTAATGCTCCACGAATAGCTGTTGCTGTAGAGACATGGTTCGTGGTTTAACTTCGCATGCACGATGTATTTATTAAATGTTTCAAGGGTTCTGAAACAATTATCGCCCGATTATAATTTAGCAGCATCTCTATCATCAGAGTTTAGGACATAATCCCTATCAAGGTAACCGTCTGTCAGGTGCGGAATGACAGAACTTCTGCAATTAATGGGTGTTTTTTCTAGAACGAAAATCTTCTGCTCTCAGTTATCAGTGCGTTGTGAAATAAAATGATCGACACTTCCACAAAGCACTGCGCCAGAAATGTTTTAGTCCCATTGACTTCGGTGTAATACATGCATCATTCTCCAAAACGGGTAAGTCACACACGGTTTCTATTTCCGCGCTCCAAATTTTGGCATCCCATTCACACTTTTTTACTTCACGCTTACAACAAAAGTACATTGACATGAATTATCACACACATATCAATGTACAGATACAGCTTGTTTTTATGGGAAAAATGTTCATTGTTTGCCCAATAGAATTCTGTGTATTAAGATTTGATATTTTTTGACAAAACACTTTATCATATACCATGACCGTATCCGTGTCTCCTCTGACGCGTCGTGACGTGGAACGTAAAACATCAGTCTGATACGGCACGTTATACGTCATCAATTGTTGTTTATTTCCGATTTTGATGTTATGATGTTCATCTTGGATTTAACGATCAAATCCAGCTTTTTCACTTCAATCAAAATTTACCGATATAAAACGAAACATATTACTAGTACATATGAATTTAACGTTCCTTTATTTCAGATCTAAAGAGAGTTACAGGACAGGTTGTTGTAGAAAATTAAAAGTTGATGTTTACAATCTGTTGTATTTCGCGCTACTTCGTCGTTCCTGTTCACGTCAGCCATGTTTCAGCAAGAGTTATTAAAGTGAATTCAAACTTACAATATTGTCCGTGTAATAGTTATCCACCAGAACACCGGGACGGTGACCAGAATTAGTAAATTGGCTCCATTCCTTTTCTGAACTGCGCTAAATTGCGCTGAAATAATCCTGTTTAGACTGTATACACTCGACACGATGCGATCGACGACTTGATCAGCTGTTGTAAACAAACATGTATCAATGCGCTCAGACCAGCGGCAGAATATACAAACATAGTCCCTCCGAAAGACTGACAAAAACTAATAAAATTTCTTTATTTTTAATTACCTTTTACATAAATATACGGTCATGGGCATATGATAAATCGGTTATCCCACGATATCAGCACTTGGTTGGGACGTATTGCCACTCGTGAGGGTGCGCGCCGCATCACACTCGTCTTCGACTCGTGTGATGCGGCACGCACCCTCACTCGTGGCAATACGTCCAAACCAAGCGCTGATATCGTGAGATAACCTCATAATATCGGCCACATTTTGCCTTCCTTTAGGGGAGGGGACTTCAAAATTATAGCAAGTCAGAAGGGTGGACTTCAACACATTGTTAGTTTGTTAGAGGGTATTTGTTGAAAAAATCTGAGAATTTTTTAAGAATCTCCATCCCCCTCCTCCTCCTCCAGATGTGTTTGTGAATGTAGCCTTAGAGGCGAAAATACCAGATAACTGTTAGTATCTGCCCCTCCCACTGCGATTTGAAATTTACCACTCCCGCCAGTACGTCTTCCCCTCTTTACACTCCCGCCAGAATATCTCTCAACTTTCCTCTTCAAACTGAAGGCTCCCGTTGTCGTCTTGTATCTACAATAGTTCACTCTGCCAGCTCTCTGTCACGTGTTTCACCGCTCATAGGCAAACTTCCGAAAACCACAGAAACGTATTCTCTGTCCGACGATTGGGCATTTTCCAATTAGCAATTAAATGACATTTCCCAAGTAGATGACAAGCTGCCCGCCCGCGAAATATAATTTTTGCACGAACAGTTTGCTTGCTGCCACTGATTGAATCTCAACATTGATTTTTATTGTTTGCACTTGCAAATGATATTCATTTACGTGAAATATTAAGAAATTCATAAAAATTGGGAAAACCTGGGGCTCGAAAATGGCCTAATTTGAAGTAAAAGTAAGCCATAGGCCGCACAACCCCGCCACGTGGTATCATAAAATGTTGGGTGCACCCAAACTCGCTTGCGGTTAGGTACATGGGAAGGCTCCTGGAACCTATGTTACAGGGAATGTGCAGGGGCCTGCGCCCTGTAACCTAGGTTACATAGGCCTTCGCCGTTTACTTTATTTATTTATTTTTATTTTTTATTTACACTTTTACTGAGCGACCGAGTTACTCAAGGAGTAATTTTCGTCGGGGCTCAAATAAAGAGCAAAAATCTCAAAAAGAACAAAACTAATTACTAATTACTAATTACAGAGGAACATTTTCTTTTATAAATTGTTTCACTTTCACCTTAAACGTTGTTATATTTGGAGCATGTCTTAATGCACTGGGTAAAGAATTCCAGACTTGCGATGATCGATATTTAAAACTTCTCTGACCCATACATATATTTGCTTTTGGAATATTAAAATCCATTTTTTCTACAGAACGTGTATAATATTGATGAATTCTACTTCGAAAGATTAACATATCTGAAAGATATTGCGGAGCATTACCTGTCACACAGTTAAATGTTAAAATTGCAAGGAAATAATAAATTCTTTGTCTTACTGACATAACATTGAAAACAGAAAACAATTCTACAGAAGGAAAATCATAGGGCAATTCAAAAAGTACACGCAAAGCTCTCTTCTGCAGTGTAAAAAGTTTCTCTAAATTTTTCTCAGTCGTGTTACCCCACACTACGCAACAATAATCTAATGTGCTTTGAATTAAACCATAGTACAAAATGATACGATAATCAATGGGTATAAAAGAACGTACCCTGCGTAAAAGACCAATTCTTTTGCTCAACGATGTACACATGCATGATCATTCCAAGATAAGCTTTCATCAAGAGTTGCACCTAAAACCTTTGCAGATGAAACACATGGTACAGAAAATCCATGAATGTTTACAGATAACGATACATCACGATCATTTAAACGATTTAACCTATAAGGAGTTGTAATCAAAAGTCTCTTTGTTTTCTTAAAGCCCCAGTATTTGTAACTTTTGACCTTTTTTATGTTCGAAATTACAAGTTATTCTCTTACATCCATCGTGAAATGTTGTTCAGTAAAGAAATAAGCCAAATCTGTGCTCCTGTAGTGACATACAAACGCTAAATATTGCCCGATCGAGTTGGATTGCCGCGCGGGTTTGTTGACAACTTGTAGGCTGTGCACGTGACCGAGAACGCCGATACTGATGACATCATCGAGCCTACAGCATTCCTGGGGCCTTGCCATGCACGCCACACTGCCTGGGTAATCGCCCATGGTCGCCGGCTGAAAGGCCTGCGAATGGTTTTATTTTGTTCTTCTCTGTTCAAATACGTACTGCTACTATGTTTCAGAGGATAAAGAACTTTGGCAGAGGAGGCTGACATTCTATTCTGGTACCTTGTGCGTTATATACGGATTATTCAAACTGCAGTCGGCATACGCACCCTGCAGTTGGTCACTCCATGGTCACTCAGAACTCCGGGTACCGATGTAAAATCAAGACGACACTATATACACTTTGCTCACTTCTGCAGGCAAATAGCCATCAAAATTGAGTAACTTGAAGTAATAAATTTCATCTGATTCATGCTGTAGCGGCGAGGTGATTGCGAAATCGAAGCAATTAACATAGTTCGGCAATGTAGGGTAGGCTGTCGAATGCAGTGAACGCGATGGCCTTTGGCAGCAAGTAAGGGAACCGTCAGTATTTACGACCTGGGGGTCATTCAAAACTTGAAAGCTGTAAGGGGGTGCTCAAAATGTTTTTTCTTTGTCTTACTCTGTCCTCAATGGCATAATGATGAGTTGACAATAAATATTTTACTCTGATACATATTAAATAAAAGGAAAATAAATACTTTACCAGAACAAATAAATATCAACTAGATGAAGCAAGGCAAAAAACTACAAGTACCTGCTACTACTAGCAATACTTATTATGAAAGAGAAGATAGTGACGATGAGAATGATATCGTTGGCACCAGCGACAGTAAAGATGAGGATCGACAGTGGTGATGATGATGTCACACAGTAGTTTTCTGCAGTCGTTACCAGAGGTGGAAGGAGAGGCTGGTCATGGAGAAATGTTCTCGACAGATATCACTATAAGTGCACAGGATCTAGGGCAAAACTGAACTGTTGTGAATCCATCCTTTATATTATCATAGGAATGTATATTTTAATTGACTTGAGTTCAACAACCATTTGGACATTTAACCATACCATAATGACATGCTACCCATCCAAATTTAACAATACTATATGGTCGGAGACTGGTTATTAGGTGAGCTTTTTATATGTACATATTGTTACATGGGCTCAGGTAAGCCAAAATTTCTGTTAGAGAGGGGGTTACTCAAAGTCATCATGGTTGGCTGGGGTGTGACTCAAAATTTCGGAGTTTCTAATGTAATTCCTCCGACCCCCAGGTTGTAAATAATGACGGCTCCCTAAACAGCTGTGAACGCCTGAGTCAGAACGATCGGGACCAGTATACGCACGGCTGTATCTCAGCGAAAATTTAGAAAAAAACAATGGAGCTACTGCTAAGAAATTTACAGACTCTTGGCTCTTGATGCATCAGTTTTTGAGCTTTTATACTGGTAAAAAGGCATTCTGAATACAGCGGTAAATTTCCTCCCAAACGCGAAAGGATAACACGCGGGCATTCTGCAATGGACGCTGTCAATTTACCTTGCTGCAGGCCCCACACCAATCTCGGCCCGGCCCCCGCTGCACTTGTACAGTCTACTACCTCCATGTAGTACAGCCTTAGAAGGACTAGTAGCCGCCCAAACACAAAAAACAACGTCGCAGTGTAAAGTCCGTATGTCAGAACCATGTATCATAAATTTTCAGAACCAGTGATGTTTAAAAGTTTTGTATTGATCACTTCATGTAGGTTATGTGAATGACTTTCTCATCGAGCTGCGTCTATAATTGTCCCGGGCATTGTCCATGCAAATTTGGGGCCTGCCTTAGCTCCTTCCGATCGTCTGTAGACTACAGCCAAAATCACAGTCCTAAGCAAATTGTACAGTTGTGAAAGTCAGATATATGTATCATGAATTTTATACAAAAATATGTAAACAACAGAATCAAACCAAGCGCTTAGTTTGCTGTCGGGCCGGGTGCGCAGGGGACGACTTTGCAGTGAGGCCGGGATCTCTCTTGTGTTCGAACTTCTACCATGCCTGGAGCTCCATCGCATCGCAGCTAGCCGATAATTGTACTACTGTAGTCCTTGTGAGGATTAGATACCCGTTACGTTCGATATTATTTGGAAATACTTTTAAATTTAATAAGTTAGACTTTTGTACTGCATTCAAGATATAATTTTTCCTTTCTGAGCGTTTTCAATTACGGCAACGATATGCAAAGTTGATAGGCTGTGTTGCCTGCAGCTTAGCCTGGCCGTACACAAAACTTCGTTTGAGTAGACGGAGCAGAATCAGTCCCGTCATTTATTTTCAACGAAATTTTCATTATACTCCATAATGGAAGAAACGACTAATTCAATGATTACAATGGTGAAGTGTTGAATTTTTATTCATATATGTTTTTCTCTCTCAATTCATTCAGCAAACTTGATCTCCATACCGTCGGTCACAACGAGCAATGCCTTGCATGAAGCTTACAATCGACTGCCTCCGTCGTTAGTTTAGCTGTTCAAGACGTTTGTTTGCATGGCTCATTATAGTCGGAACAATCTGTAAACACTTACATATTATATCTTTCCGGTATTTCACCAACTTTCGCGCGTTTTTAGCTGAGTCTCCAGTTTCGATGGACCAGACCTTTTCGAAGAGCGTATAGTTTCTACGGACGCCACAGTAAATCTTGCGTAGATGTGGTTGAGCATGCGCGGTGGTGTGATTACGTTTCGTTTCGTGTGTCAACAAAGCTGACTTCTGGTCCGGACAAGAAGTCATTTTTCACTCCTTTTACTGTTAATCGTGAGGCGGGCTGGGCATGCAAACCATGCGAGTCAGTATTAATTATGGTCTACTTTCATATACTGAGGATGTCATTTTAATCAAAAATATGAAAAAAATTGTTAAAAGTTACAAATACTGGGGCTTTAACATTAAGGCGCATAGAATTTGCAGAAATCCAGCTCTTGATAGGTACAGCATCATTATTTATAGTATTGTTTAAATCCTCTATGGATTTCCCTCGTGCAAGCAACGTCTGATCGTCTGCGTACATATGTAAATGAGAAGAAACTACAGATAATGATAAATCATTAATAAAAAGTGTGAATAAGAGCGGTCCTAAAATAGAGCCTTGTGGAACGCCCGCTTGAACGAGAGCTCTCTCAGACATACCGCCCATATAGCTAACAATTAAATGACGATGGGAAAGATAAGATTTAAACCAACTGAGAGCTTCATCACGTACACGATAAACTGACAATTTCTTCAAAAGAATTTTGTGGTCGATTACATCAAAAGCCTTTGAGAGGTCAAGCAAGAGTACGCCATTTAAGTATCCGTCATCACTATTACATAAAATATCATCTGTAAGGCGTAACAAAGCAGTTTGGCACGAGAAGTTTTTTCTAAAACCTGACTGGTTATCTAACAGCAAATCATTACATGACAAATAATCATACAGAGCAACGTGAACATGTTTCTCAAGTATTTTCGAAAGAGCTGGTAAGATAGAAATAGGACGATAATTCGCAAAGTCATTGACACTTCCTGATCCTTTGTACAATGGAACCACTCTGGCACATTTAAAGGCGTTCGGAAAAACAGACTGAACCAAACGTGACTGTGGGTGCACCCTAAAACTTTCTTGATCCGTCACACACGACTTTCTGCAATGCCATCAGTTTCCGTCTTTTCTAATTTTCAAGTCAACAATATTTTCAATGTCTTTTTTCAGACGATGCTGCAATCGCTATTTAAAGCTGCTATGACTCCTTTAAGAAAGTCTGTATGCATATATGACTGGGTGATACCACGGTTTTAGCGATAGAGTATAAACGGTAGTTTACATTTCTCGTATGGCTGAGCAATTGTCGATTCAATTACGGCCCAGGGTTCATCGTGTCAGATACAACGCCCTCATAAGATCAAACAGAGGTTACATTTTTATGTCACTCACTCAAGTGAAGTTCCACCTCACACCGTCAGTGTTATACTGGAGTCGACAAAATGACGGGGAAACACCATGCGATCGTCGTCTTTTCAAAGCTTCTGTCCTTTAAATCAGCACATGAAAGCGTTCATAGGTCTCTGCAAACGATTATCGACGAGGATGAGTGTCTTCAGAACAGAGTCGAGGTAATCGACTACAGCGAGTATCGGGGTCGGAGTCCATCTTTTCCTGTTTGTACCGTCACGGCAGTGGTCGTCATCGATGATAGACAGACTCTAACTCGGATCACGCCACACCGACGAGACCCAAATGTAGATCACTGGGACGAGCTTGAAATGCTGCAGAACACCATAACGAAACCGAAAGGTACATTTATAAATCGTATTATACTATATGTTAATGATCAGTCTGTATGGTCGTTATATCGCTTAGTTGTCTTTGTTTGAATTGTGTACTATATTGTACCAAAATTTATTCATGCCCTGGTTACAATACTATACAGTGGCCATTTCTGCGTTCCTAATTTTGACAGGGGGCCTACATCAGGTACATTTGCAGTGAGTCGGTGAGTCAAGTAGTGACTGCGATGAACATGACGTGTAAGCAGACCTAGCTAACGAATAATATGAATCGAGTGGGCGACAGGAAAAGAATGAATTTGTTGTTGGCCTATTATTATATTACCTACTTCAAGACAACTCAAAAATTATACGGTTTGCCACTTAAAGTTGACCTAGACGAACTCTTAGTCATCTCATCTCAAGGTGTGCCTCCATATACACATTCATATCTGTCTAGTACACCTTTTTAGCAAGACAGTCACAATGAACCATAACAACATGTAATGGACAAGTTGCATTGGCTGACTTCAAATTTAAAATTGTAACAGTCAACTCGACATTATGTTAACGAGAAGTGAGCCCGAGCGAATGAGAGGTACTGAGTAATAATAGATTTGAGTTCAATAATAGTCAACCGTCCAGGGCTGGAAATTGACCTTTCATACGTTAGTCAAAGGGGACCACCATCCAGTTATGAAAACTAGTAACCCCAAGAAAATATGCAGTTTTCTGTTTCCCCTTAGGTGTCTTATTTTATATCATACGATTATTGTATCTGAAAATTTATGAACAAACGAATATTTTAATTTGATCTCTCACGTGTAATTTAAATTTCAGCCAGTCAGGCAGGCAACACGGTCACAGTGCATTAGCGCACCTTTAAGTCAAAATTTTGTATAAAACTCCGGCACAAAATATTTTTTTTTATTTTAGCTAATCAGACAGTGTTAAAGAAATACGCGTCAAAATGCACAGCACCGTCCATATCCTTCCTATTTTCATCCACTTTGGCAACAGAAATATAGCGAATGACCAATTGATCATTATTGTTCGACTTTCATCAGGTTGAGATGTGATCACTTACCCTTTGTTTAGATAAATTTGCAAGCCAGCTTGGTGCCAACACCAACCATATCAATCTGTACCCTGCAGTTTCATTGCATGATACATCATAATAAGAAGTGGTAGTCCCACGAGACATCCATTTCGAGCAGTCATTATTTACGACCTAGGGGTCGGAGGAATTTTATCGGAAACTTAAATTTCGAGTAACCCCCCTGCCAACCATGATGAATTTGAGTACCCCGCTTTCTAACACAGACATTTTGACTACCCTCACTTAGAAAAGTTAAATACCAATACATGTATTTGAAAAATTTTCAAAAATACAGCAAAAGTAAAGACCTTTCAAATCCTGGTTTACCCTGCTAGATTATTATCAGTTGCCTCATAACGGTTAAAAAGGGTGACATCACCAAAATGAAATTCAAAGTGACAACAAAATATAAAAGCTCACGGTGTAACCAGTATCCAACTAGTTAGTATTGTTTAATTTGGATGGGTATCATGACGGGTTTCCAATAGGATATCTGACTGGACAGAATTTGAAGGTACGGTGGGGGGGGGAGAACCTGCGAAGGGCTGGGGGGTGTCCGAGGGGGTGTCCCTTATCCTGCTTAAAAAATTTTGAGAAATTTATATGCGATACGGTGCAGTCCGGTGCGATCTGAGAGGCGTTTTCAATTTGGCTTTTTACTAAGTAGAACTGATAGAACACCCCAAGAGAGGAGAGCACTAGAGAGGGTGTCCCCCTCTCTCATCGAAAATTTTGAGAATTGATGTGGGTAATGGTGCAGTCTGAGAGGTGTTTCAATTTATTTTGCATTCAGTAAAACTGTTTGAAAGTTAAAGTGAACATTAATATTTTTTATTACAATTTTTGCATGATCAGTATTTGAGTCATAATATTCAACAAGTAGCCTAAACAATGACAATACATTTTTTAAAAAGAATTCCCAGCAGAGATTGAAGACCAAAGAATATGCAGGAATAGAAAATCTGCGACTTTCTTGTGTCATTTGCAAAATCTTACATTTCTGTAAACGATATTAGAGGACCATCAGTCAGAGTCAGTATTTTAATCCACTCGTTATTTGTTTGTAACCTCGCCAGCCGTGCGATTTCTCCAGCTGCCAGCTTCTAATGAAAAGCCTGAATACCGTATGGTGAAATGTCAAAATTGTTATGGAACTGAAGTAAATTAAAGTACATATTTCTGTGATAATAAAGGGTGAATTCACAACAGTTCAGTTTTGTCCTAGATCCTTGGACTTGCCCCAAGTCTGTTCTGTTGGCATATAAATATCAAAACATATAACGAATTCAAGCACTAAACATAGCAGACCGTCGCACTAACCAGCAAGTAACTGCTGCCGAAAAAAGCTAGGCAACTTGGAGTTGGGGGTGGCAATCTATTAGATCCTGTGAAAAAATTGCCATCACAAATGTTATCTTAGAAGGCTGAGAGCAATACTCCGTGTTTGCATGTCCTTGACCTCGCGCTGGCTATTCCTAGATGGGAGACACAAGCTGAGTGCACCTGAGTAACAATCTTTGGTACCTTAAATACGATTTTGCCACCTAAGTGAGTCATAAAAGTCTCAGGCGGTCGACCATATTTTCAACATGGCGGACTTCTATGGCTAAAACACATAAGATTACAGAAGTAAAAGTAAAGATTTCGATTATTCAGGAATTTCATACCAGAAATGCCCGAGTAGGTGAAAAATGTATGACTTTAGCTAGTGTCACAAACCAAAAGAACTTTTGCTATGAAAGCTATTGCATTTGTGTGAAAAGTAGTTATCAGATCACTATCTCAAACTTTTGCTGTGGTGAGAAATCGGCTTTCTACCCACAATGCATTTGGATATTGAGCATTTTAACCCTTAGCACAAGACAAACGCTATTTAAAGTAGCGAGAATTACAAGGCAAGGGAAACTGCCCAAGTTTTGGTTTTGGTCACTCAAAACACTGCCCTATCATTTCTTAATTAATTGCGATTTTACATGACTACTATATTGTTGTACGTTTCCTCATCGTGGTGTAGTAGAAACTTACATTACAGGCAATTTCTTGATAGTATCAAGAACCAAACTGCCACACCTTTCGGACTGACATCTTATCATAACCATTTAGAGAATGATGACTCTTAGGGACAGTGTACAGTCTTCTTTGTTAAGTTTACATGTATGAAATATTATCACTGCACTTATTTCCAAATCCTCATTTTTGTTGATATCAGGTTCTATCCTAGTGGTCATTTATGGTGACGAACACTCCAAGCATTTAAGTAAGGAATTTGTATCAGAAAAGTGGAAGATGGTATGGAAGTTCACCGATGAACTAGCTTTTTCACTGGCGAGAAAGAGTCGCTGTTTTAGTGTATGGAAAGACTTCAACGAAGGTCAACGTACAGAAATAGCAAGATATATCCAACTGTTACCGTTGTTTCCTGTATATAAAGAGAAGACAAGATTGGCTGTTTTGACTGAGGGTGTCAGCTACACGATACACGACGATTACCTCGCTTACCATCCCCTACTGTCACCTGAAATTCAAGTAAAAGAACGTCGCAGTGATGGTCTCTCCGTTCACTCAGTGTTCGACTTAACTTTTGATTCACATTCAGAAAGATGCGAACGTATAGAAGTCAACCACAAACACTGTGATGACATATCTGAACTACTACAACAGACCTCTTCAGAGACCCAGGCAGATAAGAAGATGACGGATATGCCACCATGTGATGTGTGTGTTGTTATGTGTCAGGTTTCGTACTATTGCAAGAATGAGACCAACACAAATGACAAAAATTTGAGAGACGCAGTTGCAAAAATATTCCGTAAGAGATTGTTCATTAAATTCCCATCACCATACATGAACTAAAGATGGACGATCGATCTAGTCCATAGTGTTGCGATATCTTCAAAAATCGTAGATTTTCCTTGCGTGCGTGGTGAAAATATTTGACGAATATTTGGGTGACATCGTGAAAAACTTGGCAGATGATGCAAAGTGAAACTTTTATGACATATTTTTGATTGTTCAGAATATATGTTTAACGAAGTTCGTCTGAAGAAAATGACAACTATTAAATTCGTAGGGCCGGTGTTTTTATTTTGCCCTAATAGGTAGCTATATGCAAGGTTTAATGAAATACGAGGTATTCGTTTCGTAATTATCAATGAAATCCAATCAAAGTAGTACATACGACGGTTGTAGTTCATCTTGTCCGTATTCTCCAACTTTTGAATTCCGGTCAGGGACAAAGGAAACTTAAAGTTATATACAGTTATTAGCGTCTAATCCCTGAAAGCTTTGCGAGACCCGGTGTAATTATTTCACTTTTTCATATGACATGTGATTATCATCCGACCCCGACCCCGATCTGAAAATTTACAATATAAACACTCTCTCTCTCTCTCTCTCTCTCTCTCTCTCTCTCTCTCTCTCTCTCTCTCTCTCTCTCTCTCTCTCTCTCTCTCTCTCTCTCTCTCTCTCTCTCTCTCTCTCTCTCTCTCTCTCTCTCATAAATTTCTAGCAGATTTGAATCCATCAAATATGTGCTGTCGCCTGATGCCAGTGTTCAATGACAGAAATATAGACAACTTTATGGACATCTTCATTCCTTCCTTAAAACGGTCGATTCAAAATACGACATGGCAGAAAGAAAAATTACAGTGTCTCGACACGCTGTCGATGAGAGACCTGCAAATGATATATGGGCTGAATAGATGCTATACAACAAATTCTCTTGGTAAGCAAGTATTTTATTCTCGGCAAATTTGAAATAGCTAGCGTATTTATAGTTTAATCGAAGCTTTACTAACGAGGGACAGACTTTCAGAACATACAGTTCAAGAGCAACGTGCAGTTCCATGTAAAATAATTGTAGGACAATCGTAGAATGAAATGTTTTAATGACTTCTCATCGGAATATTCCAATATACCTCTGATGTCTCAATCATCATATATGTTACAAAGAAATCATATTCGTATAGTTAAAGCGCAATTACACAGACAGAAAATTAAAATTTCTACAAGAACATAGAATGATATGGACGCACTTGCAAGAGCACATAGGATGCATAGGTGGCGCGACCAATTTTCTAAAATCCTTCCAATGAAACTTCGGAAGATGTGTATTTAGGTTAATCCTCCAACTTTTAGAACGCTTGAGCAAGAAAACCTTAATTATCAAGGTTGTTTGTGTTATGTATTTTCATTCTACTACGATGTATTTTCCTTTTACTACGTTGAACGAGCAGGTATGATTTTCAAAATCAAGGTGACCTGTTCTCTGTGGTTTTTTGTCGACCACGGGGACAGTGAACACCCACATGATTCAAATCTGGGCTGAATTTCAAGATCTCATTATTCCCCAGATTGCATATCCAACATGTGTTGTGGTCAATGTATAGCTTTGCTTGGAGAGGTCAGTGAGAAACACAGAACGCTTCAACTCTTTGAAAAGGTAAAGTGTGATGCAGACTAAAGCTAAGTATTCGATCTAGAATTGTATGCAAACATTTAGAACACACCGACAGACACACAGACACACACAGACACACACACAGACACGTGCTGTCATGGCATTTTGACAAAAAGGTTACCCGATAAATCCAGATATGAAAACATAGAAGGCATGTCCAACGAAATTTCGGGTCGCTAAAGCTTAGCTATTGCCAAGAATTGAATGTGGGCCCACGCCGGCCAGTTTTATCCTACTACTAGTAAATGCTTACGAAGTTTGAATGGATATAGCTTTCTTTGAATGGATATAGCAGCTGATCATAGAGAACTGATGAAAGGACAATGACACAGTGTCGTCACATTCAACATTTTTATTTTAAGGTAAAGTGCGAACGTAAAAAAATACTATTTCATAGTGTCAATATTGAAATTACCACGCGGTTCAAAATCGTGCGTTGATGTATTGTTATCGTGTGCGATCAAACTCAGAAACTACCGCTTGCCTTACTCATTCAAAATTACAGAAAAATGTCAAACCTTTACTTCGGTATCAAAATAACAATAAAGCCATAATTTAACTGTATATTTCAGAGTTTTTGTAGATTATTATACAACTACGCTGTCAAAATGAAAATTACACGAACAAATGACCGCTTGTGTCAAAATCAAACGCTCCGATGTGATCGTTTTAAACAATCTGCGGCATTTTTAGGCCAACCATATTTCGATGTGGAAATCACAGAAAGACATGATACATTATGTCTAAATTGCATTTTGTTACGGATTTCAGACCTAAGGAAATGACGTTTTCAACCATTTTTTACATAAATCGCTGCGAATTTGTGAACGAATTTGAAAATTTAAATTGCGCGAGGTGCGCAATCCGTGGCATTTTTAGGCCAACCATATTTCGATGTGGAAATCAGAGAAAGACATGATAAATTATGTCTAAATTGCATTTTGTCACAGATTTCAGACCCAAGGAAATGGCGTTTACAAGCTAATTTTACATTAACCGCTGCGATTTTGTGAACGAATTCGAAAATTTAAATTGCGCGAGGTGCGCGAATCCGTGGCATTATTAGGCCAACCGAATTTGAATGTCGAAATCGAAGAAGGAATTCTGAAATATCGTCATATTTCTTTCTGTGATTGTCGTTTTAGAGTTGGCATTTCCAACATCGGATTTTACATGTAACGCCGTGCATTACGCGGCCAGCTTATATATGATGATGATATTAGAGAACGAAACGCGTATTAGCTCGAAATCCAGCACATATGCAATGTTCGCACGAAACAAGTGAGAAGATGTAAAGACCATCGCTTTGCAATATGCTAGGAATAAATCGAATATCGAAATTTGGTGTAGAGCAGGAAGTTAATTCGTTTGTCATTGTTTCATTTGTAAAGGTGGAGCCTCCTTTTAAAAGGGCGCGAAGCGGTGGTTGCGTTCACTGTGTAAGTGGACACCAAATAGGCAACACGCGGGCACAAGCTCCAGAAACTGCCACTTTTTAGTTTGTTCCGGCCGCAATAGGGCAGAAAACTGCCAAGCAGTCAGCGCGATGCTGCTGCCGATCGAATTCTGTGGTTATATTCAAATTCTAACGCGACTGGAAGATGATTTTTAGGAAATTCAAGCGTTGGTGTTGGGAAATCAATGACCATTGGCGATTTGAACGGACTGTCAATCAAACGCTGACCTTGTATAAACTCTGTTTGCAGGATTAGCAAAAGAAGCCAAAAGGTTGAGATCAGTTTGTGTAATTAATGGTATAGAAATCAAACATCATACTGGCCAAGTGTTTGACTGGGAGGAGAACTCCACTAATGCGAGAACCTGGGATTGAAAATTGCGGCTTTAAATGTTGACCTTGACCTGGCGTCGCAAGTCGGACGGCTATGCCAAACATAATAAGTTTCACATTAAATGAAAATTTCAGTCAGGCATATTTAATTACAAACGAGTTACTCTGCTTTGTTTCCGAAAGACTGCACATGGTCACCATGCTCTCCCCACCCCCACCCCCAACCCCCCGCATCCCAATAGAGCTGTTTATTGAGTTGCGTTTGCCAGAGTGGACAAAGTTTCAGGGTAACTACTGTTCGGCTAGATGCGTTCCTTATTCAGAATAAAATAATTGATAGGGGTTTAAAAACACGTAATTAATTTGCAGTTCTCTACAGCTCGATATTTTTTCATACTTTCTTTTTTCACTTTTCCCTGGATCAACTTGAAGAAGTGGCTTTATGTAACTATCATCGACTGACAGCCGTTCTAGATCCATAGCTGTCCTTGTGCCAGACTTTCAGATCAGCCTCAGGCTGAGTTAACAGCGGTTCAGCATAGACACTAACTTTGCAGTTTTATCAGAAAGTATCACAAGGGCACGAAGGAGCGCGCTTTTTACATGTAGACACCAGCTATTGAGGAAACTGTTGACAGTATAGGCGCGGATGGATGTTTTGTCTAAAATGTAACAGTCTCAGTGAGACGGGATTATCACTTAAATGTAACATTGTCGGGTCCAAACCAATATCTAAAATCGCATATCCGAAATAAGAGGCAGTGTATCAAATTGCAATATTCGATTTTGTTTCACGCATAAGACAGAACACGTCGCACAAGAGCAACTACTTCATGCGCAATATTGCTAGTCAACACTCGTAAATATCAATTTAAAGCCGATTCCACACAAATGTTTTTCTCTTTCAAAACTAGAAAGATGCCTGGCCGCCAAATGTATCGCGCACCTCGCGCAATTTAAATTTTCGAATTTGTTCACAAAATCGCAACGGTTTATGTAAAATTAGCTTGTAAACGTCATTTCCTTGGGTCTGAAATCTGTGACAAAATGCAATTTAGACATAATTTATCATGTCTTTCTCTGATTTCCACATCGAAATATGGTTGGCCTAATAATGCCACGGATTTGAATACATTTGAATACGGATTTGATACATTTGGCGGACAGGCATCTTTCTAGTTTTGAAAGAGAAAAACATTTGTGTGGAATCGGCTTTAAATTGATGTTTACGAGTGTTGACTAGCAATATTGCGCATGAAGTATTGTGCGACGTGTTCTGTCTTATGCGTGAAACAAAATCGAATATTGCAATTTGATACACTGCCCCTTATTTCGGATATGCGATTTTCGATATTGGTTTGGACCCGACAATGTTACATTTTTAGTGATAATCCCGTCTCACTCAGACTGATACATTTTAGACAAAACATCCGTCCGCGCCTACAATGTCAACGGTTTCCTCAATAACTGACCCCTAAAAGCGCGCTTCTTCCTGCCGTTATGATACTTTCTCATAAAACGGTAGTGTCTATGCTGCGACGCTGTTACTCGGCCTGAGGCTGATCTGAAAGTCTGGCACAAGGACAGCTATGGATCTAGAACAGCTGTCAGTCGATGATAGTTACATAAAGGCACTTCTTGATCCTGGGAAAAGTGAAAAAAAGAAAGCAAGAAAATACATCGGGCTCTAGAGAACTGCAAATCAACTACATGTCTATCAACCCCATCAATTAATTATTTTATTCTGAATAAGGAACGCATCTAGCAGAAAAGTAGTTACCCTGAAACTTTGTCTACTCTGGCACACGCAACTAATTAACAGCTCTATTTGGATGGGAGGGGGGCTGGAGGGTGCTGGTGACCGTGTACCGTCTCTGTTTCGGAAACAAAGCAAAGTAACTCGTTTGTAATTAAATATGCCTGACTGAAATGTTCATTTAATGTAAAGCTTATTACGTTTGGCATAGCAGTCCGACTTGTGACTCCAGGTCAAGGTCAACAATAAAATGAAAATTGACAAATGAAATTTCCTGTTGTACACCAAATTTCGATATTCGATTTATGCAAAGCATATTGTAAAACGCTGGTCTTTGCATCGTCTCACTTATTTCATGTTAACAATGCAGAGGTGCTGGATTTCGGGCCAATACGCGTTTAGTTCTCTAATATCATCATCAAATATAAGCTGGCTGTCGCTTTAATATACCAAATATGGCTTGTAATTGATGGCGAGATAAAAACGTGAGTCGTCCGTACACATTTCAACAGGTTGATGGTCACGATATAGCTTGTAGGTTTCGATCGGACATATGGCTTTCTTGTCCACGGCGAACATCTTGGGCGAATACGGACGATTGATGGCATATTGTCCGGAGCGGGTTTTGTTTTCGCGTTCATTAAATTCAACGTACTCTCTGCCCGAAGCTGTAACGTTTAATTTGATATCTCCCCTCAGCAATATCTTGTTTTCATCTGATGCTCGAAATCCCAATAGTTTGGTATTATTCCACCACGCTGTAAACATAAGCGATTCTGGTGAATGGTTACAGAGCACCCCTTTTCGCGCATTATCAAGATTTCATTGTCCGTTCGCTGGCACCGGATTTGTGACCTTTACCGTTTGCTTTCAGATCAGATCGTTTGGCTCGAATCGTCTCCTGAGATTTCGCAAATACTGCATCCCGACATATGGAAAATTTGTACCCGTTCTCCGATAAATACCTGTCGATGCCCCGTTGATAAGTTGTCAAAGTATTCGGTTCATATTCTGTCCAATCGCTTTGTCTCGCTCCAATGAAGAACTTTGACAGGTACAAATCCAAAGTTTCAGGTGACAAATTGAAAAATTCGGCATCAAAACCATCCTCCGTTGTTGCCAGAACCTTCATCAGTTGCCTAACTGCATTATTTGTTGTTTTGATGGTGTTCAATTTGCGCTGGTTGGTTATGAATGCATCAATTTCGCCCTGGGACACGGCAACGTAACGCTCGGTTGACGACATCGCTCGTATTGTCCAAAATTTTTCGGGGCAGACGATCATGTCCTCATTTTGGCGCCATTGAAATATGAAAGATACGAACAAAAATCGGTGCCAATATTTGCTCATTTTATTTCCTTCTCGGTGCTCTTGACCATTGCATTTCCAAATGCTTCACAACCCCCGTCATTTTCTTATGAGAATTTTTCTGATAAAACAGGTGTTCGTTGATAGGTTTAAATAGTTCCGACCATATACCCCTACTTCTGACGTCAGAAGTAGGGGTATACGGAAATTCTGTAAACGGTATTACCATACTGTGGTGTCATACTATAGGAATGACTGGGTCTATGTATGTGATATATATATATATATATATATATATATGTATATATGTATTCACAGACACATAGAAAAAAAACACATCTGAATACACATACATACATACATACATACATACATACATACATACATACATACATACATACATACATACATACATACATACATACATACATACATACATACATACATACATACATACATACATACATACATACATACATACATACATACATGCGTACATACATACATACATACATACATACATACATACATACATACATACGTGTATGTATGTATGTGTGTGTGATTTATTTTAAGATAACATCCGAGTTCAGAAATGACGAACATACTAATAAACTGGCGTTTTAATATAGCGCGATTTCCCCTGGATATATGAAATATGTATTTATCGGTGTTGCAAATGTTGTGTCATTTGTTCATTACCCAGTCTTCTTGGCTGCCTTCAGGTTGATGAATGGCACAGATTCACAGATTGTTCCGCGTTTTAATAATCCTTTCCATTCTTCCACATATAAAGCATTGTACCGACAACGTAACAGTAATGTGAACATGCAAAAGTTGTCTCGTGGTGTAATAAGTGAATATATATCATACCTGTATATTTAGGTTGCAGATAAAGTGACTTTTTATAATCAATGTATTTCATGCATGATATCTATATGCATCACTTAAACATAGCTGCTACTTATAAAGTTTACGATATTCATTGTTAACAAGCATGTTTCAACTTTCATCAATCGCCAACTTACCCTAGATACAGTATTTACATCGGTCGTAGAGGTCCTTGGCAACCTTTGAACAGAGTTCCGACGACCACCCCCTTTCAGACGTGAAAATCGTGGTACATTTTCGATATCGCACAATGGAAACATATGTGAGCTCTTATCTTGAGACAATTTCCTTTTATAACGTTTTACGCTAGAATTTTAGTATACTGCTAATATATATTAGCAATAATCAACCAGCCTAGCAATGGGTACACAACCCAGTTTTGACCACTTCACTCAATATGTATTCGCTATCGCTAGTGCATATATTTCGTGTACTAGTCAAAATCTCGTGGTATACCATCGCTCAGTGTGGTTTATTGATTAAAAAGTACACATAGGATACATAATTCCAGATGTAGGAGATTCTAATACATTCCAATAATTATTTTCTTAATGCAGAACCTGGGGCCATTCAATAAAGAGGAGGTTACAGCGGGTCAAAGTCAGGCAGTGACCGCGACGCCGTACGCCATTTACCGCGGGTACAAGCTAATAATTCTTGACTTCACTGTCGAAGAAAATAGACACGAGCATAAATACGACGAGAATTTACTTCAGCAAATATCAGGTGGCAAAGTTTATGGATCCAAGAAAAAGCCTTCAATTGGAAGCTTTGTGCAAAAGAAATTTCCTTTCTTTGGAAACTTTTCGCAAAGCAAATGGCTGTCAACTAGAAACTGTGCTGAGATTCAAGCAATCGTCTACGTAAGGCATCATGGAAGCGAATGTGACGAGTCATTACGAACCATTCTAGGAGAGTTCAGAAGGAAAGGTAAAATTAACTCATTTTGACGCCGAAAACAATTTCTCACCATTCATTTTTACTTTGATGATTAACTTAAAATACGATAGCGAATGTTTGTTCATCATTATAAACTCTTACTTTTACGGTAGTTGTATATTTGAAGGAAATGGTCAATACAATTTATGTAATCATAAAAGTTTGTACTTACCAATATACCTCTTGCTATATATATCGTTTTTCTTACAGCAGTTCAAATTCCAATTTTCCTATTTTATGAGTCTTCCGACCAATGTGGGAACTTGGCCGATGGGATATGTACAGATGAGGCAAAAAGCAACGTAGACAACAAAGAACAGCCTACAGAAAATGTAGCTGCTACAAGTGCAGGTGAAGCAGACGGCTGTACAGACAACAAAGAACAGCCGACAGAGAAAGTGGCTGATACAAGTGCAGGTGAAGCAGACGGCAACGCAGACAACAAAGAAGGGCCGACAGAGAATGTGGCTGCTACAATTGCAGGTGAAGCAGATGGCAACGCAGACAACAAAGAAGAGTCGACAGATAAAGTGGCTGCTACACGTGCAGGTGAAGCAGACGGCAACGCAGACAACAAAGAAGGGCCGACAGAGAAAGTGGCTGCTACGAGTGCAGGTGAAGCAAACGGCTGCACAGACAACAAAAAACAGCCTACAGAAAATGTAGTCGCTGCAAGTGCAGGTGAAGCAGACGGCAACGCAGACAACAAAGAAGGGCCGACAGAGAAAGTGGCTGCTACACGTGCAGGTGAAGCAGACGGCAACGCAGACAACAAAGAAGGGCCGACAGAGAAAGTGGCTGCTACAAGTGTAGGTGAAGCAGACGACTGTACAGACGAAAAAGAACAGCCTACAGAAAATGTAGCTGCTACACGTGCAGGTGAAGCAGACGGCAACGTAGACAAAAAAGAACGGCCGACAGAGAAAGTGGCTGCTACAAGTGCAGGTGAAGCAGACGGCAACGTAGACAAAAAAGAACGGCCGACAGGAAAAGTGGCTGCTACAAGTGCAGGTGAAGCAGACAACGCAGATAACAAAGAACAGCCGACGGAGAAAGTGGCTGATACACCTGTAGGTCATGTTAACGCAGATGATAACACGCAGCCAACGGAAAAAGTGTTTGCTGACGATTATAATAATTATTATGACTTTGTGTCGATGAATTTTACTTTCGTGTTACATGACGACCCCAAGTCTGATGAAAACTTGAGGACTTTATATGAAGTTCTTAACCTCTCGAAAAATTTCTTTGACAGTCATCGTACATAGAATGATTATAAAGTCGTGCTGAGATTTGAATCTGCTCACGTCTCCCTCTTTCCCCTCTATTGTGATTGAAAAGAACAACCTTGCTGACTTGATTGAAGCAATATATTGCAAATTGAGTTTTTCAACAATGGCAAGCCAAAGAGATTGGTTTTAATTTTATAGACTAAAACTAGACTTTGTAGAGTTTGAAAGTGAAAACTAATCAAGTGAATGCGACAAAGTAAAATATCAGTGGCTATCTTTTCTGACCGTGAAGTAGCGGGGTTATCATCGATAGATTCAGAAGTCTTTGACTCTGGAAGTAACTTGCTACCAATATAGCGTTAACAAAATACTTGCGCAGATGCACTTCCCAGACAGTTCACACCACACAAGCCCAGATGCCACGCTCTGTACAACTCACTGAGGAAGGCACAGAATCTTAGTCAAACAATAAGTGACATTAATGCATTAAACTTGCTGAAATGATTTTATTGTAAACAATTATCTACTTTAACCAAGTCTTCTTATACCTTCATTGTAACATTTAAAAAAGCTAAATTGTAATTTGTGCCAAGCAGATAGGTTTTATTTTAAGATTATCTTCACCCTGCTAGTAAAGTATCATTGTCAGAAGGTTTCTGATGCAAGTAAGTGGTCGTGAAGCAGTTTTTAAATATCTGTTTCTTCGTTGACTTCATGGATATTTTAATCGTGAACAAAACCAGAGATTGTTTTTTTTTGAGAAAGCACTATAATATTACGCCAGCTAAGTATAAAGATATAATCGTAGTTACCGTTCAGTTGGTTGGCTTTTATATTCAAGCGTTAGTTGTAAGATTATTTGACGAGGCATACGTGATGAGCGTCAAACACCAAAAATTGATAAATTTGATATATAATTTAACAGAATAGCGACGAAACAGACAAACAAACAGACAGGCACAAAGTTTCAGTGTCAAGTGTATAGTGCTTGCTCCACTTGGATATGTGAGGACCCGAATGTCGATATTTTAAGATCACGCACTGCCTCACATAAATGCAATTCAAGGCAGATATTAACACAAATGCTTTTCTATCGTCTTAAGGCGATGACTGAAATCTCACAAAAGGTTAAAGCTTGTGCTTCCCCCCCCCACCAAGTACGCATGGGAACAGTTACATTATTATGTTTATAAATTCATAGCCAAAACTACATTTCTTAGTTGATGCCGTGAGGTTTTGAACGTGCAAGCATGGAAGTCTTTTGTATAAAAAAGTTTAGGTTCTGCCATTGCAGAAACTATCTGCCTTCTAATAAGTGCTAAAATGATGAAGTGTCTTGAAATATGTTTACCTTATTATCATACAAATAGTCCGTTGATAATGGTCTTCGTAAGAGTTCAGTTCAGTTCAGGTGCACACATATGTGCACGTTTATTGCTTTTCAAGGCCTCCAGCCCATAAGCAAGGGGGTACAACAAAGAAATACAGGTGAGAAGTATACATACAGTGTTAAGTCATACAGTACAGTACAGTAAATACACTAGTTTCTCGTGAAAAAAAAGGAAAAAGAAAATCAATTCATAGTACTGAAAAAATCGTACTGAAAACTAAACTATGGCATTTCAGTATTTTTCATAACTGATTCTCTGAGTTTGAAAGCTTTATATACAAAGTTACATAGTGATAAGTTCATTGATGGATCCTTGTCACTCATAATTCTCAAAAACATTTGGAAGTGAGGATGGTTAATATCTTCTCGTGGAAAATATTGCTTTCTCAAATTCGCATATACAGGACACACAAGTAGAAAATGATACTCATCTTCTACATATTTGCCAGAGCATACCTTACAATGCCTTGCTGAAATATCTATGTTCTGATGCCTTCCTTCCTCTATCGCGAGAGGAAGAACAGAACATCGAAAGCAAGTAAAGACCTTCCGAACATTTCGTGTACAATTTGAATAGAGATACATTTCAGGTTCAAGGAGAGACTTGTACTGTGAATAAGTACGTAGTTTGCTTTTTGATGAACAGTAACCTTTCCATTGCTGTTTCAAAATATCTGCAATTCGTGTTTCAAATGTTAAAAAGAACAACTGTTTGTCACCTATCTCTTGAGATATCCATACATGGCCAAATCCATACGAAAATAGAATATGTTTGACTGACGTTGCCCATGTGTGTCGACCTAAACGGTCAAGATTGCACAGCATTAAATACGCTTGCCTAGGGAGTCTCCCTTGTGGCATTTCAGTGAGTTTTACCCAGTAACGGATACATCGTTTTAAGGTGTGAAAAAAGACTGGCAAACGCCCACACTCTCCAACTACAGCTTCATTGTCTGTACTATTAGGTACACCCGATAGCTTTTTACACCATGCTCGTTGAACTTTTTCAATGATGTCGTAAAATTGAAATCCCCATATCTCTGATCCATAACAAAGAATTGGTAAGATCATAGCATCAAATAACTTAAATGACATTCAAATGAAATGTATTCCAGTTTCCACCTGGCCACTTACAATAAATTCAGTGCCTTGTTAGCTTGTTGGCTAATGTATGTACAGCTTTAGACCAGGTGTTACGTGTAGAGAGTAGAACACCAAGGAAGATATTTGTAATACGATACAATATTGATTTCTATATTCCCAAAGTGCCATTTTTCCCTAAGAGCTTTATGGCCACCTTTGCAAAAAATAACAATTTTTGTCTTTTCCAGGTTAACTTTCATGCGCCATTTGGTACAATATTTATGAAGAATGTCAATTAAGAACTGTAAGTTTCGTACAGAATCAGAAAAAATTACAATATCATCTGCATACAGTAAGGAGAAAAGATCGAAAATATCTTGAGTTAACTGAATGCCCATTTGACCTGACTCCATAAACATGGAGTTTAATTCTTCGATGAATAGGCTGAACAATAAAGGGCTAAGAACACACCCCTGTCGTACACCAGCTGGACAATTAAAATATTCTGAAGTTAAAGTGCCAGCTCTGACACAAGACTTAATGTTATTGTACATGGAGTGAAGAATATTGAACATATTTCCCTTGACACCCAGAGTCATCAATTTGTACAATAAAGTGAATGGTTTACTCTATCAAATGCCTTTGAAAAATCTACGAATAAACAGTAAAACTTACCACGTCTGATACTTAAATACTTTTGGATTATAGCATGTAAAACAAAAACATTATCGACAGTACTGTGATTCTTTCTAAAGCCGGCTTGACAGTCTGAATAACATTTGTTGCGTTCGACCACTTAGTGAGTCTTTCATTTAAAATGGCTGTAAACATCTTACCCAGTGAGTTTAATAGGGAAATACCCCTATAATTATTCATATCACTTTTATCCCCCTTTTTGAGGAGGGGGATTACAATAGCAACGGACCATTCTGAAGGAAATATACCAGAGTTAAAAATGTAATTAAAAAGTTCTACGAGTACAGGAAGTAATATTTCTGAAGCATATTGATAAAATTCATTTGGGATTCCATCTGGACCTGGCGCTTTGCCAGTCTTCAACTTTTTCAAACACTGTAACACTTCAATATCAGAGATGGGATCATTCAGAATACTGCTAATGTCGTCAGTATCATTATCAACACCATAATCGTAAGTATCATTATTTTCACTAATAAACTGATCTATAGCTTCTTGTACAGTTGTAAGAAAATCCAAGTCTCCTGTTTCTAAATCATTACATTCCTTATACAATTCACTGAAATAACTGTACCATGACTGAATATTGATCTGGTCGGCACTATTGCCTTTACATTTCAATAAAGATTTCAAAATTGCCCAAAAATCACTAGAATTATTAATGGTAGCCTCATGAATCCTTTTTCGAATAGAATCCTGAAAGCGTTTCTTTGAAAGTTTACATGTCTGCTTAAAATGATTTCTAGCCACCTTATAGTGATTTAATGATTCTACAGTGGAATTATGCCTGAATAACTTTAGTTTGTCATGCGCACAACGCTTTGCTTTTTCACATGAGGAGTCAAACCAAGATGGTTGTTTTAACTGGTGAGTATTACGTGTTTTGTACTGTTGGCGGCCATCGACACCTGCTGTCTTAAGAGCGTCATTTAATTGAGATTGAGAGAGATTGAGATATCGTCTTCGTAGGAGAGGATTATGATATGCGCAGATATTACCATCGATATGTTTTGAAACGATATGAATATCGGATTAAACGAAACATATACTATATTATACTATACCACATTAAGTAGATGTTTTAAGTAGAAAAGTTACAAAGAAACACGCCATAATACTGTGTTTACACGAATTCCTTGGGTATGAAATTTTTGCGTCGAGCATGCATCTTAGTCACAGTATGTGTTACAAATTTTGTCTCTGTAAGCCCAAGGAGTTTGTTACGTTGATTCCCACCATACCACTCACCCTTTTCATAGCTCACAGTCAGTTAGATAAATAACAAAAACGCTGTGCATTTACGCACAAAGTTAAATAGGTTACACTGTGTACAGTGTCATTACAGAATTCCAGGGGTTGCCTGAATATGTGTTTGATCTTGTCCTTCTGGGGGCGAAATGTAAACAAAGTAAGCTTTTAAGAAATCGTATTTCCATTTTAATCATAAGTACAAAAGTCAAATATTAAGGAATACGTTTTAAAAACATATGAATACTAATGCTTGTGTCAAACATATTCTCAGAAAGCTCTGTTTTCATTATTTCTTCTCTGTGTTAATTTCTTTTTTAAGTATGTAATTTAAACTTGTCTACCGTTGTTTGAATATTTGTAAAGTCTGCAGTGGCCAATGGGGAGCTAATATTGTTTGATTGATTTGTAGAAGGATGGCAATTTATGCCAAGTTAATGTCTTGTATTCTTGTTTGTAGATGTAACACGTGTGCCCCAATACGTACTTTACACATGGCTGTTATATTGTTTGGGTTGAAAAAAGCGGGGTTTGTCTTTTTCGTAACTTTTTTAATATTTTATCTCAATACGTAACCAGTGGTCAATATCGACCCTCGTAAACACGCTCAGGAAGTCTCAGGACAGTAAGAAACACCGATTGTGTCTGAGCGAAATTCTCGCTACCCTACATTTCACGAGCGTGAGCTAAATATTAATTAGCATGCCGATTTGCTACATTGTAGACCATCCACAGGGAGCCACATGGCGCTATTTCATACCGTAGGCTCGTTAGTTTTCAAACATGGTCCTATTCCCAGTTTACAGCTCATTTTACAATAAGTGCCATTCAAAAAACTTGAGAATGTCTGAACTAGAATTCCATTTGGCCGATAAATAACAATATCCTCCATAAACGTCGACATGAAGTTGACTTCACGAGATCCAGGCATAACAATGTAAAATATTTATTGTAAATAAAATAGCATATTTAGAAGACGTTACAAGGGAGTTTGATGACAACAAGATAACATTCTGGTTTGAGATCAGTCATGAAATGCCTGTGTAAGATGCGTAGTTTTCCGTAATTTTGTATCCCAAAAGTCCAAGAAATGTGTTTCGCTTTCCCTTTGAAATTATGATGTAGTTTAATCATTTCAGTCCTGCCTGTCATCTTAGTTTTCCCCTTACGGGAGACATGAAAACTTCGTTTCCATCCCTCTGTCATTACTTGCGGCAAGACCGTTAGTCAGACCCGTCTCAAACCGATCTGAACGATTCTTCCGAGAAACTGACATAGCCCTTGCAACTTGATGCTACACCCGACATTCCAAAGAGGACAAAAGAGAATCATGATACATGATACGAGATCACCTGGGGCTAAGCATTCAGAAACCCGCAGTTTTTCGTCTCTTTTATCCCTTCTATGACCTATTAGTGGAGGTTTACCGTGAAAAAAAGTGAAATGTTTTTGTACCATTGAACGAAGTGACGGTTTAAACTTCAATTCTGACAGAAATTGACTAAGGTTATATACACTGCACTGTGATCGAATAGTGACGATGTCTTAATAACTGCATTGGAGACTTTAAAATTTGTAAGAAGGGAGGTGAAGATGGACGATGCATCGCGATCTTTTTAATCAGTTTTTGGTATATTGACTACGAAGCAACAAACCTGTTAAAAAAGTAAAACAGATCAGCGTAATTTGTCTCAAATTATATCAGGTGTTGATATATTTATAGCTTCGTCATCATGAACAAGCACAGCACCTCACACCCATTTATTCGCATTTTGCGAGTGTTGTGAACATTTGGCGTGATCGTTGCCAACGTCACAAGATTTCAATTCTACACAATGACCATCGTTTTTAAGTTTCAATTGCGATATCCACTTAATAACAGTGATTTGTTTAAACATTCTCACTATACTCTCTTTCCAAAATCGTGAATCATGTGTGTCACTCTTGTTTTCTGTAACAGACGCAGTGATTTGTTTGTAGGCATGAAAGTCAACACTCAACTGTTGGGCTTAATAATTTAGTTTTAACATACAGCAAATAGAAGTGCTTGGTTCGGGAAACATTTCAGAACTAATTTTATATATTAACTACTCACTGTATTTCCTGTCACTATCATAATTCATGACCATTCACCAAGTTGTTATGTGTTTGCTGTTTAATACTTGTGCCAGTGAAAACAGCCGCAAATCGAGGTCAAGAAGTTAAGATCAAAAGCAACGTTGCAGCCTCAGAAAATTTCGCCATGGTCAGTTTTTGAAACGGGTGAAACAACCTCTTCACAATATGACGAATGTTGGTCGAGGTTTTCGAAATGGCTACGAGTGTCTGTTTATGATTTTTCTTGAAAGGACACTGGTGCCAAAGATAAATTGCTGTGTAGATTGTAAGTCGCCTATGGGTTGATTAGTCGTGCAGCATTTGCTACTTTACCTGTCTTTCTCAAAGCCTTATTCGGAGACGCAATCTTTTAGTATCACGACAAACGTTCGAAAAAAACCAGCTGTACTTAACCTATCTATTTTTTCATTACCTTCCCGGTAAGAAAACTTTTTTCACAAACGCAGAGTTATCTCCTTGTAGAAGACTATTATCAAAGATTTTAAAATATCCCACTATCCCATATAGGTTCTGTTTTAGAAAATGGTGTTTGCATTACTAGTGAACTGATAGAAAGGTTGGCTACATACCTAGCCATAACAACTAGCGCTAATCCCAGCGACTTGCTAAATTACTGCCGATTAATGTGAAACGCTATATTGTCCACTACTTTTCATACTAGATAGTCACATGATGTTATCTTTCACTAACCAACAGAATGACATCGTCTTTTCTTATCTATTGTTAGCCGTTTTGACCATGCAGCGGAAGTGATACTTAATCCCTACACATCTCTTAGCTGACAGTAAAACAAGAAAACAGACACATTAAAAACTTTTCACTGACTACTGTGAAATTTTGAACGATTGAACGAAGTCGACAAACTGCATTGTATTACAGTGGCGTTATGTCTATGCCAGGGGTGAATTTGAGGTCAAAGGTAAGAAAGCCTTCACGGAAGTGTCTAGCCCTTCTGTTGATCATATCCGATAACAATAGTGCTTTGCAAAGTTCGTACCTCGTACGACAAAAGCGTGAGGTCATCTTACATGTATTGTACTCGCGTACTTTTGTTAAAAATTAAACCAAAATACCGTGGAAGAAGGGGCTTTTTTTGACGAGGCCATTAACGAAAGATGTAGGTTTTGACGAATGAGTTTTGAGTTGTTACCCCACAGACAGGTAGGCTAAATGCTGAGTTATTAACAATTGTACCGAGCGCACCATTATCTCATTTATAACTTGAAAGGTTATCGGTGCATTGTGTCATCGATGATCGAAAAGCCCACAAGTGCCTGCGGTTTAGGTGCCTATGTCGTCATTGGAAATTACCGGTGCCGTCTGAAGAGATGTGGTCTGGACAAACGTAGGCATAACAAATGCAATTGTAGACCAGGTAAGCAATACATTCTGTTTCTCAGTTCACCGTTCTGAGTTTTGCCTTTGCTCTGTACGGCAGAGATTGTGTTTGAACTTCGTGCTCTGCATGAAACACGGTGTCCTGTTGTACACTCCGAACTACCCCACAACCACTAACAAAACCGTTCTATGGAAAACTATAGTCTTCAGTTTATCTACACAGCCTTAGGATACACGCATATCGCACACTAAGGTCGACTGGGTAATTTATCTTGACATTATCACACGTAACTTCACCATGACAAAAAGGTGAACACGGAACGTTTAAGAACGTCGTCTAAAAGCTTAAAAATAGATTATTATTTTTTTCACAAACAGAACAAGGCAGAAATGTATTGACTTCAAAAAGTTAGATAGAGAATGACTCATAAGCTGATTCCTCATTCGTGTTTTGTAAATATCAATAGGTTCAACTGAATTGTGCGACAATTGTTACCTTGATACTGTTAACGAATGAGTGCTTTCGTTTTGTGTTTGTCTGACATATTTCAATGTGTTTGTGTCACCGGGGTTAAAGGTTCTGACCTTTGTGCTTTGACGCTTTTACAGAATCATCCCTATGGCAACGAATAGCATTGTTCGGCGAAAAGTGGTGTCACTGTTGTCAAGGTAAAGATCGACGAACGCTCTTCGCGTTCGGATTACATGGCCATGACCAGCCAATTTCTACTTCCATTGTGTACATTCCACATGCCGCCTTTATAACCCCATAGCACTGGGCACGCGCAGTTTTTTTCTGCCCAGTATATCGGCCACAATTGAAAGCACAACAGCTATGGCGCTTACATTGTAATGTCTTCAATTTATGCTCGCTCACACCTTTCAAATCACGACAAATAAATTAACAGTAATCTTTCAGTATTTTGGAGTGAGTACGGTGTAATCGTATATCACCGCCATGTCTAGAAGTTGTAATTGCTTTCGTCTTTATTGCTGTTACTGTGTTTCAGACGCTGTTTCTATCGTAATATCTTCAAGTTGTCATTTTGAGCATACGCTTACATATATGCATCTTTAAAAACAACTTTACACAATGCATCTCAGTGCTAAAAAATCATTTGTGGCCAGCTACTTCACTAAAGAAACTCGTGCACGAGTTTTAAAAGCAAAAAGCAAATTAATTTTTATGTCATTCGTATATTCGCCAAATTGTCGTAACTTTGATGTCAGAAAACTCGTCAGACATTTTAGATTTGTATGGAATTTGACATGTGTATGAATGGAAAGGACAAAGATACTTAAAATGTGTAATTTGCCGTATCAATATTGGATGTTGCAGTGAGTTATTCCCGTTTTAAGATTTCAAAGTGAAAGCGCACGTTAACACGACTATCAACATTTTTACGATTTAAAAGTGAAAGCGCTCGTAAACACGACTGTCAACAACGAACAGACTGCGTAGCTGTGATTTCAATTGTCAGCATACTGTGGAATTAAGCAACAATTCAGTATAACATCGTAAAGTTTTCTTTTCTTTCCGTTTATTTCGCATTTGTATCGTCCTGATAATGCAAATAACAGGTGACGCAAGTCATATTTTTATCAAATATAGACTGACTTCCTCAAGTGCTGTAGCTCTTGGCACGAACTCTCGACACAGGGTCACAGGCCACGCGCAAAGACTACAGGTCATTTCAACCAGCTCTGCCTCGAAGACCGAACGCTGCAAACCGACAGTAAGTCAGACCATGGTCGATAATTTATCCGTGATGCCAAACTTTGCTCTGTAACCCCTATTTTTATTCTTTATTATGACAGAGAATGGTCAACCTTTAAAGTTTCCCTGGGAAGGCCTAGGTTTGATCAACAGTCTAAAACTTTCTGTTTAACTTTCTGTTTAAAGGCATGTACAACATGTATCACATTAAAAAGATTTTTTAATGCTGTTCCATGTGCATATAACCCGTTGATACATGTACAGCGTATCTCTTACATATATATACATGCATCTCTATATACATATATCTCTTCTATTTCCTATCTAATTCTCAGATCATGGCATATTCCAAAATAAAAACCTTCGTTCCCCTTGTAATGGAAACCACCGGTTTGCCCGGCGACGACGGGTCCCTTCCTGACGTCATCGAATTGGCGCTCATTGCCGTAACGAGAGACCAGATTGAAAGTAGGCCACTTCCTATTGGCCAACAACCGAGACTAACGAACCGTCTCTTGCTGTGCATGTCCCCCATGAAGACCATCGAAGACGCTGCAAAAGAGCTCCACAAGGTGGACGGATCAGACCTATCGTCCTTTAAGCCTATGGATGTAGACGTGTACAATGCAATCAAGTCATTTCTGAACCGCCTTCCAAAGCCTGTCTGCCTTGTGGCACACAACGGTAATCAGTTCCACTTCCCTATTTTGCGTCATGAATTGTCTAAGGTGTCAGGTGACATGCCCGAAGTCAGAGCCATCGATTCCAAGGAGTTTTTCATGCAGACGAGAGAAGAACCGTCTTACAGGCTGCGAAGCCTCGCTGACAAGTATCTTGAAAAACAGCAAACTTGGCAGGCTGAAAAAGATGCAGAAATATTGATGGAGCTGGTATTTTTTCATCTGTGGAAGAACGATTTCACTGAATGGGCCGATGCAAATTCAAAAGATTGTTAGATATCAGCCAAATATACATACATACATACATACATACATACATACATACATACATACATACATACATACATACATACAGACAGACAGACAGACAGACAGACAGACAGACAGACAGACAGATACAGACACAGACAGGCACACAGAGAGATATAGTCACAGACAGGCACACAGAAAGATATAGACACACACAGATATAGACACAGACATACAGGGAAATAGAGAGACAGGCAGACAGAGAGAAAGATAGACAAACAGGGGAAAGGGTAACTATGTAGGCCTAAAGCCAGACGTACAACAATTATAATTAAATACGGATAGTTTTCAATCGGATTCGAACCCACAACATACGGCATCAGTCGCCTAGCTGAGAGGCCAGAGACAGAACCACTCGGCTAAATCTCCACTCCCAAAAATTCTGCAAAGCGTTAATCCAGAATGCACTCATTTTCAAATTACATGATTACGTACAGACAGGGTTTGATAAAACTTATTTACATTTGAAAAACATTTACATTCTCAATAGAAATTGCTGATCTATACGGGTTAATCACCGCTGCAATTTAAATTTCTATTTAATCCCTTATAGCAACTATCTAATATTTTGTGGGACCTTGTAGGGTGCATGAACATTTTGTAAAACCTCTGTGTGAAAAGAATATGCTTTAAGCCAGCATTCATGCACCAATAATTCATTCTAAATAAATTGTAGTAGACATTATGATATTAGTGTACGGGGAGTATCACACTTTATTTGACACTGTGTCTCAGTATATTCAGAGTCAAAATGCATTGTTAGCATACATAAATGCGAAGAGTGCCAAATTTATAATTCGATAATTGGATATTTTACGAGCAAAACCATCGTCAGGTATACATCACAACTCACTAAACCAGGGTCTCCATTTATATTGTAAATCTTCATCATTCTTCCGATTTGGTCTCCAAAAGAAATATATATTCTTGATCTGCCTGAACATAACATTAAATGGAATGGTCCGCGAGTCTTATTGAAATGTATTCAAGAAAATATGAAATGTACTAGCACTAAAAATATGATGTAAAATCTGACCGTGATAAAAAATGAAATCAGGTGTGAGCCCCCATATAAAATATATGTTGTCACCTGATCGGGGTAAAGTTAAAGTTCCAGCGGTGATGTAGGACCACTTTGGTAGTCTCATAGCCATTAGTCTGCTCCACAAAGTACTACGAAATGAAGCGTGTGGTGGAAATAGCGAATTACAAACCTAAAAAGCTCTCCTTTTTTTAACCAGTCGTCACTTCAGTAATACTTTTCCCAAAATTCAGTCACGAGGCAAAACAAAATGTTGTTATGCAAAACTATTTACTTCTTTATTCGCTCAAGTTCTATATTAGTAAATACGTCTAAATAATGTCAATAATATGAATGTTAAAAAAGTATGATTATTACTATAGCATTATTAATCATCGGCGGTATTTTCATACGATTTAACTCACTTATACTTTCATTAGTTTTCATAGGAAGTAATAGCATGCACATTAAACACCCTTTGGCAACAGACTAGTAACTTTTTTCTTGGTAATATAGTATTTGTAATTCTACAGGAACTAATTTTAGACAATTTGGTGATAGCGGAGCAAAACGAATGTCAGCCATTGTACACTGTTTTTCGCCACAAGAATTCTCGGTAAACGAGTAATATTTCCAAGTTCGTGCAGCCTTTAACTATTTACTGAAATTTGTGCGATATCTTTTAGTTTACGCTGTAATTCTGTCAGATTGTTTTGCAAGTGTAAAATGCAAATGTAAAAATGTAAATAAATGTAAAGCATAAATGTAAATAAATATCATGAAACATTCAACCGTGGTTTCGTTTTGTGCTTGTTACGTCTCCATATACCTTACATACTACCTAAAATTAGCAATACTCGTGGTAGAGCAATTGAAATGAGCTTTCACAGTACTTTGCTAACAGGTAATTATGTTTGTTCGACAAAGCAAATACTTTTTGTCCTTCTTCTCTGTGAGGTATGTTGAAATACAAATTATTAACTTCACAAACACAGCGCAATGTGTATAATATATGATCCAAATTGGTGCAAATCAATTCTAGAGCGCGCGGACTAGGTTTCAGTTGTCAACAATAACATCGGAGAATACATACATCGTGACTGTATTTACATGTTTCATCTAAGGGAAGAGCAAGAAACTCTACCTAACAAACTTAACAGAAATACTGAGGGAAAAACACATCAGAAGTTACAGTCGTCATGAACGTATAAGTACGAATCATTCAACTTTGCCGAGTTGTGATGCCTCGTGTCTGTACATGAACAAGGGAGATGAAAGTGTTGCCAGTGCAAGTCACGTGGGAAGGTAGGTCAAATCGTTGTGGAGGCCGTGGACCATACACCGATAATTCAGGCACGCACAGAGCAAACGAATCACACTGCGTTTAAGATAGAACGCACCTCGGGGACAGACATTCGGACTCTCAAACTTTTACAATTCTCTTCTGATATACCACATGTGGGGGTTCATTTTAAAGCTCTTGGTAAAAGAAAACTTTTTACCGGCTTAATTTTTCGAAAATCAAAAATTTTTATTTTTCTCCATAGAGTTAACACAGGGAGGGCGGCCATTTTGAATTTCTAATATCGGTAAATCTTTGGTTATTTGTTTCTCTAGTACCGAAATTTGCATGGTGACCCCCTATTTTTATTCTTGATTTTGAAAGAGAATGATTGAAAGATTCCTTGAGGAAAGTTAGAGCAAAAGTTTAAGTCTTTCACTTTCGAGGTGCATACTACCTTAAGGAGGCAGTGGGTTTACTTCAGATTTCGATAATTGTAGCAAAGTTCGCAATAAAACGTATATTGAATATATGCAATTACGCTTTGGTTTGCGTTTTGAAAATGTTTCCTTAAACAACATGTCATAAGTTTAAAATTTTCAAAACTCAAACAACTGTTGAATATTATTACAATTTCTTCGTCGGATTTTTTTTTGCTTAAAATATTAAGTTTACAAATTTTCTCGCAAAAATTCCTGAGAGGAAGAGAAAATTCTACAATCAAGGAAACCATATGGTACCATTCATTTAGCATGAAATGCCGGTGATTGCAATGGATTATGGGTTTTGTTTGTTTTTATTTCGTCGACTACGACAATAACAATAATATTGCGGCGACGAATGCGTTGTCACGTATCACCTGGGGAACGTTAAATATTAAACAAAAAGATAATAAATTACCATTGTATCAGGGATTTCCAGACACACCTATATGCTGTAATTGTTCATTAAACCAAAAGGGTTATAAGTGCATCGTGTTATCACAATTCAAACAAACCAATGCGTCATTTGTGTTTCAGTAAACTTCGGCGTAACATATTACATAGTATCCCACGTCTCTACAACAGGTAAGCGTTCCCATTTTTGGCATCTCGTTAACATTTTTACTTCCTGACTGTACAACAATATGGAACGGATGGTTGGTTTGAAATTTTGCTTGAACTAGGGGATGAACGTTCTATGTAGTTTTCATCGCTTTTGTATTTTGTGGCCTTTACCCGCACCTCACCCCCTCAAAAAATGCTTTATTTTTGAGGGGAACACAACAAAGTATACATCTTGTCAATATACCGATATGCGTTCTCAGATGTGTATGGGGTTTATCTAATTTCCGTTCTTGCCAGCAAGAGTTTTTTATGCTCCAAGAACCTACGCAAAAATCAATTCACGGTTATGTGAGTAGCTGTTACCGTGAAGAGGCATGTAATTTAGGATGATGCTAACTTCTTACAGAACGTTTTTATTATATGTTTGATAAGTACTGAAACAATTATCTCCCGATTATAATTGAGCAGTATCTATATCATCAAACTTTTATTAATATTGTCGACCGATCGCAAAATCAAAATCAAATGGTCGTGGCTCTCTATCAGATGAGGAATTACAGTACTTCTGCAATTAATGGGTGTTTCTCAAAAACGAAAATCCAAGTCTTAATTTTGGCATAGATAAGCTACATCGTAGTTGATAATTTCAACTTCTGCTCTCAGTTCTCAGTGCTTTGTGAAATAAAGTGATCAAAACTTCCACAAAGCCCTGCGTCAGAAATGTTCCTGTCTCAGTGGATTTTGGTGTAATATGTTCATTTCTTCAGAACAGGTAAGTCAAACTCGGCTTCTATTTCCGGGTCACAATTTGTGGCATCCCACTTATACGTTTTTACTTCACAATTACAACAATAGTGAAAGGATGTTCCCTTTGAATTTTAGCATGGGCTAGTAGATGAAGTTCAAAGTTTTCATCGCTTGTTGTGTGTTTCTTGACGTGTCAGTGTCCCTACAGTAAAATGCTTAATTTATAATCGCCACGCCACCCGTTTTTAGCTTGTCAACATACCGTACCAGTATGTGCCCCAGGCGTTCACGGTATACCTATTTAACTTGGCAAGCAAATTACATCATGTAAATAAAATTATACGGAACAGAGAATATTTACAGAACTTTTCAACATTTATACAGGGCACTTATTTCCAATCAGCCGAACAGGGCATTTCTTATTACATGTTAGCGGCGTACTAAAAACTGTAATGTATCTTACGATAATTATTAAGCATTATCAATACCATTGCAGTATCGTAAATACTATAGACTTGTATCAAAATTCAAATCCAGGCGGTGGTGCGTTTTTTTTCAGGTACATAATGATAGAAAATGGTGTAAAATCTGTAATTAATGGACATCTTTCTTTCTCAACAAGAAATGAAATCTTAAAATTGCTAGGGAATTATCACTAACTTCAACTTGTGCTTTTTAATTTTTCTTGAATCTGTAGAAAAAGTCATAGTCTTGTTCATGTTGTGTGTGTTTCTTTGTCTATGTCTGTTATTTTCTACTTTGTTTGTATTGTTTTCGGATGTGGAAGGCCATATAGATTTCGATGTCTGTACTTCGAGCCCCTTACAGACTTAACACAATGGCGACGAATGGCAGAGTCCGGCGAAGCGTGGTGTCACTGCTATCAAGGTAATAAGTAACGCACACTTGTTGCGTTCAATATTAAAGCAATTAGCCATCGCGTAGGTTATAGATGACACCAGCTTAATTAGTATAAATAAACAAATATGCTCACCACGTTTACCCGTATTTACACATGGAAATAACGAATGCGAAATTGCATTCTATTGTTTTTAAGGTAGTAAGGTAGTATGCGCCTCCCAAGTGAAAGACTCATACTTTTGCTCAAACTTTCCTCGATGAATCTTTCAACCATACGCTTACCAAATCAAGAAGAACATTTTGGAGTCACAGTGCAAAGTTTAGTACCAGAAAAACAAATAACCCGACATTTACCAATATTTGAAATTCAGAATGGCCGCTGTTCCTGTGTTGCTCTATGGGCAAAATTAAATTTTCGATTTTCGAAAAACTAGGACGGTGAAAATTTTATCATTCAGAGAGCGTTTGAATAAGCACCCAAAAGTGCTGTATCAGATAAGAATTGTAGAAAATTTATGATAATCTGAATTTCTGACCCCGAGGCGCATTCTTCCCTAAATCCGGACTCTCATCTAACCAACGCGTCTCAAAAATAACATTTTCAGTATTTCTTATTTATGTGTGATGAAAATCACAATTATTTCATCGCGTTTCGATGCCGGCAGCAGTAAAACCACCATTTCTAAATATACAAGATTAATTGAATTCATAAAAAAATATATGGTTTGCTCAATCCTGTGACGACTTAGAGATACGCTTAGGGATATTGTTTGCTTTAAAAAAATTAATAACATTATGAAAATATTTGGATTGACTATTGACGGCTTTTACGAAGTTACACGTACTAGAAACACTATTATATTATTGACATATTATAAAGAGTAGATAAGGTGGGCAAAGACGTAGTTTTTACATTTTTCTACTCCCAATATGCTTGTTGCTAAAAACTGAAAAAGAATGAAAAAACTCACTGTAAAATTGAAAATACATGTAATGCGACGGTGTGTACGGCTATGTACGAACAGCGGAGTCATATTGCATTCTGATTTTAGTGGCTTTGTAAATGAGGTGTGACTATATTTGCGGTTGTCTCCAAATTAATACTTATTCAAAGGAGGGAGCTCCGACATTATTCATTGTAGATTCTGTTGGATAGATTTATCTCCTTGTGCTTACAATGCAAATAGTAGAGCTGATATAACGCTCTTTGCCATGTTACGTTTGTTTATCTTGACAGAATGATCTCGTCACGTACCGAAACTCTTGCAACCAAGTATAGATACGGGGTCATTGCTCATGCGCAGATTCGACAGTTCACAGGTGTCACAGGTGGAGATATCTTTACATCACGCGCTGTCTCACGTACAACAAAATGCCAGAAATTTGAGGTGGGTTTATCTTAAAGTGGACAACCTCGATCCGAGGATTTGAGCGCGTTCATGAGCTAACCTGCCTTCGATTGTCTTATACCAACAAAAGTTCATATTGACTATATTTTGTTTTTGTTAGTTAGCACACCTAGATGTTGAAAACATTTTGAATTCACTGGCAATCACTGCGAACTAGACTAGTGACCATAGACCACAATCATTTGATACAGGAGGGCGTGGAATATTTATATTTTTCACAAAAGAAAACTATGCGCAATGCATTCCAATGTTACTTATTGTTGCACTCGCTAAACAATTGTGTTTTAAGTCTGTAAATGACCCGTTTTAGTGTCTGAAGGTAGAACAGAAGGAGCCTAGCGGAAAGGTATTCGGACTCTCAAATTTTCGTAGGACGTTGTGCTTTACCTTTTGAAGGGGCTCATTTTGAAGCTCATTAAACAACTAACGTTTTCACAGGCTTACGTTTGTGAAACATGAAAACTTACATTTTCCCGTATAGATTGAACAAAGGGGTACGAGTGGCGACCATTTTGGATTTTTGGAAATTTTTTTCTATAGTACCAAATTTTCCACGGGTGACCCCTGATTTTTATTCTTGATGTCAAAAAGGAATGTTTTAGAGTTTCATCAACGAGTAAAGTTCGGCCAAAATTCTAGGCGCGAACGAGATTAGGAGGGGAAAAGAGTGACGTCACATATGCGCCAGCCTGTGTATTCTTTTACACCAGCTTAATATCATTTATGGAGGAAGTAGATAATTGAGAACGTTATCCTTTTGCTGAACCTGCTTTCTTAGCATTTGATTTAGTAATTTACAAAACACCCATTTAGTTTAAATATACTTCCACTAACAAACAACTTCCATTGATGGTCGAAATAAATTAACATTTTGCTTGTATTACCTATGGAGTCTCGGGGACTTTAGTAACCTTTTAAAAGCATAACATTTAACCTTATTGGACGTAGTACATATAATCAAATGCCTAGAAATATCTGCCATGTACCCTGTGCCATGAGAGGTCACGAGTTTGAAAATTTTCTGGCTATAAAAAGATGACTAAAAAAACATTGCGATCAGTGTCTAAAATGTGACAATGGACCCTCGACGGTCTATACCTAGGTACAGGACAACGAACACAGCTGGTCACACACCCATGTTCTCAGGCTGTCTGTATTTAATTATTTATGGTTATTAAGTTTGGTTAAGGAAAGGTGGGTTAGAAGTAGATTAACTAAGGAAAAAGATTACATAAATTTAGTGTTTAGTAATCAGCATGCATTATTATCACTAAAGATACGTTTCATTTATTTCTCTACCCTGCTGCAGACCAATAATGAACACGAATGTATCAAGACGTTTGTTCCTCTCGTCATGGAAACAACCGGATTGCCCGGCATCGGTGGGTCCCGTCCTGACGTCATCGAATTGGCTCTCATTGCCGTAACGAGAGACCATATTGAACGCAGAGAAACTCCTATTGGTCAACAACCCCGCGTGACTAATCGCCTCCTGCTTTGTATATCTCCCACGAAGCCCATCAGGGTTGTTGCCAAACGGCTCCACAGGATAGAAAAGTCTGATCTCGCGGCCCATAAAGTCATGGATGAAGACGTGTACTGTATAGTAAGATCGTTTCTTAACCGTCTTCAAAAGCCTGTCTGCCTGGTGGCGCACAACGGCAAGCTATTTCACTTCCCCAATTTGCGTCATGAATTTTCGAAGGTCTCAGGAGAAATTCCTGAAGTCAAAATCATCGATTCACTAGAGTTTTTCAGGAAAAGGAATGATGAACCATCTTACAGACTGAAAAGCCTGGCTGACAAGTATCTTGGAAAAGAGCAAACTTGGCACGCTGAAAAAGATGCAGAAATATTGCTTGAACTGTTATTTTATCATCTTTGGAAATACGATTTTATTAAGTGGGCCGATTTAAATTCGATTACTTGGTAGATATCGTAAATAACAGTGACGCCATTTTAAATCTTAAAGCAACTGCAAAATAAATTATTATTATTATTATTATTATTATTATTATTATTATTATTATTATTATTATTATTCTGTCTTTGATTTATAAATGAACTGTAAATCAGGCTTGTGTATCGTTTAAGCATTATCTTGCTAGGGATAACTAAAATCCAATTCAAAGTGAGCGGTTTTGTACGATGTAATAAAGTTACTTATAAGTGTATTGAGGTGAAACAAATGTTCAACATGGTCATTTAGGCGTCCATCTTCATGCTTAAGCCTTTGCAAAAATTGTTAACCTCGTGGTGGTGGCACTTCGTATACTGGTAACCATTTTCATTCAGTAAGTTTTGCAAAGAGATAAATGTGAAAAATAGGCAATGAATTATGGGATTACTACTGAACACAGATTAAATTTGACGTTGAAGCAGCGACGTAAAAAGCGATGAAGCACCGTGATATGAACAGCATAAGGTCAGGAATTGTTACTCGACTTGATGTAGCAACTTTTAAATTTGTCTAATACGTGATGCCATTTGGAGGCACCTTACTTACTTACTTACTTACTTACTTACTTACTTACTTACTTACTTACTTACTTACTTACTTACTTACTTACTTACTTACTTACTTACTTACTTACTTACTTACTAACTTACCTATTTACTTACATACATACATACTTACTTTACTTTCTTGCTGGCTTATTTACTTACTTACTTACTTACTTACTTACTTATTTACTTACTTACTTACTATTTGTGTTATGATTCTGGAAAATCTTAGATTCGTCGAATCTTGGATACAGAGTACAAGGGTCCCTTTGTAGGTATACTTTATAAAGTCTCTCGTATACGTATATGTCTTCGCTACAATTTAAAAAATTGTAAAGATCATTGTTGCATCTAGCAATGTACAGTATTTTGAAAAAAAAATGGCATGGAACGGAAGGGATTTCGGCAAAAACTTTTATTTAAATTTCACTTGTTTCTCTTATCTTCTCTCACCAGAAAGAGACTTGCCAATGGATAGTCAACTTTGACCCAATGTATTGATTTGCACAAAACTTTAGACCTGCTTGACAGGCACGCCTTGTCTTGTATAAATTTTTGCCAGATGTTGTGGAGTTTTGTTCTATTTTGTCTTAAACTTTTCTGTAGGTGGCTGCCAGCTGGCACTGTTGACGAGAATAAAATAAAATAAAATTTAATAAAATAAATAAATAAATAAATATTTTTCTGTTCCATGGGGAGTTCGCCAAGGAGACAATTAAGAGTGGTCTTTACTTGCTCTCTTTGTAAACAATCTTGCGGCAGAGTTAAAATCATCATGTTTGGGTAACATTGTAATGGAACGTATCGATACTCTATGAGAAATGATCTCTGACAATAAAAACGATATGCCATTAACAGACCATTAAAAAGAAAGGTTTAGCTCCAGGGATCTGTTGAAGTTTCAGAATATAGTCTCCTTGTCTTCCATGTCTCTACAAGTACAGCATTGCCCAGTTGTTGCATAACGAGCGATCGAAACCTACAACTTTCTAAATTTTATGAATTAGGACCTGTGAAGGAAAGGCGATGAACGCTTCCAAAGAAATATTCTGTTCCATTAAGATGGATATGATGTATAAGCAAAACTACTGTCATTTCCTTTATAATTGCTCCTGTTGACAAGAAATGGAATAAAAAGTAATGGTTTAGAAATACGACATACAATTTCAGATTGTGCAGTTCAGTTAGCAAAAGAGTTAGCCAAATAATGTTGAGCGCTACGATATAGTAGTGACTTCCTGGAAACTTAGTCAACAATAGAGCATACATTAACACCAAATCAGGAATTTGGTTTTGATTCTGGCGTGTCAAACAAGGAGGCCTTCTACAGTTTCAATCTGGGACATTGAGTTCTGTCTCCAAGAAGATATTGAAGTATATCAAAAGTTTCTGCAGTTTTTAAAACGTATGGATCTTACATATACAGTGAGGAGTGAGGGGAATTCAATAGAAATGTCATATTGGGCCTTCCAAAAGGGGTCAAGGCCATAGGAAGGGTTTTACAGATATGTACCGCAAATGTGACACCCACTTGCCGCCCGTGGATTTTGAAAAAAGTTGATAAAATGTAAACTTTTTTACTTCAAGCACTATTGTGGCCCACATTTTGTCTAGGAAATGTTGAGTTTCGACACCCATATTTTAGCAAGAATCTGTTTTGTGGTTCGAATTGACCAGGTGAACCTGTACCTCATTCGGGGATGATTGGGTAGCGGAGGCTTCGGAGTGGGTACAGCGCCCCCGTGCTTCACATGCCGAGTACGGTATTTTAGTGAACGGACGGGCATTTGTATACTAAAGACTTCGTGTTCAGGTCAACTTAGCGCCCACTACTACAAAATCACCTTTGAAAGACCTCACGGCCGTAGGCGGGAATATTTCACGATTTCCTGTTTTATACTTAAGGTAAGTTGTCCCACATTAATTGATTTCTACATTCTTCATTAGTACCGCCTATATGCAAATGACGACTCATTTGGTGGCGAATTCCAGGTATTTTGTGCAGTCTATTGGTAAATTTCACAGACGCCATTTTGTATGAATTGGCAGAAATTGCTTCGACAGAGAGGGCTAAGCCTCGTAATATCCCTAATTCCAGGTATTCTGTGCAGTCTAGGGTTGACGTATATATGTGAAAATACAAAGTATGGTTTGACTATACCTCTGTCCTCTACCGAGCAAACGTACATTTTCTCTGTTGATTCTATGGTCTGTATAGTACTGCAAAGATCCATCGACGGTTGTTTAAGCGCCAGAGTGCATAGTTGGCTGGACATAAATACGTACATTCGAACTAAAAATCGTACTGTAGTGCACAGCATTGACACAATGAGAATCGGGGATGATTAAAGGTCCTAGCCGGTAAGTCAGTAACTGTTCTAAATTGTCCTCAAATTTGTTAAATCTCGCTTTGTTGATGGCCCCTCCTCCCTTAGTACGTCTGTTTACAGTTCAACGGGAGAGTCACGAGTAAACTTTACTCAATAATTACCAACCTATAAATTCAAATTGCCGATTATTTATGCTTTATAACCTCATGGCAAAGGCAGCATGGTAACTGGGTACAAAGAACTAGGTCATCTTTATTCAAATTATGCACGTGACCTACGGTTTTACCATTTTTGTGCACCCTTCGTCAACATGTAATTAACTACATCCTCGACCGCTTATACTCTTTCGATTTTGCTCTACCTGTTTTACCAATCCGGCCATTTCATAACAGGATTGAATAATATTTTTAACCTTGAACCAATGTCCTTTTTGGATCACCTTTACCTTCATTATTAGTAGGGCGATCATACGATATTGACGTAATACCTGTACAGTAAAAAATATCCGCATTCGATTCTGTAATTTCCATACTTTTGTCCTTAACTTCTTTCATAGCTTACGGGTCTCTTAATTGACTTGGTCAGCTCTCAAATAGACGAAACGTATCAAACAGGTGATATCGACAAATATCGATCACGTTGAACATTTTAAAAATACTGGTGAGAACACAATTTGATTATGTTTTGGTCAACTCTTCATCAAGCTTATTAAGAACCACATGGTTGCTTTTCTGGTTCCTAAAAATGTCCACAATTTGATTTAATTTTTGTTAAACCACCATTGCATGATTATGTGTGCATATCATGGTAGACAGCTTTGGTGCTGAAATCGATTATTGTGGAAACTAACACAGAAATAAATGTATTGGGAGTAAATGTTACAGACCAGACATATATATATATATTGTGATATTAAGGTAAGGAGACAAAACAAACGTTTTCCTGGTAGACTTGGTTTTCAGTTTCCTCGGGCTTGTATGATTACGACTTCTAACTTCCGAAATCGAAATTATACAGTTGTTGTTCAGCTGCCTTTTGAAATGGGATTTATCCGCTTGTCATTTTATGTGGGTTTCAAATGAAAATGTTATGAAACTAGTCAAACTGAACACAGGTTCCTGTCACTACTTTAATTTGTTTGTGTATTATTCAGTACCAGAATGTTTCATTGGTATCTTGTGACAAATAGTTGAGCTATATTGACCGCTTATCATTATAGTTATACGGTCACTGCAAACTTGGACATATCCATACGCATTACGTGGTTTGTCAACCCATGGAACAACAGTAAGATTACACATTTATATGTGGACCCCACGTTAAAATGTATAAATGGCCACAATGAATATAGGTGATCGAATTCCTTTGAGGATGCTCGCATTTTTTATAATGATGATAACTATATTCTCCCAAGTTCCCATCTACATATGATTCAAATGAGACATGTACACATAATTGTTCTTTGCACCATGCGTGAAATTGTGTAATTTGCTTACAGATGTGATGCAAGTCGTAAAGAAAAGCACGATCCATTCACCTCGGCAGACAATGCTTGAACACTTAACCAATTTGTGATATCTATTTTTGATGGATAATTGAAATACGTTACGTAAAATCTAAAACGAGTAACCCTCATAATTGTTCTTTACTTGTTTCAACTCTGGATGTAACGCTGAGCATCAATGATTTCCCCTCTAGGATAATACCGAGATACAAACCGATGGCGAGTAGTACCAGTAATACCAGTGCAAGCTGTCGACCACAATTAATCGATCTGTTCGATCACTTCAATTCACATGATAGGCAGAGAGCAAAATCTCATTTGCTTTCACTGGAATTTCCAGACGGCGCTGTTGAAAACGTGAATACTAGTGATGCTCTCGCCGGTTTGATAATAGCACGCCGCGGAACAAGCAAGGAATGCTGGGATTTGGTGAAATACTTACTTGATAAAATACCAAGAAAGGATTTGCTGAGCAAAATCCCATGAATATTATAGGATATGGAATGATCTACGAGTTTTGACTCAAAATTTCAACTACTGCAGGAAAAGCAGAAGATGGTCTCTCGAACGGATATAAATAATACCAGGACATAACATTACGAATGTTTGACATTTCATTCGGCGACACTGACAGATCATTGTGAATTTGTAATCAACCAATGAATTGATCAACCAAAGAGCACAGCAGATGGAATGATGTTTGAGCAAGTTCTGATGTTCAATGTCGTAAAACTGTAATTAATTCATATGCTCAGAAACTGTGTAACCCAATCGATTGCATAAAATAATGTCATATTGAAACGGCCCTGATTAGATATTTGGAGCTTATTTTGTCATTTTCTACAACTTTGTTCGACAAGTAGAATAGCGCATCATTTTTTTTCTTTGTTCTGCAAACATATTTTAATAAAAAAGAGAAAACAAGTTTGTTCGAATGTTGATAACAGCGGGAGCCTATATTTGTTGTGGTGTAAAGTGACAATTAATGGGTCTTACTTTGAAATATACATAGTGCGAAAATCAAATTAACCTTTAATACAAAGTTTGGGTGGTCAGTATCCATTTCGTGGCTAAACAGCTTACTGGTTCTATGCTACTCACACTTTAGAGAGACAAAAGCTGCCATGTAAAATGCCAAAGATTATATTCAAGGACTGCTTTTTCACCATATTCGTGAGCGATCACTTTAAATGAGTATGTTTCAGAAATGTGGTATCATGGTGTCATATGAAAAAATAATTCATTTCTTTGCAACACTTGAAAGGACATTTTGACAGCAAAATTGGTAAATTGGAAAATAGTAGCAAACTAATAGAAAATGCCACAGTGCCACAATGGTCATGATTATTCCTTCAAATGAATTTCTGTTACACAGAGAAATATCAATGTCTCACTTACACGTTTCTTATGATACCCTTAATCATTTCTTTACTGATGACTTATAGAGTGTATGAAGAAAATGCGCGTCGCTCACCAGGCAAGAAAGATACACAATGATAAATTTGTAAAACGCACGAAGAATTCCTGCTTGTGCAGCATTTTGTCGCAGGTTCCTTGTACTTTAAGGTTTTTCTCACAATTAACTCTCCGCCACGGCATTACTCATTAAAATTGTGGGTCTAATAATAAATTTGACAATAACACCGTCACGATTGTAACTAATTTGGGCGAATTGGATCTTTATATTTTTCAACTTTCTCAAAAGTGTTGGGTGCCCTATAGCTGAATGTTGCAATATTACAAATTACTGATTAATACAAGTGCACTGCTTTAAGAAAAAAGCAGGTGAGCTTACATTCGTAGATTAAGCCGACATTTGTTCACTATGTAATTATCTCAACTTGCCCAGTAAATCAAATTGTGTTCAATAAAAGACGTTTATATCTTTGAATATATTCAGGTAAACTACAAGATAATGTAACTAATGCTTTGAGTTCACATTTTTTCAGTTAATGCCATGTCTACATTTCCCGCTTCTTTTTTCACGCTTAGATTGAACTATATTTATGCCTGTGATTGTCCTGTTCCCAACAATTATTCAGATTCTCAGGTAAAGAACGAAGTATTTTTATTGGCGCATATCACATTGTACCGTTGGCCGCGACCAATGGCATCTGGGTTTGTTAGCTCCCGGGGATTGCCCAATAGGCTACAGTTTGCCAAACAATGTCAAGCGCAATAATATAGTATTGACTTCCTGGAAACTTTGTCAACCATAGAGAATACATTATTAGCGCCAAATCGAGGATTTGTTTTCGTTTTCGGAGTGTCAAAACAAGTAGGCCTTTTAGTTTAATCTCTGAGAAAGATTTCTCTCTCCTAGAAGATATTTGAATATATGAAGTGTAACTTTCAGCATTCCGTGAAATATTATTGATCTTACATATACAGTGAGGCGCTCATTAGTGATAGAAGCAACACTGCCTTGTAGTCGTGCCTCAAGTGTAGGTCTTCTTACCGGGAATTCAATGGAATAGTCCTGTCGGCCTTCCCCACAACGGGAGGGGGCAGTGCAATAGGAAGGGTTACACAGATATGGACCCTTGGTTTGACATCCCCTTGCTGCCTCATGTTGACATTTGATAAAATGTAGCTTTTTTACCCCTTGCTTTGTTTCAAGCAATGATTTTGGCTCGTATTTTGTGTGAAATGTTGAGTTTCGATACCCATAATGTGGCAAAAATCTGTTTTGAAGTTCGAATTGACCAGGGTATATATGCCGAATGGGAACAGCGCCCCCTATGTGCAGCATAAAATGCAGGGTATGGTGATACTTATGAGGTCATTATGACGTCAATTTAAGGGTCACTAAACCAGAATCACGTTTGAAATACGTTACGGTCGTAGACGGGAAAATTTCACGATTTTACGATTTTTGTACCTAAGGTAGGTTATCCCACATTACAGCGGAATTTGATTGAGTGTCCGGTTTGCCTTGCAGAGCTCGACGAGTCTACATGTTGCTTATCATTAGAAAAGTAAACATTTGCAACAAATTGAGTCTTCGTCTTTGGTTGGTGTTAGATTACAGCGCGCGGCAAACGTTTCCCATACACTGTCTCGTCACGATCACTGCAGTCGTTTCAGCATGTCACTGACAACAAGCATAACACTGCACTACATGCACCTCACCAGTTTTCTTTTAGGTGTTTACTTTAAATTGGGAACTTTATGAAGAAACAAGTAAATTCTTTTAAAAAAAAACCTTTCTTCTCCTCTCGATGTCAGCAATCACGACAACAGTTCCTTCAGCATGCAGTCTGTAGCATTGCGAGTGCAGTCTACTCTATCAACAAGTTTGACACGATACAACACTGAATATTGTCAACCAGAAAATGCTAAACACTCCTAAATGAAACTTTAATCCCGCTTTCTCTTTTGTCTCAGCTAAATGAAACTTTCTCGATTGACACTTCTCTCTGAATTGACACTTCTCTGAGCTACAAAATAGACTTGAAGAAAAGTGTTGATTTTGCACAGGCAAGTGCAATTCAATCAACACGGTACATTTTGTGCCATTGAATAACACACCAAGTGTTTCTGAAATAATTCACCGTATTTTGGCACTTAATTTCCCGGACGGCATCATACACGGCAACGGGTTAGCATGGAGGGGACGGTGATATCTCTCTGCCTTCAAAATATTCTTTACCTTGCTGAAAAAATACAATGTTTCACTGTAATAAAACGCCGAGAGTCAGTCCGGTTGATGTTGAGGACTTTCCTCGAGATATAGATCCTCGAAAAATATGCCAGTGAGTTTTGTCTGAGTTATATTTCCCAAATCAAAGTACACAAAGCTGTAGCTGAAAGAAACTTTGATGATGTGCTATAGCTATAGTGCGGTGTCAAGCTTGTTGTGCATGAGTGGCATGCTGAAACGACTGTCATTATTGTAGACGAGACAGTGTCTGGGAAACGTTCGCCGCGTGCGCTGTAATCTAACACCAAATACTCAATTTGTTGCAAATGTTTACTTTTCTAATGATAAGCAACATGTAGACTTGTCGAGCTCTGCAAGGCAAAACGGACACTCGATCAAATTCCACTGTAATTGATTTCTAAATCCCTCGCGAGTAACGCGAACGACGACTTATGTGGTCGAGAACGGGACCATTGCCAAATTTCATATACGCCGTTTTGTATGAAATGGCACACATTGTTTTGAATGAGAGGGCTGAGCACCGCAATGTACTTAATTCCAGGTACTACTTGAAGTCTAGGGTAGACGTGTATATGTCAAACTACAAAGTATGGTTCAACTTTACCTTTGTCCTCTACCATTTAGATTTATAACAAAGGGAAATCTCTCTGTAGATTCTATGGTCTGAGGTGGCATGTACTGTGCTACAAAGATCCATTGGCGGTTGTTTAAGCAATATGTATTCCCTACATCCGACCTAAAATCGTACTGTAGTGCACAGCATTGGAATACTGGAAATCGAGGGATGATTGTGGGCCCTAGCCTGTAAGCAAGTCCTTTATTAAGGTCCGGGATGATTGTAGGTCCAAGCCTGTAAGTCCTAAATTGACCTCCACGTCGTTAAATTTCGCCCGGTTAATAGCCCCCTCCTCCCTACGTCACCAGTCTGTTGACAGCTCGAGTTCAGCGAAAGGGTCACTCATAAACTCTGCTCGAAAATTAACAACCTATGCCTGCTAATGCAGTAGATGCTATGAATTCAAATCTATTATTTACTCCTTGTAAGGGGAGAACCATTTGATTTCTGGGGGGTATTTAGGATTTTGAGAAAAAAAAATGTCACCAGGTGAGACAGAAGCAAAAAAATTGATGCTGTCATGGCCCGAGAAAAAAAAATTGTCATAACAGACAGAAGTGACAAAAAAATTGTCACAATGCACCAGAAATTAGCAAAATTTGGAAACCTTATTCTCATGCATTCTTTGCCGGCGCGCCGCCATAGGCGGCGCAAATGTTTTTGCCACAAGCAATTTTTATGTTTTTTCCCAGCACTTATGATATAAACATGCACTTCATAAGTCTACTTTACACCTCAGTACACTCAATGTTTTCCTTCCCTTTTCTGACCCAAGAAATCATATTTCAGGATTTCTATTGCAGTATCTCAATGGCATAGGCACTATCTAAAGGGGGACTATTTGACTTCTGTAAATTGTGAAAATTTAAAACACAAGACATGAGTCAATAAACTAGTGTTAAAACCAATATGTTATTCTCTCAATATAATATTATAATGTATTCCACACAAAATAAATGCAATGATCCTTTTATTCACCATATCGCAATATTAAACAAACTTGGTAGAGCTGATGTGTGGAGTTGCCCTCACTTTCCTTTATATGAACTGTTTTTCACAATTTTTATTGTCATTTTTTGTTGTTGAATATTGTGACTCAAACACTGATCATGCAAAAAATGTAAAAAATATCAGTATTCAATGTCATTTTCAAACAGTTTTACCGAGTGCAAAATAAACTGAAACTTCTCTCAGATTCCACCATTAAACATCAATTTCTCAAAATTTCCAATACGAGAGGGGGAACCCCCCTCTAAAGCTCTCCCCTTGGGGTATTCTAACAGTTTCACTTAGTAAAAAAGTTAAACAAAACCCTCTCAGATTGCACCAGGCTGCACCATTGCACATATCAATATCTTAAAAATTTCCATGAAAGATAGGGGAAAGCCCCTTTGACACTTTCCCCTAAGCCTCTCGCGTGTTTTCACCCTGTACTTTCAAATTCTGCCCGGTCAGATATCCTAGTGAAAACCCTGTCATAATACCCATCAAAATTAAACAATATACTTTATGGTTTGATACTGCGTGAATTTTATTGTGACTTTGAATTTAATTTTTTAAGGGTTCGCCTTTTTTGAACCATCATGAGATAACTGATGATAGTCTAGCAGGGTACATCAGGATTTGAAAGGTCTTTACTGCAGTTGCTGTATTTTGTAAATTTTACAATTACATGTATTGGTATTTAACTTTTCTAAGTGGGGGGATCAGTCAAAATGTCAGAGTTAGAGAGGGAGGTTACTCAATTCATCATGGTTGGCGAGGGGGGGGGTCACTCGAAATTTCGGAGTTTCAGGCCGTAAATAATGACGACTCCCTTATATACAACGCATTACAAACTTGAAGACAATAAAAAAAATTTGCACTGCTACCCCATTTGGAAAAAATAATTGATGGAGGTCTGACAGTAGAAAAAAAAATTGCTGTCACTCCGACAGGAAAAAAAATTTGCTCCCATACCCACTTCCTCCATGCCCCCCCCCCCAAATCAAATGGTTCTCCCCTAACCACATGGCAAAGACAGGATGGTAACGCGGTACAAAGGACTAGCTCATCTTCGTTCAAATTGTGACCCTTCGATTGTAGGGAACAAGGGCACATGAACTGCAACTTTTGACATTATTTTCATGATTTATGTTTAGATTAAAATTAGTTCATATAAATGTTCTTACTCAGAGATGTTTACTCAAGTGTAATTATCCACTGAGTGGGACTGCATGAGTAGGTTTCACAGTAAGACATATAATAAACGGGTGCCGCACCCAAATATGGCCGCCTCCAAGCGACTACATGATAAACAGCGTAAAATGCGCGTCGCAGACCACGCAAGAAAGATACACAATGATACATTTGTCAAACACACGAAGATATCCTGTATATGCAGCATTTTTTCGCAGGTTCTTGTGCACCTTAAGGTTATTTCTCAAAATTAACTTTCCGCCACGGCATTATTCATTAAAATGGTGGGTCTACACATGAATTTAACAATAAAAGACGTTTATATCTTTGAATATATTCAGGTAAACTACAAGATAATGTAACTTATGCTTTGAGTCCATATTTTTTCAGTTAGTGCCATGTCTACATTTGCCGCTTCTTTTCTTAACGTTAAGATTGACCTATATTTATGCCTGTCATTGTCGTTTTACTGACAATTATTCAGATGCTCAGGTCAAGAACAAAGTGTTTTTACGGGAGTATATCAGATTGACCCCGTTGGGCGCGAACTATGGCATCTGAGTTTTGTTAGCTCTCGGCAATAGGCTGCAGTTTGGCAAACAATGTCAAGCGCAATAATATAGTAGTGACCTTAGTGGAAACTTTGTTGACCATAGAGAATACATTATTAGCGCCAAATCGAGGATTTGGTTTCGGTTTCGGAGTGTCAAAACAAGCAGGGGTTTTAGTTTCAATCTGTGAGAAAGATTTCTAAGACTTTCAGCAGTCCGTTAAACATCGTTGATCTTACATATACAGTGAGGCGCTCATTAATGATAGAAGCAACACTGCCTTGTAGTCATGCATCAAGTGTACCGCTTCTTACCGGGAATTCAATGGAATAGTCCTGTTGGCCTTCCCCACAACGGGAGGGGGCAGTGCCATAGGAAAGGTTGTCCAGATATTGGCCGTGGATTTGACATCCCATTGCCGCCTCATATGGGCATTTGATAAAGTGTTCAATTTCTTGCTTATTGTGCCACTCGCATATGTTGTTGAGACTAATTAATGACTATATCGTTCAATTTTAGATTGCAATGCGTATCGGAGGAAATTTGAGGTAACTTGAGTTTGGACAATTTCACAGAGTTGTTGCTCATGGGCCTTTAACTTCCTGCTCTTAACAAAATGGCCCATGGCCTCCCTATATTTGAGCCATCTAAGACATACGTGATATTACCCAATACTATCCTAATTACCTAATACAGTTAATAGTTTTACTCTCAAAAGTATGTAGAAATGCAGGTTTAACTTTATTAACACTGCCTGTGTGTGTTTAAAAATCTTGCGTGGTTGATGACCTCTCCTTTCATTAAAGTCGTAAAGATATCCCTCGGAAAGAGGATTTACCCGTTTATCTTATTATCTGGGTTTCAAATGGAAATGTTATGAAGCTAGTCAAACTCAATATTTGGTTCCTGTCACTCGTGTGGTTTCTTTGAGGAATATTCTGCTTCAGTGGCCGCCATCCCTGTGCTAATATTTAAGAATGGAGTTGAATTGAATTTTTGATTTTCAAAAAACTTCGGCAGTTAAAACTTTACTCAAAGCGCTTTAAAATGAACCCTTCCATGCGGTAGACCAGAAATGTATTGTAAAACTTTGAGCATCCGAATATCTGTCCCGGAGGCCTATTATATTGTAACTTAAACGCACAACGTCCGTGTTTAGCATATTTTATGAGTAGTTTTTTGTTACTGAAAAACATCATATGGGTGTGTGTTTCTTGTCCAACTTTCAGGTGACAACACACTTATTGAAAGGAGATGGCAAGTGGTTCAAAAAGGAATTATCTAGAAGATCTGATCCGTCTGTTCGACGAGTTAGACGCAGATCAAACCGAAAGGGCTAAGAGTTTACTGACTGGAATTTCCACCCCGGAGGGAGACAAAATTCCAAGAGGTATAATTAAAAAAGCAACTAACAGTGATCAGTTAGCGGCGTTGATCATTGATAACTTCCTTACACCTAGGCAATGTTTTGATGTCATGGAAACCATACTGGAAAAAATTCCAAGAAAAGACCTGCTATCCCGTCCATGTTTTGAGCGATACCTTTCTTCAGAACCTGACGCAAAACGAAAAAAGCAAGAAGATTCAAGGTCAAATTCACCCCGCGAAGTAGAGGTAAAGGATGAGGTTCTTTCCAACTGGAAAAAGGGGCTGTCCCGTGCTCGAGATCACACACTAAGCGTTGCTCATTTGAAAACGCTAGTTACCCACAGTGATTCTGTGGGGTATATTGAAGCAAATAATGTAAGTGGAAGCTGCTTCAGAGTAGGCGACAAACACATCATTACAAACTCCCATGTACTGAGCATGATGTTAGGGGAAAACGCCTCAGGAGATTCCGAAGAATTGAAAGCATTGGCCCCAAAACTAAAAGTGTGTTTCAACTTTCAAGATATAGTTCAAGGAAACCAAATAATCGATGGAGTGGAAGAAATCACCTATTTCAGTCGGAATCCAGATTACGCCATCCTTAAGTTGAAAGTTAATGGGGAAGAGCACAGTGCCCCTGCTTTAGACCGATGGATTGGGCCACCACCTTCAGCAGATGGGGCGTTCATCTCTCTCATTGGTCACCCTGACAGAAGACCAAAGCGAATTGACACCCGTTGCTTGATTTCCCAGAATCCCGTTGAAGATCAAAACGTTAAGGCCGCACAACTTTCATACTTTGGAGACAGCACAACACTATTGAGTGAGCTTTTCGCTCCCGATGGAAAGGTTTACCAGTCCTCGTTCCTCCATGGATCGTCTGGCAGCCCTGGATTCGACGACAATTTGAGACTTGTCGTAATGCACACTTTCGGCTACTTCATTCCGAAGGGCAGTAAAGATAGCGTCATAGAGAAGGGGCTTAGCATGGTTGCAATTAGAATGCACTTGACGGAAAAAAATCCAAACTTGGCAAAACTAATTTTTAGATAAGATAGTTGATATTTTGCGTTGTACTTTCTATCTGCACCAATAATTTGTTTTCTATGCTCCCGACCTTTTGTCATATAGACATTTTTATCAGTCGAAAAGTCACTTCCTTTTCACGTCCTATTCAAATATAACTCGATGGGGTACAGTTATAGTGGGACTGAAGTCTGAATACTATTTTGAGGCACAAGTGTTACTTACATGTTCTAGTTAGTTTTGTTTTGCGAGTTAGTGAATAACATACATGTTATTGCTTTTTCGATACTGTGCATAATCCTTACTTCTTCATGTCAATGAACCTCCATCTGCACTCGATTAAACCAGCATCTACGCACACAGCAGTAAGGATCAGGGTTGCTAAATTTTAAAATCGACGGCTTGGGAACATTTGTAAGCTATTAGCTGTGATATCGCAGCCGAGCTGCGGAGTCGATCGATCTCGCTCGGGTCAAGGGTCATCGCCACTCTGCGGCGATGACCCTCGACCCGAGCGCGATCGATAGACGCCACAGCACCGCACAGGTGTCAGCATCGCTGCGATATCACAGCTCCTTAGCTATGTGATGCAGTCATCAAGACAGTGTATTGAAACACAATCTTGAACAGTCGCAACTACACCTCTCCGACAATTCTTTACCATTTTCTGCCGTCAGTTCTGTTTTGCTGGGAAGTGTTGGCGAGATACTACACTGAAACTTACAATCATTGTTACTGATTTAAGCCAACGTTTTCCAGTCGCAATTGAGTCTTTGACATGTAGACCTTGGCAAACAACAGGCCTAGGATTTTCTATTCTTCAACGTGTTATCGTATTATTTTAAAGGACTGATAGTTTTCGGCATCTCCAAATATCTCATAGTTGACAAAGTTGTATTATGTTAGTTATTTTTTTACTTGTGCTGGTCAGAGTTTGTTGTATTGAGGGTATTTTGACATGATATCAGTACCAGAGCAGTGTTTATACAATAACCATTATCTCTGTGTGTTTTTCACTTTTCTCTTTTTCACGTAGCCTTGACTTTTCAAATCGCTTGGACATCTTGTGGCACTCTATCTACTAACGATGTACCGAAAATGTCTATTTCAATAAACCAAAGTAACCAGCGATTTTTCAAATGTAAAACGCACATAATACATTGTATGAAGTGAAATTACTCCAAATATTTCAAAATTTGAGTACAATTTGAAAGAAGGATTAGCATGGTAGAGTCGACTGAAATGTGAACACTGTGAGCTACGAAAATGTTTGGGCTGAGCTCTGAAAACCAATATCTTTACAAAGTAAACGAAATGAAGGTCACGTTTTATGATTGTTTTGTTATATTCGGTTGACATAATATTTCTGACGACTCTTATTGGTTAGCTTTATTTTGACATCTCTGATAATTGTCACAGATTATCTTTGTTCATTAATAATGGTGAATGGTTTACAAGAAGGTTTTGTGTATACATTTATGTATGTGTGTACTTGTAGAAGTAGTTACTGCATGATATTTGACTACTGTTTTTTAAAATTTAACTAGTGTGTGCCGAGTCGAATTTTTTATGTCACATATATTACTTTGTCAGATCAAACAGGAAATCGATGCGTACAAGCGGTTACCGGCAGTAGTTCGTTTTGTTTTTGAGTATTAATATATATAGTTTTAGAAGTGTTTATATTAAGACAGATCAATAAATTTTTCCTCAGACTTACTGCTTCTACTTTTGCCGTTATTTGATTTTCCCCAAACTTTACATCAAATAGTCGCAAGTACTGGCTGCAATCATCTGAGCTCTAACAGTGGCTAAGGTACTACTGAAAAATGCCAGTTGAGCCATGATTAGCAATAACCCATAGCAAAAGGACCCGCGATTTCACTATTTTCGGTTTTTGCAAAAGTTATTTTCGATGTTCATTGAAACTTCTGTATAAGACTGCTGACGAGAGAGAGAGAGAGAGAGAGAGAGAGAGAGAGAGAGAGAGAGAGAGAGAGAGAGAGAGAGAGAGGGGATATCTCCTGTGCCTCATTTTAAACGATAAGTTTCAGAATAAAATTCATATGGACATTCTGCAAGCTGCTCCGTTTTGATATCAGTTTTGCCGGGAAAACTACCGTAACGGATGCCCAAATTTTCAACTATTGTTTGATTTTAAACTTTTGTTCGGCTTTTTAGTCCCCTTTTCATGTGAAAGCGCATAATTTCGAGTTTATTCTGCAGTCTTTGCTTCTCGACTACGCAGGTGATAAATCGCCCCTTTGAGCTCAAAGCAGACGATTCACAACCAAGCCGTGTTGTTTTGAATTTTAGAAAGGAGAAAAATCCTACACACGGGTAGTGTGATAGAAGATGTTCCGAAGGCGGAATCGTCATTCAGTTGTAACTATGAGCTATACAGTAAGATGGCAAACCATTGAACAGCAACGGCAAAGTTGCACACCATATTTCAATAGCATTTCTGAGTCCAGTTCATGCAAATTTTTAGTATGTGACAACTACAGCTAGGTAATAGTGCATATAGGTAGAAACGTCACAAAGGCGGACAAAGTTCGCAAGGTATGTCATTTCGAAGGTATAATTTCATGCGAATGAGAGTCTACATTGTTGTTCTTTCATTGCCCTATGTCTGGAGTTACATATATGTATTTAGAAATCCTTGGATAATCGTTGTCTAGGTTTTTTGTTTTTGTTAGTCCGCAATTACAATTGTTGCAAATAGTAAGAAATTTGTGAAGAGCAGCAAACATAGAACAACGCAGCTCGTCTCTCATTTGCCATGGCTTGCTTGATATATATATATATATATATATATATATATATATATATATATATATATATATATATATATATAATATTTCTTTGTTCAAATTGAAGTTTCAGTATATTTTGCCCTTGTATCATCACGTGTCTCTACAAGTACAGTATTGCCCCGTCGTTGTATAGCTGGCATAAGAAACACAACACTGGCAAAAGTTAATCACGTAGGACCTGTGAAGGAAACTAAGGTGATGAACGCGTTCAACGAAATATTATGTTCCGTTATGGTGAATACCACCTGTATAAGTAAATTATTGCCATTTTATTTAAATTTAATATGTTTTAGGGTACAGTGAGTAGACAAGAAATATGATGATGCCCCTGTCTTGATACACATCATCTAGAAATACGTCATACAATTTGAGATTGTGAAGTTAATTCGGCAAAACAGTTAGCTAAACAATGTTGAGCGAATTCATATATTACTGACTTTTTGAAAACTTTGTAAACATAGAGAATACATCATTACAGCAAAATCATGGATTTGGTTGGATTTTACCATTTTCTTTATAATGCAATATGTTTTAGGATACAGTGAATAGACAAGAAATATGATAATAAAGTTAGTGTTCTTGTCTTCAGATATATCATTTAGAAACACGCCGCACAATTTGAGATTGTGCAGTTCAGTTAGCCGAACAGTTAGCCAAACAAATTTGAGTGTGATGATATAGTAGTGACTTCCAGGAAAGTATGTTAACCATAGCTGGGAAAATACGTTGATTGCGTCAGATCAAGAAATTTCGAGTGTCAAAACAAGTAGGCGTTCTAGGTTCAATCTGGGAAAATGATATCTGTCTACCGGAAGATATTCGAGTATATCAGAAAGTTTCAGCAGTTGGTTTGAAAATTGTTGATATAGCATGTACAGTGAGGCGCTAATTCGTGGTAGAGGCAACATTGCCTTGTAGTCGTGCTTCAAATATACTGCTTTTTACCGGAAATTGAATTATAGTCTAGTTTGACCTTCCTAAAGGGAGGGGTGGAAGCAGTGCTATAGGAAGGGTTATACATACATATGACGCATATTTGACATCCCCTTGCGGCTTGATATGGACTTTTGAAAATGTTGATAAAATGTAGACTTTTGACCCCTGGTTTTGCTTCAAGCATGATTTTGTAGGATATGATGAGTTTCGACGCCCATATTTTGGCAAGAATCTGTTTTGAAGTTCGAATTGACCAGGGTAAGTTACCGAATTCGGGGGTGAGTTGGAAGCGGAGGCTTCCTCGGTGGCCACAGCGCCCTCGTACTTCATAATGTAATGCATAGTACGGTGTTGTAGTGGAAAGACAGGCATTTGCACACCTTCGACTCCATGCTCACATCAACTTAACGTCCACTGCTACAGAATCACCTTCGAAACACCTCACGGGCGTACGCTGGAAATTTCATGATTTTTCACTTTTCATGCTTAAGGTAAGATATCCCACATAAATCGATTTCTATGCTCTTCATTATTAGCACCGCCTACATGCAAATGACGACTCATGTGGTGGCGAATATTTCACGGACGTCATTTTTATAAATTGGCGGAAATTGCTTTACAAAGAGGGCTAAGCCTCGCAATATACTTAATCCCATTATTTCGTTGAGTCTAGAGTTGATTTGCGTATGTCAAAATACAAAGTATGGTTCGACTTTACCTCTGTCCTCTACCATTTAGATTTTAAAGCAAAATTACATTCTCTTTGTTGATTCTGTGGTCTGCAGTGGCAGGTGTCGCACTGCAAACATCCACACACCAGAGTGCATATTTGGCGCGGCCTATATACATCCGAATTAAAATCGTACTCTAGTGAACAACATGCAAATACTGAGAATCGGGGAAAGGGATGATTGTTGGTCTTAGCCTGTAAGCAAGTCCTAAATGGTTCTTCTCCGGAATATTAGAAAAGGATCCGCTTTGTTCCACAGACCACAAGAGATCACGGGACGGCTATACAATCAAACCTGCATGAACAGACTCGTACGGAAATACACGTATTTGTATGCGCGTTTGTGCACGTTGTTTTGTTTGTAACATGGTCTATTCGAATTCTGGGTTTGACCCATTGCCCTCCGATTTGTTAAATCTCGCTTGGTTGATGACCCCTGTTCCCTAAAGTCATCAGTCAAATGAGAGCTTGACTTCAGTGGGACGGCCACCCGTAAACTATACTCCATAATTAACAACCTTTGCTTGATAATGCAACAGATGCTACATGAATTCAAAATGCCAATTATTTACACTGTGTAATCACAGGGCAAAGGCAGGGTGATAACTTGGTATGAAGGACTAGCTCATCTTCGGGTAAAATGTATGAATGGTTACAATGAATATAGGTGACCAAGTTCCTTTGATGATGCTTGCATTTTTCCGATGATGATAACTTTATCTTCCCGAGTTCGCATCTACATATGATTCAAATGAAAATCGCCAGATGCATGGACACCAGCTATGATTTTTCTTGGCACCATGCGTGAATATTTGTAAATGAATATTTGTAACGGATGTGAAGTAGTTAGCACATTAGGGAGCCATTAAAAATAAAGACACAATCTGTAGGTTAATCGTGTAGTGCGCTATTCATGGGCTATACGGTTAATATCGTGAAAGAGAGAATGAGTGCAGTCAGTGATGGCAGATACTTGCTGGTTCAGGGTTATTTATCTGTCTTTAAAAGTCTAAACTCAAAATAAAGATTAAGGTAGAATGCGACAGATATTTGGACTCCCAAATTTTTCCAATAGTTTTCTTGTGCACTTATTGTTATGGCTCAAGTAAAGGTCTTTGAGTTTGAAATTTAAGATTTTCACCGCCTTAGTTTGTTTGTTTGTTTTTAAGTCGTAAATTTTACTCCCGACAGAGTATTGCGGACATTTCTAGTCTAGGGTCAGTAAGCAAATACGCCGAGACTAGGTGAAAATTTCATGACTGAAAAGTGACTTTCAAGCAGGTTGAAAGTAAAATATGTCCTGTACTCACTTCCTATGAATGCAATTATGAGAATTATGTAAACAGGAAAATGGTTGTTTATTTTGAACGAAAAATATATAGGCCTAGTTACTGTTTTATTTACACAAATAACAACAACAGATTGACGAAAACTAGATCAGGAACTAGATCAAGTACATGGAAACTCAAGTTCTAAAGGGTTTTGTGGACACATTCATTTGTTCTAAATCCGATGAACCGTTTCACTTTTCGTTTATTTGCTCGTTCTCTCGCTGTCTTTTGTGAAATTCAATAAATGTTATGTTAATTTCTTTGGATGTTAATTACTCCAATTCAGTAACAACAACTCGAGGAAATGCGCTCTAGACATAAATTTGGCAATTGAAGTGCAAGTTCTGCTATGCTGAAAAACTAAATTACCACCGACAGAGTATTGCGGACATTTTGATATTTAAATATCGGTAAATGATATGTAATTTAGTTTCCTAATTCCCAATTTTGCACGGTGACGTCCGATTTCTATTCTTGATTTGGCAAGAGAATGATTGAAAGGTTCAATCAGGAAGCTTTAAATGAGGAAATTTGAGCAAAAGTCTTTCACTTTCGAGGGGCATACAACCTTAAAAAAAGAGTAAGAAGTCTAGGGCCACTTATATGGCGAAATGACTAGCAAAACAGCCAGTCATTTGATGAAGTTGTAAACAGTTTGGTGATTAACTATGCTGATAGCATGGCCACTATAAAAATGGACATTGGGCTCCCCTGTTGCTACCAAGGGTTGTACATGAGAGTTTACGATGGGCACCCTGTGTTCAAGATTGAGATAATATTCCCATGCATAACACCAGTCAATATACAACTGTCAAGACTTATGACAACTTATTTGTCTTATCTTCACAATAACCAAAGGAAAAAACTAGTAGACTATTGTCTGCAGACCAAAACTATCTTGCATATAGGTAAGGCCTTATCACGGCGTCTCTTTAGGTTTACGAAAAACATTGCAGCTGATTTCATTTCCCCAAAACACACGCTCTGCATGGAATACATGTTTGTATGACACTAACAGCAGTGATCCAATAAAAGAGAGATTGCTTCAATAAACTTATTACTGAGTACAGGCTTTAATGTATGAAAGTGGTATCTTGTATTTTACATCACAATAGGGGAGCTCCGACGTCCAGTTTTAGTACCCATGCTACCAGCGAAGTTAATCACCAAACTGTTTACAATTTCATCAAATGACTCAGGGCTGTTTTGCTAGTCATTTCGCCATATAAGTGGCCTTAGACTTCTTACAGACTTCTTTCTTAGACTTCTTTCTTCTGTAACAGTCGGGTCAGTAAGCAAATACGCCGAGACTAGGTGAAAATTTCATGACTGAAAAGTGACTTTCAAGCAGGTTGAAAGTAAAATATGTCATGTACTCACTTCCTATGAATGCGATTATGAGAATTATGTAAACAGGAAAATGGTTGTTTATTTTGAACGAGAAATATACAGGCCTACTTACTCTTTTATTTACACAAATAACAACAACAGATTGACGAAAACTAGATCAAGAACTAGATCAACAACATGGAAGCTCAAGTTCTAAAGGGTTTTGTGGACACATTCATTTGTTCTCAATCCTATGAACCGTTTCACTTTTCGTTTATTTGCTCGTTCTCTCGCCGTCTTTTGTGAAATTCAATAAATGTTATGTTAATTACTCCAATTCAGTAACAACAACTCGAGGAAATGCGCTCTAAACATAAATTTGGCAATAACTCATTTTAAGTGCAAGTTCTGCTATGCTGAAACACTAAATTACCATTCTTTTATTAAAGCCCATGAAAACACACCACGAACAAATACTTGCTGACACTTTGTGCAATGTAAAATGGCCTGTACAAAATGTATAAGGATTAAAAAGGAGTAAGGTGGAAATGAAATATGAATACAAAGAATGAAATTGTGCAACATTTAGTCTGTAACCGTTTTGTGTCAGAGTCGACGGTCTCTGTAATTTGGTAAGAATAGCAACTGTTACAGTAAAAGCAAAGAAAAAGAATACGCTATTTGTTGTCATATGTTCAATAATTGGGTTTTGTTTGTTTTCCTTCGTTTATGGTTTTCTTGTTTTATGTCATGTAAAAATCAAATACTAAATATGAACCCAACTTTTATAATTCTGTGATCAGGGTGTCAAGTAACGCTTCCCTTCATACAGACGCCAAATGTTGTTTGCAAGTTCAGAGTTACAGTTAGCTTTTTATCTTGTATTTCCGACAGATACCAGAAATTAAGCCATCGCCATCGTTATCCGTGTTGCCTGTAGGCTAGTCTCGATGTACGTTCTGTCAGCCATGAACATTCATTGTTATTTCCATTCTAAATAGGCCTACTAAGCTTCATAGATGACTGTTGAAATAATCGAAGTTCGACGAAAGTAAATGCCAAAGATTCTATCTTAAAGGTACACAGGTGCTAGTTACTAGACTCTATGGAACGCCTTAGATAGACCCTTCACCCCCATATTCTGATTAGGAAAGTGCACAATATACTGTGCGAAGTGTCACCATAGACCTACAATCCATGGTTTCACTGTTTGGCTGCGTATGAAAATATATTACGTGGGTGTATTTACTAGTGCAATGAAGCTTATCTGCGTATCACCACTTCCTTGGCACCGAGTAAATAGAACGATAAATTTATGTTAAAGAAGGACTTTGTACTCATATCGCGGCACGAAGCTGCTATACAATACAGACTGCAATTTTTCCACACTGGCAATCGATGAGTGGCTTGGAACATGCTTGGTGTGACGAGGTAGGCGATCAACATTATGAAGGTTTTCAGTGTTAAAATTTTCATTCCTTACACCGATGAAACAGAGAAATCTTTACCCGCGAGGCTGACAATAAATCGACTTTATCGTTTTGCTTAATTTGATTACGAATGTTGTCAATATCGACCTTAACATGCAACAATATGAACAATTATTTCAAAGTAGAGTTTTCAGTATTTGTTTTATGATATACTGCCACGTATGGCAATACTTGTGTGCCCAACTCAATAATAAAAGACCTGGAAAGGTCGTTAAAAATTAACATGCAAACAAACCTTGTAGATGACACAAGTTCGAGAGCCGATTAATCCGTGGCATTTTCAGGTCAACCAAATTTTCCTACTGAAAGCGAGGGAACAATCCTGACATGTCGTCCAATTTCTTCCTGTGATGGTCGTTTTCGTCCTAGTATACTGAACATTCGACATTACATTAAACGTAGTGCATTGTGCGGCTGTCTGTTGTTCGATGACGATGTTACACACTGCACAACGTAAAGTATCTCGAATTCCAGAAAGTGTTTATATTTCACAAGAAATAAGTAAAAAGAGGGGGAGACACCGCCTAACAATATGCTTGGAGTAAATTGGATGTTAAAATTCGGTGTAGAACAGGGAGCTTCGATTTCTTCTTTTTTGATATCCTTGTGCTGACGTTAATGAAGAAGGACAGGCAAAATGTAATTAGCATAACATTAATAAACCAATCATATCTCTAACTTTCATATTATATCTGTTGACCAAAGTGCACATGTTCATTCGCCACACTTTCAATTGCAAATGTTTCTCTGTTTGGTTGCCGAGAGAGAGACTGCGCTTGTCTGCACTAAATTGAAAAGAGGAACTAGATTGTATTAATTTCTATTTTCAATTTACGTTAGCCTGATAGATAAATAGGCCGCTATCTGCAATATAGAAGCACCATCTACACCACATAGTGTTGTTACAAAAGTATATAAGTCTACCCTTGCTGCCTTTTTCTCAATTTGAAAGGAGTTACAAAAGAAAGTTACTTTATCTGACTGCAAACGTCTTTACAGCGCCACCTGTGCTGGAGGTGGAAAGGTCATCCCCTCAAGCTGATTCTCTTTTGGCCCAGACAGTCCTCCAAGCAAGATTGCCTTTCTGCCGCTCTACCGATAAATCTGAGCTTTGACAACAAACACGGTAGCTATACCAATATTTTATCATAACACATCATTCAAGATTTTCATGTTGTAACTTTTGGCATTTATTCGTCCTTAGTCTGAGGGAATTGCGTGCTGTATCCCTTATTTGGCTCTTGAAATATAGCTATCTTTGGCGGGGTAGCCTACGTCAATGCGAGTCATCAAAAGGTCAACCCCGTCACACACATCCGTGGCTTGGTTTACCTTTTGATGACTCGCATAGACGCAGGCAACCCCATCGCAGATAGCTGCGTTTTCACAGCTACCCCTCCCGGTGATAATATTAAATTTCTGCTAGTTAACGTACACGTATGTGCGCCGACTTTTCGTGTATAAGCTTACAGTGAATATAGCCATCTGCCCTCAAAAACTGAGGAGAAGCGAGAATCATTAATCATTTAGTCGTTCTCTTGTGGACATACTCCATTTGTTTGTATTTCCTTAATTTTGGTTCGATGATTGTCATCTGCCCTCAAAAAGGAAAACCGAGAACCATTATTGCTTTAATCGTTTTCTTGTGGACCTATTCGATTTGTAAACAATGCTAAAACATGAAACAGCCATGAAACACCCATGTAGTCTGACTGGCTATTCAAAGTTTCAAAAGAGGCGCCCTCGCCGACGTATTAGTGGTTATACTTTTTGAAGTAATTTTCTGGAATATACATCTCCATCTAAATTTAGAATGATTTTTGATTCTTTTATTGAGGATTCTCAAATTATGCTTACCCTTTCGGCCATGAGAATTGAAGTAGACTTGGCTCTGCGTGACAGGGCGTGTTTTACGGGCGTCACACGTTGGGAGGCTGTGTAACGCCGGTAACAAAAACAGCCCTGCCACGCAGAGCTGAAGTAGACTATGCACAATTTTCATATGTTTGTTTGTTTGTTTGTTTGTTTTGCAAAGATGGAGCCTTTGAAACTTTAACTTGCACCTCTCCACCAAACCACCACCCCAAAAAGAAATTGCAACGTGGATTTCATATAAGACCATTCAAACAAAGTATTCGACATACAATGGGATCTCATTTAGTCAAAATACTGATGTCAAAACTCTACATTGTCTGTAAAAGGATGGTTCATAGTGCCGATGAGGTGTCCAAGTCTAGTTTGTTTTTATCATTATTATTTCCTCGTTCAAAGTGTGTATGGAGCGAAAAGAGCGTTGTATATACCCCAATGTACTTGCAAGATCTGGGTTGTTCCCTACGTACACTTGCAAGTGACAAAGTATGCAAACAAAATGGCCAAAGCTCGTCACCTACGCTCTTGCGAACGTCTGATTTTAAGATGCTTTTGGGAAAAATCTACGTGAAAACGATAAAATATTTTCTGCGGTTTGCAAAAACAAAGAAATGTGTGTTCCTGAATTAATACTATTTTCTCAGGTTCATTCGAAATATTCGTTTTCGGAGAGTCATTAAGCAATACGCTCTCGTAGTTCATGGTCATGTTAATTCGAAACGGGTGACGACTGAAGGATATCTTTTTCATTAATCGTGGAATGTAATTCGCTTATAAATGGCGAGAAAGACATTTATATGGCACGTTGTGAAATATATGATGGCGAGCTGTGTTTTCTTAGAACGCACACCATACCATACACCCTATGCTGTTTTACTCATCATCGGAGATAACTTTGGGTCAAATCTAACTTGAGGTACCTTTATTATTTTGCCAACAGGCTATCATGAAACCTCAACGTATGAAAACATTTGTGTTCGTCGTCATTGAAACCACCAGTTTAATTGAAGATGACGGTTCCTTACCGGATGTCATCGAATTAGCGTTCCTGGCCATCACGAGAGATGAAATTAAACGTAAATCCCAGATGAATGGTCTGAAACCACGTGTCACAAATAGTCTCGTCCTCTGCATGTCTCCGGAGAAAAAAATCAAAGATTCCACTAGAGCTCTACACAAAATCGACAAGCAAGACGTCGCCGCCTTCAGATCCATGGACAAGGGTACCTGCAGTATTATCCGGAAGTTTCTGAAAAGATTGCCGAAGCCTGTCTGCCTTGTAGCCCACAATGGCAGAGAATTCCAATTTCCTATCTTGAAGCACGAATTTGAAAAAATTCAGGGAAAATTGCCTGGTGTGAAGTTGGTCGACCCATTGGAGTTTTTCAGAGACATACCCGAAGATCCTTCCTGTTCTCTGGATGCTTTGGCGAAAAAATACTTGGGAACACAACAAACTTGGAACGCCAAGAAAGATGCTAAACTACTCTCAAGGCTCGTCTTCCACCGAGAATTCAAGGACAAGTTTTTCAAGTGGGCAGACCGTAATTAAACAGCAAGGCAATAAACAGAGGAAACTTTAAATTATGTCGATATAACATTTATAATACGTAAAACCGACTTAAATGTTTAGTTTCGAAGACTGAGGTGATAAGGTTATAACGGGTGATAAGTGCGATAAAACAAAATTTCTGTTTCTTAAAAACAACAACGGATGATTTACAAATGTGTTATCATATTTTCGCACATATATATTCTGTAATCATGTATATACAGTCTTGTTTTTACTGATTGCTTACCGGAAGATAGATAGATAGATAGATAGATAGATAGATAGATTGATAGATAGATAGATAGATAGATAGATAGATAGATAGATAGATAGATAGATAGATAGATAGATAGATAGATAGATAGATTGATAGATAGATTGATTGATAGATAGATAGATAGATAGATAGATAGATAGATAGATAGATAGATAGATAGATAGATAGATAGATAGATACGTAGGTAGGTAGGTAGGTAGGTAGGTAGGTAGGTAGGTAGGTCACTTAAGTTAAAGTTTCTTATTATGGTAACGATTACTAGGACATCACAAAGAATATCACCAGTGTAATATTAGACAATGAAGGTTATGCAATTTTGAATTTACATCTTTGAAGTAATGATCACAAATGGAAGAAAACCTCCAAATATAACTTTTTCCTCCTAGAAATCTTAGACATCACCATCGAAGCGAAAGTTAAAAGCTGTCTGGACATAAATTTTACAAGCATCGTGTGTAGGATGAATACTGGTGGGAGACTGTCCTGACGACAGTTCTGAACACAGAACATTTGAAAACTGAAGGACTGGTACTTAACCTAATACCGTCCGGCGAGAGATTGGTGACTTCCGACGTCGTTTCTGTTACAAAAAGACTCCCAAGTCAATCCCCATCAGTATCCTCGCGTAAGCGTTTCAGTCGTAACACGGTTATATTGGGTGATCTACTCTTGACACAAATATGACCCTAATTACAGAAATTTATCAAATATGCAAATTAACAATTAATCGACGAGATACTTCTAAACGTCTTTGCACAATATTACATTACTGACAGATCAACGTCTGCACAAGGTTTCCTGAAAACGGAAGACAGGCTCAGGCCTTTATACTAGCAAACGATAAGAAATCCAGCGGGACGAATTCGATGAATTCAACACGCCTGTTCATCGAACAATTATAGGTATGTCTTGTGTAAGTTTGATTCCGTATAAAAGGCACACTGTGTCGCCTTGGTACTCATGTCATAAAACTTAGTTTCGTAGCTCGTGATCTTCTTTCTTTGATATTTGTTACTGAGAATATTCACCAGAATTATTGTCTTCTATCATATATTAAAGCGGCTTCAGTTTGTGTCAAAAAAATTATATCAGTTGTTCTACCGAATGAAGGTTTATGCTAAACCAGAATTGAAAAACTATATTTAAATCCTTCGAAATTCTACAACAGATATTGTTGTGATAGACTAATTAAGTTGGTTTGGTTGCATGGATAGCCAAGAGTTTTACATTTCTCTCGTAATCCCAACTATGCGACTTGTTAATGTCGGATTTTTCAAGGCTACCATGTTTCTCTAAAAGGCGTAGAGAGAGAGAGAGAGAGAGAGAGAGAGAGAGAGAGAGAGAGAGAGAGAGAGAGAGAGAAGTATAACTCATATTGAATACAGACATAAGGTAAGTAGAACCCTATACGGTCTTTAATTCCGCATGTCATTACAGTCAACACACATTCTCTGTTTTTTTTATCAATGCCACTATTGAGACACAACATTTCGAAACAACTAAACGTGGACAGAAAAGACGAAAGAGAAAAGAAACACATGGCGCTGTTGTTGTCTCGCTCGAAATCTTTGAAATTTCATAACAGCCAGTAACTCTTTGGAAAGTACGTCATTCATTTTTATGTACAACTTGACTTAAAATGCATACTTACTGATTTTTTTTTTTTGGTATTTGCTGCAAAGTGGGGGACATTATTTGTCAGCTAATTTGATTTGTAATGCAATTTCTAGTTACAGCTTCGAATAAAATGTAGCATAGAATAAGGGAATACCTTTTTGTGTGGGTAGACCTTATCGCGGCATTTGTTGCACTCCTGAGCAGCCGTTGGCACCCATCCATAAACGATTGCATTCTGAGCAGTGGTACACTCCAAAACACTGATCATCTCCTTGATATGGTGTCAAACCTTTGCCTTTTCGATCCTGCAATAACAGTTACCATCAGTTATCCAATTAATTGCGATTGAAGGGGAAGTTAGACATGGTATACATATATCGCTCTCCCCTCGGTTTCGTGAAAGTGGTGATTGAAAGACAATTCGAAATACACTATAGATTTGTATAATATTTTGATGTTCAACCAGACGGTGACACTTAGCAAGATTGTGCAAAAAGCAAGGTCAAGAGCAAGTCTGTGGTTTAATCGCCATGGACAAATCTGACCTTCTGAGAATATAAAAATATTTATAGATTCTATTCATGCGGAATTCGAATTCATTCTCTGTGCGCTGGTCAATTTACAGGTTGACTCAGATTCGTGGAGATTTTAGACAGGCCATTATGTAGGCCTGTACGTGCTATTCAAGTATGTTGTTTTCAGACATCATGATTTGCGAATTTATTGGTCTTACTTTTTGTATGACATGATCAATAATACTTGACCTGGTGACCTTATTGCAGTTACGTGTTTAGATAACTATTTACTTTGTAAAGCACGGGTTGATAAACTCTTATTCCCGGCTTAACATCGGCAACTGTTGGTCGACTCCGAATTCTCCACCATAGCACTGCGAAATGAGTTATAATCCTTGCGTGTTATGGCATGTAATATATATCTGCGAACCATGACAAGGGAAAGAATTGCTGCGAGTTGTGTTTCCAAACAGAAAAACGTTGCTCTAGGTTTGCCACTCTTTATAAATCTTTTAATATTTACAACAATTCTAATCGCGGACTAACAAATACAAAAAACCTAGACAGCGATGACATTATCCAAGGATGTTTAAATACATATGTAACTCCAGACATAGGACGATGAAAGGGCGACAATGTAGACTCTCATTCGCATGAAATTATACCTTCGAAATGAAATGCCTTGCGAACTTTGTACGCCTTCGTGACGTTTCAACCTAGCATTATCACCTAGCTGTAGTTGTCACATACTAAAAATAGACGGATAAAAGTTGCATGAACTGGACTGAGGAGTTCTACTGAAATATGGTGTACATGTACATAGCCGTACGTTTAGTTTGTATTTCTCTCTATCGTGATCTTGCTATCTCGTTACAGCGTGTGTCCTCCTATTTAAATATGTCCAGACGGGGGACATACAGACAGGACGTGGGAGAAGAGAAGGGCGGGTTAATTTAGGCTTTGATAAAAACTTAACTGGTGACTCTCGTGACAATAAGCAATGGTGCTTTTGTCGTATGAAGTGTATACTTTCGTTTTGTATTGCATTGGATAAGGTGACTCATACAGATATATCAATAGATGATGTCATTCTTCACACGGAACTCAAACTTAAAAGCCTATAAATATCCCAAATACACCGTTACTGCGACCAACAAAAACATACATGCAAGGCGTAATTGTTCGCATTTCTGGATTTCTGACATTTGTCGAGGAACGGTTGCAGACGGAGAAGAACTGATTAGGAGGTAGGTTATGATATTTCAAGTTGTGCTATTGAAGTTTTTAAATAGTAGACGTCCAGCCACTCATTGATTAAGTCCGAGAAAGAGTTATAATTTTCGTACTTCGCAAAAGTTGTGATGTTTTCGATGTTTCTTGAAATTCTGTATAAGACGGTGGACATTGAACAACTTTAAATTAATTGAAGTTACCAAATTTATCGGGGCAGTAATGTTGTGTGCTGTGTGTTGTGAGAGAGAGAGAGAGAGAGAGAGAGAGAGAGAGAGAAGAGAGAGAGAGAGAGAGAGAGAGAGAGAGAGAGGTGCCTCGTTTTAAACGGTAAATGTTGAATCCGAAAACGTCTTACTGTCGTAAACGGACAATTCGCAAGCTGCTCCGCTTGAATTTCAGTCTCGCAGGAAAAACAATGGATGTCAAAATATTCAAATGTGATTTGATTTTTCACTTTTTACGTCTTTTTAGTCCTTTTCATATAAAGCTCATAATTGCGAGTTTATTTTGCACACTTTGGTTTTCCACTACGCAGGTGATCATTTGCCCCTTTGAGCTCAAAGCAGACAATTCATAACTAAACAGTTACTGTTTCGGGTTTGTAAGAAGAAGAAGAACAATCCTGCAGATAGCTAGTGTGATAGAAGATGTTCCGAAGGCGAAGAGACAGTACAAGTTCGGAAGATGTAAGCGTCAGATTCTATTATTTATATGAACTTCTCTGATTTCAATTCACGCTTGTACCAGAAAAGAGTGTATTACGGATGATTAGGCATCGAGACTTGTGTCAAACCACTGATCGAAAACATTGTGTGCCAACACGGTCCCTCCACAAGGGACCGTGGTGCCAAGCTTCGCCTTGCGGCCCACTGACTTCACCTTACAATGGCTCTCTAATAATCACCAATCGTCGCACTTGGCGGCGCTCGAATGAGAAAATACATGCAGTTTAGTAAAACTGTTGCTGCTTCTTCAAAACATGGTCGTCCGATACAATATTTTCTTGTCAGAACTTTTAAAATTCTTTTACACTTTCAGAGCTTTGACGCTGCCGAAAGGATCGCCGGTCTAGACTTGTCGTCGCGAGTTCGACGTACGGGCGCTTCCCTGCAGATTCAAACATTTGTATTCATCGACTTGGAGGCGACCGGCTTGCCCGACTCTATGGGTAACATGCCGGACATGACCGAGCTGGCAATGGTCGCCATATCACGCAAATTCATCGAGGAAAGCGCCAGCGATGGCCAGATTCCGAGGGTCAAGGACAAAATAACGCTTTGTCTGAGACCCGAAAAGACCCTGTCGTCGAACGCAGAGAGATTGAGCGGGTTGAGTAAACCGATGCTGGAGAAATACGACAAGAAACCCATGAACAGCGACGTCGTCGGTGCGGTGCGGTACTTCCTACGCCGACAAGCGGGTCCCGTGTGTCTGGTTTCTCACGCCGGAGAGATGTTAGACTTTCCCGTGCTACGCAGAGAGCTGGCGAAGGCGGGTGGTTCATGGGATACGGTCTACACCGCCGATAGTTTGAAGTTTTTCCAGGACCATCTGCCAAGACAGCAGAAGAAGACACTTCAAAGCCTGTGTCAACGATATTTACGATTTGAACCGACCCATGACGCCGAAAGCGATGCGATCGGACTTCTGAGATTGTTAACCTCGCCAACTTTCTCTCAGAAATTCCTAGATTGGGCTCAGAGAAAGAAGAGGCAATTTTAATTAACTTTTCGTTCAACGAAATAATCGCCTAATACACAGGGAAATATTTACAGGACTAACCCCAGCTTTTTGACCAAAAATCGCCTGAACTGTGAGAATCCGCCCACTCTAAGCTATTTTATTTTTATTTTATTTTATTAATAATGACTTCCACAGCCGAGGCCATTTATGGAAGACTGTTAGTAAAAATACAGATACAGAGTCAAAACATGAAGACAAGACGAACAAACTTTAACAAATGCTGAGAAAACAATGTTTAAAAACATTTTTAAAACCATTTAAATTTACAGAAAAAGGATCAATGTCATTGTATTCGTTTAAAAGCAAATTAAATTGTCTCGGAATTCTACTAAAAAGAGAGTCACGAACACAATTAACTCTACCAAATGGCACATGAAACAAAGTAGTACGCCGAGTTGAAAACCTTGGTACATGAAGATTTTGCATTTATGCATTTGTATAAAAATATATAATCAAAAATAGTCCTCCTTGATTTTAATGACTGTAAATTGTAAATATTGCACAACGAGTCAATGTCATCACTGTAAAAACCAGTAATTCTTTTATGAAGAAAGGAGCTCATTTAAGGATAAATCAATTTCAAGATAATGATGTTAATTTTCATGGATGAATGTATGTAAATGAAACTAATTTTAATAAATATTCAAATGAGCAAACGAGTTTATCTCTCAATAGAAGTCATGAAGAAAGCGTTTTAATGTATAGGGTCTCTCTCTCTCTCTCTCTCTCTCTCTCTCTCTCTCTCTCTCTCTCTCTCTCTCTCTCTCTCTCTCTCTCTCTCTCTCTCTCTCTCTCTCTCTCTGCCCCCAATAATGATACGAAGAATCGCCATTACGTTGTAACTACGAGCTATAAAGTAAGGTGGCAAACTATTGAACAACAACAGCAAAGTCGCACGCCATATAACAATAGCATTCCTCAATCCAGTTCATGCAACTTTTATCCGTCTATTTTTAGTATGTGACAACTACAGCTAGATGATAATGCTTGGGTGAAACATTACGAAGGCGAACAAAGTTCGCAAGGTATTTCAAAGGAAGTTATAATTTTATGCAAATGAGAGTCTATATATACATTGTTGCCTTTTCATCGCCCAATGTCTGGAGTTACATATATGTATTTAGAAATCCTTGGATAATCGCTGACTAGGTTTTTTTGTATTTTTCAGTCCACAGTGAGAATTGTTGCAAATACTAAGAATTTTTTAGAGAGCGGCAAACGTAGATCAACGTTTTTCAGTTCGGAAACACAACTCGCAGCTCGTCTCTCCTTTGCCATGGCTTGTTAATATTATGCGCCATAACGCGCAAGGATAAAGTCGACGTCATTTCTCAGTGCTATACGTAGTGCATAAATGTCCCAGTTAAGCTTGGAATGGGCGTTCACCAACCGGTACTTTACAGAGTACATAGTTATCTAAACGCGTACGGGCGATAAGGTCACCAGGTCAGGTATTATGTCACATACAAAATAAGACCGACAAATTCGCAATGTTTGAAATCAACAAAATACTTGAATACTATAGACCTACATACAGGCCAGCCTAAAATTTCAACGAAATTGAGTCAAACTATAAATTGACCATGCGCAAAGAAAAATGAATTCAAAATTCGCATGATAGAATTTATAAACATTACATATTCTCAGAAGGTCAGATATTTCCATGGCGATTTAACTATGGACTTGCTCTTGACCTTGTTTTTTTCACAATCTTGCTAAGTGTCACCGCTTGGCTGTAAATGTATTTCCGAATTGTCTCTGTATCACCACTTCCATGAACCGAGTGGAAAGAGCGATATATTTATACCATGTCTCACCTCGATTAGGCCTAATTGGATAATTTTAATTTGCATAGGTCTGTGAGAGCGTCGCCCTTATACATGCGGTGGTCAATTTCTGAACAAACGTCATCCACAATTGTTTCATTTTCACTTTGAAAATATAGGAACATGACAAGCGCGCTGATCGGGAAACTCCGAAGTGAAGCTTAGTACTAAAAATATCCAACTAATTTCAAAGTTCATAGATTGTGCAATGTAATCAAATAAAAAAATCTACTTAAGGACTCACGACAGCAAATTCTCGACAAAAGCCACCCAGAAGCGCCCTGGTACATAAGACAAACGCCTGGTACAACAAGGTAGGTAGATCGACGTTACCAAGTGTTATTGTAAGCTCTCCTGTCTACCCACTGCCATAGAAAATATGCTATGCTAGACAAAACGGCTTTCCGTTCAAATTTCCACTCCTCAGACCGATGAAACACCACAAACGGGAATTTATCAGTCTACGAGGCTGACAACGATTTGATTTTATGATCGTGTTTGACGTGATTATAAACTATTTGTGTAATAATCGATCTTTACCAATGTGCTGTTTGAAAATTATCACATGCATCATTTCAGGGAATGACAAATATTATGCCTTATTTTGTTTCAGAACAATTTTCCGGTCTTCATCATTTGACGAGTGATCGACAATGTCTCATGTAAGTAGCACAGATTACATAGTACATAACAAACTGTCACAACACGAAAATGGTGTCCAGGGGCAGGCGTGAATCGATCATATTCAATTAGGTCTTTATAAATACACGTGATCATATAATGAATTAAAAGGTGACTTCATAGATGGGTGTTTCACACTGTGAAAGATTTGTCTTTGCTTTGACACATTACTTGGAAAACTATTTATTCCTTTCGAAGAAAGTCCAATTTGACCTCGCGAATATTGAGTCGATTTTATCGAGTTGTTTTGTAGGAGTGCGTTTACAATTGTTGCATTTCACACCTTTGGAGAGTCCCTTCAGATAATTCACAATATGGGCTGCAGTGTTATGCACAGATTTCCAACCTTCACGAAAGCAAGAAGTTTACAACCCAATTTTCTCCGCAAGTTCGAATTCAAAATAAGTCCCCATTAGTTGACAAGACGATGAGCCGTAGCTGAGGTACGTGCTCCCTGAATGTTATTGCAGGATCGACAAGGCAAAGGTTTGACACCGTTCCAAGGAAAAGGTCGGTGTTTTGGAGAGTATCGCTGCTCAGAATGCAACCGTTTATGGATGAGTGCCAACAGCTGGGCTGACATGGGTCAGGAATGCAATCAATGCCGCGTAAAGGTCTACCCACACAAACAGGTATTCCTTTCTTTACGATTCAGTTTGTTCGAAACTGCGACTAGGAATAACATTACAATTCAAATTAAGTAACAGGTAATTTTAAAATCATTAATCTATGCTTTTGAGTACAAGTTTTACATTCAAATGAATGACGTGGTATCTGAAGAGTAAGTAGCTGAGTCAATTATGGAATGTCAAGGTCATACAATAAAGTTTCAGATTTCGAGCAAAACAACAGTAGCGCCATGTGTTTCTTTTCTCCTTCGTCATTTCTGTCAGAGTTGTTTCAAAATGTTGCGTATCAAAAGTGCCAGCGATCAAAAAACAGAAAAAGTATCGACTATAATGACATGCGGCCTAAATGACCGTAACGGTTACATTTACCCGGCGCCTATGTTCAATATAAGTTATGTAGTTCTCCTCACTCTCTCTCTCTCTCTCTCTCTCTCTCTCTCTCTCTCTCTCTCTCTCTCTCTCTCTCTCTCTCTCTCTCTCTCTCTCTCTCTCTCACAGCGGCCTTTAGAGAAACCTGATGGCCTTGACAAATCCGACAAGAACAAGTCTCATCCCCAGGAACTGTGTGAGAAATGTAAAGCTCTGGGCTACTCATGCAATCAAACCTACTAAATTAGTCGGCCTCCGTCACAACAAGAACTGTTGGAGAATTTCAAAGGATCTAAACATGGTTTTCAGTTCTGGTGAAGGATCAATCTTTATTTGGTAAATATTTGATAGAAATCTTTCAACGTGAACTAAAGAATGTTTAATACATGATAGAAGACACTGATTGCGGTTAATTTTGTCAATAAAACAACGAAAGAAGATCACGAACTAAGATATTGTTTCATTTTGTCACATTTTTTCTTTATGAGACAATAGTACCAGATGATACTCTGTACCGGAATTAAACTTGCACAAGATATCTATCCGTTTAGCTTCCTGCTTGATTACAATTTATTAGCTGAACATTTTATCGAATTCACCCACCTGGTTTTTGTTATCATTTTCAAGTATAACGATCTTGTCTTCCGTTTGTGTCAAGAGTAAATCATCCAATATAACCGTTTTAAGACTGAAACGTTTACGTGATGGAAACTGATGGGGATTGACTTGGGTGTCTTTTTGAAACATAAAGAACGTCCGAAATCACCAATCTCTCGGATGGCACTAGATTCTATACCAGTCCGTCAATTTCCAAATGTTGTGTGTTCAGAACTGTCATCAGGACAGTCTCCAATCAGTATTCATCCCACACATGATGCTTGTAAAATTTACATTTTTATATCTGTATAATTTTTGTCCAGACAGCTTTTAACTTATGCTGTCATTGACTCCCTTGTGATGTCTATGATGTCTAGAAAGGAAAATTTATATTTGCAGGTTTTCTTTCGTTTGTGATCCTTACTTCAAAGATGCTATTTCAAAATTGCATAACTTTCATTGTACTGTTACATTAGTGATATTTATTCTTTTTGATGCCTTAGTAATCGTTATCAGCACAAGAAACTTTAATTATATATATATATATATATATATATATATATATATATATATATATATATATATATATATATATATATATATATATATATATATATATATTAGGGATCATGGCTTCATTAACCATACACTGAAATTATCTGCAATGGAAATCTTTTCAGGAAACCATATGAATAAAATGAAAACCTATACGTATCACAGATACATTGTACATAGACAATCTTTATTTCTATTCCCCTTAAAGTGGATGTATCACGCACCCCGGTCCTTGTTCAATAGTGATGCTCAAATTTCAATGAGGGTTGGTGTTGAATGTCTTAGACTTTCATGCACCATGGGATCTTCCATAATCAATCCATCATACAGTCAAAGCATTTTTGCTGTGTCGTACAAAAAGATATTATATAGTACAATTGAGAGTAAATACCAGTTTTCACAACACGGTGTGTTTTATGTGCTGTATTTTGTATACAGAAGAAATTTAATCTCTATTATTAATCAAATCTCCATCAGCTGTAACTTTTGATAAACGTTTGCATTATGTTTTGTTGTAACTCTATGAAAGCAGTTTCTCATAATTTCCTCTAAAAAATCCTGTCGAAATTCCTTTTATTCAGTTTCTCAATACAACCTCTATGTACGGGGGAATGTCCAATATTATTGTTGGCTTTATTCCATATGACGATTCAGTCGACAGCCAGACAATTCTTGCCGTTACCAAGGCCAATACTGTGTAGTTCATAATGCGATATTGAAAGGTGTGTCTTCTAAAGCAAAAATAATGAAAATATCATCAAATAATATAACTATTGTCTCTTTAGTAGCATGTGTTTATGATCAAATCAACGAGACGGTGCTTCCTGATTCTAAATACATGCTAACCATCGATAACCTTACCAATACTATAACTAACGGTCGATGTATATTGTATTACATTGACATGCGGTAGCGGTTGAAAATTAAACAATTCAAAATCGACAATTCTCCCTGATCAAGTCCAAAAATTTTCTGATGTCAATCATCGAAGGATGGAAGCAGTGCTCTTAGATGTATTTGAGAAAATACGATAGAGGGCGCCCTAAGACACTGGACAAGCGTATTTCATTTTCGCTTTAAATTAACTGGAAGTACTGTGGTCGGGGCCCCACCGACGAAGTATCACATGATCGTTGCGTCAACAGTGCGTCATTTCTGCCCTGTTTTGCGAACTTTAACCCCACATCTCATTGCTCTTCTCTGCCAACAACAAGGGCTCTGTCCTACTCGGCAGTTTTGGTCCTTCAGAATCGAACGCCATCCCTAGGACTGCGGTACAAGGTAAAAATCACAGGTATGTAATATTTTTCAAAATTGTTTGGCAATAACGGCTGCTAGTCCACATTTCCCGACATTATGGTCTTCTATATCTTGCTGACATTAAACTGCTTGTTATTAAACCACCATTTGTAAAGATTGGGATTTGGCCGAGAAGGTTTAGTCGCTGATGTCTTCGCTAGGCGAATAGCTAGCCTAGGTTATGAGTTCGAACCTGATCGGCAAATTGCTGAATTACTTGAGATTTTACCAAGTGACCCTTGTCAAGTCGGTCTGTTTAACGTCATAATGTGCCTCAAGTCCCTGTCAAATGACATCGTGACGTTTTTGACGTCAAGGATCTTCTCCTGCTGTTAGTCTTCAGGATATTTCGGTATTTATCACGATTTGATTTCAACACACATTGCTTTTAAACGAATTATACAGGTGCACTCTTAAAGACGGAAAAAAATTAAGTAAGGCGTTCTGACACCATTTAAAATTCTCGCACACAGCGTGTCAAGTAAGTCTTACAGTCTTTTCAGACAAAACACAAACAAAACATTGGGCTGATGATCACAAAAATAGCCCGAATAATTAACAATACTAAGTTCAACTCTATAATTTGTACTACATCGAGCATCGACACCATGTATAACCCCTGACTCAACTTGAAGCAAAGGCTGCGTAGTTAGCTGACCAATCAGGAACAGTGATCCGATGTCTAGCTTTCTATGATTTGTTAAATTACAGATACGTTTACCTACGGTTGCTGTGATTCGCTATTAAAAGGCACTTTTCATGACAACACCAACCTGTCTCTTTTCATAACAACAAAGCGAACGCTATCTGATGCAGACTTGATATTCGTCCGATTCGAGCCATCGCTCGAGTAGCGGCTTATCCATATATTTTAGAAGACGCTGAATAGATGAAAAAGTGCACAAAGTAAATTCGATAGATAAGCTTACTTATTTCAACTAATTCGCACTGAGTGCTAGATGGAAATTTTGTCATGCCTATTGAGACACAAGCTATACACCTATCAGTAACTGACAACTTGTACGTAAGGGTTCGTGAATTCGTCGAGTGTTTATGAGTGTATCCATGCGTTCAGCGGAACTTTTGTTTACGCAACTTGCATTGGGTATTGCAATTTCAATTTTAAAGACACATAGACCGTACTGGTATGTACAATGTACCGATGTGTTGACGTATTTCGTGTAAATTGTGATGAATAAATCACAACAGTCTCACCGCGTGACAATTCAGTAGATTTTCGATCGGATTCGAACTCACAACGTACGGCAACCAGTGACCTATAGCGAAGACATCACAGTCAAAACCGCTCGGCCCAATTCCCACACTTAATAAAAGAATGGTTCAATCGAGCTAAGTTGAATTCCGCGAAATCAACCAGCTTACGAGTGACCGTTTTCTTTCATTTTCAAAATTATTCCCAAGTGCAAGAGATAATGATCCATATACAAGTGTAAAATTTTATACTGGCGTTGCATGCCCACTTTATATACGGGAACTTCCACGCCAACGGCTACAGATGTCGCAACCCTCCCTAGAGTGACCCGCCCATATCCTTTCGGTTTAGTTTCCCGTTAAACATGGCGACGACAAGAATACGTTTCTGAGAAAATTCATTTGATCTGTTTTTCTATGTTATATTTAATTATCATATGAGAGGCAAAGTTCATATCACCAAACCGGAACTATTAAAACCAAAATCAAAATACAACGCGATGGAATTCTTGTGATATTCTGCCAAGCTTGCGCTGTTGCACGTCATGAAATTGGGTCAACTTTCATGAAGCATGACCATCTAACTCTCGCAGCATGCAATTTCAATGACTCATGGTATTCTATGATTGCCTATTATTACATGCAATTCTCTTTGTTTTATTTGCATTTTCTTGATTTTTATTATCTGTGAGTGATTTGCACTGTTGGTGGGTAAATAAATCAATCAATTGCTGGCCTGTATATCAAACATTTATCATTCATTTTTTAAAGAAATGAAATTTGATGCATTCATAAACTCCCTGTAACAGGGAGTGACCCGCCCTGTGAAAACCGGACAAATAAACTATTACATTCTATTTTTTAATTTCAGATTGGCATTCTGATCGTCTCAGAGCGGTCCAGCGGAAATCTAACGACGAAAATTCTACAGGTTGACTGACAGACATGTCTGATGTAAGTCGTTTGTAAAAAGGGGAAGTATGCAGGACGGAAGGGTCAGATGGGTGCGATGGCAGCATATTTTTTCTAAAGGCTGAGAAGAAAATAACGCACAGACGTGGCGTCCTGATCAATCATTGTTTGGTTACAAACTGAGTCTATTTTAAGACCTGCGCAACACAAAATTACTCCCATAATATTTGGAACAAAACTTCATTGTTGGTTTTACACCGCCACCCCCACTTTCAAGTACAAAGGTCCGACAATGCAACCGAAAACAATAGATATTTACCAAAGTGTGGTTGCGAAGGGTGAAAGTGGAACTACTTTTCAAGATCGTACTGGAATAGAGTTTAAATTCAATGTCGTCAAACTGGTCAAAATTTGTGTGATAAAAATATTGGTCTTGTTACCTGTCGAAATTACAGAAACGGCAAGGCAAAGGACTGACTCCGTACCAAGGAAAGAGACGGTGTTTCGGAGAGTTTCGATGTTCCGAGTGTCAACGAACGTGGATGAGCGGGAACAGTTGGGCTGACATGGGACAGGAATGCACCCAATGCCGTGTCAAAGTCTATCCTCACAAACAGGTATTCATTTACATGTAAAATGTCTTAGGAAGGATGCGTATTTATATTTTATTTGTATTTGTATCATGTATCATTGCATCTGCGCCATCAATGCCTACGGTCTGTGCATATGGCTAGTCAAAAATGATTGATTGCTGTGGCGTTTGTATCTGACTCTACCAAAACACACAAAATTGTCGTGCAGTAAAAACAGCCGAGGGTCGGGCTTAGTGAAGGAAGTGATTTAAGAATGGTCGCACCATTGTTACTTTGGCAGATTTGAATATGGAAAAAAGTAACCAGCTATAGCATGTGGATACTGATACACGTTGACACGCGACATGAGCCGTCCAAGTCGCTCTCTCAAAATTTCCAATCCCCATGACCGTCGGATATTAAGTTTTGTTTAAAATTGCGTTCGATAAAATTAATTATTGGCCACTTTAACTCTTAGTTACGAGATAGTCAGTACATTATATTTATTATTAATGACTGTTTACAGTTCAACCAACTGTTTATTAAAAGTTGTTGGTAATTCAGGTGTTTTTATTTACCTTTTATGTAACAATTTACACATAGCATATTTGCCACATCTGTGACGTCTTCCTCTTTTTATTCGCAGCGCCCTCTAGAGAAGCCGGATGGACTTGATAAATCAGACCTGAACAAGGAACATCCACGACACTTGTGTGAGAAATGCAAAGCTTTGGGACGCCCCTGTAATAAGAAAGGGTTCTACTTTTAAACGAATTCAACCCTTGAATGTACACAAGACAGTATTTTAGAATAAAATACAATTCAGTCATGTTGAGAATAAGGAGAGACAAAAAGTTCGCCAATATTCCATTCGAGTGGAATGTCTACAAGAGGATACCAATAGTTTTTGTAATTAATCCAAACTTTAAATGCATATTAACATTGTTGTCATTTACAGTAGTCTGTTTTTCACATATATTCAAATAAATTCTACTGAAAACATCCATTCATTTATTTTGGGTTATGCTCATTGAGTTTTTGCTTGTCACAACGGTCAAGATTTAAAGAGATAAAGGGGAAAAATACTGGGGTACATCGGCCACTGATTAATATAAATATAAAGTAAAAACATTTGTTTACATTAGTGTCTTTCTGAATGGATCCATAACGATAAATGACTAAGTGAGCAAAAACCAATGTAGATGAGCGACTGTTTAAAAAATTGATTTTTCTCCTGATATCCAGAATCATTTAATTTTATACAGTATTTCATCGTTGGTCAGTTCTACAACTTCTTTTATCGTATCGATATCAATACATTTTGTATATATTTACAAAGAATGAACTCGTCTTTAGCTGTCCGTAATTATTGTGTGAGGTACTTTACTAAATTCATGATTCGATGTAGACAGTACTCACATGGAGGGTTTTAATATAGAGGATAAGTTTTGATCGGAACTATTGAAGTTTTGACAACGAAGGAAAACTTGATCTATGACAAGACGAAAGCAATCCAAAGTGCCTTTTCCAGGTTGTCATCGAGTGAAGATACGCCTGCCTCACTTCATCAGCTCCTGTAATATCGTCACTAACATTTATGACTTCGAACTGTATACGTCGTATGTGTCGTTTGCTGCTAACAATACAGAACCATTCGCATGTGCTCTAGATCTGACGTCAGTGTGACGTCACAACACTTCTCGACGTTGTCATAATGATTTGCTTTGTTCTAAAAGAGTACGATTTAGAAGGTTGAGATAAAATTTACATAGACCCCTTAGTGTATAAAGACTCCACGTAATTAGGATGTGGGCTTTTTATTATGTATTTTTTAAAGGCCCATGAGCTGCAATTCTGCAAAATTTGCCCACGCAACCTCAAGGTACCTCAGATATTCATTGCAATCTGCAAATTGAACGATATAGTCATTAACTATGCCTCAACAACGTTTGCTTGTGGCAGATTAGGCTAGAAATTGAACAGATTTTTGTTCATTTTAATTTCCCGCCATTTTCATAATCTTGCCATGTTATGTGAAAAACGGAGAATTTTTTGTCAGAGTGGAGTGAATCTCTTTCCCATCCTTTCAGTGGGTTGCACCATATTGTACTTGTAAAGATTCAAATGTGTACATGCACCATTTACGCTGTTTATCATGTAGTTTTATGGTGGCAGCCATATTTGGGTGCGGCACTCGTTTATTATTTGTCTCACTGAAACCTCCCCATGCAGTTCCCCTCAGTGGATAATTATACTTATGTAAACATCTCTGAGTTAGATCATTTCTATGAACTGATTTTAATCTAAATATAAAATCATGAAAATAATGCCAGAAGTTGCAGCTCATGTGCCTTTAACAAATGAAGTAAAACGTTGATATCTCATCGCTGTATTGTTTATATCGTAGCCTGCAGAGACTGTTACAAATCTCTGACGACCGACAATGCAACGTTTGTTCATAAGGCATATCCGTAAATGATTATACAAGAAGGAAATGTTATGACTTCACTAAATGACAAACGTCGTTATCAGAGAACGGTTTTCACATTTTTGGTCGAAGAAGTTCAAGGACAACGCAAACATAACAAGTCTCGTGTCAAAACCCACAATGAGTTTGGCAATTATTGTGGTTTTGAATTAACATAACACTGCTTTGTCCGTACAGTTTTTAATATGTAACATGCTGAGATCTGCAACTCTTGTTTGCAAGGAAATATTTTCCTGACCACTGTTTCAGCATGACCATAAAAATATATACAGAAATGACAAAATTGTGTCTGTGTGTCTTTGTCCCTTTCATCTCAGTGCCTGAAGGTTTTCAGTCTTTGGTACCGATAATACTTATGAACAAAATCCTTGAGTACATTATCAGAGCATGATAAATGTCAGGCTATCTGTAGGACTTTCCTTTACAACAGGTATGGCGTCCAATCCATGCCAAAATTACTACTTTCTGTTTTACTGTTCTGAATTCAATTTTACAACTCAACATTCTATTTTCAGTTTTACTTCTCAACATTCTATTCTGAATCCAATTTTACAAGTCAACGTTCTATACAGAAAGTCGAGAGAAATGTTGAGTTTTAAAATTGAATTCAGAATAGAATGTTGAGTTGTCAAATTGAATTAAGAACAGTAAAATAGGAAGCAGTAATTTTGGCTTGGATTGGACACTATACAACACGAATACCTGAGACAATAGCTCCGAAGATTTATGGCTTAAACGTATACAATTGAGCTCCAACATACCATCAAAATTCACCATTCTTTTTAACTGTTTTCTTTTCTATTGGTCAAACCACCTGTTCTGAGCATGCTTAGCCACAAATACATTTTTAAATTATGCATACATATATTCGACTAATGTCTGTGTACCTGGACAATTGTTGGGCCCATGCAATACCATGCAATACAAATTTACCGCACTAACATGAGTATAAAGAATTAAACAGACACGTAATGCCCCATGAAAGCAATATTTGAAAAAAAATACTGGGTTTGTCTTCAGTACAATTCAACTATCCTTGACAGGAGCATTTATGCATAGTCATGTAGTTCATCTATAGCGAGTCCACGGACAAACATGAGATCAACACAGAACACAGAACAGAGCACGACAAAAAATTGAAAAATGCGGTTGCAAAAAAATTCAGTAAGAGATTGTTCATTAAATTCCCTTCACCATGCACGAACTAAAGAGGTGCGATCGATATAGTCTATAGTGGTGCGATATCCTCAGGAGTCGTACTAGATTTTCCCGGCACGCGTCGTGAAAATATTTGATGAATACTTGGGCCACATCGTAGAAACTTGGCAGATGAGGCAAAGTGAAATTTTATGAGATATTTATGATTGTCCAGAATATACGTTTCACGAAGTTCATCTGAAAAAATGAAAACTATTAAATCTGTAGGTGTCCTTATTTCGCTCTGCGTTAGCTATATGCAAGGTTTAATGAAATAACAAGAACGATCAATGAAATGCAATGAAGGTGATACATTCGACGGCCCTAGTTCATCTTATCAGAATTCTTCCGGTAAGGGACAAAGGAAAACTATTTTTTTATATACAGTCATAGACGTTTCACCCTTGAATTTTTTGCGAGACCCAGTGTAACTATTCAATTTTTCATATGGCATGGGATTATCAGCCAACCGGGTTCGAAAATATATGCAGGAATAAACGGGTTGTAAAGAGTTCTCTCTCTCTCTCTCTCTCTCTCTCTCTCTCTCTCTCTCTCTCTCTCTCTCTCTCTCTCTCTCTCTCTCTCTCTCTCTCTCTCTCTCTCTCTCTCTCTCTCTCTCTCTCTCTCTCTCTCTCTCTCTCTCTCTCTCTCTCTCTCTCTCTCTCTCTCTCTCTCTCTCTGGCAGAGTTGAATCCATCAAACATGAGCTGTCGTCTGATGCCAGTGTTCAACGACAGACAGACAGATAGACCACTCTAAGGGCATATTCATTCCTTCTCTGGAACGGTCAATTCAAAATACGATATGGCAGACAGAAACATTAAATTGTCTCGACACACTGTCGTCCGTGAGAGACAGACAAATGATATATGGGCTGCGCAGATGCTATACAACAAAAGCTCTTGGTAAGTAAACCTGTTATTGCCCGGCTAATTTATATAGCTCATATATTTATAGTTTAATCGAAGCTTTACTGATGACGTGCATACTTTCAGAACATATCGATCAGAAGTGATGTGTAGTTTCTTATAAAATAATTGTAAGAGTTTGACTTTTCATGGGAATATTTCAAATCACCTTGATGTCTTTATCGACATGTATGCTGGGAAAACCTGATATTCGTATGGTTTAACCGCCATTACACGGGAAGAAAATATATGATATAAATGGGCGCACTTGTCAGCTCACATTGAGATTTCGTACATCGACGCCATGTGATTCCCAATTGGATATTATGCAAGCACTAGGCAAGGAAACTTCTGTTATCAGGCACAGTTGTCATCTAGAATCTAATCGATTCTATACTTTACTAACAGTGGGAGGAAACATATATCATTTTGAAATTCGATGTGGCATGTAAGGTTGTTTGTCATGTATGTATGTTGCCTTCACTTCGCCGAACGAGCAGGTATTATTTTTAATTCAGAATAAGTTGTTCTCTGACATTGTTGATGTCGATCACAGTCACGGTTAAAAAACACATGATTCATATCTCAGCTGAATTTCAAGATTTCATAATTCTCCCCAGATTCCATACCCGAGATGTGTTGTGGTCAATGTATAGCTTTGCTTGGATATGTCAGTGAAGAGAAGCACAAAACACTACAACTCTTTGAACAGGTAAAGAGTGAGTATTCGTGGTACGTTTGACATGCAAGTATTAACTATGGGGCTCCTAACCGTCTTTACAAATTTTTGTTTTTTCTCCCTGGAGAACGGGTGACTGCATTTGAAACTTCTGGGGCAGAACTTCCAAAAGTTTTGAATTTTGAAGAGCAAGCCGACATCTTACTATTATCTCGCCAATATATATATATATATATATATATATATATATATATATATATATATATATATATATATATATATATATATATATATATATATATATATATATATATACACGTTATTTTCAAGATCACCTGAAGTATAGAATGCTCGATACCAAAGCAAAGCTAGATAAATTATTATTTTTTCAGTATAAACTCTGTGTACATTTCTACTTCAAATATCCTGGTATACCGTCGCTCGGTTTGGTTTATTGCGTAAACAGTACATATAGTAAGCACATTTCCAGATGTAGGAGGTTCTAATACATTCTGATAATTGTTTTCTTAATGTAGAGCCTTGGGTCATTCAAGATAAAGGAAGTTACATCAAGTCAAAATCACACAGTGACCATGACGCCCTACACCATTTACCGCTGGGACAAGCTTACTCTTTTTGACTTCACTGTCAAAAATAATGGACGTGAGCATAAATACGACGAGGATTTACTTCAGCAAATATCATGTGGCAATATTAATGTAGCCAATAATTGGCCTTTAATTGGAAAGTTTTTGCAAAAGAATTTCAAGTGGTTTTCCAATGGAAACTGTACTGAGATTCAAGCAATCGTCTACGTAAGGCATCATAAAAGCGGATGTGACGAGTCCCTACGAACCATTCCGGGAGAATTCCAAAGGAAAGGTAAAATTGATTCATTTTAAGGGCTCAAACAATTTATCATCATTTGTTTTTGCTCTGATAATTAATTCACATTCGATAGCAAATGTTTCATTATCCATTACACACTCACACGTTTACGGTAGTTATGTAGTTGAAAGGGTCACTACAATTATTGTATAAAGGTTTGTAATTAAGGTAATATGTACCTCGAAAGTGAAAGACTGAAACTTTTGCTCTAACTTTCCTCAAGGAATCTTTCAATCATTCTCTTTCAAAATCAAGAACAAAAATAAGGGGTCACCGTGCAAATTTTGGTACTAGAGAAACAAATAACCCAAGATTTACCGATATCTAAAATTCAAAATGGCCGCCATCCCTGTGTTAACTCTATGGCGAAAAATAAAAATTTTCGAATTTCAAAAAACTAAGCCGGTGAAAAGTTTTCTTTCACCATGAGCTTTAAAATGAATCCCCACATGTGGTATATCAGAAGAGAACTGTAAAAGTTTGAGAGTCTGAATGTCTGTCCCCGAGGCACATAATGTGTTACATAAATAACATTTTTCTTACAGCCGAACGAATTCCAGTTTTCCTGTTTTATGAATCTGCCTTGGCAGATGGGAAAACCAGAGATGACGCAAAGGGCAACGCAGACAACGAAGTACAGTCGACAGAAAAAGTACCTGCAACACGTGCAGGTGAAGAAGACGGCGACACAGACAACACAGAACAGTCAATAGCCAATGTGGCTGATACACGTGCAGGTGAAGCAAATGGCGATACAGATGTTAACAAACAGACACCCGAAAAATATGCTGACGAATATTATGACTTGCTGTCGATGAATTTTTCTTTCGTCTTATATGACGACCCCGGGTGTGAAGAAAACTTGAGGGCTTTACATGAAGTTCTTAACCTTTCGAAAGAATTTTATGACAGTCATTGTGCATAAAATGTGACATTGTAAAGCCATGCTGAGATTTGTATCCGCTTACGTCTTCCTGACCCCGTTCTGTTGTGATTGACAGGAACAACCTTGCTGACTTGATTTAAGCAAAATACAGAACATAGAATTTTTCAGCAATTGCAGATTGATAGATTGGCTCTTATAGATTATAATAAGACTTTGTAGGAGTTTGAGAATGAAAACTAATTTAGTCAATGCGGTGAAGTAGAATAACGATGACTATCTTTTTCTGCAAGTGATGAAGAGAGATCATCATGAGATTCACAAGTCTTTGATTCTGGGAGGGGGGAATGGCAGACAATCGCGTTCACAAAATGACTGCAAAAACACGTTCACATCACACAAGCTCAGACGCCACGCTCTGTGTAACTCACTGAGTACGGCACAGGGTCGTATCTCAATCTTAGTCAAACAACAAGTAACATTATAACTTGTCGAAATGATTTTATTTACACCATTGTCGACTTGAACCAAGTGTATGATACCTTTTAACATTTAAGAGAGCTTTGTAATTTGTATTAAGGCCAGGAAGAAAAAATAAATTGTTCATCGGAATCGCCGCTTCTACTTTGGCGTATTTGGAATTTTTTATTTCTTACTTCCGCATTACAAATATTTTTAGTACTGCCGCTGGTGGCGCCCTACACTTTGTCGGGTTTTCGCGGGCACGGGATTTTGAATGAGCCTTCCGACGTTGTTGACCGCCAACACGTTGTTGTGACGTCTGAATTTGGCGAATCACGACGCAAAGTGGGTCGATTTGGCCAGAAATTTCCTCGTTTTGTAAAGGTTAGTACATGTCACATCGTGAGTATTAATTTGATCGCCAACATTCGACGTGATGGCCAACAGTTAGTTCCAAAGACGCTATTCATAATTCAGTGTTTGTCCTGATATTAAGTTTGGCGATTTATTCAACAAGATCGTGACAGCAGATGGACGGTGCGTCCGATTAAATGAAAATTGCATCGAAAGTATAAAAATTTACGGCAATGACAAAACACATAGTTGCGTCGATGTTAAAGTACGATCTGAATGATGACTATATAACTTCACTCCGATCACAGTACAGTGTTGTTAGACCATTGTATAAAATGTGTAGAGACAGTGGTAAAGAGGCCAAAACGTGGGGCCAAAGTAAAATGAAAAAAAAACTCGGATGCTAGGTCCCACCAGGACAATATTAAAGGACAATACTGAATTGTTGGCTTTCATTGATTTGCTGTACATTTCAGTTTTATTCTGAGAGAATGTTGAAATTCTTGACCGCGGAGCGACGTCACTTTCACCATGGAGGTATATGGTGGCCTAGGGTTGTCACTGGTTAAAGTATACAAATACTTAGTTTGCTTGTTTGTGTCTTCAAAAAAAAAGAAAATTACAATGTACTGCACTGAATATTGCTCTTTTGATCAAAGAAATTCTTTCAGTGTGTGATTCATTATTGTAGGATACCTGGTGTATCGGGCAATTGTATTTCTCCTTACACAATATTTCATTAACATCCTTCTTCCCATATGAATAATTTGTGCACCCATTTATTTTCTTTATTCATCTTCAACTGGTTCATGAAAATGAACAGGAACAATGTATACAAAGTCCTATAGCAACTAATGTTAAATCTTTCACCTATTGCACGCGAGTGAGGTGAATTGGGATTTGACTATACAGGACAGTGAACAATGCAGAAATTATGTGACAAAGGACAGAACTTAGTGTTTATCATTGACATAATGTTGAAACTTTGAATACTGGTGTAAAGGTTGAAAAATTCACACTTCAATATTTTGTTCTCACGGCAGTGTGACGCAAAAATGACGTAAAAAACCGCAAGTTCCCGGATGTCCGCGGTCAAGAATACTCAGAATATGTTGTGCAAACACTAACTGTGAATGTAATGGCCTACGTTATTGTTGGGAAATATAGTATTGAATTCAGTTACCAGTATCAGTGTTTCTTGTCTGAGATATTTCTGGTAAAAAGGGAAACAATTATCTAGCCTTGTCTGCATCTGTGCAAAAATGCCAGAGAACCGCGCTTACCTTCGGCCTAAAAAAAATAAAAAAAATTTTCGCTCGCCGCTCCTGGGACTTGGTCCAAAAAATCCGATGAACAAGATTTTTTTTTCTCTGGCTTAAGTGGATATGTTTTATTTTAAGAAGATGTTAGTAAAAGCATCATTTTTAGAACGTTTCTGATGCAAAACAAGTGGTCATGAACGAATTTTTTTTTTATCTTCTTCTCTGTGTTGACTTCATATACATTTTAATCGTGAACAAAATCAGCTATGTATTTTAAGATAGATTACATTTTAGTTGGTATGGCTTTTATAATAAAGTATCAGTTATAAGATTAATTTAAAGAGGAATACGTGAAGATCATCAACCACGCAAATATGATAAATTCTACACATAAACTAATAGAATCGAATGTTGATATTTAAAATCACGCACTGTCTTACGTAAATGCAATTCAAGACAGAGATTAATACAACTGATTTTGAATCCATCTGAAGGCGATGACTGAAATCTGACAAAAAATAAAGCTTGTATTTCCTCATTATGTACATGTATGGGAACAGTTACATCATTATGTTTATAAATTTCTAGCCAAAATTGCATGTAATTGTTGATGTTGTGAGATTCTGCACGTGCAATTATATGGAAGTTTTTTGTATATAAAAGTTTTGATTCTGTCGTTGCAGACACTACCTGCCTTCTAATAAGTGCTAAAATGATGAAGTATCCTGAAATATGTTTACCAAATTATCGTGCTAATAGATTATGTTCAGAATAAGATTCTGCTATGTACAGATATTGCCAACTTTCTGTTCAAGTCCTAGGTTATATTTGTTATATGGCAGTCACTGCACAGCTGTAAATGTGTGTGATGTATCGATTTCGTTTGAAACGATTTGAATATCTGATTATAACGAAACATATATTGTACTGTACTTCAATAAATAGATGTTTCACGAAGAAAAGTCACCGAGAAACATGCATTTTACTGTGTTTACACGAATTCCTGGGTATGTTGTTTTTTGCATCGAGCATAGTAGTCACAGCATGTGTTAGGACTTTTGTCTCTGTAAGCTCAAGGAATTTGTTACTATGACTACCTCCATAGTAGCACTCACCATTTCATAGCTCACAGTCAGCTACATAAGGAATAAAAATGCTGTGCATTGACGCAGAAAATTAACAAAGGTTACATTCTGTATTTGTCGTGAAAAAATGCCAGCGGCTGCCTACATATATGTGTTTAATCTGGCCCTCTTAGGGCGTATTCGACCAAAAATGCTAACAAAGTAAACATTTATCAAATAATATTTCAATTTAAATAATAAATGCAGTAAAGGTTCTGCTTAACTCATGAAAACATCAAATATCAAGGAATACGTTTGAAAAACATATACATTCCAATACTTTTGTCAAATATATATATTCTCAGAAAGCTCTGTTTTCATCTTTTGAATATTTATGACTTATCTACTCTTGTTTATATATTTGTAAAGTCTGTAGTGGTCATGGTTGGTTTGTAGAAGACGGTTTGGTGATATTTGTAGTTTTTGCTGTAAGAGAGGATATGTTCTCAATCTTCCACCAGTTTGTCTGAGGAAAATTCAAATTCGCTGCCGGTCAGGTTTATGTTATGTAGTCCCGTTTGTATATGCAACACGTGTGTCCCCATACGTACCTTAGATAAAACTGCTATATTGTCTAGTTGTAAAAGTGGAGTTTGTCTAAGATATTATTTCAATCCATCGGTCAATATCGACAATCGCAAATACGCGCAGGAAGCTTCAGGACAGGAACAAAGATCGATTGTGTCACCAGCGAAACTCTCGCTGCGCAACGTTTCACAAGAATGAGCCAAACATTACTTAGCATGCCAATTTGCTGCATGTAGATCACAAACAAGGAGGCACATGGCACTAAGGGGTCGTGGATAATTAAAACATCCGCACGGTAAACGCAACTGATTGCATTTGGCCTCAACATCCCCCCTCCCAACTCAAACGAACGAAAGTTTGGAAGTGCAAAAATCCAACCAAGCCTCATTCTCTATCTGCATACCGACAAGCGATAATTACGTCGCTATGAAATTGCAACAAATTGAAACAATGCGGTGACACACCGAATCTTTGTAATCTGATGAGTACGATCATACACAGGTACCTGCAACTCTTTCCTTTTCTAACAGTGTTTCTGCCGTTTAACTTTATGTCCTTCTTTGTCTTTGTTCAAGCAATAGAATGAAATGAATTGAAACAGTGTAACCAAAATGATTGATACGTTATTTTACACATGAACTTGGCCACATGTATGTCAAAAAAAAATGCTGGTGTAGCGCCGGTGCCGCACTAGCACTTGCCTGGTACACGGCAAACAATATAGCAGGATATTTTACGATACATCATAACGTGTAGCGAGACTTTGCGATATAAAAGTATGTAGTGCTATTGTTGTAATCGAAATAGAGCCACTTGCGCGTGTTTTGATAGTCCACGGCCCCTAAGTCATGCCGTGTGCTCTCTGTTTTTCAAACCTGGTCCCATTCCATAGCTCAGTTTACAATAAGTGCCAGTCAAAATCTCTAGAAGGTCACAACTATAATTCCACTCAGCCGATAAATATCAATTTTCTCCGTTAACGTCGACATGCTTTCATTGACTTCACGAGATCCACGCATAAATACAATGTAAAATATTCATTGTTAATAAACTTGCATATTTAAAAGACGTTACAAAAGGAACTTAACAGCAACAAGATAACATTCAGGTAGGAGATCAATCATGAAATGCTTGCATAATATGCGTTTTTTGTTGTTGTTTTGTGTTAATTATAGGTCATATTATTATCATTTTTATCTAAAAAGACCCATAATTTGTTTCACTTTCACCTTTGAAATTGTGATGTAATTAAGTTAAAGCAGTCCTGCCTGTCATCTTAGTTATCCACTTACAGAAGACGTGCTAACGCCGTTTCCATCCCTCTGTCATTACTTGCGGCCAGACCGTGAGTTAGACTTGTCTAAAACCGATGATACGTGATAAGAGATGACCTAGGGTTATCCTTTCGGTAACACTCTGGTTTGATACTACACAAACAGTGGTTTGTTTGCAGGCATCAAACTCAATACTCAATTGTTACTTTTAATGGTTTAATTTTAACATACAGCAAACAGAAGTGCTTTGTTTGGAAAACATTTCAGAACTAATTTTATATATTTACTACTGCTGTGTCACTGTCATAATCCATGGCCATTTACCAAGATCCTGATAGTATGTTTGCATTACAATGCTTGCGCCAGTGAAAACAGCAGCAAATCAAGATCATGAAAAATCCCCAAAAGCAACTGCACCCTCACAAATTTTCGCCCTGGTCTGTAGTTAGAAAGGGTCATGTGAGACAGTAGTGAAGTAACCTCTTCACAATACAACGAAAGTTGTTCCAGCTTTTCAAAATGGCTACGAGAGTCCGTTTGCGATTTTCCGTCAAAGGACTCTAGTGCCTAAGAGAAATTGCTATATGGATTATAAGACACCTATGGCTTGATTAGTCGTACAGCGTCTGCTACTTTACCTGTCTTTCTCAAAGTATTATTCGGAGAGGCAATCTTTTACTATTACGACAAACTTCCGAAAAAATCAGCTGTATCTAACCTATCTATTATTTCATTACCTTCCCGATAGAAAACTTTTGTTCATAAATGCTTTTAATTGCAAAGTATTATAAAAAGGTGTTTGCATTACTCGTGACATGCTTACCAAATTATAAATATGTTTTTCATATTTGTCTTTTGCGAAATGTTTAAAGTTTTCAAATACTGTAGAGAACATGTACAAACAAACAGACCTTCCCCATGGACCTTTTTCAGAGAATAGACACACAAGATTTTAGCTTCCGTGCTAATATGGGTTCACTTCTTTCTGATTTTGGATATTTCTTATTGGTTGCTCCTCCGCACACATTTGCATGAAACATGGCACGACAGGCGTTGCCATGTGCAAATTATCAGCCCAACAGGTTTCATTAAGGCTGTTAGATATATACCTAGCCGTGACTCCTAACGCTTATCTAGCGACTTGCTAAACTACTGACGATTAATGTGAAACGCTATATTGTCCATTACTTTTCATACTAGATAATAAGATAATGTTATCTTTCTCAAACTAACAGAATGACATCATATTTCATTCTCAGATTATTGTTAGCCGGTTTGACTACGCAGCGGAAGATGTACTAGACTAGTGATATTAAATACCCATACATCTGACAGTAAAACAAGAAAACCGACACATTTTAAAACTTTTCACTGACTTTATACAAAACAAAACAATATGATAATAGTATTTAAGTTGCACAAAAGTAATATTGACATTTTTCGTGAAATTTTGAACGATTGAACAAAGTCGGCAAACGGTATTAAATCAGATACTATACTACTGACCAGCCTGAGAGTACGTGAAATCAACATCATTCCTTCTCTCTCCGTTCAGAATTTAGGTGTTTCTCTCAGCAGTGATGGCTCCATGTCAAATTATATAAGTCAGATCTGCAGGAATGGTTATTTTTTATTATCTAGGATTAGCAAGATACGTAATTTACTGGATAAAGCAACCACAGAGAAATTAATCCACGCGTTTGTTACTTCTCGATTGGACTATTGTTATAGTCTCCTCTATGGTGTCCACAAAGATCTAGATCAACTTGCGCGTCTTCAATCAGTCCAAAACGCTGCTGCTCGCCTCGTTAGCCGTACACGTAGATTTTGTCACATCACTCCAGTTTTAACTGATCTGAATTGGCTTCTAATAGAGGCTCGCATTATATGTAAAGTTTTGCTACTTACCTTTAAAGTTGTTCATGGAATCGCACCACTTTACTGGAAAGAACTGACCGAAATGTATGTCCCATCCAGAGACCTGCGATCATCGAACTCCGTACGGTTAGTGCCACCACGAGGGAAGTTTAAGAAAGCGTACGGTCAAAGAGCCTTTTCTGTGTTTGCACCTGATTTATGGAATTCTTTGCCGCTTGAAATTCGTACCGCTCAAGCTATTGACTGTTTTAAACGTGGTTTAAAGACACATCTTTTTACTAAGTACTATTCATAAGTCCATTTATGTTTTTTACAGGGATTACGCATTTCTATATTTTATTCTATTGGACTCAGTTTTACTGGACACTATATTTTAACTCATTTTCTTAGTTTTAATTCATCATTTCAAATTTTAAGTCAATTCTGAGTTGTTTTACTATCTGATAACTTTGTCTTTTTTTGGTCCTTTATGGTATGTACAATGCACTGAAACGTATGTGTAGTGCGTTTGTTAAGAATTAAATAGTAATAATAATAATATTGTATGAGTGGCATTATCTCTATGCGAGGGGTGAATTTGAGGTCAAAGGTAAGATACCCTTCACGGAAGTGTGTAGCCCTTTTGTTGATCATATCCGATAACAATAGTGGTTTGCAAAGTTGGTACCTAGTACAACAAAGGCGTGAGGTTATCTTATATGTATTGTACTAGCGTACCATTGTTAAAAATTAACTCAAAAATACCGTAGAAGAAGGGGCTTATTTTCATTTTTATCGACGAGGCCAGTAACAAAAGATATATACGAATAAGTTTGTTATCTCACAGACAGGTAGGCTAAATGCTGGTGAGTTATTAACAATTGTACCTGGCGCACCAATGTGTCATTTATAACTTGAAAGGTTATCGGTGCATTGTGTCATCGATGATCGAAAAGCCCACAAGTGCCTGCGGTCCAGGTGCGTATGTCGTCATTGGAAATTACCGGTGTCGTCTGAAGAGATGTGGTCAGGACAAACGTACGCATAACAAATGCACTTGTAGACCGGGTAAGTTATACATTCTATTTCAAATGTCAGTTCGCGGTTCTGAGTTTTGCCTTTGCATGTTACACAGCAGAGACTGAACTTCGTGCTCTGCATGAAGCAAGGGGTCGCGTTCTACACTCCAATCTCCACCACCACCACAAACAATGAGAACGTTCTGTGTCCGATGTAAAACTATATCTACAGTTTATCTACACAGCCTCAGAGCACACGCGTATCGCACACTAAGGTCGACAGAGTAATTTATCTTGACGTTACCACACTTAACTTCCCCATGGCGAAAAGGTGAACACGGAACGTTTAAGAACGTCGTCTAAAAGCTTAAAATAGATTATTATTTTTTTCACAAACAGAACAAGGCAGAAATGTATTGACTTCAAAAAGTTAGAAAGAGAATGACTCATAAGCTGATTCCTCATTCGCGTTTTGTAAATATCAATAGCTTCAACTGAATTGTGCGACAATTGCTACCTTTATTCTGTTAACGCAGGAGTGCTTTCGTTTTGTGTTTGTCTGACATATTTCAATGTGTTTATGTCACCGGGGTTAAAGGTTCTGACCTTTGTACTTTGACGCTTTTACAGGATCATCCCTATGGCAACGAATAGCATTGTTCGGCGAAAAGTGGTGTCACTATTGTCAAGGTAAAGATCGACGAACGCTCTTCGCGTTCGGATTACATGCCATGACCAGCCAATTTCTACTTCCATCATGCACATTCCAGAGGACACCTTTGTAACCGCATAGTACTGGGCACGCGCAATTTTTTTTTCTGCCCAGTATATCGGTCACATTTGAAAGCACAACAGCTATGGCGCTTACAACGTAATGTCTTTAATTTAAGCTCGCTCATACCTTTCAAATCACGCAAAATAAATAACCAGTAATCTTTCAGTATTTTGGAGTGAATAAGGTGTAATCGTATATCACCGCCATGCCAAGTAGTTGTAATTGCTTTCGTCTTTATTGTTGTTACTTTGTTGCAGACGCTGTTTCTGTAACAATATCTTCAAGTTGTCATTTTGAGCATACACTTACATATATGCATCTTTAAAAAACAACTTTACACAATGCATCTTAGTGCTCCAAAATCATTCGTGGACAGCCACTTCACTAAAGAAACTCGTACATTAGTTCTCAAAGCAAATAGCAATTAAATGATGTCATTTGTATATTCGCCAAATTGTGGTAACTACGAAGTTAGAAAACTCGTCTGACATTTTAGATTTGTATTGAATTTGACATGTATGAATGGAAAGAATAAAAATACTTTAAATGTGTTATTTTCCGTATATTATTCTTGAGTTGGAAGTTGCAGTAAGTTATTCCCATTTTAAGATTTAAAAGTGAAACCACTCGTAAACACGAATGTCAACATTATTCAGATTTAAAAGTGAAAGCGCTCTTAAATACCACTGTCAACAACGAACGAACTGCGTAGCGTTGATTTCAATTGTCAGTATATTGTGCCATTAAGCAACAATTGAGTATAACATCGTAAAGTTTTCTTTTCTTTCCGTTTATTTCGCATTTGTATCGTCCTGATATTGCACATAAGAAGTGACGTTAGTCATATTTTTATCAAATATAGACTGACTTCCTCAAGTGCTGTAGCTCTTAGCGCGAACTCCCGACACAGGGTCACAGGCCACGCGCAAAGGCTACAGGCCATTTCAACCAGCTCTGCCTCCAAGACCGAACGCTGCAAACCGACAGTAAGTCAGACCATGGTCGATAATTTATCCGTGATGGCAAACTTTGCTCTGTGACACCTATTTTTATTCTTTATTATGACAGAGAATTGTCAACCTTTAAAATTTCCCTAGGAAGGCCTAGGTTTGATCAACAGTCTAAAACTTTCTGTTTAACTTTCTGTTTAAAGGCATGTACAACATGTATTACATTATAAAGATTATTTTAATGCTGTTCCATGTGGATATAACCCTTTGATACATGTACAGCGTATCTCTTACATATATATACATGCATCTCTATGTACATATATCTCATCTATTTCTTCTCTAATTCTCAGATCATGGCATATTCCAAAATAAAAACCTTCCTTCCTCTTGTAATGGAAACCACCGGTTTGCCCGGCGACGACGGGTCCCTTCCTGACGTCATCGAATTGGCGCTCATTGCCGTAACGAGAGACCAGATTGAAAGTAGGCCACTTCCTATTGGCCAACAACCGCGACTAACAAACCGTCTCTTGCTGTGCATGTCCCCCATGAAGCCAATCGAAGACGCTGCAAAAGAGCTCCACAAGGTGAACGGATCAGACCTATCGTCCTTTAAGCCTATGGATGTAGACGTGTACAATGCAATCAAGTCATTTCTGAACCGCCTTCCAAAGCCTGTCTGCCTTGTGGCACACAACGGTAATCAGTTCCACTTCCCTATTTTGCGTCATGAACTGTCTAAGGTGTCAGGTGACATACCCGAAGTCAGAACCATCGATTCCAAGGAGTTTTTCCGACAGACGAGAGAAGAACCGTCTTACAGGCTGCGAAGCCTCGCTGACAAGTATCTTGAAAAACAGCAAACTTGGCAAGCTGAAAAAGATGCAGAAATATTGATGGAGCTGGTATTTTTTCATCTGTGGAAGAACAATTTCACTGAATGGGCCGATGCAAATTCAAAAGATTGTTAGATATCAGCCAAACATACATACATACATACATACATACATACATACATACATACATACATACATACATACATACATACATACATACATACATACATACATACATACATACATACAGACAGACAGACAGACAGACAGACAGACAGACAGACAGACAGACAGACACAGACAGACAGACAGACAGACAGACAGACAGACAGACAGATAGAGATAGACACAGACGGGCACACACAAAGATATAGACAGACACACGGAGATATAGAGACAGACAGACTGACAGATAGATAGACAAACAGGGGAAAGAGTAACTATGTAAAGCCAGACGTACAACAATTATTAAAATTCTGCAAAGCGTTGATCCAGAATGCACTCATTTTCAAATTACATGATCATGTACAGACAGGGCTTGATAAAACTTATTTACATTTAAAAAACATTTACATTCTCAATAGAAATTGCTGATATATACGGGTCAGTCACCGCTGCAATTTTAAATTTCTATTTAATCCCTTATAGCAACTATCTAATATTTTGTGGGACCTTGTAGGGTGCATGAACATTTTGAAAAACCTCTGTGTGAAATGAATATGCTTTAAGCCAGCATTCATGCACCAATAATTCATTCTAATTGTAGTAGACATTATGATATTAGTGTACGGGGAGTATCACACTTTATTTGACAATGTGTCTCAGTATATTCAGAGTCAAAATGCACTGTTAGCGTACATGAATGCGAAGAGTGCCAAATTTATAATTCGATATTTTACGAGCAAAACCAGCTTCAGGTATATATCACGACTCACTAAACCAGGGTCTCCATTTATGTTGTAAATCTTCATTATTCTTCCGATACGGTCTCCAAAAAAATATATATATATTCTTGATCTGCCTGAATGTAACATTTAAATAGAATGGGCCATGAGTCTTAATGAAATGTGTTCAAGAAAATATGAAATGTACTAGCACTAAAAATATGATGTAAAGTCTGACCGTGATAAGAAATAAAATCAGGTGTGAGCCCCCATAAAAAATATGTGGTCACCTGATCGGTGCAACGTTAAAGTTCCAGTGGTGATGTAGGGCCACTTTGGTAGTCTCATAGCCAATAGTCTGCTCCTCAAAGTACTACGAAATGAAGCGTATGGTGGAAATAGCGAATTACAAACCTAAAAAGCTCTCCTTTTTTTAACCAGTCGTCACTTCAGTAATACTTTTCCCAAAATTCAGTCACGAGGCAAAACAAAATGTTGTTATGCAAAACTATTTACTTCTTTATTCGCTCAAGTTCTATATTAGTAAATACGTCTAAATAATGTCAATAATATGAATGTTAAAAAAGTATGATTATTACTATAGCATTATTAATCATCGGCGGTATTTTCATACGATTTAACTCACTTATACTTTCATTAGTTTTCATAGGAAGTAATAGCATGCACATTAAACACCCTTTGGAAACAGACTAGTAACTTTTTCTTGGTAATATAGTATTTGTAATTCTACAGGAACTAATTTTAGACAATTTGGTGATAGCGGAGCAAAACGAATGTCAGCCATTGTACACTGTTTTTCGCCACAAGAATTCTCGGTAAACGAGTAATATTTCCAAGTTCGTGCAGCCTTTAACTATTTACTGAAATTTGTGCGATATCTTTTATGTTTACGCTGTAATTCTGTCAGATTGTTTTGGCAAGTGTAAAATGCAAATGTAAAAATGTAAATAAATGTAAAGCATAAATGTAAATAAATATCATGAAACATTCAACCGTGGTTTCGTTTTGTGCTTGTTACGTCTCCATATACCTTACATATTACCTAAAATTAGCAATACTCGTGGTAGAGCAATTGAAATGAGCTGTTACAGTACTTTGCTAACAGGTAATTATGTTTGTTCGACAAAGCAAATACTTTTTGTCCTTCTTCTCTGTGAGGTATGTTGAAATACAAATTATTAACTTCACAAACACAGCGCAATGTGTATAATATATGATCCAAATTGGTGCAAATCAATTCTAGAGCGCGCGGACTAGGTTTCAGTTGTCAACAATAACATCGGAGAATACATACATCGTGACTGTATTTACATGTTTCATCTAAGGGAAGAGCAAGAAACTCTACCTAACAAACTTAACAGAAATACTGAGGGAAAAACACATCAGAAGTTACAGTCGTCATGAACGTATAAGTACGAATCATTCAACTTTGCCGAGTTGTGATGCCTCGTGTCTGTACATGAACAAGGGAGATGAAAGTGTTGCCAGTGCAAGTAACGTGGGAAGGTAGGTCAAATCGTTGTGGAGGCCGTGGACCATACACCGATAATTCAGGCACGCACAGAGCAAACGAATCACACTGCGTTTAGATAGAACGCACCTCGGGGACAGACATTCGGACTCTCAAACTTTTACAATTCTCTTCTGATATACCACATGTGGGGGTTCATTTTAAAGCTCTTGGTAAAAGAAAACTTTTTACCGGCTTAATTTTTCGAAAATCAAAAATTTTTATTTTTCTCCATAGAGTTAACACAGGGAGGGCGGCCATTTTGAATTTCTAATATCGGTAAATCTTTGGTTATTTGTTTCTCTAGTACCGAAATTTGCATGGTGACCCCCTATTTTTATTCTTGATTTTGAAAGAGAATGATTGAAAGATTCCTTGAGGAAAGTTAGAGCAAAAGTTTAAGTCTTTCACTTTCGAGGTGCATACTACCTTAAGGAGGCAGTGGGTTTACTTCAGATTTCGATAATTGTAGCAAAGTTCGCAATAAAACGTATATTGAATATATGCAATTACGCTTTGGTTTGCGTTTTGAAAATGTTTCCTTAAACAACATGTCATAAGTTTAAAATTTTCAAAACTCAAACAACTGTTGAATATTATTACAATTTCTTCGTCGGATTTTTTTTTGCTTAAAATATTAAGTTTACAAATTTTCTCGCAAAAATTCCTGAGAGGAAGAGAAAATTCTACAATCAAGGAAACCATATGGTACCATTCATTTAGCATGAAATGCCGGTGATTGCAATGGATTATGGGTTTTGTTTGTTTTTATTTCGTCGACTACGACAATAACAATAATATTGCGGCGACGAATGCGTTGTCACGTATCACCTGGGGAACGTTAAATATTAAACAAAAAGATAATAAATTACCATTGTATCAGGGATTTCCAGACACACCTATATGCTGTAATTGTTCATTAAACCAAAAGGGTTATAAGTGCATCGTGTTATCACAATTCAAACAAACCAATGCGTCATTTGTGTTTCAGTAAACTTCGGCGTAACATATTACATAGTATCCCACGTCTCTACGACAGGTAAGCGTTCCCATTTTTGGCATCTCGTTAACATTTTTACTTCCTGACTGTACAACAATATGGAACGGATGGTTGGTTTGAAATTTTGCTTGAACTAGGGGATGGACGTTCTATGTAGTTTTCATCGCTTTTGTATTTTGTGGCCTTTACCCGCACCTCACCCCCTCAAAAAATGCTTTATTTTTGAGGGGAACCCAACAAAGTATACATCTTGTCAATATACCGATATGCGTTCTCAGATGTGTATGGGGTTTATCTAATTTCCGTTCTTGCCAGCAAGAGTTTTTTATGCTCCAAGAACCTACGCAAAAATCAATTCACGGTTATGTGAGTAGCTGTTACCGTGAAGAGGCATGTAATTTAGGATGATGCTAACTTCGTACAGAACGTATTTATTATATGTTTGATGAGTAATGAAGCAATTATCTCCCGATTATAATTGAGCAGTATCTATATCATCATACTTTTATTAATATTGTCGACCGATCGCAAATCAAAATCAAATGGTCGTGGCTCTCTATCAGATGCGGAATTACAGTACTTCTGCAATTAATGGGTGTTTCTCAAAAACGAAAATCCAAGTCTTAATTTTGGCATAGATAAGCTACATCGTAGTTGATAATTTCAACTTCTGCTCTCAGTTCTCAGTGCTTTGTGAAATAAAGTGATCGAAACTTCCACAAAGCCCTGCGTCAGAAATGTTCCTGTCTCAGTGGATTTTGGTGTAATATGTTCATCTCTTCAGAACAGGTAAGTCATACTCGGCTTCTATTTCCGGGTCACAATTTGTGGCATCCCACTCACACGTTTTTACTTCACAATTACAACAATAGTAAAAGGATGTTTCGTTTGAATTTTAGCATGGGCTAGTAGATGAAGTTCAAAGTTTTCATCGCTTGTTGTGTGTTTTTTGACGTGTCAGTGTCCCTACAGTAAAATGCTTAATTTATAATCGCCACGCCACCCGTTTTTAGCTTGTCAACATACCGTACCAGTATGTGCCCCAGGCGTTCACGGTACCTATTTAACTTGGCAAGCAAATTACATCATGTAAATAAAATTATACGGAACAGAGAATATTTACAGAACTTTTCGACATTTATACAGGGCACTTATTTCCAATCAGCCGAACAGGGCATTTCTTATTATATGTTAGCGGCGTACTAAAAACTGTAATGTATCTTACGATAATTATTAAGCATTATCAATACCATTGCAGTATCGTAAATACTATAGACTTGTATCAAAATTCAAATCCAGGCGGTGGTGCGTTTTTTTCAGGTACATAATGATAGAAAATGGTGTAAAATCTGTAATTAATGGACATCTTTCTTTCTCAACAAGAAATGAAATCTTAAAATTGCTAGGGAATTATCACTAACTTCAACTTGTGCTTTTTAATTTTTCCTGAATCTGTAGAAAAAGTCATAGTCTTGATCATGTTGTGTGTGTTTCTTTGTCTATGTCTGTTATTTTCTACTTTGTTTGTATTGTTTTCGGATGTGGAAGGCCATATAGATTTCGATGTCTGTACTTCGAGCCCCTTACAGACTTAACACAATGGCGACGAATGGCAGAGTCCGGCGAAGCGTGGTGTCACTGCTATCAAGGTAATAAGTAACGCACACTTGTTGCGTTCAATATTAAAGCAATTAGCCATCGCGTAGGTTATAGATGACACCAGCTTAATTAGTATAAATAAACAAATATGCTCACCACGTTTACCCGTATTTACACATGGAAATAACGAATGCGAAATTGCATTCTATTGTTTTTAAGGTAGTAAGGTAGTATGCGCCTCCCAAGTGAAAGACTCATACTTTTGCTCAAACTTTCCTCGATGAATCTTTCAACCATACGCTTACCAAATCAAGAAGAACATTTTGGAGTCACAGTGCAAAGTTTAGTACCAGAAAAACAAATAACCCGACATTTACCAATATTTGAAATTCAGAATGGCCGCTGTTCCTGTGTTGCTCTATGGGCAAAATTAAATTTTCGATTTTCGAAAAACTAGGACGGTGAAAATTTTATCATTCAGAGAGCGTTTGAATAAGCACCCAAAAGTGCTGTATCAGATAAGAATTGTAGAAAATGTATGATAATCTGAATACCTGACCCCGAGGCGCATTCTTCCCTAAATCCGGACTCTCATCTAACCAAGGCGTCTCAAAAATAACATTTTCAGTATTTCTTATTTATATGTGATGAAAATCACAATTATTTCATCGCGTTTCGATGCCGGCAGCAGTAAAACCACCATTTCTAAATATACAAGATTAATTGAATTCATAAAAAAATATATGCTTTGCTCAATCCTGTGACGACTTTGAGGTACGCTTAGGGATATTGTTTGCTTTAAAAAATTAATAACATTATGAAAATATTTGGATTGACAATTGACGGCTTTTACGAAGTTACACGTACTAGAAACACTATTATATTATTGACATATTATCAAGAGTAGATAAGGTGGGCAAAGATGTAGTTTTTACATTTTTCTATTTCCAATATGCTTTTTGCTAAAATCTGAAAAAGAATGAAAAAACTCACTGTAAAACTGAAAATACATGTTTTGCGAGGGTGTGTACGGCTTTGTACGAACAGCGGAGTCATATTGCATTCTGATTTTAGTGGCTTTGTAAATGAGGTGTGACTATATTTGCGGTGGTCTCCAAATTAATACTTATTCAAAGGAGGGAGCTCCGACATTATTCATTGTAGATTCTGTTGGATAGATTTATCTCCTTGTGCTTACAATGCAAATAGTAGAGCTGATATAACGCTCTTTGCCATGTTACGTTTGTTTATCTTGACAGAATGATCTCGTCACGTACCGAAACTCTTGCAACCAAGTATAGATGCGGGGTCATTGCTCATGCGCAGATTCGACAGTTCACAGGTGTCACAGGTGGAGAGATCTTTACATCACGCGCTGTCTCACGTACAAAAAAGGTAGGTTTTATCTTAAAGTGGACAACCTCGATCCAAGGATTTGAGCGCGTTCATGAGCTAGCCTGTCTTCGATTGTCTTATACCAACAAAAGTTCATATTGACTATATTTTGTTTTTGTTAGCACACCTGGATGTTGAAAACATTTTGAATTCACTGACCGTAGACCACGATCATTTGATACAGGAGAGCGTGGAATATTTATATTTTTCACAAAAGAAAACTATGTGCAGTGCATTCCAATGTTATTTATTGTTGCACTCGCTAAATAAAGCCGACTTTTATAAGGCTGTAAATGACTCGTTTTAGTGACTGAAGGTAGAACAGAACGAGCCTTAAAGGTATACTGTCACCTGTTCCAATTTTGCCACAGTTACCATGGAAAGAGAAAATCTAACCAATCACAGATTTTAAGCGGGTGGCCACTCTTTAAAAACAGCGCCCTCACATGGGCATTTTGAATTCCAAGGAACGCCCCTTTGACCATATATGGGCATATTTAAATCACAGGTGACTGTATACCTTTAAGGACAGGTATTCGGACTCTCATTTTTTACAGAACGTTAATGGTTTTAGGGGCTCATTTTGAAGCTCATTAAACAACTCACAGGCTTACTTCTGTGAAACATAAAAACTGACATTGTCCCGTATAGACTGAACACAGGGGTACGAGTGGCGACCATTCTGGATTTCAAGAGTTGGTAAATGTTTTGTGATTTGTTTCTATAGTACCAAATTTTCAACGGATGGCCCCTGATTTTTATTCTTGATGTCAAAAAGGAATGTTTTAGAGTTCTATCAAGTAAAGTTCAGCCAAAATACGAGATTAAGAGGGGAAAAGAGTAACGTCACATATGCGCCAGCCTGTGTATTCTTTTACACCAGCTTAATATCATTTATGGAGGAAGTGAATAATTTAGAACGTTATCCTTTTTCTGAACGTTCTTTCTTAGCATTTGATTTAGTAATTTACAAAACACCCATTTAGTTTAAATATACTTCCACTGACAAACAACTTCCATTGATGGTCGAAATAAATTAACATTTTGATGGTATTACCTATGGAGTCTCGGGGGACTTTAGTAACCTTTGAAAAGCATAACATTTAACCTTATTGGACGTAGTACATATAATCAAATGCCTAGAAATATCTGCCATGTACCCTGTGCCAGGAGAGGTCACGAGTTTGAAAATTTTCTGGCTATGAAAAGATGACTAAAAAAACATTGCGATCAGTGTCTAAAATGTGACAATGGACCCTCGACGGTCTATACCTATGTACAGGACAACGAAAAACAGCTGGTCACAAACCCATGTTCTCAGGCTGTCTGTATTTAATTTTTTATGGTTATTAAGTTGGGTTAAGGAAAGGTGGGTTAGAAGTAGATTAACTAAGAAAAAAGATTACATAAATTTAGTGTTTAGTAATCAGCATGCATTATTATCACTAAAGACACGTTTCGTTTATTTCTGTACCCTGCAGACCAATAATGAACACGAATGCATCAAGACGTTTGTTCCTCTCGTCATGGAAACAACCGGATTGCCCGGCATCGGTGGGTCCCGTCCTGACGTCATCGAATTGGCTCTCATTGCCGTAACGAGAGACCAGATTGAACGCAGAGAAACTCCTATTGGTCAACAACCCCGCGTGACTAATCGCCTCCTGCTTTGTATATCTCCCACGAAGCCCATCAGGGTTGTTGCCAAACGGCTCCACAGGATAGAAAAGTCTGATCTCGCGGCCCATAAAGTCATGGATGAAGACGTGTACTGTATAGTTAGATCGTTTCTTAACCGTCTTCAAAAGCCTGTCTGCCTGGTCGCGCACAACGGCAAGCTATTTCACTTCCCCAATTTGCGTCATGAATTTTCGAAGGTCTCAGGAGAAATTCCTGAAGTCAAAATCATCGATTCACTAGAGTTTTTCAGAAAAAGGAATGATGAACCATCTTACAGACTGAGAAGCCTTGCTGACAAGTATCTTGGAAAAAAGCAAACTTGGCACGCTGAAAAAGATGCAGAAATATTGCTTGAACTGTTATTTTATCATCTTTGGAAATACGATTTTATTAAGTGGGCCGATTTAAATTCGATTATTTGGTAGATATCGTAAATAACAGTGACGCCATTTTAAATCTTAAAGCAACTGCAAAATAAATTATTATTATTATTATTATTATTATTATTATTATATTCTGTCTTTGATTTATAAATGAACTGTAAATCAGGCTTGTGTATCGTTTAAGCATTATCTTGCTAGGGATAGCTAAAATCCAATTCAAAGTGAGCGGTTTTGTACGATTTAATAAAGTTACTAATAAGTGTATTGAGGTGAAACAAATGTTCAACATGGTCATTTAGGCGTCCATCTTCATGCTTAAGCCTTTGCAAAAATTGTTAACCTCGTGGTGGTGGCACTTCGTATACTGGTAACCATTTTCATTCAGTAAGTTTTGCAAAGAGATAAATGTGAAAAATAGGCAATGAATTGTGGGATTACTACTGAACACAGATTAAATTTGATGTTGACGCAGCGACGTAAAAAGCGATGAAGCACCGTGATATGAACAACATGAGGTCAGGAATTGTGACACGACTTGATGTAGCAGCTTTTAAATTTGTCTAATACGTGATGCCATTTGGAGGCACCTTACTTACTTACTTACTTACTTACTTACTTACTTACTTACTTACTTATTTACTTACCTATTTACTTACATACATACATACTTTACTTGCTTGCTGGCTTACTTACTTACTTACTTACTTACTTACTTACTTACTTACTTACTTACTTACTTACTTACTTACTTACTTACTTACTTACTTACTTACTTACTATTTGTGTTATGATTCTGGAAAATCTTAGATTCGTAGAATCTTGGATACAGAGTACAAGGGTCCCTTCGCAGGTACACTTTATAAAGTCCCTCGTATACGTATATGTCTTCGCGCTACAATTTAAAAAATTGTAAAGATCATTGTTGCTTCTACCAATGTACAATATTTTGAAGAAAATAGTATGGAACGGAAGGGATTTCGGCAAAAAGTTTTATTTAAATTTCACCTGTTTCTCTTATCTTCTCTCACCAGAAAGAGACTTGCCAATGGATAGTCAACTTTGACCCAATGTATTGATTTGCACAAAACTTCAGACCTGCTTGACAGGCACGCCTTGTCTTGTATAAATTTTTGCCAAATGTTGTGGAGTTTTGTTCTATTTTGCCTTAAACTTTTCTGTAGGTGGCTGCCAGCTGGCACTGTTGACGAGAATAAAATAAAATAAAATATAATAAAATAAATAATTAAATATTTTTCTGTTCCATGGGGAGTTCGCCAAGGAGACAATTAAAAGTGGTCTTTACTTGCTCTCTTTATAAACAATCTGGCTGCAGAGTTAAAATCATCATGTTTAGGTAACATTGTCGACAATGGAACGTATCGATACTCTATGAGTAATGATCTCTGACAATAAAAACGATATGCCATCAAGAGACCAATAAAACGAAAGGTTTGCCTAATAGAGAATTGCCACCGACATTTCTGAGTCAAAGCACAGATACCCATCTACTGACTATGGTCAAAGGTGGCTAATTAGGGAACAATAATGTAAAATATCCTGAATTACTTTGATACAAAGAAAGCTCCAGGGATCTCTTGAAGTTTCAGAATATAGTCTCCTTGTCTTCCATGTCTCTACAAGTACAGCATTGCCCAGTTGTTGCATAACGAGCGATAGAAACCTACAACTTTCTAAATTTTATCAATTTGGACCTGTGAAGGAAAGGCGATGAACGCTTCCAAAGAAATATTCTGTTCCACTAAGGTGGATATCATGTATAAGCAAAACTACTGTCATTTCCTTTATAATTGCTCCTGTTGACAAGAAATGGAATAAAAAGTAATGGTTTCGAAATACGACATACAATTTCAGATTGTGCAGTTCAGTTAGCCAAAGAGTTAGCCAAATAATGTTGAGCGCTACGATATAGTAGTGACTTCCTGGAAACTTAGTCAACAATAGAGCATACATTAGCACCAAATCAGGAATTTGGTTTCGATTCTGGCGTGTCAAACAAGGGGGCCTTCTACAGTTTCAATCTGGGACATTGAGTTCTGTCTCCAAGAAGATATTGAAGTATATCAAAAGTTTCTGTAGTTTTTAAAACGTATGGATCTTACATATACAGCGAGGAGTGAGGGGAATTCAGTAGAAATGTCATATTGGGCCTTCCAAAAGGGGTCAAGGCCATAGGAAGGGTTTTACAGATATGTACCGCAAATGTGACACCCACTTGCCGCCCGTGGATTTTGAAAAAAGTTGATAAAATGTAAACTTTTTTACTTCAAGCACTATTGTGGCCCACATTTTGTCTAGGAAATGTTGAGTTTCGACACCCATATTTTAGCAAGAATCTGTTTTGTGGTTCGAATTGACCAGGTGAACCTGTACCTAATTCGGGGATGAGTGGGTAGCGGAGGCTTGGGAGTGGGTACAGCGCCCCCGTGCTTCACATGCCGAGTATGGTGTTTGAGTGAACGGACGGGCATTTGTATACTAAAGTCTTCATGTTCAGGTCAACTTAGCGCCCACTACTACAAAATCACCTTTGAAAGACCTCACGGCCGTAGGCGGGAATATTTCATGATTTCCTGTTTTATACTTAAGGTAAGTTGTCCCACATTAATTGATTTCTACATTTTTCATTAGTACCGCCTATATGCAAATGACGACTCATTTGGTGGCGAATTCCAGGTATTCTGTGCAGTCCATTTGTAAATTTCACCGACGCCATTTTGTATGAATTTGCAGAAATTGCTTTGACAGAGAGGGCTAAGCCTCGTAATATCCCTAATTCCAGGTATTCTGTGCAGTCTAGGGTTGACTTACATGTGAAAATACAAAGTATGGTCTGACTTTACCTCTGTCCTCTACCATTTAAATTTTAAAGCAAAGGTATATTTTCTCTGTTGATTCTTTGGTCTGTATTGTACTGCAAAGGTCCGTCGACGGTTGTTTAAGCGCCAGAGTGCACAGTTGGCTGGACATAAATACGAACATTCGAACTAAAAATCGTACTGTAGTGCACAGCATTGACACAATGAGAATCGGGGGTGATTATAGGTCCTAGCCCGTAAGTCAGTCCTAAATTGTCCTCAAATTTGTCAAATCTCGCTTTGTTGATGGCCCCTCCTCCCTTAGTACGTCTGTTTACAGTCCAACGGGAGGGTCACTCGTAAACTTTACTCAATAATTAACAACCTATAAATTCAAATTGCCGATTATTTATACTTTATAACCTCATGGCAAAGGCAGCATGGTAACTGGGTACAAAGAACTAGGTCATCTTCGTTCAAATTATGCACGTGGCCTACGATTTACCATTTTTGTGCACCCTCCGTCAACATGTAATTAACTACACCCTCGACCGCTTACACTCTTTCGATTGTGCTCTACCTGTTTTACCAATACGGCCATTTCATAACAGGATTGAATAATATTTTTAACCTTGAACCAATGTCCTTTTGGATCACCTTCACCTTCATTATTGGTAGGGCGATCATACGATATTGACGGAATACCTGTACAGTAACAAATATCCCCATTCGATTCTGTAATTTTCATACTGTTGTCTTTAATTTCTCTCATAGCTTACGGGTCTCTTGATTGACTTGGTCAGCTCTCATATAGACGAAACTTATCAAACAGGTGATATTGACAAATATCGATCATGTTGAACATTTTAAAAACACAGGTGCGAACAGAATTTGATATGTTTCGGTCAACTCTTCATCAAGGAGGCAGTTCAACCAGTACTTTTGTCTTCTAATGATCTTTATTTAAAATAAAGATCATTAGAAGACAAAAGTACTGGTTGAACTGCCTCCTTTATAAAATTATCCATGCCATGATCCTGGTGTGTTCCCGCACTCTACGTGTTGCTTCTATGGTTGTAGTTGGACTGACTCTTTTTAGAACACTCTCCTCTTCATCAAGCTTATTAAGAACCACGTGGTTGCTTTTCTGGTTTCTGAAAATGTCCACAATTTGATTTAAATTTTGATAAAATTACCAATCTTAACCACCATGCATGATTATGTGCACATACCATGTAAATACGGCTAGTTTTCAATCGGGCTCGAACCCACAACATACGGCATCAGTCGCCTAGCGGAGAGGCCACAGAGAGAACCGTTCGGCTAAATCTCCACTCCCAAAACAGAGTGGTAACCTCTTTGTAGACAGCTTGGTGCTGAAATCGATTATTTGGGAAACTAACAAAGAAGTAAATGTTTTTGGAGTAAATTTTACAGACCAGACATATATATTTTGTGATATTTAGTTAAGGAAGCACAACAACTGTTTTCCTGGTAGATTTGGTTTTCTGTTTCCTGAGGCTTGTACTATTACGACTTCTATCTTCTGAAATCGAGAAATTTCATAACTTTATATAGTTGTGTTCAATTGCCTTTTGAAATGGGATTTATCCGCTTGTCATTTTATGTGAGTATCAAATGGAAATGTTATGAAACTAGTCGAGCTGAACATATGGTTCCTGTCACTACATTAATTGTTTGTGTATTATGCAGTATCAGAATGTTTCATTGCTATCCTGTGACAAATGCTGTAGTTGAATTATATTGACTGCTTGTCATTATAGTTACTTGGTCACGGCAAACTTGGACATGTCCATACGCATAACGTGAGGTTTGTAAACCCGGGCCCATGGAACAAAAGTAGGATTACATATATATATATATATATATATATATATATATATATATATATATATATATATATATATATATATATATATATATATATATATATATATATATATATATATATATATATATATATATATATATATGTGGACCCCAAGTTAAAATGTATAAATGGCCACGGAGAATATAGGTGATCGAATTCATTTGAAGATACTAGCATTGTCTTTACAATGATGATAACTATATTTTCCCAAGTTCCCATCTACATATGATTCAAATGAAAATCTTCAGTTGCATGGACACCACATATAAATGTTTTTGGCGCCATGCGTGAATATGTGTAATTTGCTTATAGACGTGATGCAAGTCGTCACAAAGAAAAGCACTATCCATTCACCTCACAGCATAACAGACAATGCTTGAACACTTAACCAATTTTTGATATTTATTTTTGATGGATAATTTAAATACGTTACGTAAAATCTAGAACGAGAAACCCTCATAATTGTTCTTTACTTGTTTCAACTATGGATGTAACGCTGAGCATCTATGATTTCCCTTCTAGGCTAATACCGAGATACAAAACGATGGCGGGTATTACCAGTAATACCAGTGCAAGCTGTCGACCACAATTAATCGATCTGTTCGATCACTTTAATTCACACGATAGGCAGAGAGCAAAGTCTTATTTGCTTTCACTGGAATTTCCAGACGGCGCTGTTGAAAACGCGAATACTAGTGATGCTCTCGCCGGTTTGATAATAGCACGCCGCGGAACAAGCAAGGAATGCTGGGATTTGGTGAAATACTTACTGGAGAAAATACCAAGAAAGGATTTGCTGAGCAAAATCCCGTGAATATTATAGGATATGGAATGATCTACGAGTTTCGACTCAAAATTTCAACTACTGCAGGAAAAGCAGAAGATGGTCTCTCCCACGGATATAAATAATACAAGGACATAACAATACGAATGTTTGACATTTCATACGGCGACACTGACAGATCATGGTGAATTTGTAATCATCCGCAACCAATAAATTGATAAACCAAAGAGCACAGCAGATGGAATGATGTTTGAGCAAGTTTTGATGTTCAACGTCATAAAACTGTAATTAATTCGTATGCTTAGAAACTTTGTAACCTAAGCGATTGCGTGAAAACATGTCATTTTGAAACGACTCTGATTAGATATTTCGAGCTTATTTTTTTCATTTCTACAACTTTGTTCGACAAGTAGAATAATGTACCATTTCTTTCTCTTTGTTTTGCAAACATACTTTAATAAAAAGAGAGAAAACATTTTTTGTTTAAATATTGATAACCGCGGGAGCCCGTATTGTTTATAATATGATCTGAAAAGTAGTGGGTCTTACTTACTTTGAAATATACATATTGCGAAAAATCAAACAAACCTTTAATACAAATTTGTGCGGTCAGTATCCATTTCGTGGCTAAACAGCTTATTAATCGTATGCTACTTACATTTTTGGGAGGTCAAAGGCTGCCATGTAAAAACGTCAAAGATGATATTCAAGGACTGGTATTTCCAAATATTTTGTGAGCGATCACTTTCAATGAGTATGTTTCAGAAATGTGGTATCATGGCGTCATATGAAATTAGAATCATTTCTTTGCAACACTTGAAAGGACATTTTGACAGAAAAATTGGTAATTTGTAAATTGTAAAATAGTACCAAACTAATAGAAAATGCCACAGTGCCACAATGGTCACGATTATTCCTTAAAATGAATTTCTGTTACACGTAGAAATATCATTATCTGACTTACATGTTTCTTATGATACCCTTAATCATTTCTTTACTGATGACTTCAAGATTGTATGAAGAAAATGCGCGTCGCTGACCAGGCAAGAAAGAAACACAATAATAAATTTATAGGACGCACGAAGAGTTCCTGCTTGTGCAGCATTTTGTCGCATGTTCCTTGCACTTTAAGGTTTTTCTCACATTTAACTTTCCGCCACGGCATTATTCATCAAAATTGTGGGTCTAAAAATAAATTTGACAATAACACGATTGGAACTAATTTGGGAGAATTGGATCTTTATATTTTTCAAATTTCTCAAAAGTGTGAGTGCCCCATAGCTGAATGCTGCAATATTACAAATCACTGTTTAAAACAAGTGCATTAATTTAAGAGAAAAGCAGGTGAGCTTACATTCGCAGATTAAACCGACATTAGTTCACTATTCAATTATCTCAACTTACCCGGTAATTCAAATAGTGTTCAATAAAAGCCGTGTTATCTCTACTGAATATATTTAGGGCCGGGGCGTGATACGTAAAAAAAATGCACGGATCTGAGGGCGCTTTCTCCCATAGCTTTACACAGGCACGTGAATGTAGGTATATGATAAGATAATTTAACTTATGCTTTGAATCCACATTTTTTCAGTTAATGCCATACCTACATTTGCCGCTGCGTTTTTCACGTTAAGATTGACCTATATTTATGCCTGTTATTGTCGTGTTCCTGACAATTAATCAGATGCTCAGGTCAAGAATAAAGTAATATTTTTATGAGAGCATATCACATTGACCCCGTTGCGCGCGACCAATGGCATCTGCGTTTGTTAGCTCCCGGCAATAGGCTGCAAGTTGGTAAACAATGTCAAGCGCAAAAATATATAGTTGTGACTTCCTGGAAACTTTGAGAACCATAGAGAATACATTATTAGCGCCAATGCGTGGATTTGGTTTCGATTTTGGGGTGTCAAAACAAGTAGGGGTTTAAGTTTCAATCTGTGAGAAAGATTATTCTCTCTCGAAGATATTAGTATTTAAGTTATATTAAGAGTTTCTGCAGTCTGATAAACATTGTTGATCTGACATGTGCAGTGAGGTGCTAATTCGTGATAGAGGCAACACTGCCTTGTAGTTGTGCCTCAAGTGTACTGCTTCTTACCGGGACTTTAATGGAATGGTCCTGTTGACCATCCCCACAACGGGAGGGGACAGTGCAATAGGATGGGTTACACAGATATGGACCCTTGGTTTGACATATTCTTGCTGCCTCATGTTGACATTTGATAAAATGTAGCTTTTTGACCACTTGCTTTGCTTCAAGCATGATTTTGGCCCGCATTTTGTATGAAATGTTGAGCTTCGATACCAAAACTGTGGCAAAAATCTGTTTTGAAGTTCGAATTGACCGGGGTATATATATCCCGAATAGGAACAGCGCCCCCTATGCTGCAGCTATGGTTGTTATGAGGTCATGGTGACGTAGAGATTTAACTGTCATCACATCAGAATCACGTTTAAAACACATTACGGTCTTAGAGAGGGGGGAATTTCAGGATTTTACGAATTTTGTACCTAAGGAAAGTTATCCCACATTAATTATTTCTGAATCCCTCACGAGTAACGCGAATGACGACTTATATGGTCGAGAAGGGACTATAGGGCCTATTGCTAAATTTCATGTACGCCGCTTGAATGAATTGGCAGACATTGCTTTGAATGAGAGGGCTAAGCGTCGCAATGTGCTTAATTCCAGGTTCTTTTTGGAGTCTAGGTTTGACGTGTATATGTCAAAATGCAATGTATGGTTCAACTTTACCACTGTAGTCCTCTACCATTTAGATTTATAACAAAGGCACATTCTCTCTGTTGATTCTGTGGTCTGAGGTGGCATGTACTGCAAAGATCCATTGGCGGTTGTCTAAGCACCAGAGTGCATATGTTGTGATATCGCAGTGGTGTGTCGAACGCGCTCGGGTCATTGGAGTTATCGCCACAGTCCCGCTGCGAGCCAACGCATGGGCTTTTTTGGTAGTTTACTACAATACCGACCGGTTTTGTAAATTTAGCTCGCAAAATACAACCGTGGCAAAGCAAGTGCATAGATAACTGATTGTAATACAAACAGAAACTACAATAGCAACAAGTACTGGAAAACCTTAAAGTATAGAAGCGGCATCTTTATTTTACTAATAAAGAGCTAATAAACCACGGGGTGCTTGGTTTAGATATGAGAAGTCTCCTTGCCAAACGTAAATATAAGAAATCAACTTGGCATGGACTTCCTGAAGACAGTACCATTTAACGCCACCCTGCTGAGATTTCTTACTGACAGCGACAAAGAATAGATAAACAAGGCGAAGTTAGACTACATATTAATTACTATTAGTGTTTGTATTACAATCAGTTACCTATGCACTTGCTTTGCCGCGGTTGTAATAACATAGATAAAGCTTGGAATAAATCAAATTATACCTAGTGTATCACTGATTATCTACAACTCATATTCTACTCCTGCTTAGGAACCCGACTGTGACAACATGTATTTTATTTCGACAGTTTTTTCGGTGAGTCGCCGATGGTTCCTGTTCGAATTTGAACCTTTGACCTCCAACATATTCAGTGCGTTGTACGCGCAATAGGGCAAACATCGCAGAAACCGTCGACGGCTCACGGGAAAATGGTCGAAAATTCGTGTTCTTATCGTCAAGGAAGTTAGCAGGCGTACAGAATGAGTCTCAGATAGTCAATGATAAAGATGATACAAGTTTATTTATTCAACGGCTACTATGGTTCATTATTTTGCGAGCTTAATCTACGACACCGGTCGGTGTTGTAGTAAACTGCCAAAGAAGCCCATATGGTTTGGCTCGCAGCGGGACTGTGGCGATGACCCCAACGACCCGAGCGCGTTCGATACACCCACAAGTACCGCTACGATATCACAGCTAAGGGACCGTTCAGTTTTTACGGCCGGGGGGCCGGCAAAATCCAGGGGGGGGTCATCATAATTTTGGAATCCAAGAAGGGGGGGTCATCACTTTTTCACTGGTAGGAAAGGGGGGTCACCACATTTTCAAAAACATAATACCTACAATAAAGTCCACTTTATGCCATGGCCATGATTGACCCTCTTTACCGGCGGGCCGCCTTCGGCGGCCCAATACAATAAATATACTTTATGTATTACCCATGACCCTCTTAGCAGGCAGACGCCTTTGGCGGCCCACTCTAATTAGGTTTACTTCATGCAATGGCCATGATCGACCCTCTTTACCGGCGGGCCGCCTGCGGCGGCCCACTACAATAAATTGACTTTATTGTAATACCCTATGACCATCTTAACGGCCGGACGCCTTCAGTGGCCCTGTTCAGTAAAGTTTACTTCATGCAATGGCCATGATTGACCCTCTTTTTACCAGTGGGCCACCTTTGGTAGCCCACTAGAATAAAGTTGACTTTACGTAATGGCCCATGACCCTCTTAACCGGAGGGCTGCCTTTGGCGAACCACTCCAATAAAGTTTACTTTATACAATGTCCATGGACATAAGTTGTCTATGGAAATGAAGTTAAAATTGCCTTACAGTCGTCCTAATAAACAGACGTTTGCATAGATGTGGCTGAGAAGTTTGTACACTGGCATCTCTGCTACACGAATAAAGTGCGCCGCGTACCGGAGTTCAAATCCAAACCGTGCGGGTAAATTTGACATATGGGTTTTGGTTATTTTTCAGCGGGGGGGGGGGGGGGGGGTCATCAAATTTTTTCGTCTGACAAAGGGGGGGGTCATCATTTTTTCGCGAAAAATGCAGGGGGGGTCATCATTTTTTTGAACACCGGCGACAAGATTTTGCCGCCCCCCCCCCCGGCCGTAAAAACTGAACGGTCCCTAATGTATTCCGTACATACATCCGAACTAAAATCGTACTGTAATGCACAGCATGTAAATGTTTGGAATCGAGGAATGATTGTCTGCCCCGGCCTGTAGTCCCGGCCTGTAGTGAGTCCTAACTTGTCCTTCTGAAGTTCTGTCTGTTATATTTCGCATGGTTGATAGCCCCTCCTCCCTACGTCACCTGTCTGTTGACAGCTCGAGTTCAGCAGGAGGGTCACTCATTGACTCTGCTCGAAACTGAACAACCTACGCTTGATAATGCAGCAGATGCTATGAATTGAAATCGCCAATTACTTACTCCTTGTAACCACATGGCAAAGGCAGGATGGTAACGTGGTACAAACGACAAGCTCATCTTCGTTCAAATTGTGACCCTTCGATTATAGGCAATAAAGGCACACGAGCTGCAACGTTTGACATTGTTTTCATGAGTTTATATTTAGATTAAAATTAGTTCATAGAAATGTTCTTACTCAGAGATGTTTACTCAAGTATAATTATCCACTGAGTGAGACCGCATGAGTACGTTCCACAGTAAGACATATAATAAACGGCTGCCGCACCCAAGTATGGCCGCCTCCATGCGACTACTTTCCGCCACGGCATTATTCATAAAAATTTTGGGTCTACTTATAAATTTAACAATAAAAGACGTTTATATCCTTGAATATATTCAGATAACTACAAAATAATGTAACTAATGCTTTGCGTCCATATTTTGTCGGTTAATGCCATGTCTACATTTGCCGCATCTTTTCTTAACGTTAAGATTGACCTATATTTATGCCTGTCATTGTCCTCTTCCTGACAATTATTCAAATGCTCAGGTCAAGAATAAAGTATTTTCATGGGAGCATATCACACAACCAATGGCATCTGGGTTTGTTAGCTGCCGGGGATTGCCCAATAGGCAACAGTTTGCCAAACAATGTCAAGCACAATAATATAGTAGTGACTTCCTGTGAACTTTTTTGTCAAACACAGAGAATACATTATTAACGCCAAATCGAGGATTTGGTTTCGGTTTCGGAGTGTCAAAACAAGTAGGCCTTTTAGTTTCAATCTGTGAGAAAGATTTCTCTCTCCAATGAGGTATTCAAGTATGTTTCAGCAGTCTGGCAAACATTGTTGATCTTACATGTACAGTGAGGCGCTGATTCGTGATTCATGCCTCGAGTGTACCGCTATTTACCGGGAATTCAATTGAATAGTCCCGTTTGCTTTCCCTACAAAGGGAGGGGGCCGTGCCATAGGAAGGGTTACACAGATATGGGCCGTGGATTTGACATCCCCTTATCGCCTCAAGTGGGCATTTGATAAAATGTTCAATTCTTGCCTATTCTGTCACAAGCAAATGTTGTTGAAGTATAGTTAATGACTATATCGTTCAATTTGAATTGTAGATTGCAACGAGTATCGGAGGAAATTGTAGGTACCTTAAGGTTGGACAAATTTCTCAGAGTTGCAGCTCATGGGCCTATTAACAAAATGGCTCGTGGCCTCCCTATACTTGAGCCATCTAAGACATATATTACATGACCCAATACTATCCTAATTACCTAATACAGTTAATAGTTTTACTCCCAAAAGTATGTGGAAATCCTTTTTTAAATTTAATAACACAGCCTGTATGTGTAAAATCTTGTGTGGTTGATGACCCCTCTCCTCATTTAAGTCGTAAAGATATCCCTCGGAAAGGGGATTTATCCGTTTATCTTTTTATCTGGATTTCAAATGGAAATGTTATGAAACTAGTCAAACTCAATATTTGGTTCCTGTCACTCGTGTGGTTTCTTTGTGGAATATTCTGCTTCAGTGGAGCTAAAATTGACTCCTTGTCAGTATAGTTACCTGCTCACTGCAAACTTACACATATCCATACTTTAGGCTTGCATATTATATCCACTCTTAGAGCAACAGTAGGACTACATATAGGTGTGGTGGCGTACATTTATGTGTGGACAACAGGTTAAATTTAAATCTGGTCACAATAAATACAGGTCACCGAATTCCTTTGACAATACTCGCATGATGATAACTATAGGATTTCGATGATGATAACCATATTTTCCCAAGTTCGCATCAGCTACATATGATTCAAATGAGAGTCGTCAGTTGTATGGACCTCCGCGTATGATTGTTCTTTGCATCATGCGTGAATATGTGTAATTTGCTCACAGACGTGATGCAAGTCGTAAAGAAAAGCACTATCCATCCCCTCCCCATTCAAGTGTCAAACAAATTGTTTTGTCATCATAAAATGGAGGAAGAGAATAATTTATCAGTAAAACCTTTCATTCCGCGTTTCACATTTTTAGGTAATCAATGTGGTGATAAATAGAGGTAAGGAAAATTTTGAAGGTAGATCAATATTGAAGGGTCGCACAGGCCAGGCTCATGAACAAATGGCATAAAACCGAATTTCAAACAAGCTTATCACATGTTATGCTTATTAATGTTTGGCTTAAATATCACTGGGGTCATACTGTTTCATCAATTTAATTTGCAATTGTGACCTAGATATAAAGCATTGACTTCTCTTTTAGTAAACAATAGTGAAAGAGCGATTTTAGTTTTGCCTAGACTTTTTTAGACTTCTATCATAACTACTTATAGGTATGAACTTCCTGCTGTTAACAAAGTGGCCTGTGGCCTGCCTGTATTTGGGCAAACAGGTCAGTCAACGCATAAGCTGAATTTACTCTTGTTTTTAAAGACGGTTTCTAGTTCTACTCCCAAAGGAATGGAGAAATTCTGCTTTTTAAATTTATTAACACAGCTTTTATGTGTAAAAATCTCGCGCGGTTGTTGACACCTGTTCTCATTAAAATCGTAAGTCTGTTGACAACATAAACATTCACAAATTACAGACTTGAACCAAGTCTATGAGAGAGTATGCAAATTGTGAATTCCTGGCTACATTTTACCAAAGTGTGAAAAACTGAGAACAGTGACCTACCGATAAAATATTTTTTTTCAAAAGTAAAAAACACCTTCAACTTAGATGCTTCTTATGTTTCACAAAATTGACAATACTCTAATGTTTAAATATCCCATCAAACAAATGTTTTAATTACTCAGAAATTTTGGGTGTTATGATGGCAAATTTGGTAAAAAAAATAAATGATTCCATTAAGTCACACATTTTTCCATTTAAATTAGAGTCTTTAATTTTCAAAATTTTACGTTCGTGTTATTGTAAGGTGAGATGAAAAAATTTCATTCACTCCATGAGCTTGAAATTCGAAATGAATTTAGTTTTATATATTGATTTTAAGTGATTTGAGAAAAACTGTGATTTTCATCGTACATTTGTATAAAATCAAGCATGGTGACCCCATCTTTTTTCTCTAATATTTGATTATTCTATTTGCCATATGCCAAAATTCAAAAATCCATGGTAACTGATAAGTCTCTAGACTTGGTTCAAGTCTGTGATTTGTAAATGTTTGAGTGGGGTGAGCGCGATGATTTGTGTTCTGTTTTCATGTGAAACGCGTGAGTGGGGTGAACGCTATACAGGATACAGGGAGTTCTCCCGGATGAATCCGGCAGAAACTAACTCACTACTGCGCAGACTCAAAGGTAATGCGTTCAATTAATCGCAAGGAAACCTGGCCTTGGCTGCAATATTCCAAATAGGTTTGTATGAAATAAGCGAGACACAAGAGAAACTATTACAAAATATTTTTTTAGAAATTCACCGACGTGAACCAAGTCTAATAAGTCTCCAAGTCGTCTGTGTGTTGCTCTCTTACCTGATCTTGTGTACTAGTACATGTATATATGTTTCACTGTCAATCGAGTGTCCTATGACCCAAACTCTTCTTAAACTACATAGCCGTAGCCTGAGGGGGGCTTGCCCCCTGGAATTTTGGGGGAAAATGCAAACTTTTCGAATACACATAGATGCTGATAAAATCGCTAATATTTCCGGGGCGATTCCCAGCACGCGTGATTTGAATTAATGGTTTACCAAAATACGTCAAGCGTCTCTGTACTTACACTAACTCTTCGTTATTATCTATATATGGTTTATTGGTCGTAAGGTTAACTGAATCAAGTGTTACTTTTTGCAGTGCGCTGAATAAAATATAGCTCTTGCGGGTTAAACGAATAATTAAACATCTTTGTGCGGGAAAATGCAAAAAGAAGCGCCCGATCGCATGGACTGTGCATTTAGTCACGTATTAAATACAGTTAGAGTAGTCTAGTCGCTTTCATTTGGACACTGTCAGCTATCGCAATTTGTCAAAAATGTCAGATAGTGAAAGTCCGAAGAAACGATGTCGCGTCAAGCAGTCTATTCTGACATTTGTCAGGAAGCAGGCAGGGTAAGCATACCATTGTGTAGCAGGCTAAAAAAAAAGTCGTTCAACGCGGACATCAGGTCGCATAAATGCATCACTGTTACTACGAACGCGTTTGATCTAATCTTTTAACGTAGTATGCGTCTCGAAAGTGAAAGACTTAAACTAATGGCTACGGCCATGGTCACTACATTAGAGTCAGAGTTATCAATGTCACTGCCGGCATGCAGTGACAGTGACACTGCCCCTAAGCAGTAGCAGGGCAGTAACTTTGTATTTTAACAATATTTTTGTTCAGTCCATACAACTGCGTTCTTGTTCTACTCATACAACATGTTGAGCTGTCCAGTATTCAGCTTGCCAACTCAGCCTACATGTACTGTGCATTTGTATCATTAACAAACAACTTACAGTCTGAACTCTACTTCAATTATCACCAGTATTTAGACAAACGGGCTCTGTTGACAAACTGAATATTGTGTTTTTCACCATGCTGTATAGAGACACCAAGAAACTGTGTTTGATACATTGACTAGAAATATATTGAAAAATTTATCAACAGTTGCAGCTCCTGCCCTGTTACAAGGCCAACTTGTTGTTTTTTTACAAAAATTTAATGGTATTAATATATTTTTAGATATTTTTCGAGATTAAAGTCCTAAAATGCAACAAAACGCTTCTAGATTTCGTTTACTTATTACTAACATTAACCATTTGACGACATCAAAATGTTGAGAACCAAAATATTTCAGATCCTATAGGCAGAGCAAAACTTTCAAGTCTTCCCTCTACTACCCCAAGAATTATCAAATCCCTTCCCCCTGAATTCCTCCACCCCACCCCTATTTGTTTTTGAACGCAGCCTTACCTAAGAACCAATAGAAAGAGATACATGCACGAATTCACGGCCAGACCAAAACTTATCATTCTAATCAATATACCGTTATGATAAACCGCAATTCATGGTTGAACAATAATATTGGTAATTCTGATTATTTAGTCAACTTCAATGGTACTCACCACAGTTGTAATCTGTAATATCAAAATGTTGCAAGAGGACAATCTAATGGAGTCAACGTGAATCCAATGACACTTGTAATATTAATCTGCATATTTGTACTTCTCGTTGAAGGTTTTGACGCAGCAGCAGTAAACCAAGCGATGGCGGGTGATTCAAACCAGAGTTGCCACAGTGATTTAATTAATATCTTCGATCACTTTATTGAGAGAGATAAAACGAGAGCAAGGTCTTACTTGAAGAATATTGGCTTCCCAGCGGGACTGGTTGAAGAAGCTGTTGATAGCGACCGCCTTGCTCGCTTGTTGACAGGACGTTTAAATACGATCGAAGATTGCTGGGATGAAATGGGAAAGATACTGAACTATATTCCAAGAAAGGATCTACTGACCCATCATCACTTCCGTCAATATTTTACCACCAAACGACAAAGAGGAGACGATGGCGCACGAAGGTCAGGCGAAGGTACGGTTCACGTCAACTGCAAAAAATGCCACCAAAATTTGGAAAAGTGAAAGATGACCTTCTTTCCAAATGGAGACAACGATTGGCCTATTGCATGGATACCACTCTTAGTATTCATCATATGAGAAAACTTGTATTTTGACAATATTTTTGTTCAGTCCATACAACTGCGTTCTTGTTCTACTCTCTACAGCATGTTGAACTGTACAGTATTCAGCTTGCCAACACAGCCTACTTGTACCGTGCACTTGTATCATTAACAAACAACTTTCAGTCTGAACTCTAATTCAATTATCACCAAAATTTAGACAGACGGGCTCTGATGACAAAAATGCAACAAAACGCTTCTAGATTTTACTAACATTAACCATTTGACGACATCAAAATGTTGAGAACCAAAATATTTCAGATCCCCCGTATAGGCAGAGCAAAACTTTCAAGTCTTCCCTCTACTACCCCAAGAGTTATCAAATCCCTTCCCCCTGAGTTCCTCCACCCCCTCCATTTGTTTTTGAACGCAGCCTTACCTAAGAACCAATAGAAAGAGATACATGCACGAATTCACGGCCAGACAAAAACTTATCATTCTAATTAATATACCGTTATGATAAACCGCAATTCATGGTTGAACAATAATATTGGTAATTCTGATTATTTAGTCAACTTCAATGGTACTCACCACAGTTGTAATCTGTAATATCAAAATGTTGCAAGAGGACAATCTAATGAAGGCGTTTAAGTTCAACGTTAATCCAATGACACTTGTAATATTAACCTGCATTTGTACTTCTCGTTAAAGGTTTTGACGCAGCAGCAGTAAACCAAGCGACGGCGGGTGATTCAAACCAGAGTTGCCACAGTGATTTAATTAATATCTTCGATCACTTTGAGAAAAATGATAAAACGAGAGCAAGGTCTTACTTGAAGAATATTGGCTTCCCAGAGGGACGGATTGAAGAAGCTGTTGATAGTGACCGCCTTGCTCGCTTGTTGACAGGACGTTTAAATACGATTGAAGATTGCTGGGATGAAATGGGAAAGATACTGAACTATATTCCAAGAAAGGATCTACTGACCCATCCTCACTTCCGTCAATATTTTACCACCAAACGACAAAGAGGAGACGATGGCGCACGAAGGTCAGGCGAAGGTACTGGTTCACGTCAACTGCAAAAAATGCCACCAAAATTTGGAAAAGTGGGAGATGACCTTCTTTCCAAATGGAGGCAACTATTGGCCTATTGCATGAATACCACACTTAGTATTCATCATATGAGAAAACTTATAGAATACAGCCATTCCGTAGGCTTCATCTTTTCAGACGTCAGCGGAGTGACCGGAAGTGGCTTCCGACTTGGATCCAAGTACTTCATAACAAATTTCCACGTCTTGAGTATGATGTTGGGAGGAAATGTAACTCAGCAGACCCTGCAAATGTTGGAAGGGAGACTGTGCGTGAGCTTCAACTTTGAACAAACTCTAACAGGAGACCTAGTGAAAGTTAAAAAGATTGCATTCGTTGACAACAAACCGGATTTCGCCATCTGCGAGTTAGAGTTGAAGAATGAAAATAATCCACCTGGATTACACAACTTAATAGCTGAACCACCAATAGACGACGGGTCCTTCATAGCACTCATCGGTCATCCAGACGGTCAACCAAAGCGAACCGACACCCGTTGCTTCATTGTACAAAATCCTCTTGAAGATCAGCAAGTTCAAGAGGCTATGCATGGCAATATATCGCTCTATGGAGACAGGAAAGTAGCGGATTTCGTAAATCAAACCTTTCTTGCTGAGCTAACGGCCCCAGATGGGAAGACATATCAATCTTCATTCCTTAAAGGAGCTTCTGGCAGCCCCGGATTTGATGATGCAGGAAACCTCGTTGTAATGCATACCGTTGGGTACTACATTCCAATCGGCAACACCACCAGCGTCATCGAAAAGGGACTCAGTATGGTTGTGATTCGAGACTACTTGAAACAAAAGAATCCAGATTTGGCAGCATTGGTTTTTGGAAATTAGGAAACAAACATTGAAGAAATTACACTCTCGGTATTTCCTTTTTTGGTTTTCCTTACTTTTGCGAGAGGCCCTATCTTCAGACCAGTACGTCACTAAGCATTACAGTGATAAGATAATCAAAGGAGTTGTCTGCAATTTTTATTCAAGTCATTCGTTGCGATATAAAAAGAATTTAAAGTTCGCTCAAATAGAAAAATGCTTTTGTTTTATACACAAGATGAAGACTAGAGAATTGCTTCGAAATCAATTACCTTTGTCGTCGAAACCTCGACACGCATCTAATCATCCGTACGATAAATATTGGGTAAATTTATCATTTGCCGACAACTTCACTTTTCTCGTATATGATATAAAGATGCGTGTATTAGCTTATAGAATTCCGCATCATGCTTTTAAAAGCCTACCGATCAAGAACGATTAAGAAAATTTGCTATGACAGTTTTAACATCGAAAACACCATAGTACCCAATATATAAATGGTGTGAAGTATTAACCGGGTTCAGTACTCAAGTTCTGAAGGCAAGCTATATATCAATATTGTTATACTTTCATCATATTATATATATCGGCTGCACACAGTATAGTCCGGTCATTATAGTGAGAATTCCTTCTTTTTTTGGTATTTCATCTCTTTTAATTTTTTTTCTGTTTTTATTTGTTGATATTATTGTACTTTGCTTGTTCATAATTGAACAGTATTCTTGTTACAGTTACTTAAAGTTAGTTTCATTAAGTTTATACTTCATACAATTTACCTAAACACAGATGTCTCTTTTAAAAAATATCTGTAAGTAGCCAAGTAGATCTTATTTTGTCATTATTAAAACAACAGTTTATAATGAAGCCTCCTGATGTCAAGTGATGAAAAATAGTTAATGTGTCGAAAGAGTTTAAACAGAATCCGAACTAATCTCGGAATTCTGAAGTCCGAAAAATAACACAACTCTTACTTGTATGTATATAATGTCATTAGTGTATGTTGGTAGGAGAAATTAGTTTGGAATGAGTTTTTAATTCATTTTATATGATAAGAAAAAACATCGAAAAAACGCACTTCACAAAAAGAGTGGTCATCCTTTATCATGCAAATAGTTTTCCATGTTCTTGGCATCTTATCCCGACAACCAAGTCGCAAATATTTTTCAATCTACCTCTCATTTAGGGAGAAGTATTCCGTCAATTAGTTAAAGACCTTTTTCTTGAGACTGAAAGATGACGGTAGACAGGGTTGTTGTGGACACCTATTCATATTATCTTTCCTCGTGAATAAATATAAGCTCAGTGACATCATTGAACAAGGTTGTCAAAACCAGTGACAAGGAGCACTAATTCGTAGCATGAAGGGATTGCATTTCGTATGCCTGGCATATGCAAAGAAAGTGATTCGGAAATCAGATAAGCGTAGCATTGATTAATGGATGCGTGGATGGATGGATAGATATATCTGCGTTAGACAGACTGTAATGAATACACACTCTTTCATTCATTGCTGCGGACAATCATGGTCCCTCCACAGGGAGGGACCGTGGGACAATACATTGTGTTTTACTGGTATGCTAATTATGATGTTGTTAATTTATGCAAGGAATAATAGTTAAGAAGTAAGATATGTGTACTCTATAACTATGGGTATTTACAAGTCATTACCCAATATTGCCTGTGCCTGTGTCGTTTTGGTAGGCCTATGTGTGTCATTTTTGCTGCTTCGGACGCGAGACGAAGTTGAGTGTCTGGCACAGCATAAATGTCAAAAATGCTGATACGGCACAAGGAACGGACGACAGTAGATAATAACGAGATCAAAAAAAGTTGTACGTGAAAAACATGTACTAGTGCAAAATGTTCAACAATCTAAATTCTACTTCAATACTCTACATATTTCGATTGCTATCGATCGTCTACGGAACGGACAGATGGGCATTTTGTTTGTGTACACTGAGAGTTGCCATGTCAACAGATGTCGCGCACTCAACTTCACTGTCACTCAACGCACTCACTTTCTATTTGGAGTAAACCATGAGTGCAGTAGCGTGCTTGGCAGAGCTTGTCCAAAAAGGACAAAAACTTCAATCGAATAACCATTGGATAACAAAGCAAGATTCAATTAAATATTTTCGTATTAGCGACCGGAAATAACCGTGCTCATCCAAGCCCTTTGAATTTTATGCCCGGAACATTTTACAGTAGGAGGAGAGCGGCAGCCATTTTGTTTGTTTACTTTGTTTACTTCCATGGTTGGAAGGATTTTCTTTCTTTCTACCTCCATGGTTTAAATGTAGTTCGAGAACATTTCAAAACTGATGATGTCCATTGTGAATATCTTGATGTTCACCGTAAAATATCATGGTTGATATTTTACGGTAATTTAAAAGGTGACCATATGGGCATTGGCATATGATAAATGTGCAAAAGACACACCAGAATGCTCTCTTTATTTGAGCAGAAAATAAATTGTGTTCTATAGGTATCGCAAGCACATACGCGATAATGGAAATAATCTATGCAAAGGAATTTATTGTGAATTGAGATATATGCAGTCTATTGGTATGGTTATTCATGTATAACACGGGCTTGGACCACGAAACTGATGCTCACTTTTTTCTGTCATATGTCAGCAGAGATAGAGTGTTCTGTAAGCACAGGCAGCATGTTGGTGTTTATGTATGTCTATATCTATCTATATCTATCTCTATCTCTCTCTCTCTCTCTCTCTCTCTCTCTCTCTCTCTCTCTCTCTCTCTCTCTCTCTCTCTCTATATATATATATATATATATATATATATATATATATATTATGTAAAACAAAGCAGATCAAGACTCACCAACTAAGGACACCAAGCTCTTCATTTATAAAATTTATTACACTGACGTTTCGTGGGAGTAATCCCACTTTATCAAGGTTACAACAATCTGAAATAAAATAACAATGACAAACTTAAAGTACACACACATGCTACAATAGATTGAATCATACAGAGACTGGAAAACGTGTAAAAGTTAAAAATAAAAATTGGCGCCAACTTACAAAAAAGGCGAGCAGGAAACTGCCCCGCTATGGTCAAAGTGTGGGTATTGTTTCAAAACAACGTCAAGGCTTATTTATACTTGAAAGACATTTGCATATTAAAGTGTAGGAAAGGTGGCAGTGCAAACCACACAGAAATGACGTACTAAAAATATCTGACTCTAAAAATACAGCTCAAACAGGTGAAATTTAGAACCGTGGACAATAACGTACATCCAAGGACACTTATGTAACAACTGAAATTCTACAATACATCAAACTAGAACAGTTACAAAGAAATCTAGAAATTAATACAGCTGAAAGAGTGATACATACTAAAAATCGTCAAAATGAAATGAAGAAAGAGCTGTAAAATCTGCTTACACATCTAGAATTTTTGTGGTGTCTCTCTGTTCAAACCCTGAGGATACATTGTGTTGAGTTGAAATATCCACTTGGACTCTGTGAAATCTCTGGAGAATTTGTCATCTTTGTGTACTTTTTCGAGAATTACAACTTTCATATTTTTGACGGAGTGGTTAGATGAATTAAAATGTTGGCTCACGAACATTGCAGGGTTACTAGGGTCAGACTTATTAGATTTAATCATACTCCTGTGTCCAGCCATTCTATATCTAATTTCTTGGTTTGTCCAACGTATTGACACATGCATTTATCACAGTAGATACAGTATATTACATTCCCAGTGTTACAATTATGATTCCCTTTTATTTGAAATATTTTTCCATTATGGATATATATATTATATATATATATATATATATATATATATATATATATAGATATAGATATATATGTCTAATATATATGTAGACATACATTTTAACAGTGGTACGGCAGATAGAAATTTACCTAACAAAAGTTACATAAACATTTTAGCAGCTTCACATGGCCATCACGAGAGATGAAATTAAATGTAAATCCCAGGTGAATGGTCTGAAAACACGTGTCACAAACAGTCTTGTCCTCTGCATGTCTCCGGAGAAAAAAATCGAAGATTCCACAAGAGCTCTCCACAAAATCGACAAGCATGACGTCGCTGCCTTCAGATCCATGGACAAGGCTACCTGCAGTATTATCCGGAGATTTCTGAAAAGATTGCCGAAGCCTGTCTGCCTTGTAGCCCACAATGGCAGAGAATTCCAATTTCCTATCTTGAAGAACGAATTTAAAAAATTTGGGGGAAAATTGGCCGATGTAAAGTTAGTCGACACATTGGAGTTTTTCAGGGACATACCGGAGGATCCTCCCTGTTCTCTGGATGTTTTGGTGAGAAGATACTTAGGAACGCGACAAACTTGGAACGCCAGGAAAGATGCCAAACTACTCTCAAGGCTCGTCTTCCACCGAGAATTCAAGGACAAGTTTTTCAAGTGGGCAGACCGTAATTCAACAGCAAAGCAATAAACAAGGAAAACGTTATGTCGATATAAAAATCATAATACATTAAATCGACTTACATGTTTAGTTTCGAAGACTGAGGTGATAAGGCGATAACGGATGATAACCGCGATAAAATAAAATTTCTGTTTCTTAAAAACAACAGCAGATGATTTACAAATGTGTTATCATATTTTCGCACATTTATATTCTGTAATCATGTATATACAGTCTTGTTTCTACTGATTGCTTACCGGAAGATAGGTAGATAGATAGATAGATAGATAGATAGATAGATAGATAGATAGATAGATAGATAGATAGATAGATAGATAGATAGATAGATAGATAGATAGATAGATAATTGGATAGATAGATAAATAGATAGATAATTGGATAGATAGATAGATAGAAAGACAGATACATACATACATACATACACACATACGTACATACATACATACATACATACATACATACATACATACATACATACATACATACATACATACATACATACATACATACATACATACATACATAGCTAGCTAGCTAGGTCGGTCACTTAAGTTAAAGTTTCTTATACTGGTAACGATTACTAGGACATCAAGAAGAATATCACCAATGTAATATTAGACAATGAAGGTTATGCAATTTTGAAATCACATCTTTGAAGTAATGATCACAAATGAAAGAAAACCTCCAAATATAACTTTTTCCTTCTAGAAATCATAGACATCACCATCAAAGCGAAAGTTAAAAGCTGTCTGGACATAAATTTCACAAGCATCGTGTGTAGGATGAATACTGGTGGGAGACTGTCCTGACGACAGTTCTGAAGAGAGAACACTTGAAAATTGAAGGACTGGTTCTTAACCTAATACCGTCCGGCGAGAGATTGGTGACTTCCGACGTCGTTTCTGTTACAAAAAGACTCCCAAGTCAATCCCCATCAGTATCCTCACGTAAACGTTTCAGTCGCAACACGGTTATATTGGGTGATCTACTCTTGACACAAATATGACCCTAATTACAGAAATGTATCAAATATGCAAATTAACAATTAATCGACGAGATACTTCTAAACGTCTTTGCACAATATTACATTACCGACAGATCAACGTCTGCACAAGGTTTCCTGAAAACGGAAGACAGGCTCAGGCCTTTATACTGGCAAACGAAAAGAAATCCAGCGGGACGAATTCGATGAATTCAACACGCCTGTTCATCGAACAATTAGGTATGTCTTGTGCAAGTTTGATTCCGATAAAAGGCACACTGTGTCGCCTTGGTACTCATGTCATAAAACTTAGTTTCGTAGCTCGTGATCTTCTTTCTTTGATATTTGTTACTGAGAATATTCACCAGAATTATTGTCTTCTATCATACATTAAAGCGGCTTCAGTTTGTGTCAAAAAAATTCTATCAGTTGGTATACCGAATGAAGATTTATGCTAAACCAGAATTGAAAAATTATATTTAAATCCTTTGAAATTCTACAACAGATGTTGTTGTGATAGACTAATTAAGTTGGTTTGGTTGCATGGATAGCCAAGAGCTTTACATTTCTCTCGTAATCCCAAGTATGCGACTTGTTAATGTCGGATTTGTCAAGGCTACCATGTTTCTCTAAAAGGCGTAGATATATATATATATATATATATAGAGAGAGAGAGAGAGAGAGAGAGAGAGAGAGAGAGAGAGAGAGAGAGAGAGAGAGAGAGAGAGAGAGAGTGAGAGAGAGAGAAGTGTAACGCATATTGAATACAGACATATGGGGAGTAAAACCCTATACGGTCTTTAAGGCCGCATGTCATTACAGTCAACACACATTTTCTGTTTTTTGATCGCTGCCACTATTAAGACACAATATTTCGAAACAACTAAACGTGGACAGAAAAGACGAAAGAGAAAAGAAACACATGGCGCTGTTGTTGTCTCGCTCGAAATCTTTGAAATTTCATAACAGCCAATAACTCTTTGGAAAGTACGTCATTCATTTGAATGTACAACTTGACTTCAAATGCATACTTACTGATTTTTTTTTGGTATTTGCTGCAAAGTGGGGGACATTATTTGTCAGCTAATTTGATTTGTAATGCAACTCCTAGTTACAGCTTCGAATAAAATGTAGCATAGAACAAGGGAATACCTTTTTGTGTGGGTAGACCTTATCGCGGCATTTGTTGCACTCCTGACCAGCCGTTGGCACCCATCCATAAACGATTGCATTCTGAGCAGTGGTACACTCCAAAACACTGATCATCTCCTTGATACGGTGTCAAACCTTTGCCTTTTCGATCCTGCAATAACAGTTACCGTCAGTTATCCAATTAATTGCGATTGAAGAGGAAGTTAGACATGGTATACATATATCGATCTCCCCTCGGTTTCGTGAAAGTGGTGATTGAAAGACAATTCGAAATACATTATAGATTTGTATAATATTTTGATGTTCAACCAGACGGTGACACTTAGCAAGATTATGAAAAAGCAAGGTCAAGAGCAAGTCTGTAGTTTAATCACCTTGGACACATCTGACCTTTTGAGAACATAAAAAATATTGATAGATTCTATCCATGCGCAATTCGAATTCATTTCTCTGTGCGCTGGTCAATTTACAGGTTGACTCAGTTTCGTGGAGATATAGAGACCGGCCATTATGTAGGCCTATACGTGGTATTCAAGTATGTTGTTTTCAGACATCATGATTTGCGAATTTATTGGTCTTACTTTTTGTATGACATGATCAATAATACTTGACCTGGTGACCTTATTGCAGTTACGTGTTTAGATAACTATTTACTTTGTAAAGCACGGATTGATAAACTCTTATTCCCGGCTTAACATCGGCAACTGTTGGTCGACTCCGAATTCTGCACCATAGCACTGCGAAATGAGTTATAATCCTTGCGTGTTATGGCGTGTAATATATATCTGCGAGCCATGACAAGGGAAAGAATTGCTGCGAGTTGTGTTTCCAAACAGAAAAACGTTGCTCTAGGTTTGCCGCTCTTTATAAATCTTTTAATATTTACAACAATTCTAATCGCGGACTAACAAATACCAAAAAACCTAGACAGCGATGACATTATCCAAGGATAAATACATATGTAACTCCAGACATAGGACGATGAAAGGGCGACAATGTAGACTTTCATTCGCATGAAATTATACCTTCGAAATGAAATGCCTTGCGAACTTTGTACGCCTTCGTGACGTTTCAACCTAGCATTATCACCTAGCTGTAGTTGTCACATACTAAAAATAGACGGATAAAAGTTGCATGAACTGGACTGAGGAGTTCTACTGAAATATGGTGTACATGTACATAGCCGTACGTTTAGTTTGTATTTCTCTCTATCGTGATCTTGCTATCTCGTTACAGCGTGTGTCCTCCTATTTAAATATGTCCAGACGGGGGACATACAGACAGGACGTGGGAGAAGAGAAGGGCGGGTTAATTTAGGCTTTGATAAAAACTTAACTGGTGACTCTTTCGTGACAATAAGCAATGGTGCTTTTGTCGTATGAAGTGTATACTTTCGTTCTATATTGCATTGGATAAGGTGACTCATACAGATATATCAATAGATGATGTCATTCTTCACACGGAACTCAAACTTAAAAGCCTATAAATATCCAAAATACGCCGTTACTGCGACCAACAAAAACATACATGCAACGGGTAATTGTTCGCATTTTTGGATTTCTGACATTTGTCGAGGAACGGTTGCAGACGGAGAAGAACCGATTAGGAGGTAGGTTATGATATATCAAGTTGTGCTGTTAAAGTTTTTAAATAGTAGACGTCCAGCCACTCATTGATTAAGTCCGAGAAAGAGTTATAATTTTCGTACTTTGCAAAAGTTGTGATGTTTTCGATGTTTCTTGAAATTCTGTATAAGACGGTGGACGTTGAACAACTTTAAATTAATTGAAGTTACCAAATTTATCGGGGCAGTAATATTGTGTGTTGTGTGTTGAGAGAGAGAGAGAGAGAGAGAGAGAGAGAGAGAGAGAGAGAGAGAGAGAGAGAGAGAGAGAGAGAGAGAGAGAGGTGCCTCGTTTTAAACGGTAAATGTTGAATTTGAAAACGTCTTGCTGTCGTAAACGGACAATTCGCAAGCTGCTCCGCTTTGATTTCAGTCTCGCAGGAAAAACAATGGATGTCAAAATATTCAAATGTGATTTGATTTTTCACTTTTTACGTCTTTTTAGTCCTTTTCATATAAAGCTCATAATTGCGAGTTTATTTTGCACACTTTGGTTTTCCACTACGCAGGTGATCATTTGCCCCTTTGAGCTCAAAGCAGACAATTCATAACTAAACAGTTACTGTTTCGGGTTTGTAAGAAGAAGCAGAAGAATCCTGCAGATAGCTAGTGTGATAGAAGATGTTCCGAAGGCGAAGAGACAGTACAAGTTCGGAAGATGTAAGCGTCAGATTCTATTATTTATATGAACTTCTCTGATTTCAATTCACGCTTGTACCAGAAAAGAGTGTATTACGGATGATTAGGCATCGAGACTTGTGTCAAACGACGGATCGAAAACATTGTGTGCCAACACGGTCCCTCCACAAGGGACCGTGGTGCCAAGCTTCGCCTTGCGGCCCACTGACTTCACCTTACAATGGCTCTCTAATAATCACCAATCGTCGCACTTGGCGGCGCTCGAATGAGAAAATACATGCAGTTTAGATCTAGTGTAAAACTGTTGCTGCTTCTTCAAAACATGGTCGTCCGATACAATATTTTCTTGTCAGAACTTTTAAAATTCTTTTACACTTTCAGAGCTTTGACGCTGCCGAAAGGATCGCCGGTCTAGACTTGTCGTCGCGAGTTCGACGTACGGGCGCTTCCCTGCAGATTCAAACATTTGTATTCATCGACTTAGAGGCGACCGGCTTGCCCGACTCTATGGGTAACATGCCGGACATGACCGAGCTGGCAATGGTCGCCATATCACGCAAATTCATCGAGGAAAGCGCCAGCGATGGCCAGATTCCGAGGGTCAAGGACAAAATAACGCTTTGTCTGAGACCCGAAAAGACCCTGTCGTCGAACGCAGAGAGATTTTGCGGGTTGAGTAAACCGATGCTGGAGAAATACGACAAGAAACCCATGAACAGCGACGTCGTCGGTGCGGTGCGGTACTTCCTACGCCGACAAGCGGGTCCCGTGTGTCTGGTTTCTCACGCCGGAGAGATGTTAGACTTTCCCGTGCTACGCAGAGAGCTGGCGAAGGCGGGTGGTTCATGGGATGCGGTCTACACCGCCGATAGTTTGAAGTTCTTCCAGGACCATCTGCCAAGACAGCAGAAGAAGACACTTCAAAGCCTGTGCCAACGATATTTACGATTTGAACCGACCCATGACGCCGAAAGCGATGTGATCGGACTTCTGAGATTGTTAACCTCGCCAACTTTCTCTCAGAAATTCCTAGATTGGGCTCAGAGAAAGAAGAGGCAATTTTAATTAACTTTTCGTTCAACGAAATAATCGCCTAATACACAGGGAAATATTTACAGGACTAACCCCAGCTTTTTGACCAAAAATCGCCTGAACTGTGAGAATCCGCCCACTCTAAGCTATTTTATTTTTATTTTATTTTATTAATAATGACTTCCACAGCCGAGGCCATTTATGGAAGACTGTTAGTAAAAATACAGATACAGAGTTAAAACATGAAGACAAGACGAACAAACTTTAACAAATGCTGAGAAAACAATGTTTTAAAACATTTTTAAAGCCATTTAAATTTACAGGAAAAGGATCAATGTCATTGTATTCGTTTAAAAGCAAATTAAATTGTCTCGGAATTCTACTAAAAAGAGAGTCACGAACACAATTAACTCTACCAAATGGCACATGAAACAAAGTAGTGCGCCGAGTTGAAAACCTTGGTACATGAAGACTAAAAAATGAAGCTAAAGCATTAACATTAAATTTTGCATTTATGCATTTGTATAAAAATATATAATCAAAAATAGTCCTCCTTGATTTTAATGACTGTAAATTGTAAATATTGCACAACGAGTCAATGTCATCACTGTAAAAACCAGTAATTCTTTTATGAAGAAAGGAGGTCATTTAAGGATAAATCAATTTCAAGATAATGATGTTAATTTTCATGGATGAATGTACGTAAATGAAACTAATTTTAATAAATATTCAAATGAGCAAATGAGTTTATCTCTCAATAGAAGTCATGAAGAAAGCGTTTTAATGTATAGGGTCTGTCTCTGTCTGTCTCTGTCTGGCTCTGTCTGGCTCTCTCTCTCTCTCTCTCTCTCTCTCTCTCTCTGCCCCCAATAATGATACGAAGAATCGCCATTACGTTGTAACTACGAGCTATAAAGTAAGGTAGCAAACTATTGAACAGCAACAGCAAAGTCGCGCGCCATATAACAATAGCATTCCTCAATCCAGTTCATGCAACTTTTATCCGTCTATTTTTAGTATGTGACAACTACAGCTAGATGATAATGCTTGGGTGAAACATTACGAAGGCGAACAAAGTTCGCAAGGTATTTCATTTCGAAGTTATAATTTCATGCGAATGAGAGTCTATATATACATTGTTGCCTTTTTATCGCCCAATGTCTGGAGCTACATATATGTATTTAGAAATCCTTGGATAATCGCTGACTAGGTTTTTTTGTAAGCGATTAGGTTTTTTTGTATTTTTCAGTCCACAGTGAGAATTGTTGCAAATACTAAGAACTTTTTAGAGAGCGGCAAACGTAGATCAACGTTTTTCAGTCCGAAACAAAACTCGCAGCTCGTCTCTCCTTTGCCATGGCTTGTTAATATTACGCGCCATAACGCGCAAGGATAAAGTCGACGTCATTTTTCAGTGCTATACGTAGTGCATAAATGTCCCTGTTAAGCGTGAAATGGGCGTTCACCAACCGGTACTTTACAGAGTACATAGTTATCTAAACACGTACCGGCGATAAGGTCACCAGGTCAGGTATTATGTCACATATAAAATAAGACCCATAAATTCACAATATCATGATGTTGAAATCAACAAAATACTTGAGTACTATAGGCCTACATACAGGCCGGCCTAGAATTTCAACGAAATTGAGTCAAACTATAAATTGACCATGCGCAAAGAAAAATGAATTCAAATTTCGCATAATAGAATTTATAAACATTCTATATTCTCAGAAAGTCAGATATTTCCACGGCGATTTAACTATGGACTTGCTCTTGACCTTGTTTTTTCACAATCTTGTCAAGTGTCACCGTCTGTCTGTACATGAAAATATATAGAAATCTATAGGCGTATTTCCAAATTTTCTTTGTGTCACCACTTCCATGAACCGAGTTGAAAGAGCGATATATTTATACCATGTCTCACTTCGATTAGGCCTAATTGGATAATTAATTTGATAATTTTAATTTGCATAGGTCTGTGAGAGTGTCGCCCTTATACATGCGGTGGTCAAATTCTGAACAAACGTCATCCACAATTATTTCATTTTCACTTTGACAATATAGGAACATGACAAGCGCGCTGATCGGAAACTCCGAAGTGAAGCTTAGTACTAAAAATATCCAACTAATTTCAAAGTTCATAGATTGTGCACTGTAATCAAATAAAAAAATCTATTTAAGGACTCACAACAGCAAATTCTGGACACAAGCCACCCAGAAGCGCCCTGGTATATTTAGACAAACGCCTGGTGCGACAAGGTAGGTAGATCGACGTTACCAAGTGTTATTGTCAGCTCTCCTGTCTACCCACTGCCGTAGAAAATATGCTATTCGTAGACAAAACGGCTTTCCGTTCAAATTTCCACTCCTTAGACCGATGAAACACCACAAACGGGATCAGTCTACGAGGTTGACAACGATTTGATTTTATGGTCGCGTTTGACGTGATTATAAACTATTTGTGTAATAATTGATCTTTACCAATGTGCTGTTTGAAAATTATCACATTCATCATTTCAGGGAATGACAAATACCATGCATTATATTGATTCAGAACAGTTTTCCGGTCTTCATCATTTGACGAGTGATCGACAATGTCTCATGTAAGTAGCACAGATTAAATAGTACATAACAAACTGTCACAACATGAAAATGGTGTCCAGGGGCAGGCGTGAATGGGTCATATTCATTAAGTCTTTTTAAATACACGTGATCATATAATGAATTAAAAGGTGACTTCATAGATGGGTGTTTCACACTGTGAAAGATTTGTCTTTGCTTTGACACATTACTTGGAAAACTATTTATTCCTTTCGAAGAAAGTCCAGTTTGACCTCGCGAATATTGAGTCGATTTTATCCAGTTATTTTGTAGGAGTGCGTTTACAATTGTTGCATTTCACACCTTTGAAGAGTCCCTTCAGATAATTCACAATATGGGTTGCAGTATTACGGACAGATTTCCAACCTTTCACAAAAGCAAGAAGTTTACAACCCAATTTTCTCCGCAAGTTCGAATTCAAAATAAGTCCCCATTAGTTGACAAGACGATGAGCCGTGGCTGAGGTACGTGCTCCCTGAATGTTATTGCAGGATCGACAAGGCAAAGGTTTGACACCGTTCCAAGGAAAAGGTCGGTGTTTTGGAGAGTACCGCTGCTCAGAATGCAACCGTTTATGGATGAGTGCCAACAGCTGGGCCGACATGGGTCAGGAATGCAATCAATGCCGCGTAAAGGTCTACCCACACAAACAGGTATTCCTTTCTTTATGATTCAGTTTGTTCGAAACTGCGACTAGGAATAACATTGCAATTCAAATTAAGTAACAGGTAATTTTAAAATCATTAATCTATGCTTTTCAGTACAAGTTTTACATTCAAGTGAATGACGTGGTATCTGAAGAATAAGTAACTGAGTCAATGATGGAATTTCAAGGTCGTACAATAAAGTTTCAGATTTCAAGCAAAACAACAATAGCGCCATGTGTTTCTTTTCTCCTTCGTCTTTTCTGTCTTAGTTGTTTCAAAATGTTGCGTATCAAAAGTGCCAGCGACAAAAAAACAGGAAAAGTATCGACTGTAATGACATGCGGCCTGAATGACCGTAACGGTTACATTTACCCGGTGCCTATATGTTCAGTATAAGTTATGTATAGTTCTCTCTCTCTCTCTCTCTCTCTCTCTCTCTCTCTCTCTCTCTCTCTCTCTCTCTCAGCGGCCTTTAGAGAAACCTGATGGCCTTGACAAATCCGACAAGAACAAGTCTCATCCTCAGGAACTGTGTGAGAAATGTAAAGCTCTGGGCTACTCATGCAATCAAACCTACTAAATTAGTCGGCCTCCCTCACAGCAAGAACTGTTGGAGAATTTCAAAGGATCTAAACATGGTTTTCAGTTCTGGTGAAGGATCAATCTTTATATATTTGGTAAAATAATTGATAGAAATCTTTCAACGTGAACTGAAGACAGTTTAATACATGATAGAAGACACTGATTACGGTTAATTTTGTCAATAAAACAGTGAAAGAAGATCACGAACTACGATGTTACGTTTCACTTTGTCACATTTTTCTTTGTGAGACAATAGTACCAGATGATACTCAGTACCGGAATTAAACTTGCAGAAGATATCTATCCTTTTAGCTTCCTGCTTGATTACAATGTATTTGCTGAACAACCGTGTTGAATTTATCGAATTCTCCCACCTGATTGTTGTAATCATTTGCAAGTATAATAATCCTGTGATCTTGTCTTTCGTTTGTGTCAAGAGTAAATCACCAAAAATAACCGTTTTGTGACTTAAACATTTACGTGATGGAAACTGATGAGGATGTAAGAGAAACGACATCCGGAATCATCAATCTCTCGGATAGCACTAGATTAGTCCTTCAATTTTCAAATGTTCTGTGTTCAGAACTGTCGTCAGGACCGTGAGTCCCCCACCAGTATTCATCCTACACACGCTGCTTGTAAATTTTTATCTCTCTGTGTAGTTTTTTTGTCCCGACACCTTTTAATTTACGCTGTCATTGACTTACTTGTGATGTCTACGATACCTAGAAAGGAAATTTTATATTTGCAGGTTTTCTTTCATTTGTGATCCTTACTTCAAAGATGTTATTTCAAAATTACATAACTTCCATTGTACTGTTACATTGGTGATATTTATTCTTTTTGATACCTTATATATATATATATATATATATATATATATATACACTCACATATATATACACACACACATAACACACACATATATATACATATATACACACACATACATACATACATATATATATATATATATATATATATATATATATATATATATATATATATATATATATAATTTAGGGATCATGGCTTCATTAATCATACACTGGAATTTTCTGCAATTGAATTCTTTTCAGGAAATCATATGAATAAAATGAAAACGCTATACGTATCACAGATACATTGTATATACAGTCTTTATTTCTATTCCCTCTTAAAGTGGATGTATCACGCACCCGGTCCTTGTTCAATAGTGATGCTCAAATTTTAATGAAAGTTGGTGTTGAATGTCTTAGACTTTCATGCACCATGGGGTCTTCCATAACCTGAAGCCATCACATAGTCAAAGCATGTTTTGCTGTGTCGTACAAAAAGATATTATATAGTACAATTGAGAGCAAATACCAGTTTTCACAACACGGTGTGTTTTTATTTGCTGTATTTTGTATACAGAAGAAATTGAATCTCTATTTTTAATCAAATCTCCATCAGCTGTAACTTTTGATAAACGTTTGCATTATGTTTTATTGTGACTCTATGAAAGCAGTTTCTCATAATTTCCTCTAAAAATCTTGTCGAAATTCCTTATATTCAGTTTGTGAATACAACCTATATGTACGGGAATGTCCAATATTGTTGGCTTTATTCCATATGACGATTCAGTCGACAACCAGACAATGCTTGGCGTTACCAAGGCCATTACTGTGTAGTTCATAATGCGATATTGAAAGTTGTGTCTTCTAAAGCAAAAATAATGGAAATATCATCAAATAATATAACTATTGTCTCTTTTGTAGCATGTGTTTATGATCAAATCAACGAGACGGTGCTTCCTGATTCTAAATACATACTAACCATCGATAACCTTACCAATACTATAATAACGGGCGAGGTATATTGGATTACATTGGCTGCAGTAGCCGAGGGGTTGAAAATTTAAACAATTCAAAATCGACAATTCTCCCTGATCAAGTCCAAAAATTTTCTGATGTCAATCATCGAAGGATGGAAGCAGTGCTCTTAGATATATTTGAGAAAATACGATAGAGGGCGCCCTAAGACACTGGACAAGCGTATTTCATTTTCGCTTTAAATTAACTGGAAGTACTGTGGTCGGGGCCCCACCGACGAAGTATCACATGATCGTTGCGTCAACAGTGCGTCATTTCTGCCCTGTTTTGCGAACTTTAACCCCACATCTCATTGCTCTTCTCTGCCAACAACAAGGGCTCTGTCCTACTCGGCAGTTTTGGTCCTTCAGAATCGAACGCCATCCCTAGGACTGCGGTACAAGGTAAAAATCACAGGTATGTAATATTTTTCAAAATTGTTTGGCAATAACGGCTGCTGGTCCACATTTCCCGACATTATGGTCTTCTATATCTCGCTTACATTAAACTGCTTGTTATTAAACCACCATTTGTAAAGATTGGGATTTGGCCGAGGAGTGTTAATCGCTGATGTCTTCGCTAGGCGAATAGCTAGCCTAGGTTATGAGTTCGAACCTGATCGGCAAATTGCTGAATTACCTGCGATTTTACCAAGTGATCCTTGTCAGGTGGGTCTGTTTAACGTCATAATGTGCCTCAAGTCCCTGTCAAATGACGCATCGTGACTTTTTTTACGTCAAGGATCTTCTCCTGCTCTTGTTGTTGTTCGGGATATTTCGTAATTATCATGATTTGATTGCTTTTAAACGAATTATATAGGTGCACTCTGAAAGACAAAAAAATTAAGTAAGGCGTTTTGACACCATTTAAAATTCTCGCACACAGCATGTCATGTCAGTCTTACAGTCTTTTCAGACAAAACTAAAACAAAACATTGAGCTGAAGGTCACAAAAATGGACGAAAGTCAACTTTATGGCTCTGTGAGGAGAAAATATATCGGATAATTAACAATACTAAGTTCAACTCTATAATTTGTACTACATCGAGCATCGAGACCATGTACAACCCCTGACTCAACTTGAAGCAAAGGCTGCGTAGTTAGCTCACCAATCAGGAACAGTGATACGATGCCTAGCTTTCTATGATTTGTTAAATTGCGGATACGTTCGCCTACGGTTGCTGTGATTCGCTATTAAAAGGCACGTTTCGTGACAACACCAACCTGTCTCTTTTCATAATAACAAAACGAACGCTATCAGATGCAGACTTGGTATTCGTCCGATTCGAGCCATCGCTCGAGTAGCGGCTTATCCATATATTTTAGAAGACGCTGAATAGATGAAAAAGTGCTCAAAGTAAATTCGATAGATACTTATTTCAAATAATTCGCACTGAGTGTTAGATGGAAATTTTGTCATGCCTATTGAGACACAAGCTATACACCTATCAGTAACTGACAACTTGTACGTACGGGTTCGTGAATTCGTCGAGTGTTTATGAGTGTATCCATGCGTTCAGCGGAACTTATGTTTACGCAACTTGCATTGGGTATTGCAATTTCAATTTTAAAGACACAAAGACCGTACTGGTATGTACAATGTACTGATGTGTTGACGTATTTCGTGTAAATTGTGATGAATAAATCACAACAGTCTCACCGCGTGACAATTCAGTAGATTTTCGATCGGATTCGAACTCACAACGTACGGCAACCAGTGACCTATAGCGAAGACATCACAGTCAAAACCGCTCGGCCCAATTCCCACACTTAAAAAAGAGTGGTTCAATAACCGAGCTAAGTTGAATTCCGCGAAATCAACCAGCGTACGAGTGACCGTTTTCTTTCATTTTCAAAATTATTCCCAAGTGCAAGAGATAATGATCCATATACAAGTGTAAAATTTTATACTGGCGTTGCATGCCCACTTTATATACGGGAACTTCCACGCCAACGGCTACAGATGTCGCAACCCTCCCTAAAGTGACCCGCCAATGTCCTTTCGGTTTAGTTTCCCGTTAAACATGGCGACGACAAGAATACGTTTCTGAGAAAATTCGTTTGATCTGTTTTTCTATGTTATATTTAATTATCATATGAGAGGCAAAGTTCATATCACCAAACAAGAACTATACAAACCAAAATCAAAATACAACGCATGGAATTCTTGCGATATTCTGCCGGCAAGCTTGCCCTGTTGCACGTCATGAAATTGGGTCAACTTTCATGAAGCATGATCATCTAACTCTCGCAGCATGCAATTTCAATGACTCATGGTATTCTATGATTGCCTATTATTACATGCAATTCTCTTTGTTTTATTTGCATTTTCTTGATTTTATTATCTGTGAGTGATGTGCACTGTTGGTGGGTAAATAAATCAATCAATTGCTGGCTTGTATATCAAATATTTATCATTCATTTTTTAAAGAAATGAAATTTGATGCATTCATAAACTCCCTGTGACAGGGAGTGACCCGCCCTGTGAAAACCGGACAAATAAACTATTACATTCTATTTTTTAATTTCAGATTGGCATTCCAAGTGTCTCAGAGCGGTCCAGCGGAAATCTAACGACGATAATTCTACAGGTTGACTGACAGACATGTCCGATGTAAGTCGTTTGTAAAAAGGGGAAGTATGCATGACGCAAGGGTCAGATGGGTGCAATGGCAGCTTTTTTCTCAAGGCTGAGAAGAAAATAACAAACATACGTGGCGTCCTGATCAATCATTATTTGGTTACAAACTGGGCCTATTTTAGGACCCGCGTAACACAAAATTACTCTTATGATATTTAGAACAAAACTTTATTGTTGCTTTTACATCGTCGCCCCCATTTTCTGGTACACAGGTCCACCAATGCAACTGAAAACAATAGATAGTTACCAAAGTTCGGTGGCGAAGGTTAAAAGTGGAACTACTTTTCAAGATTATACTGGAATAGAGTTTACATTCAATGTCGTCAAACTGGTCAAAATTTGTGTGATAAAAATATTGGTCTTGTTACCTGTCGAAATTACAGAAACGGCAAGGCAAAGGACTGACTCCGTACCAAGGAAAGAGACGGTGTTTCGGAGAGTTTCGATGTTCCGAGTGTCAACGAACGTGGATGAGCGGGAACAGTTGGGCTGACATGGGACAGGAATGCACCCAATGCCGTGTCAAAGTCTATCCTCATAAACAGGTATTCATTTACATGTAAAATGCCTTAGGAAGGATGCGTATTTATATTTTATTTGTATTTGTATCATGTATCATTGCATCTGCGCCATCAATGCCTACGGTCTGTGCATATGGCTAGTCAAAAATGATTGATTGCTGTGGCGTTTGTATCTGACTCTACCAGAACACACAAAATTGTCGTGCAGTAAAAACAGCCGAGGGTCGGGCTTAGTGAAGGAAGTAGTGGTCGCATCATTGTTACATTGGCAGATTTTAATATGGAAAAAGCAACCAGCTGGCATGTGCATACTGATACACGTGGACGCGCGATATAAGCCGTTAAAGTCGCTCTCTCAAAATTTTTAATCCTCAAGTCCGGAGGAAAGCTTGGCTTAAAATAGCGTTCAATACCATTAATTGTTGGCCATTTTCACACTTAATTAAGAAATAGTCAGTACATTATATTTATCATAAATGACTGTTTGAAATTAACCAAATGTTATAAAAATTTGTTGGTAATCACGTATTTTTATTTACCTTTTATGTAACCAGTTTGCACATAGCATATTTGCCACATCTGTGATGTCTTCCTCTTTTTTTTCGTAGCGCCCTCTTGAGAAACCGGATGGACTTGATAAATCAGACCTGAACAAAGAACATCCACAACACTTGTGTGAGAAATGCAAAGCTTTGGGACGCCCCTGTAATAAGAAAGGGTACTACTTTTAAACGAATTCCACCCTTGAATGTACACAAGACAGTATTTTAGAAGTAAAATACAGTTTAGTTATGTTGAGAATAATTAGAGACAAAAATTATCCATACTTAAATATTCAATGTCAGTGGAATTTCTACAAGAGGATACCAATAGTTTTTGTAATTTAAATTCATATTAGCATTGTTATCATTTACAGTAGTCTGTTTTTCACATATATTCAAATCAATTATACTGAAAACATCCACTCATTTATTTTGATGGGTTATGCTCATTGACTTTTTGCCTGTCACAAGGGTCAAGATTTAAAGAGATAAAGGGGAAAAATACTGGGGGTACATCGGCCACTGATTAATGTAAATATACAGTAAAAACATTATTTTACATTTAGTGTCTTTCTGAATGGAACCATAACGATAAATGACTAAATGAAAACCCAATGTAGATGAGCGACTGTTTAAAAATTTGATTTTTCTCCTGATATCCAGAATCATTTAATTTTTTGTACAGTATTTCATCGTTGGTCAGTTGTACAACTTCTTGCTTTAAAATTGAATATTTATCGTATCGATATCAATACGTTTTTATATTTACAAAAGAATGAACTCATCTTCAGTTGTCCGTAATTATTGTGTGGGGTACTTTACTCAATTTATGATTCAATGTAGACAAATACTCACATGGAGGGTTTTAATATAAAGGATAAGTTGTGATCGGAACTATTGAACTTTTGACAAAGAAGGAAAACTTGATCTATGACAAGACGAAAGCAGTCTAAAGTGTAGGGTTGCCTTTTCAGGTTGTCATCGAGTGTAGTACGCTTGCTTCACTTCATCAGCTCCTTGCTTATTGTCACCAACATTTGTGACCCCGAACTTTGACCCTATTTAAAATCATCTTGAGGGTCACATAGCTGCGCACACGTCGTGTGCCACGGTGTCGTTCTCTGCGGTCAATACAGAACCATTCGCATGTACTCTAGATCTGACGTCAGTGTGACGTCACCCATTCGCTTTCAACAGGAACACTTCCGGTTTGAAACGCCATGTTGAAATAGAAGGTTTATGGATCACGAGTAACAATGTGAAGTACATCGATTCTGGACGTTGCCATAACGATTTGTTTTGTTCTAAAAACGAGCGATTAAGAAGATTGAGGTAAAATTTACATCAGGATTTTATATGATTGAGGATGATCGCATTTACTTTTTTCTGTAATTTTTAACAAATGAAGTATTAAAAAAGTTGATATCTCGTCGCTATATTATTTATATCGTAGCCTGCAGAGCCTGTTACAAATCTCTGACGACCGACAATGCAAATATCTGGATTCGAAAATTTTTGGGGTAGTCGAGGGGGGGGGGACTTGAAAGTTTTGCTCTGCCTATAGGGGGGGGGGGACCTGAAAATATTTTGAATCCCAACATTTTGATGTCGTCCAATGGTTCTAATGTTAGTAATAATTAAACAAAATCTAGAACTGTTTTGTCATATTTTATGTCTTTAATCTCGAAAAAGTCTAAAAATGTATGAATTCTATTAATCTCGAAAAAGTCTAAAAATGTATGAATGCCATTAAATTTTCATAGAACAAGTTGGCCTTGTAATGGGGTAGGAGCTACAACTGTTGATAATTTGTTCAATATTTCTATGCAATGTATCGTAGTTTCTTGGTGTCTTTCTACAGCATACTGCTGAAAAACACAATATTCAGTTTGTCAACAAAGCCCGTTTGTCTAAATATTGGTGATAATTGAATGATGCAAATGCACGGTACACGTAGGCTGTGTTGGCATGATGAATACTGGATAGCACAACATTCTGTAGGGAGTAGAACAAGAACACAATTGTATAAACTGAACAAAAATATTGTCAAAATGAAAAGTTAATACAACTACTGCCCTGCTACTACATACTGGCAGTGACAGTGATACATGTAGCTCTGACTCTGATGTAGTTTAAGAAGAGTTTCGGTCATAGGACACTCAATTGACAGTGAAACATACATCTTATACTTGTACACAAGATCCAGCTAGAGAGCAACACATGGAAGACTAGGGGACTAACAGTTACCATGAATTTTTGAATTCTGGCATATGAGAACAATCAAATATTAGAAAAAAAAGATGGGGTCACCATACTTGATCTTATACAAAGTACGATGAAAAGCCAGTTTTTCTAAAATCACTTTAAATCAATATATAAAACCATTCATTTCAAGTTCATGCAGTGAATGAAATTTTCACATCTCATTGTACCAATAACACAAAAGTAAAACTTTGAACAGTAAAGACTGTAATTTAAATGGAAAAATGTGTGATTAAATGGAATGTTTTATTTGTTATCAAATTTGCCATTATTACACCCAAAATTTCTGAGATTAAAACATTAATTTCCTGGAATATTTTAACCTTCCAGTATTGTCAATTTTGTAAAAAATTTTATAAGTGGCATCTATTAAAGTTGTATTTGTCTTGTACTTTTGAAAAAAAAAATTCGGTAGGTCACTGTGCTCATTTTTTCACAATTTGGTTAAACGTAGCTAGGAATACACAATTTTCATACTCTCTCATGATTGTCATTTTGTGTGCTTTTCAGCTGGTGCCATTGAACTGGCCAGAGTTGGATAAACTCAAATCGGCTTAGACTGAGAAATCCGAAAAGTTCACTGATGCATTTAAAAATGAATCAATTTAAGAACTTGCCCTAGGTATATGGCTCTACAACCTGCTGATAAGAGGTAGTGTTGAACATTTGCGTGCAGAACGACACATTACATGTTTTTTTTTACTCTGCGTGCATTCCTAATAAATATGCGGCTATATGGTAATTTGGGGGGGACTTGAAAATTTTTGAGGGTATTGAGGGGGGTCTGAAAAAAAAATAAGATTTCAATCGCGATTCCTCCAGGCCCCCCCCCACCATTTTTTTTGAACGCGGCCTAAATGACAAACGTCGCTGTCAGAGAACGGTTTTCACACATTTGTAGTCGAAGGAGTTCATTGACAACGCAAACAGAACAAGTCTCGTGTCAAAACCCACAATGAGTTTGACGATTGCGGTTTTGAATTTACATACCTGTTTTACCCGTACAGTTTCATGCAACGTGCTGGGATCTGCAACTCTGGTTTGCAAGGATATGTTTTCCTGACCACTGTGACTCTTTCAGCATGACAATAAAATATATACAGAAATGACAAAATTGTGTCTGTGTGACTTTGTCCCTTCCATCTCAATGCCGGAAGGTTTTCAATCTTGGGCACCGATAATACATAGGAACAAAATCCTTGAGTACATTATCAGAGCATGATAAATGTCAGGCTATCTGTAGGACTTAGCATTACAACAGGTATGGCGTCCAATCCATGCCAAAATTACTACTTTCTGTTTTACTGTTCTGAATTCAATTTTACAACTCAACATTCGATTTTCAATTTTATTACTCAACATTCTATTCTGGATTCAATTTTACAACTCAACGTTCTATATACAATAGTAGTACAGAAAGTCGAGAGAAATGTTGAGTTTTAAAATTGAATTCAGAAAAGGATCTTGAGTTGTAAAATTGAATTCAGAACAGTAAAATAGAAAGTAGTAATTTTGGCATGGATTTGACACCATACAACACGAATGCCTGAGACAATCGCTCCGAACATTTATGGCTTAAACGTATACGAATGAGCTCAAATCCACCTTAAAAATTCACAATACATTTTAACTGTTTTCTTTTCTATTGGTCAAATCGCCTGTTCTGAGCATGCTTGACCACAAATATATTTTTAAATTATGTATAAAATTCCGAAATATTCGACCAATGTCGAAGGGACCTGTGTACCTGGACAACTGTTGGACCCCGCTATATTTACCGCACCAAAGTGAGTATAAAGAATCAAACAGACACGGAATGCCCTGTAACCTCCTATTTATTTTCTATCGACTCAAGGACGGGAAACTGCAATATTTTGAAAAAACCAAGAATACAGGGTTGGTCTTCACTGTACAATTCAACTATCCTTGACAGGATGCATAGTCATGTAGTTAGTCTATAGCGAGTCCACGGAAGAAGTAAGCTTGTAACTACAGGAATGCGCACATTGCTTCTCGATACATTCATTCGTTACGCTGTAATTGTGCGTCAAACATTGCATTCGTGTGTGGCACTCAATAAATACCTGGAAATCGTCGATGAGAGCGCATGAACAACAATGCCACGGTCCTATTGTGGCTTTTCGCTTCTTTCACTTTGATTTCGCTGGAACGAGAGTAGGTCATGGTCACGTGACCAGGCTGACCCTCGGTTCCACTACACCGGCAGGTATGCATTGTTCCGTGTCACCCAGGGCCGCCCCGGCCAAGTATATTTCGTAAGAATGACTAACAACATTGGCTTGTTGACAATTTTTTGTTCCTGTCGGCTTACACAGTAGTCTTAGCAGTTTCACAGGAATGTGAACTTATATGATCTGATAAAAATCAAGACGCATAACCATGGTAACTGAGATTATTCATTTCATCCTGATCCGTAATAAAAATAGTAATAATAATAATACCTTGTCTTGAAAGCATCAATATTATTTTCATTGGTTTGAATCGAAATAAACTAAAGAACCTTCAATGTAAGCGTTCAGAGAACGCGCACTGCCTTTGATAAAGTACCGATTTGGTTGAATGTGGTTATGGACGAGGAAGTTTGATTCCGGCGAGAATCGAAAAAATACACTGTCATTTCCGTTAAATATTTTGTTTTCAAAAATCTACTTTTTACGCATGCATGGTTCAATAATCATGGTGATTATAATATAAATAGAAGGTAAATAGTTACTTTTAGTTACAATGGAGCAGTTGTAATGAATGACATTTTTGTGTTTTCACTTCAGATTCTGTGGAAATACCGCTTTCGACTCATGCGCAGAGAATACGTGGTAACTTCATTGTGTACAGTTCCCATATAAAAAAAAAACTGGGCAGGTTGTCACATAAGCGAGAAATCTGGTTAACCGGTGAGTTGGGTAAATATGCAAATATCATTTTGTTCCAATTTTTTTGGATACATTGTTTAACGATTGTTGTATTTATTGCTAGCTGGTGTTGATTTGATTACGGTGGTAATCGTTAACCAGCATGTCGAACGTTAACTTTGTTAAAAATGATTGACTTCTAAAGAAAAAATCCCATGACATTATACTTGAAAATGCGGCATTCTGTTTACTTACAATATGGAACTAGTCGATAGGAAATAATTTTTTTAAGTTTCCATACTGTACTGACGTCAAAACGCAAGTGTTACATGTAGGAAATGGATCAATTACAGTCTTATTTCATTTATCGACCTATCATGTGAGGTTGTCGACTTCGAGTTTTTTCTGTATTTTATTTTCACTTTAGTTTCTTTGGAATCAAATTGGAATCCTCGACCTTCTCTTTCACTACTAAACCACTGCGCATGTCTCATTATCCGCTTGTGCCTTTCTTGTGTTCGACTTCAAATTTTGGAATAGTTTGCCATGTGACATTGTATAAATTGAATCAAAAATCATAATTAAGGGGAAAAAACATATAGTGAAAATTTTGCCAATAGATCCTACAGGGCTATAGATTTTATCGCGGCGGTTTTTAAATTATAACTGTTCGCTTTTCATACTACGATGCAGTAGGTGACATTGATATAAATATCAACTCTTATCAACGCATAAATTAATTGTGCTTTGTTCATTGTTTGTTCACATTGTCCATTTGCTTAATAAATCAAATCAAAGGGTAGAGAAACAGCCATTACGCTTGAAGTTGGTGACCTCGGTTGTATGGCGTACCAGCCCTCGCACGCAGGGCCGTCCACCGTACAACCTTTGGTCCGCAAAACCCGTACCAGGGCCGTAAAGATTATTAATTATTATATTTAAAGTGCCTTGGTATCACACATCTGTTATACAATGGCGAATTTTCAGGTTTCGGGTAGTTGGTGGCCATTTCACGAGTTTCAATGGTAATTTTTTTTTGCCAAGTACATGCAACGCATGCGTGTCATGATATTCCCTTCAAGGTGCCATAACCGTACATGTAAGTGAAATCAATTTTGATTTGTGCACATTTCAGATCAAGTCTCTTGAGAAGATATTTATCGCCAGCATCCGTCCGTTGGCTGTTCTACAACGATGTCCCTGAAACGCAAAGACGGTTCTGATAACGTATGTATTACCAAGCTCTGCACGGAGTTCGGTTTACATCACTCGCCACTCCGCTTTTCACTTCACTTCGCGTCCAGCCAATCACAGCCAACTTCACTTTCTCTTCATTAACATTTTACGGGCAGAGTCTCTGACCAACAAAACAATTCCAAGAACTAGTCCATGCTACTGCAAGTTTTCTCTTCAGTCGAGTTACACGTTGTGCGTAGAAACTTCTAAAATATTTCACAAATCTGACAGTAATGGTAGAAAAGTGAAAGCACGAATCATTTTGGTTATAAATTAATTTATATTAAGTTTGATCATATTCTATTTGTTCCACCATAATTTGTGGTTGATCGCTTACTCCATACTTTTAATTTTTATACCCCAAATCATTAAACACTTTGCGACATAGAACACTTAAGTCAACACAGGCAGCCGAGAGAAAAACTTCATGATTTACTCGAACTACTTGCCAGTTTTCGAAATGCAAGATTATGTAAGTTTTCTCCCGTCCAGACTTGTGTTTCTTTCACATTCACAGGAAAGCGAGACCGAAGAAACTCGGAAGGTACCGAGGATGGCCGAGTTATCATTGCCATCACTCCAACTTGAGCGCACGGGAGCAGTTTCATCAATTCAAACGTTCGTATTTATCGACTTTGAAGCGACCGGCTTGCCAGATTCTGCCGGCAACTGGCCTGATATCACTGAGCTGGCCATGGTTGCTGTCTCGCGCAGAGCAATACTGGGAAACACCAACAATGGAGACGTTCCTCGCATCAGGGACAAGCTGACGCTGTGTCTGAGACCAGACAAGGACCTGTCGTCAAACGCGGAAAGAATGAGTGGGCTGACCAAATCGATGCTGACGGATCACGCCAAGAAGCCAATGAATTCGGATGTCGACGGGGCGTTGCGGTATTTCCTACGTCGACAGGAGGCTCCCGTGTGCCTGGTCTCTCACGCCGGAGATCGGATGGACTTCCCGCTGTTACGAAATGAGCTGGAGAAAGTTAGCGGCACCTGGGATAGGCTCTACACAGCAGACAGTTTGATGTTCTTTCAGGACAACCTGCCAAGACAACAAGGGAAGACCCTCCAAGGTCTTTGCCAACGATATCTGCACTTCGAACCAAACCATGACGCCGAGAGCGACGCCGTGGGCCTTCTAAGATTGCTGACCTTGCCAACTTTCTCGCAGAAGTTTCTCGATTGGGTGCAGAGAAAGAAAAAACAATTTTGACATTCAGATCATATTAGGCGTCATGCAAGCCCAATTTATCATGCATCGCACTCAAGAAATGAGACACAGATAAAATTGATTGACACTTTAAGCAGATGAATGAAAATTTGAACTCTTCGGTGGTAACTGTTCAATTGCCCGATATGTTGGTTAACTTTGATAAATTATTTTATTTTCGAGCTTTTCGGTTCTGGCCTTCTGCCGAATAAACTCCAGTGCTGTACTCATAACCACTTTTTTCACGCTTGAGCAATGTAATCAATAAACTTTCATAGACAACAACAGGCTGTACTGATGTCACGTGGGGCTGAAACAGATTTGAGTATGCACTTTCCATTTCCTAGAAGCCGATCATTAGCGAATACGTTAATCCAAGCTGTGTAGCCATAAATCTCTTTCCTTATAATCATGAATAATTCAGCTTTTTCATAATGGACACTTTATGAAATCTAAGAAAAAAATGTCACATCTTGAGTAATTATCTACAACGATATCTTGTGGTGACTACAAAAAGGTCTACGAAATCATCTGTATTGCAGTAAATAACAACTGACGTAGACTAGTTCACAAGCCGCTTGTAAATGTATATATTTCAGTAAAATCTTCAACTTAAAAGCCCAAGTTGTTTTTTATGAAATCCATTGAAAAGAACTTTATTGATTAAACTTGCAAAGCAAAACAAAACAAAACACGGAGTTACATGATGTAAATGATTTTTGTCAAGAAGAACGATTGTGAGAACGAGGCATTGGGGATTGCGACTGCAGCATCAGTTTGTACTACATGTACAATATACGTGTGTATGGATTTTTTTTCTCTCTTTCTTTCATATGCTATGGAAGTGGGTTAGGGTGGGGCGGGGTAGGGCGTATGAGATCACACCGTCGACATTGAGATCACTGAATGTCGTGCAGACGAAACATGGCGCAAGTTATCAGGCTTTAGCTGAAATGACGACTTGCAGACCCACGCAGTCACAGGTGTATTTCTAAAGAAACTTGCTTGGCCTTGACGCATGCGTACCCTGAAGACATCTAATCGTCAACCTATGAACACAACAGTGTGACAAAGAACAAAGCGCTTGATTGGTATCTCTATCATTTTCGCTTTGTTTTCTGTATAACAGATACAGACATAGCTAAACTTACGTGTTCGGAAAGGCCCGTTTCTACGAACGATAATCCTGCGAATACTTATTCATAGTGAATTACTGTAGTCTTGAAATACCTAAATATTAAAGATTTTCATTATTTTCGTTTTAGTCGTTCGATGGTCCGAGCCCGATAGACGCGACTCTTAAATAATCGTCCGCTTATTCGGTAAGTACAGTTACACAAAGATCTTTGTTGCCACCGAACAAAATTGGTCTTAAGGTCAACGGTTATATCTCAATGTACATGGTTACACCGAGATGGGTTTTGTCAGATGTGCGTCAATGTAAGGCTCACAGACCTTCAGGACTTAGAATGTATTATCCTGTAATCTTTGGTCAATATTCCTACAACCTCATGAGAGAGAAAAAAAGACTGTATCACAAATCAGAAATACCTGATAAAATTTACTGAGTACGATTGACAGCAATGTTCGACACGCCAAACTAAATTTCTTCAGAATTGGCTAGGTCATCTGTTGCATAAATATTATTTTTATCGATTTATCCATTTTGGGGGGACATTTAGACTGCGCCATATTTCGTCACGATATTTCATGGACCCATTAACGTTACTTGAAAGCGAATAAAAACACTTTGAAGTCATTCTTTGAAACGGCACAGTTTGTGGAACGTTTATTCAAAAAGAGCGGTTTTCAGTACTTGCTGTAGACATGCTGTACTGCACATAATTCCAGCTGTTTAATTCCTATGGATCTCTGCCTTCGGGGATCACTCTAAGGTAGAGGGCAGTTCGGCTCAAACTTTCCTCAAACAAACTTTCAACCATTCTCTTTCAAAGTCAAGAATAAAAATCTAGCGTCACCCATAGGGTCAACGTACAAATTTTGGTACTAGAGAAACAAATTACCAAATATTAAGCGACGGATATTTGGTCGCCATCCCTGTGTTGTCTCCAAAGCTTATATGCTGAATATAGAATTCTCGATTGTCACAAAACTAAGCCTGTGGAAACTTTATTTACTCCGTAAATGAGCCCTCAAAAGTGGTAAACCGAACGAAAACCGGAGAAGTTTGTGAGTCTAAATAACTGTCTCCGAGGCGCATTCTGCCTTCTTAAAATATCTCATACGCAAATTCATTTTCGTTTTAGATTCAACGTTTAAACGCGGTTAGCTGGGAACTCTCACGCATCAAAATCACGCAGGTGGTTTGCGATTGATCCAACAGCCATGTCTCTGAAGCGAAAAGGTCAAGACAGTCTACACGACGTAAGTAATTGGTCATCGGCAGGACACTCATTTGCGTTGATACTTTCGTTTTTGTCCCATCCACCCATCCAATCAGACCAATTCCCCACCCTGGTGGAAATAGAATAAACCAAAACAGTTTTTGCTGTACTTTATAGATATTGCGATACTTTTATTGATTAGACTTGCATTATTTTCGTTTAATTTGCAGGATTTTGAAAGAAATGGTAAATTCAAAAAGGTCGTGGACTATGGACAATATGAATACGCTGACGACCAAAACATCATTCAAATTCCGCCCATTAAAACGTTTGTATTCTTCGATATCGAAGCAACCGGCCTGCCTGACCCCGACGGCACTTTGCCTGACATGACCGAGCTCTCGATGGTCGCCGTCTCGCGAAAATCTCTCGAAGGGAATTCCGTCAACGGTTGTATTCCGAGAATTCTGGACAAGTTGACGCTGTGTTTGACACCAGAGCGGGACGTCACGCCGACCGCTGAGCAAATGACCGGGCTCAGCAAACCGATGCTCGGCAAACACGACAAGAGGCCGATGGATACCGACGTCGACGGGGTGTTGAGGTATTTCATCCGCAGGCAAGCTCCACCCGTGTGCCTCGTCGCTCATGCCGGAGACAGATTCGACTTTCCCGTGCTCTGGAACGAGCTGGCGAAAGTAGACAGCGAGTGGAGTGCCGTGTACACCGTCGACAGTCTGAAATTCTTTCAACAACACATGCCGAAGCAGAACAGGTCCCTTCCGGAATTGTGCAGACGATTTCTTCAGTTCGAGACCGATCACGACGCTGAGGGCGACGTGATGGGCCTGATACGATTGGTGTCATCTTGTAGATTTGCCGACTCTTTCCTGGAGTGGGCACAGGAAAATGTGATGGAGTTCTCATTGTAAAAGTAGTTTTACGCACAGAGCTGGCATTAAAAACATATGCTATAATTACCAATGATTTCGCTGTAAGATTAGGGAGAATGCATGCCCCCCCCCCCCCCCGATGCACTTACAAGCAGTAAATGGAATGAACATATTATCTAGGTATTAATATTGAAAGCTAATAATACACCTACTGTCAAACTATTGAATTATTAAGTTGGCATCAGGAGAAATTATTATACTTCTTTTCTGATCTACCACTTGTGGGGACTCTTAGAGTAAGAAAATTTTCACCGTCTTATTTTTTTTCGAAAATTTTTTTCCCCATGGAGTTAAATGGCGGCCATTTTGAATTTCAAATATCGGTAAATGTTAGGTAATTTGTTTCTCTAGTACCAAACTCTGCACGCCGAACCCTGAATTTGTATTCTTGATGTTGTAAGAGTATAGTTTAAATATTCCTTGAAGCAAGTTTGAGCAAAAGTTTAAGTCTTTCACTTTCGAGACGCGTACTACCTTAAGCACAGAAAATGACACCAAACTGTAAAGCAAGCCAGTAAATATGAGATTTACAATAATTCATGTTGGTAACGGGCTTTCTCGTCTCATGGACTGAAACTGTTAGGATGTTATAAAAATGACGCCATCATTTCGGAATAAAAAGCATAACAGTTTTAAAAGTTTACTGACTCCATGTAATTCAATCTTTGAAATGTCTGAATAAAACGCTCGGCTCACGGCGTTCTAATGAAGTTTCTTTCAAAATCAATGATTTGTTCCAGCTATAACCCAGAGCACTAGCCGATAATGGATATTCTGACACCAATTTGACTGACCGGTGTGGGTAACAGTGGCAAGGTTCGGCAGTGGACGCATATTCAGTGTTCGGAAATTTGTTTTTGAGAATTTCATAGTCAAATTGCGTGCTGATAGCCTTTGGAATCAATTTAATCAGGACAGCGTCTTTGGTCTCTAGAAACCGGGGTACGTATTTATATAATTATTCAAAATAACAATATCGTCCATGGAGGTAGCTACTACTATGTAACAGTCAATCCCTTTCTCGATCACGTCCAGAAATATTCTTACCTTACGTGCCTTCATTCGGCTCCCCAAGCAACCGTCTTCCATTCTCAACCGGGTCGCCGCAATACCGAACAATGCTAAAGAGGCGAGAGCATGCGCGATGGTACCTTTTACCTGGAACGCGTGGTGCACCATGGCAGATTATATGTTATAGATTGGTCGGTTTCGTGGAAATTGGCCGAGATTAGATTCCACAAGCGTCGTAACACTTTGATGTAACACAATGTTTACAGGGACTCAATTGTTGTCTTAGAACCTTAAAGTCAGAAATCTGACTTGTTACCCGGAATGAATTTGTTACGTGAGGGGAATTCTTTGTTTCTCGTTGTCGTTCAAATTATTAAAATTCTTTACATCCAACTTTGACTCGGGCTGATAGGTTTAACTTTGACCACAGGGTGACGAGTTTAAAGTTTTAATACCTCCTCGTCAGGTGTTGCTGAATTTGTTCGGCCTCACGGGTTTTGCTGAAAATGGGTCGGAGAAAGATTATAAGAATTTATTGGAAACTAGTTTTTCTTTTCAAAAATATCGATTCCTGGCCACAGATGTACAAGTAGGTCAATGCATATCACACAGCGACCGCTGTGTACCGAACCACAAGTGACTGTGCTGTCAGTCGCGTGTAATCATCGTACTTTGCCCCTTGTGCGAGGTGTTACCGAAAGATGTGATAGGCTAAGGTATAGCGGTATACATATGAGCTGATGTAAAACTGCATATCTATAAATTCCCGGTAACGTAGTTCTCGCAACTGTACATTAGATGACATCAACTTCTATTTTCGGCGAACTCCGTTGCTTCACACCGTATAAATGCACGGGTTTATAGGACCACGTACCCAGTCTAAAGTCTACAAGTTGTCACCGCCGATTCGCTTCTCTTTCGGTGCAGCCTCCACCAGTTGACGAAGTGGATACCAAAGGTGAGTCGTAACAAATCAGTTTGGTAGACGCTCAGAAAGGACTTTTCGAGAGATAGTAATGCAAAATTAATTGCCAGCAACTATAAGCTTAAAGCTCGCCATTTTTCACAAATAGGATAGGAGAGCAATATTACGGAAGTCCTTGCAGTATACTTCCGCCGGCTTCTGTTTCGTACCATTTGAGAACAGCTTGAAAACTGAGCCACGCTAAAGCGTGAAATATGTCGTGTATTGCAAATATACAAAACAAAATCAAAAACAACATAAAAACCACTACAAAAAACCGGTTGTCAGAACTCGTGGTTCACAACTCGGTGTGAGAAACAATGCCTACATTATACATGTTATACGAGCTGTGTGAACGGAAATGAATAGTCTAAATATATATGTGATAATATGATATTATTTTCATAATTATTAAAAATAATAAATCATAATTATGAAATATTGATATAACATAACCGAGTTAGTATATAATTTCATCAGGATTGAGCTTCCGTTCTGCAGAGCATCACTCGATAAAATCGCTGTATGTGTATGAGTTTTGTATGACATGGGCGCGGCCGGCCTTTATACTAGGAGTATATAACCCCTCTATGCTCCCATTGAGTCCTAGTACATTGGATGCCCCTGCCGGTATTCTGCCAACAATGTAGGCTGCCAACAACAGAGACAAATTAACATCTGCGCATGCGTATACGATGACATCACTCCTATTCAGGCTAAGTGCCATCTATGCAGGCACATGTGCCATGCCAGGCCTGAAGACCATAGTACGGTACGGGTAAATGTTGCTCCCCGTTTTGCTTTAGCTTACAGTACTTGTGTGATCCTGAGGAAGAAAAACTGACCAGGTTTAATGAGCGATATGTAGCGATCCCCTGGGCCCCCATCGCCGGGCTTTGAACTCGAAGTGCACGAAATCTGCGCTGCATGTGAATCTTTGCCAAATGTGTAGAGACATTTTTAATTTTACAACAAAACACTCTTTGATACAGGGTCGTATACGTTGTCAGTTCTGTTCAAGCCCCCTTGTGGTCAAGCAACAATTATGGTGAGCATGTTTCAGCATTGCTGATATTGGTCGATTTCCAAGGCAAAGTTCTCCGTAGCCGGGCACCCTAATGTTTGATGGGAACAAAATTGTCATTCTTCTGAGAATTGAAATTCAGAATTAGTTTTGTTTCGACCACAGAAACTTTGCCACGACAAAATAAGGTTACATGTAGTTCATCATGCATTACTTCATTTAAATACGTAGTATTATTATTATTTAAGTTTGTAATTCTGATGGTTAGTTAGCTAATTGCTTTCTTTTTTTCCGAAGTCAAGTTACGCATGGTACATAATTTGGTAATGTTAAAACTTCTATTCCAAGAGCAAAACGTAATTTTATTAGATATTCCCAAACAGTCCTTTTGATGTTAAAGGTGACAACGTGCAAAATTAATGGAAAACATAATATCCATCCAATAGAAATACATGTTGTACATGTAAAAACAATCGCTACAAACAGCCATCATATCCTTTCAGTAAATAGCTGCAAACGATAATTCGGGGGAAGTAGGAAAAGGAGCGTCAAGGAATCAACTTTCTGTGCAGACACTAGTGTCTTATTATCGGCAGGCTACAATTGTCGGCAGCCGACGAGAGCGTCCGATGACATGCAAAATTTACTCTACTCAGAACTTATATTTGTTTTCATTATCAATTCGAATTTTTGGTGAAAAGCTTGAAAAACTAAAACTTTAAGTGTAAAAAAACTTTAATTTACAAATAAAGTTTCGTAGGAGCAGGCTTTATTGTGTTTAACTTCGCTTTGGTATTTTTTTTGTTTCTGTCATCCCATCTTGTGAAAAATATTAACATTGTATCTATTAGCTCGAAGCAGACGACTGCAAACAATAAACTGTAAATGATTTGTTGTAAAATAAAGCGCATATTTCCATCGTGGGGTTTACATGTCTTGTCACCGTTGTCGGCAGGCTACGTTGTTGGCAGTGTTGCCCTGCCAACAACGTAGCCTGCCGACAACGGTGACATGCATAAAAAAGACATCTACACAATCATAAGTATTTTATTTCACAAACTTGAATGTGGTTGGCAAGGAAGCAAAGTAAAGAAAGGCTATTCTTCATGCTCGTTTCTCTCCCCCCCCCCCTTCCCGTTAGCGGGGACCGTGAAATATAACTTAACTGTCTACTCGATCAATCGGCATTAAAACTTTATTGAATTAACTGTTGCAAAAAAAATACAAATTGGGAGGGGTGATATGATTAGCTGTAAAAGAGAAAACGCAAATTTCCATCGTGGGGTTTACGTGTCTTGTCACCGTTGTCGGCAGGCTACGTTGTTGGCAGTGTTACCCTGCCAACAACGTAGCCTCCCGACAACGGTGACCTGCAAAAAGAGACATCTACACAATCATAACTATTTTATTTCACAAAATGTGGTTCACAAAGAAGCAAAGTAAATAAAAGCTATTCTTCCAGTTCTATTCTACACGAAATATTGAATCAATCGCATTAAAACTGTCTTAAGTTATCTATAACGAAAAATAATTATTACATAATAAAAAAAAAAATCCCGTCAGCAGGCGGTAGGGGAATGTGAGTTAGGGGTGGACCATTTGATATCCTGGGGGGGGGGGCTTGGAAGATTTGGGGGAAAAAAAGATGCCAGGTGGAGTTGCTCGAAAAAAAATCTGGCTTTAAGTGGCTGATGGAAAAACAATTATGGACCATTGCGACTCGGAAAAATAAATCTTGGCAATTGTTCGATGCACACTGCAGCATCAATAAAAATCAAGCTTGAGGAACAATAACTTAGAATTTATTAAACGAGGAACTGAAATAAATACACAAACAAAAACACTGAAAAATTGTCAAAAGTTACAGCTACTATCACTGTAGCTTTCAGCAACTGAAAACAAGAACTCGTCTGAAGTGGTCTCATTGAGGAAGATTTTCACACTATTTCAGACGGCTTTTCTCTCAGTCATCTCCTTTATATTCTAAATCACTGAATATGAACAATTGTACAGTATACATGACCTTCTGATTAGAGGAAGTATGCTGAAATTGAAATTGCTCACCAGTGTTTTCCAGAAATGTGTAAATCTGAATGTATGGATTTTGTCAAAATACCACAAGAAGAGAGACAGACTGCCATGAACTGGGTCAAGTGGACTCAGTCAGTCAAGTGGACTGTTCAACTTGCTAATATCACTCAAACCAGGACATTTGTCAGACAATGACATAGTTTTTTCAAGCACAAGTAAATGCCATAAATGTACATGATTTTACAAATATATGTAGGATACCATCATCTCTTCTGATGACACCAGTGATGTTCTCAGAAAAGTTTTCACTGTAAGTTTGTTAATGCTTAATGTAGAACTCAGTAATCAGGTTGTTTGATTTGTATTTTCAGTGTGTTACCCATGGTATAAATAAGATCTATAAACTGATATTTTTGTAAAGTGAATCAAAAATGTACATGTATTTACATATCTTTATTTAGTTTCTTGAATATAGTCTGTGTGCGATAGAACAGCATCTTGTTACTGGGTGTGAAAAACCAAGCAAACAAACATTGCACCGAAATTTGGTAAAAAAAAATATATCTCGAAAAAGGAAAGTGAAAAAAAAAGTTGCCAGCATATGCCCTGTAGAAAAAAAATAATTCATGGTGAAGCAGGTGGGAAAAAAATAATGGCTCTCCACCAATCTTCCAAGCCCCCCCCCCCCAGGATATCAAATGGTCCACCCCTTACTGTAAATGATTTTTTGTGTAAAATAGAACGCAAATTTCCATCGGCGTAAGGTTTACGTGTCTTGTCACCGTTGTCGACAGGCTACATTGTTGGCAGCTCCAGTGCTATTTCGTTTTTCTACAATTACAGATGGCCAAGTGTGGAGGAAAGAAACCAGACGAAAGCAATCAAACTGACAAAGAAAATAAAGGCATGCCGATCCAAACTTTCGTTTTCATGGATTTAGAAGCTACTGGACTACCCAGTGGGAAAAAACTGCCCGATGTGATCGAATTAGCCATGAGAGCCGTACCGAGAAAAGCCTTGACGAAAGCATCGACCGAGGCAGACGAGCCCCGCGTCCAGGACAAACTGTTGATGTGCATAACTCCGGAGAAGCCAGTGGTTCCCAGGGCACAGAAAATGACGGGTCTTAGTAAGGATATGCTGGAGAAGTACGGGAAGCAACGGACGAATAAACTCCTCGTGGTTTCCGTCAAAAGTTTTCTGCTGAGGCAAGCGGAGCCAGTGTGCCTGGTAGCCCACGCTGGAGACAGGTTTGATTTCAAAGTACTGAAGAGAGAGATGGGCAAAGTAAGGACTTCCGACAGTTTTTGGAACATAAACTTATACACCATCGACAGCTTGCTTTTCTTCCAGAAAGTGTTGCCGGGAGAGAGCCATACCCTTTCTGACCTCTGTGACAATTACCTTACTTACGAGCCATCATCTCACACGGCAGAGGGGGACACTGAAACTTTGCTGGACTTGGTATCGCTGCCAGCATTCATGTGCAAGTTTCTCAACTGGACTGAACAAAATAAGTCTGAATATGAACTATAGGCCAGCTCACAGTTGTGCTTTTTACAAAGTAAAATAAAAACTCTTTTGGGGTACATTAAAATAAAGATAAAGCGCGTCGCATGCACCACCAGCGAAGTGTTGGACAACTCTGGGTTGCGTGATGCCACCAACGTCAACATTCACTACTACTTTCGTATTTCCTAGGTTCTTGAACTTGTTTGATGTGGCCGTTCGAACTTGCCAGCTTCAATAAACTTGTAGGATTTTCCAGAAACTTGAAATCCAGTGTAAGCCTATTCAAGTTGAATATCAAAGTCATCAGGCCGACTTTCTATTTTACACCTTATTTCAAAATTTGAAAATTGTTCTTCCAGATTTTGTGCATCCATAGACCCTCGAGGGTCTATGGTGCATCATACATATTCTATACATTTTTATCAGCATTTATGTAAATATTTTAAATGAGCATGGCCGCACTTTTGTTCTCAATTTTTGCTCTGCAGATATTTTCAAATTTTTTGCCACCCCTCTCCCAGGAACTAATGGTCTGTCCCTAACAATGATAATAAGCAATGTTGAAAACTTCGTCAATTCAATGATTCTTACTCTTGTTTTCCAAACAATAGAGATAATTAGACTGAGATCAATATAGTTCAAGGAAGAGACCAGCGTAGATTCTACCTCGTTCATGCTCATCTATCTTTGAGGGACTGCTGGGGAGGGGGTTGGTGTGAGGGGGCACCAGGTATATCCATAGACCCTCGAGAATATTTCTCGAGGGTCTATGGTATATCGAGCTCATCAAAACCATTGTGCCATGGACTGCGATTGGGAGAATGCATCTCTGGGACTGACATTCTCAAAATTTTACATTTTTCTGGTCTACCATTTGTGTGAATTCATTTTCTAGCATTTCCAGCACATGAAGTTTTCTCAGTCTTGTTTTGTGTGAAAACCGAAACTTTAATTTTTCCAATCAGAGTTATCACAGGGTTGGTGGCCATTTTGAATTTTCCATGTGGGTAAATGTTAGGTAATTTGTTTTTCTACTCTCAAATTTTCATGGCGACTCCAGATTTTTATTGTTGATTTTTTTGAAGAGATTGTTTGAAAGTTTCACTGAGATAAGTGTCAACCAAAGTGCACGTCTTTCAGTTTTGAGACACATACTACCCAAACTGACAATCATAAAGACAAAATTCAAATTTCAGCATCAGATTTTGATCAGATTGAGCCTGTTTCAAATTGGTTTGACAATACGTGACTGTAAAGATCAACCTTGACTGCATGTCATTTACTTAGTTAAGAATATTCATTGTGTTCTTGTTTTTGTATTTAAAAAATAATTTTTGATTTGCATGTGTATATGTTAACCGGTTCCTTTGCTGGCACCATTAAAGTTTCAATAAATATCTCTGCATTAACGACTGCTTTCTACCATAAAACTTCCGCTTCAAAAAGCATATTAAAATTTTGTATCATGCACTTTTACACAAACCACAAGCTTAGTTCCAGCAATGGCAAGGATACCTGTGGTACAAAAACGATATTACTTCCTGTTCACGGAGGAAGGCAGATGAAAAAGGGCAGAATGTGAAAAGGTTGAAATACATTTCAGTGGGCCTGGCAAGGTGTGTATATGCCAATCCTAAATTGACTACATTATAACATAACCATATTCATGCAACATATTTTATCAGCGTGCGCATGCATATTAGACTGGAATATCCATTATATGTGAGCACTTCCACACTCAGTCTTGGCTTGACCGATGACGGAATCTTCCAGTCTGCCTGTGCTGTGTTAGACTCTTAGAAAGAGCAGTCTACAAATATTTTGAAGTTTTTATCTCACTTTATCATTTATTTCAACTCAGAGGAAACATTTTGTTATGCACCGCAGTTTACTTTGCCATCTATGTTCTAAGAACTTATTATACAACTCTTAGGTCAAGAAAAAAGTTACAGCGCTTGCTGGCATTAATAAAACTTTCCTTTCTATGTTAAAGATAATTCCATTGTGATTAGAAAAAAAAAAGCATGACAAGTTTTAAACTTCTACATTATTTCAGACAGACATCAAACTTCTTAACCAAAAAGAAGTTGATGAAAATTTCCTTCAACGTTCCTCGACATAACACTAGAGGGCGGTGTTCCATAAGGGAATGCACAGCTGCAAACACATCATGTAGAAAATTTTTTTACCAGATATACTCATGCTTTACTCAACACAAAACAATGTCCAACTGCCATCTTCACGGTCCAAATCTACCAAAGGGCGAGCTTGCCATAGGTAGGTATTTTGAGGTCACTGTGAAGTGATGTCTCGGCCAAGTTTAGACCACCTGTCACTGTACAGTGATGCCTCGGCCAAGTTTAGGCCAGCTGTCAAAACAGTCTTGTGTGCAGAGCATAGCATTTTGCATGAGGGGGAAAGGAACCAGGCCACCTTTTGTGACTGGTGGTGCCTGAACTCAAGAGGGCGCTTTCTGTTTAACTTTCCATAACACTGCGAAACCCTGACAGAAGATAGTGCACGGGCGGTCTATGGTGTGAAACACTGGCATACTGTACAAATTTCCTTGAACATTTTATGTCACCATAAAGAATTTCATGGCACTATAGATATGGCGAAAATTGCTTCACGCTTTCTGAGGCTGGCATGCTCACTTTCTTTCTAGTGAAAGAACAAAAAACAGACTGAAGGTACTGCTCGTGGTATTGATGGCAATAGAGTCTGCTAAAGATGTTTCTTCGAGTAATAGGGCTTTGGTTTCATACATACATGGCTTGTAAAGCTCTTTTTCTCAGATTTAAAAGCTAAGGTTTCAACCTACAGTTTTGACCAATCAGAACACAGAGTTGTCCAGACAGACCCCCTAGCTTACATGAAATCAACCCCACTCAGTACATAACTCCAAGCTAATGCAGAGTTCACTGTGATAACAGGAATTTCAATTGAAATGTTGAAGGTAAGCAGAAAAAAAATATAGTCTGTCAATTACTCTCTGGTGACCATAAATGGCCGGTGTCGACTATATTTGAAATACTGGTGTGGAAAAATTCAAATTTTTTTGAAAAAAATAAACAGGGCATTGGAAGAAACAACGGCTCTATCATAATTTGACACTATCAATTACATGAGCTTAAAAAAGTCTATAGAAGTATAAACGTAAGGTAAACCCCATGCCGGGTTTTAGGATGGGACACAGTGATCAATACAGTTTGTCTGTACAGAAATAGAGCACCCACGACTGGTATTTTTTTTTAAACAATTGTTACAATACATAAGACTGTGCCTGCTTTTATAATTTGTCAGTTATGCTATCATTTTTTTAAAATGTTTTTTTTTTAACTGGTGTCCATGATTGAGTCGGTGCTGACACTGGCCGCAGCGTCTTTTTGAATGCTGTCAAACATGGTGGACATCTCCGGGCTGGATCTGATCTGCGACACAAATTCATTCATCAGGGGATTTTTATCTGCAATAAATCAAACATGGAAACAAATGAAATCATTTAGAACAAAGGTATGACAATATATTTAAAATATTTTAATGAACATTTCGTCCATGCTACTGAGAAACCTCTTCAACATTTGCCTACTGCAACTTTCCTGAACCTATTTTCTTTGTGGCAATTCAGAACCTTTTAATTGTTACAGACTTCTGATTTTGTCAGCTTTGCACCAGGCTGCTCTTGAAAAGTTACTTTTGATTTTCACAGTGACGTATGGCTGAGTATGAACACGGTATTTTACTCTACAATGTGGCACACTGGAAACTAAACTTGTCAATCATTTTGCAGTCAAACCAAATCTGACGCGAACTGTTGAACTATGTGGCTTAACATGTACACCGATCGCATTTGGTTTGTAATCCCATTGCTTTTGTCATTGTCGTTGGATGACTGTGCTTGTCAGGGTGGGGGTGTGTGGGTTAAAGGTTAGCAATGATGAAATAATATTGTTTGCATACAGTGGCAATAAATGAGTACAAATGAGTTTGTATCTGGAACCTGCATCAAAGTCCATGTACAGTTCAGGTCAACTTGATTGTAACAGCTACGTGAGGTCGACTTACCGCTATCTGGTATAGCCATCAGAGCCGCCACCGCTCTCATAGCTGATCTCTTCAATTCGTCTTGTTTCTCAAACTCCTGTTTGACAGAGTTGGCCTTGACCTTGGTTGTACAGGTCGCCCTCAGTGGCTCTATCAGTCTATCCAGACCTGTTACATCAATGTATCAATTAACATGTAAACATTAAAAAAAGACCAACTGAAACCTCTCTGACACAAATCTATCCAATATGGGTTTTTGATACATAATGCCTCTCATCAAATAGTACTGGGCATGTTTTTATATACCCGTCAATCTCTAATTTCATCTTTTCAGTAGTTTGCACCTCAAATATGAAATACCTAAACTTTTGCTCAAACTTTCCTCAAGCACATGTTCGACCATTCTCTTTCAAAATCAAGAATAAAAATTGCGGATCACTGTGCAAATTTTGGTACTAGAGAAACAAATAACCAATATTTACTATTATTTGAAATTCAAAATGGCTGCCATCCCTGTGTTGTCTCAAGAGGAGAAAATGGAATTCCTGATTTTCACAAAATTAGTTGCAGAAAAGTTTATTTACTCCATAAGCTTCAAAATGAGCCCTCACAGGTGGTAAGCCAAAAGAATATTGTAAAAGTCTGAGGGTCCAAACACCAGATCAAAAGGCGCATTCATTATTTCAGCCATTTCATTTGCAGGTGCTAAATAATGAAACTATTTCAATGGCTGAGATTTAATTTTCATAGGTAAATAATGGAATTATGTACCTATGAATATTAAATCTCAGCCATTGAAATGCTTATTCACTGACAATTTATCACAGAACCTTCTGCAAAACTATTGCAACTCGCATATCATATTTGTTTGTCATTTTTCTCACTCACTCACTCTTGTATTTCTAACAGATATGAACTCTGTGTTAAAGTTGTAAATTGGGACTTAGCTGGAGCCAAACTCAATTGACAAAAGTACTGTTTGGTCTTCAATATTTACCCTCATTATGCATCATTCTCATAAATATGTATTAATTAACCTGTTACAGGCAATAAACTTAACCATAATTTTCATAATCTTTGGGAATTTGCTGCAAGCAAACCATATTTAATGCAATTTCTGTACATTTGGAAAATATATGCAACCTTAATACGTGACTTGAGAAGGTACTCATGTACCTTATTTTCAAAATCTACACATAAATTGATGATCATTAAAGGTGGCATTACTTACGCTGCAGAATGGCACTGGGACAGAGGTATGATAACCTAGCCAACATTAGGTAAGTCAGCATCTGGTAAGACAGAAAAAGAAAGTTTACAGTGCGTCTATTGATTTTTTTTTCCCTTTCACACAAAGTCCATAGCAGTAGTTCAATTTGTTATTGAAGAGAGGGGAAATTTTGGAAGTTAAGAAAACTCATGTCTGACAAGTATATTGTTGAATATTGTCACTGTTGAGATGCACCACAAAGGCACTGTGAAGGTTTCCATGTTGTTGTGACATGTTGACTTACTGCAGGGTTCATTCAAAATTCAAGGATTTTCAGGATTTTTTAAGGTCCAAAATACCATTTTCCAGATACAGCGTTTCCATTAACGCAAAATCCTGCGTATTTTACGCAAAATTGTTCTGAAATACGCGAAAAAAATCATGATTGCGTAAACTAATACGCATCGAGAAATACCGCCACATGACACGGACGTACTTGGCCTGCACTACATTGCCTGAATGTGGTTCAATGCAGGACAAAAATAGAACATCAATGCACCCGCTTGCAAGTGACATTTTATCATGATATTGCAACATTTTAGACTTTTATAGCGGACCGCAACTCTTTATGCGACATTGTATTTCATCATCACAAAGCATCATGTCAATCAATTCTGTACAAACAATGGCACTACAGATGCAAAAACTTCAAGAATCCATCGAGTCTACGATCATATACGAGACATGCATCATGTCACGGCATTGCAAGCGTTCAGCTACTATACCTTGAAGCCCCTCAGGTTATTGTTTTTTGTTAATAGAGCATGCACATTTAAGGAAACCCCCCAGTTCGACAGAAAAGACTGCCCAACTCACTTCAGATACCGATTCCCACCGACACCGTACGCATTGTTGATACATTTTACGCAAATAAAAACCAAGTTGCGTAAAATCATATTCAAGTTTTGAAATTGTAACGGAAACTCTGAGATATCATTTGCACAATACATTATTTTGTTTATAATTCTCACAACTGATAATTTTGTCATTTTTGAAAAATTGCAGACTTTCCAGGACTCAATTTCATTTTTAAAGGACTTTTCCAGGACTTTTCATGGACCCTATCATTACTTCTGGCCATCAAGTCTCTCCATCCACGACATCAGATGGTTGCACTATTCTTCACAAATGAACTCTGTAGCTGAGTGAGCTGAGAAATCTGCATCTCTCTATGACAGCCACGAAACAGGGCTAGTAGAATGTGTGCTTGAATTATTGTTACACATATCTGATAATGCTACTAAATTTGAATGGTTGGGAATCTTGCTAATGGACGCTGCTTAAGATGGTAAAGTAAAAAACTTCCATCAAAACATGCATGAGAGTACATCAAAAACGTTGAAGTTTGACAAGAAATGAACAGCAGTCCTGATATCTCCACATGCACTACCTTGTCATCTTTTTGGTACGGTAGAATTCTGAAAGGATATCTTAATAATGGGCACACAATAAAAAATGTTCAAAAAGAAGAATATTTAATTACTGATCTTGAAATTTCTGAGGGACCACCGGTTAAAGTTTTACAGTATCATGAATATTGCTCCGGACAAATTGGCTTGGGGGTGGGGGTGGGGGGTGGTTGTTCACTTACCTTGATATCGTAATGGTCTTTGAGGCCGTCCTCAACATGATTCAAGAATTCAAAGATATCTATCCTATCCAAGCAAGCATCAAGTAAAGTGTACATGCATTCAAAGGCAGCCTGTAAAAAGATTGAAAGAAAGCATCACATGGGATTGGCGAACACAACACCTATGTCTAACAGAAATAATTTTTCTTTCAGACTCTTAGACTTGCCTCCATCTGTCAGAATACTTACTACACTTAACAGCTTGGCTTCTATGGCGATGGCTTAAAACAAAACTGATCCCTTATACTATACTTGAAGAGCTGTTGCTTGAAGGAGTGGATTATATATCATCTCCCTTCCAAAAACAAGGAGGGCAGAGCTCTCGAGCCATGGATCTTACAGTATCCTATGGACACACTTGCAGACTGATATCTACACAGACAGCAACTTCTGCAGCTTGATCCAAGCTTCTACTGGATTTATAAGCAGTGTATAAAAGTTACAATCATGGCTTTGTTTGTCCGACTCACCTTCCTAATGTCAAGTCCATCATCCACGGTGTGTTTGAACGGACCCATTTCAACCTCACGAATTAAATCTTTCTGTTAACAGCAAAAACAGAAGTGACACAAAAAGTTAGGCTTTAGTATCAGAAAGGTTTCATCAGGACTCCTCAAAGACCTTCTCTGTATTTCCATAGAATATACATGTACTACATTTGAAATTATGCTCACTCTAAAACCAACCCAAACCCTGATCCTAAACCTGTTAAAGGTTTAATTTGAGGTGCTCCCTCAAAGGAAAGTCGGCCGATTATAAAGGTAATTTCATATATGGGGGTCAAGAGGAAGTGTCGCCCAAGCACAAGTCACAGTGTTTCTTATTTCTCAAATAACTATAATTTACTTGGGCTTAAAGATTTTCCAATATGGACACTTTTTAACATTTCTATGGGTGTCCTCAATAGACAAGTTCACTGCACTTGACACATACAAATGGGAACTGTTGTCACAGAAAACATATGATTAGTTAAGGAAATTCTAACATCGCATTGCATTATGGCACTCTTATACACAATTGATACTTCAGGTACTGTAGCAAGGCAGAGGGGTATGGTACAATTGATTTCTGCGACATGAGATAACTCATAACTTACCCTAACTTTGGTTTCATTGTAAAGATTGGGGAGAATATCATCAAGTAGGTCTCTGATTAGAGATGGTTTGTTGTGAGCGGCTGAATTGAACGTAACTAAAGCCACCCTCCTCACATTCAGATCTGGGTCTTCCATTGTACTCAGGAAATCACCAATGCAACTCCTCAGTAGAGAGTCCACCGGCTGAGGCTGCATTGAAGAGATGGCGACATGATTATTGGCACATGCATCTTTTGGATGACAAGAGCAGTTCATGTCTGAGTTCTACACTTCATTGACACCAAATGCAGAATAAGTTACACAGTGTCAAAAAACAAGGCCATACACCCAGTTGGATTGATACTTTGTAATTCAGACATTTCACAGAGTATCTCAGTGTGACTGTTGCATGAAATGAAGCACTGTAATTAACGCTGCACTCTAATTGTACTGTACTGCTACATCTCAAGCTGAAAACCACACAAGTGCTGTACAGATGAAATCAGATCAATGACACTATATGGAACGCAATGAAGAATATGAATACGGGATACTCACATGATCAGAGATGGTAAACTTGACTGCAGTAACTACTGTACTCCTGGTGTAGGGTGAAGGGGATTTCAAATTTTCCTGAAAGGAAGATTCAAATGTACAATTTCATTATAAAATTCCTTAAAGTGAAGCTTGATCCATATTGTAAAAATACCGCAATTATACGGTGTCGCTCAAATTTGATCAGAATTGGTACAATATACCAAAGATCAACAATAAGTGTTATTTCTATCTGTTCAGTGCAGGAAAACTATGCATTGATTTTATGACAATTTCTGCACAGTACAACCAGAAAAACAACAAGAAATACAACCAGAAAAACAACAAGAAATATTTAAACCAGAAAATTAAGAATGACAAAAGTAAATAAGGTCTGAAACTTTGGGTACTGAAGGTCAACTTTAGCAACATGCATAGCAGAGAATCTTTCTACCATGGATGTACAAAAATAGACATCCATATGGTTTCAACAGATCTGTTAATATGTCACAGTTCATAAACAATGACAGGAAATGACAAATTAGCTGTTTCAGTCACTGCTATCACTCCCAAACATAATAGGTACCCTGCATACAAATACGTTAAAGGTCAAAATCCTCTTATTCAGATGTGTTGGCTGATTCACTTCACTGCCACCACTCCTGCACACTTGCAGTATTTCCCTTTTTCTTACCTCATTTGCACATTTTTCACACTGATGTGTTAATTTGAACAAATTCATATCTCAACCCCTACATCTACCTGTACACCAAATACTGAGATGGTAGCTTTGGCGGTATGGGAGGCTTTGTGTGTGACGGACATACATCCGCACATACCCACAAATATACAGACACAGACGCCACTCAGACTCATCATATAAGCTCTTTTCGGTATTTATATATAAAACCAAATATGAGCTAAAAACAATGAAGTATGAGCAACACGAGCACATAATGACAGACGTATAAAACTTTGTATTTATCCCTTTCACTGCCATGGTTTGGCCCAAACCCATTGGTATCAATGGTGATTGTGGACCTGTTTACAGGGCACTGGGGGTGAACATATTAATGACTAGATATTTTTTGTTGTTCACTCACCTTTAACTTTGGTAGTAGCATAGCTGGATCAATCAGGGTTAATTTTCCCAGACATTCAGCTACAACATTCCTAGTGCCTTCCTCTGGACATTGACAGTGGTTGAACAGTAATTCCCTGTTCAATTGAATGGAAAAATTATAAGCACAATATGCTCCATGTCCAACATATGTGAATTTATTCAAAGCTTACAAGTCAACAAAACTAAAGCCGTTTTTTCCATGATTGAGTGTCGAAGGTCAAGGAACATTGAGGGGAAATCAAAATGATGATTTACATGGCAACTTACCAAATATTACCAACAAATGGCTTGATATGCTCAACTGCCGATGCACTGACAGACTCACATGCGATAATCTGAGGAGGAACAGAATAAGAATTAAATGAGGTGGGTTTTCCAGTATGAAAAATATCAGAATTGGATGCTGTAAAGAGTGCATTCAAAAACAACACTGAGGATCATCACACTTTACTTCACAGTGACTTGTACATGACTGCAAAATCATACTTCTGCACAAACCATTTCAATGCTTACTCTTCATATTGATGAAAAAAATCTACTGATCATTCAAACTCTGGTCATACAAAGGAAAAATGCGGATTTCTGATGCAAATTTTAAAGAGGCACTCCCACTTGGTAAAATTTTTAAAACACATTTTTTTAATGCCAACGGTCGATATTTGACATGGCGACTACACGCGGATCGCGAGATATCGATAAAAACATGTCCTTAAAAAAGTTAAAGTTTGAATTCCGGTTGCCCACCTGAATTCAGCTTCCGAACATAGAACGTTCGGCACTGTGGCCATTGTCAACTATGCTATGGAGTATGAGTCTACGCTGACGCTGCTGTACGCCACAGCAGTACCACTCGCGTCGGTGAGCGGTCATGTCCCATTTGAGAAAGCAGAGTCTTACTGACTCGGCAAAAAAACGAAAAACAAAGTTTGCTGATTCCACCAGAATTCGCATAGGTGACTAGCACAGATAGGTGCGGTTGATATACAGTATGCATAGTGGCCGTCGTGTGGTGTGCGCGCATACCACACGTGGCGGCCGCTATGTATCGAACCACGCGTTACTGTGTGGCAGATGACAAAATGTAGTCAACTAATATTTTACACGTAAAAACTGATATCTATGTGGTATTTTTTAAAAATTTAATACAACTGATTGAGGATAATGAAAACGACAAAAACTACGGAGAAGTTTTAAACAAGAATTACCAGAGGTAAAGGCATTGATAATAATGTATATAAAGTCATCGCAGTAGGAGCGTCATTCGAATGTTTGTGGACTCCTTAGAATATCGTCAATCAGCACAACAACACACTTTCGGGGGATTTCGGGTCATAACCAGAAACGATCGTAAAACTTCGGGATGTGAAAAATACGCTCAGGAAATGACATGTTTTTATCGATATCTCGCAATCCGCGCGGAGTCGCCACGTCAAATATTGACCGTTGGCATTAAAAAAATGTGTTTTAAAAATGTTACCAAGTGGGAGTGCCTCTTTAAGGTAGAATGCACCTTGGGGACAGATATTCAGACTCTTAAACTATTACAATTCTTTACTGATCTATCATTTGTGAGGGCTCTGTATTAGTGTTTTGAAAATCAAAAATGTTGTTTGTCTCCATAGAGTTATCACAGGGATGGCGGCCATTTTGAACAGATATCGGTAAATCTTGGGTAATTTGTTTCTGTAGTACCAATACTTGTACGGTGACCCCTGATATTTAATTATTGATTTGAAAGAGAATTGTTGAAATATTCCTTGAGGATAGTTTGACCAAAGTTTAAGTCTTTCACTATCAAGACACATACTACCTGATTCATATTAAAGAAATGTGTTTCACTTTCTTAAACCTATTTCTAAATAATTATCATTGACATTTTCTTTATTTGATGTTAATGAAGACAAAGTGTCTCTCACCTCTTTGAGGGAGTGCAAAAGTAGGTATTGCCTCTTAGGTTGGGTTTCAATTTCACGCAACACAAATGGTAAATACAAAGACAGGTTACCAACACTGATGTTACCTGTAAAGAAAACAAACAAACAAATAAATATATAAATAAATAAACAGATAAACAAAAGGACCGTGGGTTATGTTATCATGCAATTCATGGTGGAGTTGGTAAAACATCTCAAACTGAGACCTTAAAGCCTCAAACCAAAAGTGGTGTTCACACACTTTCAGTTGACGAGGCATTCTGTGCGAGACACTTTAGGCTTTCACAGATAACATTACTGTCTGATAAAATGACTATCAATGACGACAGAAAAGCTTGTATTCTTGGTTAAAGTTTGGTATGATAGTGTTCTGTCAAATCATTGGTGGGGGGGGGGGGGAGTGATCAGAGTACAGTACTACTCAGTTGAGTGGAATGTGGTAAAAACACAAGGGTCATGATCTGAGGAAAGAGAGTCAGTATACATACAATAGGCAAACCACCTGTACTTGTTCAGGAAGTACCATCAGATATTAGAGTTATTAGCTTACACAGTTTTCATTCTTGATGTTATCCATCCCGTATAAAAGCCGTGTTGAAGTGACTCACCTAGTGCATAGGACGCTGCTGATTTGACTTCTTCATTAGGAGATGAGAAAGCGTTGATGATAACAGCTTGCAGATCACTCTGACTACCTAGATCTCTGTTTACAAAGAATGGAATAGATTCACAGGAAAGGTTATAACAGACTAGGCTAAACTGTTTCTGAACCATGTAACCAGTGCAAGCAATCTTCAACGATTCCTTCAATGAATAATAAGCTACATCTGATGGAATAACAAAATTGTGGTGTACTGGAAATAAACACACATAATTTAATTTTGTAGACTAGAAACTTGTGTTTCTGAAAAAGGATGTACTAGATCACGAAGTGTTTTCATAAACCAGTTAAACTGTTATATTTCAAATCAAAGTTTAGTGTTCCCCATAGGCCATATGACTGGCTTAGTCTTTAGGTCTTGTCCTACAGCTAGAAATAAGTTCAGTGTAGTGAAAGAGTTGAAACATTCACAGAAACTTTGCCATTGAATTTCCTTCCAAAAGTTACTCATTGACTGTGATACATTTTCATTGAGCTGGTTGTTAATTTTCAAATTAGAGCTTTGATATATTTATTAGAAGCAAATCAGAGGGCATATCTACAATGATGGCTGCATAATGAGGCATCAATCAAAACAAACATGTGAAATGGTTTCCCACTCCAGTATACAGACTACTAGAAATATACTTTAAAACATACAGTGTATCAAAGATTTTAAAGGCTCAATTGTAATTTGCGCAATTATCCTCACCTGTATGCTGGTATAAACTTTATGATTTGCGCATGAGGTTAGCTCTGACATTTTCTGGACCAAGTGTTGCTACTGCTGGATGAACTTCAAATATTTAGAAATATTTGGGACAATTGGGAAGACAAGTGTCTATTTTCATATCACTGAAATTAAATGATTTCACTTACACGTGTTTGCCAATTTCTCCTAATGCCAATAATGCAAACAGACGAATTGAGTCTGTTGATTTAGGGTTCTGAAAGTGAACACAGGTACGATGTTACACAAGATGAAATGTAATATTTGGTTACGTTAGAGTATACCGGTATGCAAAGCCAAGTGACTAACACATGTCAGTATACATACAGGTACAGCTGACAATTACTTGTTAATTCTTGCAATGTAGTCAATTTCCTGAGCTTAGGAATTCTATGATTATCATCAGAAGACTTAAGAGATATGGTTGATCTCAAATCCTTATGTTAATATCTAACTTCCTTTTTACAAGGCAAATAAACAAAGATTGGCTGGAACTGAACTGAAAGCTTTGTGGACATGTAAATTCTGTTCTCACTATTAGTAACAATTTCACACAGGCACCAACCATCATTGTAGTATGGATAGATAGAATCTAATTTAATTCTACGTCTACCAATCTTCAGTTCTATTAGCTTGTCTTGACACACTGTTGACTTTCAGCTACATGATGGAAGATGGGGGCGGTATGATTTCTTGGACTAACCTTGACATCACTAACAAACTGAACTACGACATTGGTGCCTTCTCCGGAGCATGTCATTGTCAGGGCTGCCACACACTTGGCAATGGAGTGGAAAGCCTGCAAAGATGGAAGAACATGGAAGATGGCAAATCAAATAGAGTCATGACCTTGTAAATCTGTTCCCTTGGCACATTATACTGGCATAGAATACTCTTGAGTAGAATGCGGTTTCCAGGTATTTTTCACAATTTCAAGAAGCGTATTTTATGCTACTAGCCAAAGCAATGATGCACTGTCAGATTTTGGGAAACTTCTCTGTCAATTTGCTTTCTTGTATAAAAAGAGAAAAGAAGTACACACAGTAGACACTCTATGTTACGATATTTTTGATAAAACACCTATTGTATCATTTCATGATGCTGTGGTTCACACTACACACTTGTTCATCCCTATCAGTGAGAACACAGTTCCTAGCACACTGCAAAGAAACGCTGGGTTAAACTATAGTTTGGAACTAAAAAGGGTTGACCATCTTGGACTTTTCTTTCTGTTTGAGAGTATTTTGTCATATCTCATGCTGCTGTGGTTTACACTTTACACTCACTTACCCATATCAGTGAGAACACAATGCCTAGAAAACTGCTGAGAAAAGCTGGGGTAAAACACAGTTTTGAACAAAAAACGGTAACTAGATTTGACTTTTTCCTGTTTGATTGTAGTTTGTCATATCTCACCTGTTTATGAACAGCAAAGGGAGAATTCATAGGCTGTGTTGCTGGTGTTGGGTTGTAAATTGGGCTGATCAACATCTGAAGACACAAAGTGAAAATAAGAATTATATTTCCAGTGGATTGACTTGTTCAATCTGGAAACACTTCGGTATCTAGTGCTAACTTTTCTAGAAAAATACATTCATTTCAGCAAACTATATTGATGAGCATTCAACAAGTCAATCTGCAAATTAACTTATAATGAGTCACCTTAATGGAAAATATAGCTGGCCAAAACCATACATCATTACTGTTGAGTTTAAATAATATCAATTCTACTTGGAAAGGGAATTCTAATTTAAAAATGTCTAACAAAAAAATGTATTACAACGCTGAATCAGTTTTACATAACTTTTTATTCATTTGCCCTTATTACTTTTGCAAAATCAGCCATATAATGTCCACTCCATTTGTAAGTGGGTTAAAACTTATATGGTCTGCCTTGGCATCCCTCATTTTGACCACACACACCCCTCCCAGACTGTAATGGTGCAGTCCTTATCCAGATTTCTTTCTCACCTGTAGTAATTCTCTGAAACCCATCTTTGGTGACCCAGTGACTACCAGGGCTTGGAAAAACTCTAGCATTGCATTCAGTGCACTACCTGTCATTTGAAATGAAAGACGCCATGTTAAATTTGTGTTATATGATGAAACTTGTATGTTATAGAACAACCTTTGGAACAGCAAGCATCCATCACAGTGAAAGCAATGATTAGAAAGAAAAAATTTTATTCCGCCTATAAATTTAACCTTTTAAAAATCTGTGCTAAGTAATATGTGTGCTAGTAAGGACAGCGTTGACTTCGCTTTAATAGGCAAATCAGCAATATGCTCTTTATACTGTGACATTATGGCGCCAGAAAATTAAACAATATTATAGATCAGCAAATTAACAGAACTCAGTCCCGAGATAAGATTAACAATTTGAATAGACAAGAGTTTTGCTGACGTTCCTCTACATAATCTCAGACTGGAGAGGCATGAAGAGTCATAGCCAGGAAGATCTGCCTGAAGAGGGCGCTCTTTCCTCAAACCTCTGGCAACAGATTTCCTACAGTCTAAACTGAATACAACAATATCAGACACCACACCCCTGGTATTACACATTAATCTAATTCTAGTTGGGAATGTTAAAATTAACAGATTCAAACAGTGGTAAGGTTGCATTAAAGCAGATCTTTTCACTCAAGTTTTCAGCGAGCAGTACCTGTCATCATCTCTTCAGTTAACATTGACTGCTATGAGAACTTATGAAATACACTTTTCTCATTTTGTTGCTGTTCATTAACCTTTGACCTATGTCATTTCACTGATTGATAGCAGGCACATTGCCTGCCAGCCTTCTGTAGTTGTGTATACAATGTGATTGCAGGAAGCAAATAAGCAGGAAGCCAATTGTTTTTACAGCCATTTATCTTGTCAAGTCTGAGACACTGCTATTTCAAAAATGCAGTTTAAGTTTTTGATTATGCTCATTTAACTCAAAACAAATTGACTTTTCATCTACTGAGTTACTGGATAACTCTCTTAGCAACCACTGATGTGTGACAAGGTGGATTTTTCACAAGCTGAAGAACAACATGTGTGACTTTTTAAGTGCTTGTATCAAATCAAGTTTACACTGTAAATACAACAAAGTACAAAGCACATTTTAGTTCTTTCTGATCATGTACTCTTGATACTTATTTATCACTTACCAATACTTCAAACAAATCAGAGAATATTAGATATTGGGAGACTGAAGTTATTATGCAGGTTTTTTAACAACAAATTAATCAAGTTCACTTATTCTATTTAGTTAACATTACAAATAATGAGAGTATGTGTATTTGTTTTTTTTAGCACACAATATTTTTGATTCTGTAATTTTTTGCTTTCTACTGTGAAAGTCTGTTGTCATAACATAGACAACTGGACAAGATATTAAAGTTTGTCTTAGGAGATATTTAAAAAGATTAATTCTTATTTTGCTTTACAGGTACAGTTATTCTATTCTTCCTTAAATAAATCTGAATTGTAATTTATTCACTTGTGTAAAGCTTATCACTGTTTAAACATCACTCTATGTTGCATCAGATTTTTCCCGAAAAGATAGGAGGGCTGGAAATTTTTTCTGAAGCAATGTTTTTTCTCTGCAGCTTCTTTTTTGGCATGAATGACCACCTCCCCTCTAAGAATCTAATGGTTGTAAGTATGAAAACTACACCATGCAGGAGAGAATCATTAAGCCTATCTCAGGGGGTTTTCAGGGTTGACACTTTCTAAATTTAGAGTGATAATGGTGTGATGTAATATTGACATACTCCTTGCTCATGATACTGTTCCAAGCTGCTAGCTTTGATCTGATAGAAATCACATGTGGAGATAATTTCTACAACAGTACGGTACCTGGAGTGGCAATACTGGTAAAATGTACTTTAATAAATACTGCACAGGGCTACCTTAGCCTAGATTCTATTCGTCCGCTTGCCTCCGTACCTCCGACCCCATCCCGGTCGGAGGTACGGAGGCAAGTGGACGAATAGAATCTAGGCTAGGGTTACCTCTACAGCAGTAACATTTTGATTTTAAATTAGAATGCCTACTTCCACCAATTACAATGCTGCAGATGTCTATTAACCCTTTTACCACCATGGTTTGGCCCAAACCCACTGTTATCACTGATGAGTGTGGACCTGTTCAAAGGGAATTGGGGGGGGGGGGGGGGGATGAACAGTTAAACACTAGCTCTGATGGCTTGATGAAACAGTCCTTGTACTTTAACATGAAAGAACATTAATAAGGACTAATTTGAGTTAGCTTGTCCAGAATCTCCTCTCTGCTTTCTGACTCTCATCTGCCATACAGGAATATTGGGTTACACTGATGACAGCCATGGTAAAGTGTTCCTACATATATTACTCCCCAGCTTTTTCAAGATCTTACTAGACTAATGGAGTATTAAAGGAGGTTGAATATACTGCAGAGAAAACTCAACTAGCCACAGCAATAAATCAGAAAACACAGACTAATGCAGTCTTCAGCAAACATCAACATGTGATTGGGATCACTATTAGAGTACAGCCTACCTCACAATTAGAATGGCCCAGTGTCAATGTTCTCCAACTTTCTTACACTTGAGCAAGTGATAATAAACATTTCTGGCCCCTGCTAACCCTCAGACAGTAAACGCATTACTTTTCATAGTCTGTAAAGTATACATTACTCCTCCCGTGGCTCTCATTACCAGAGACAAGAATTAGACACCAATCAAAGACAGACCCATTCCGCTATGGTTTAACAGCTCTTGTTGAGTGATATGATGCTGGGGTGGGGGCCAAAGAGTTTACTGTCATTTGTCATTGTCAACTAGAAAACGAGAGTGTTAATTCGAAAATGCAGTTCTGCATCTTAAATTACAAAGGCAAGTTACTGAAGATCAGAAAGCTTCTTTGAATTCAGTGTACTTCAACAAACATGGACACTTACATCATATAATGCTTTGACTTTTTCATCAGCAGACCCCTTCTCAGAACAGACAAGTAAGACAAAACATACCCAAACAAAACAAGCAAGGACAGTGAAGTGATAAACCCACCTTGAAGCAAAGGTGACCTGACCAGGATGAAGACCTCCGGTAGTATGGTTCTGTCAATGCGAGCCATACAGCTACTATGCACCTTGGATATCGATGTCAGCAGATTCATTGTTAACTGGAATGTGAAGAAACAAATGTGAACAACATAGCAAGGATACAGATGCAAGACATGATTGCTATTCCACATACAGGTATTTCAATTCAAATACCAATGTTAAAGCTGTTTGGGGTATGTTATCAGGCCACACTGGTGATACATAGAAAGTTAAACAACACTGATATTTAATACTACAAATAATAATGTGTTCTGGTAACCTCTATTTGACTTATAAATCAATCTGATTGAAATCTAACTTAGAGATGGCTACATTTTGATTTTTAATTTTTCTTTGTTCTCTGTTTTTCACAGCAGCTGTGGGTTGGAAGGCGAATGCCATCCTCTACATCTGATTTTAATCAAATTGACTTTTCTCACAAACTTGGGCATCCGAGTAATTACATATGCAACAACTCATGCACAAACCATACAGTTGTGGCCGACTCACTGATCTGACAGGAAAAGTAGGCCCCAACATGAAACTGCGACTTGTCTATGCAAGACCTGTTGTTCGTCTCATTAGCAGAGCACTCAATTGAATAGAGCAACTGGACTCAAAGGCTAGAAAACGGCGCTCTTATTTTCTTTTGAGGAGAATTCTTTGAGGAAATATGAGATAACTGACCTGAGAGACATGGAGGTCACTCTCATTGATCAATGGTGGACATTCTGCAAGAATTCCATCAATCATGGTGGTGGTCAGGGCTGGACCTGTCAGAAAAACAGAAATAGGCTTTATAGTCTCACTCAAATGTACATCAACTTCTCTGGTTGAAGCGCTTGTAGCATTAAAGCCGGTAATTAAAACACTTATGGGGCAATACACTGATAATATTTGATCGATCAATAAAGATCTTATTCATAGAGGACTATGTCACTGTTGTCCCTAAAAAAAATATCATCTCCTTTTTACTCTCTGTGTGAAAGTATAAGATTTGACAAAAGAATCTGTTTTCTCTGCTGATACCCCAGCAAACCAATCCAGGGAGAATGCATGGTACAGACAGTGTTACTGCAGGTGAATTTTACCCAGAACTTTGTGATATCCCCATACAATTTGTATATACAATATGGTGTTTATCTACACAGATGTTTAGTCATGTACAACTTTAAACAGTAGTAGATTTGAAGAAGATGGGTCTTTCATCAACAGGAAGTGCTTTGGTTACCCCTGTTATAATAAATGTAAGAACTTTTGAAACTTTTCCTGCGCATAATTTCTAAATATTTTGGAGACTTTTTTTCTTAGTCAAGCGCTGTTTAACAATAAGAACTCTCCCTATTTGTAGGAGATATGTCACAATAGATCACTGTTTTGTCGCTTTTCATGTTGAGTATGTGTGTGTGTGTGTGTGTGTGTGTGTGTGTATGTGTGTGTGTGTGTGTGTGTGTGCGCAGTGTTTTGCAAAATTCATGTAATATTTTCTATCCGAGAAAATCATCCTGGGATAAAGAATAACACATGGAAGAGACTGAAGAATCTTACCGTAATTCTTCATCAGAACATCCAGGCAGTGAAGAGTTCCCAGTTTGAGAGCACGGTGATTCTTGCGAAGGAAAGATGCCAGGATAGGCACACCTTCACCCTGGGAATAGATGGTAAAAACGTCATTGTTAAACACATTTTCTTCCTTATCCATCTAAACCCCTGACATCGTAGTGAAAAATTCTTCATTGAACTTGGATAATTGCAGTTTGCTATGTTTCTGTCTGTGTGTGTATCTTTTCGGTTCACCACAGATGACTACAGGAAAGGGTTGGTTCTTTACTGATGTGTATATAGTGTATCTGGAGACCAAAACTTGATGATCTACTTACTCTAGTGTGTTCTTGTTTGATTCAAAAAACTTTTGTGTACAACATATACTGGTAATAAGGCTGATATAAGGAAATTTCACAATATCCAAAAATTGAGTCACAGAGTTCAGAAATAATAATAGTTGGAAAGTAGACTACCTGCTATCTATTTGTCAATTTATAATGTGAGGACACATATCTTATATTCAAACTTGTAAACTATATGTTTTCAAGCTTCAATAGCCTTTCATCTTGTACAGCTGTGGTATTGTTTTGTAAACACTCTTCAAATCAGCACTGCCTTCATTAGTCAAACAGCAAGATTTCAAATTCCTTTGTATTGCAATTTCCTGTCAGCTTTGTGACAGGATAGTCACAGAAAATGCATGACTATGATCATGCTAGATGTAGTATTTACCAGAATTGGCCTGAGGTCAATTATCAATGGTGATCCGGCAATCAGCGTCACCGCTTTTACAGTTGTGAGTCTAGTGATTTCATTCTTCAGCCGGTCTAGGAATATGGGCAGACATGTTCGTAATTCATTCTTGAGTTGATCACCTAGGTTACAAATTATCTGACCCCTGAAAAAGAAATGAGAATACATGAAGATGTGAGAAAACCTCAACCCTAACCGATATTAAGAAATTATAGTCTGCAAGTACTTCATCTGAATGTATGAGTGATGAAGGCAGTCACCAAATTTTGTCTTCAAAATGAAAAGATGATGATATTTTCAGTGAAAGATGGATCATGGCTGGGTTGAAGGGAGATGTTTTCATGCGCTTATGAAATACATGATATCAGTACATGGGAAGTAAAGAAACAGTTCTGATCTTCACAAGTAGATATGCTTTGGAACATGACAGCAAAATTCAGGTAGACTTCAGTGCTGTTGACAAAAGACTGCATTTGTTGGCCAGCCAGAAACACAGATCACAGGCTGTAAAAGCATTCATAACTAATAAACCTTATATTTACAATAATCTCACCATCCAATAGGTCTGCATGTCTTTCTTTGCAATAATTCTCCTAGAACGTTAATTTCACTTGAGAGCACAATTTTCACAGGCCTAATTTAAAAACTGAACATTTGTCGAAGCAACTTGAGTGCTGGCACTTACATGCATGAGATGGCTCTTTCCTTGACCTCTTGATCGATGTCTGCAGCTTTCAGTCTGGTGAAGGTACATCCGTACAGATCCAGCACGTACGGAGTGAAATCAAACTTACACTGAATATCTAAAAGGATAGTCAAAAGTAAAACAAGGCACTATCAATACCTGATGGCCTTGTCCACCTTTTCATCATGAGAATGTTCTAATCATATGGAGAGAAAAATGTTCTGTTGGTAGCACTACATTACATGTTCACACCAGAAAATGTAGGTACTGTGATATTATTCTATTGAGAACACCCTGAACACTGCAAGTTGACTATCATTTCTCTCTGTCCTGGTCAATATATTGCTATTCTTTCTGAGTTTAAGGAGTTCACTTTTGAAAATCTACTCTAAGTAAACGTTATCGTGACGATGGAGAAGTCTGTACGAATTTCACAAAAAAATACAATGCTCATTGTTGGGAATAAAGAGTGGTACAGTATCCCTGTTAATACCTTGTCAAGGACTAACAGGAGATAATTATGATATATTCAGTACAATGACACTTGCAAATCGTATGATGTACTTACTGAGAGGTCTGATGACCTTGACCATGGTCTGAGTCACAAGTAATGCCTCGGAAGTTATCTTGTAGAAAGGATCACCCACAGAGTTAACAACAGGCTGGACAATAAAAGAGAGGTAAAGGGGTTATATTCAGACTTACCAAACACATACACGATAATAAAGGAGATAAGAAACTCATGGGATGTGTGCTATGTGGAATATCAATGTTTAGTCGTGGTAAATATTGTCTTGGTGTGTTCAACTCACTGATGAACTGCACGCCAAATGAACCTTATCTCCACCATCTCTCCATCCCCTTGCCATCCATCCTTTGAAACTGAACACAGCTGTCGCAGCTTGGATTATCAAGAATTTAACACTCATTATGATATGGCCAAAACAGAAAACTCAATGAGAAAGCCAATGCTATGACAGTGTAACACCATACAGATTTCATAAACATTAAACTATTTTTCGCTTCCATGAACATACATACAAAAATCAGCTGCTGAAGTTTATAGTTCTTCTGACAACTAATAATATATTTCACATCCATACAAATCATTCTCAACAACAACAGTTATTGTTAGCTGACTATTTCACATTAGTTTTGATAGAATGAAGTAAGTGACTGTACACTTACCGGTACGAGTTGATTCATGTGTGGGTGGAACACGTGAGGTGGATGGTTTGACATGACAGTGTGTAGGAAAGCTAGCGTGTCAATCTTCATGTTAGAACTGCTGTTTTTATCTCTGTAACCAAAACAATGTTACCCATTAGAAATATTACCGTAAATTTACAGAACCAGGGTATTTTGAAGGAAAATAAGTGTTTCTGATTGATTCCACATAGAGCTGTGCCTTTCTTTCTGTAAATATGTCATGATGTAGCTTAATAACTTGAGTGTACAGAAAGACCTGAAATTGTTGCTAAATTAGTGCGAGATCCATTGCTTGTATGACACATCATGCCCCTGAGAGTGTCTATGGTTGTACTCTGTAGGTCTAGATGGCAGGACATACTAACCCTAATGAGAACTGTATACCAGGCACTAACACACCGATATGGTCAGACAGGACACCAGGGATGACATTTACCAACTCTGTCAGCAATGCAAAACATCCTTGTCTTGTCTTGATGCTCTTCTCTTTCAATTGTTTGTGTAAGGCTTTCACAATACTGGGTACTTGACTGCGCAGCATCACTACAGGCCTGGAGACAGTGCAGAGAGTACACAAGTTGTTCAGAAGCCTTGGTGTGAAAGCTACAATTCCTAATACCTTGGTGCCTGGGTCTCTTATTTTACTATGTTTATAAGCAACACTATGCTATTGTTCTATGTTGCGATGTATATAATGGGAAACCTCTTCTTAACCTGACTGCAAGATTTGATGACCATTGCTAAAGGTGGAGATAAGGGGGAGTTCTTTCTTAATGGTACATTGTAAAGAGGAATAAGTGTGGATGAGCCCTGAAAGACAGGGATTCCAGTCTATTCTTAAACAAGGTTTGATGATACTCTGGTCTTTCAGTATCGATTTGATATTTTGAATTAGACACAGAGTAAACAAATCCTAATGTATACTGACACAACTATCACCACAACCCTTTTACCTCTAATTCTAAACCAGTCCAAAAGCAACCTTTGTAAACTACAAAGTTGGGCAAAACCATGCTGATGAAATATCAGTTTTCTTTCTGACGAGCATTTCAAACTGGCCGCATACTTATAACCCTTCTAACAAGAGACATGGATCAGTTTCAAAATTTTCAAAACTGATGCAAATTGCATTATGCACGGTGCAGTTCTTTCTGATCATGTTCAATAAGTTTGCTGTCTGGCATTACGCTGGAGATTATAAGTGATATTATAAATAATACTTGAACGCATTGTTTGAGAAAATTTTTTTCATTTGCATAGCTGTTTCTGTAATGTCTTTGACCACAAGTCAAACGGCAAACATGACCAATTCTATTAATCAAGGCATGAAGCACTTCTACTAGATCTGAAGTGAAACAACTATGTCTGAATTCGCATAAACGGATGTCACTTCATCCTTTGGGTAAACCCTCATGTATATAACATGGTAAAACAGTTTATACAAGCCAATAATGATGTTTGGCTTCTGAAAAACATGTCCATAATTTTTCTCCACAGAGAGAGAAACCAAACTTTACATACGTATCTTCTTGCTCCATGGCATCGGGGTCTACCAGTCCAGTCTGGATTGGTTTGGTCTGTTTCAACAGAGTGATGTAACCATGAAATATATCAGACTTCACATTTTCCTCACGCTCTGTCAAGAAAGTGACTTACAAATTTCAACAAAACACTCTCTGTCACAGTGAAAACAATTATTTGAAGATACATGATACATCTGTGAGACTGTGGAATAGAAAAAGTTACTGCAGTGGTCACCAGTGTATGACTGGGGTGTGGGATTTCTTATATGCAATCAGAAAATTCTGCATCACTTATTAGCAGACACTGTTTGGTAAAATTGCACATTGTTGTGTTCTATATGTCCCGTACATAAAGAGAAGAGCTGCTGTGATAAACAGCAACTCTACTTTTATGAGAGAATACCATTATCTGTTTCATTGTCTTTCAGTCCCAATTTCTCTGTGTTTTGACATAGTCATACCAAGCAAAGGATGGGACTACATCTGACTATGCTTTCTAATTTTACATACATCAGGGCAGCCATATACGGATTACACTTATCACATATAGAATAGTTGTTACAGAATCAGAACGTATGAACAACACACTTTTCGCTTGTCATTTTTGACAGTTCAACTGAACAACGGATGTTCACTCTGACCTTTGAACCTGGCAATCAAGGCAGGAGACACGGTTCTGTAGAAGTCGGACATCATCTCTGTGCGGCAAGCAAAGATAGCATCTAGACATTTAGCTGAGGCACGGCGTACTTTCCAACTCATGTCATCATCATCACTGTATTCATCATCGCTCTCCCTGCAACAAAGACAAACAAAAAATATGGTCAAAAAGATAAAAACATTCTTTCAATAGATTATGAATTGCTGTTTGACTGACACACACACACACACACACACACACACACACATATATATATATATGCTATTATTTCTTCTCCTGCTTCTATAAATATATATATATATATATATATATATATATATATATATATATATATATATATATATATATATATATATATATATATATATATATATATATATATGTATGTATATTATTTCTTCTGCGTCTGCTTCTGATGCTGTTGTTTCAATGATGTAGTTTAACCTTTACACAAGTCTTTAGCTTAAAAGGAGAAAGTCAGAAATTAGCAAGTTGGAAATCATACCTGAGAGTGTTACATAATCCACTAACAGTTTCTCAAACAGCATGGTTACCATGGCTACTTACCCTTCTTCATCCTCATCCTCCGCATCCATGGCGTCCTCATCATCATCACTCTCATAATTGTAATTGGGATCATAACAGATGTACTCTAGACACAAACCAATGATCTGAAAAAGGAAAAGTATTTCAGGACTCTGATGTATTACAAAATTAAAGAAAGAGAGAAAGAGAGTACAATTTTTAGAGGATCTCTCTTATACTATGTTCATCATTTTGTCACAACAGCTTGCATCTTTAAAACTGTTTGCATCTTTTGGCTGGGAGAATACAGCCGGAGAAAGAGCATCCCTATTGAATCATACACTGATTGTTGTGAAATGTGACAGTATCAAGACACTCTCACACCTTTCAATGCTACTTGTTGACAATGAAGAACTAGCATTTTTACTGGGGCAGCTGTGTATTACAACACTTGAGTTCATGTAGGAAGAATACTTTCTGACAACTCTGTCAGGAACAGTACATAGCACTGGATGTACGGAAACAGCCTTACTGAGACTGCTCCAACCATGCTAATATTTCATCTTGTCCCTTCTCTCACTATTTCCATCAAATAAGATTCACAAAACTGAACAAACTTACTGTGGGTATGTGTGGAGCTACCTCCTTTGGACAACGTCTTACAAAAGACTCAAATGCCTGAAGGAAGAGGAAACAGCCAATTAAAGGTCAAAATCACAAAGTACAAGTCTTGGCACAAAGAGGCAATAGTCATGAGTAATATCATTGCATATTTCAAATAGACAATCATGGACTCTTTTCAAGCTTAAGTCATGCAGAATATCTGAATATTTTGGTTTTGTTGTAATCCAGAAAATAATGTATGAAAATCAACAAATCTACGTTGAATTGAGAAGAGTTTGCACATAGTCATTTATGAGAAAATGGACACTTTGAGTACCAAATGTTTAAATTTTTGTTTTGTATTTGAGGAGATCTTGGATCATACCATTTCAAGAGAGGGATGAGACAACAACGCTTGCATGTAAGTTTACCTGTATACAGTATTCCCTCAGCTCATCGTCCTCTTCTTCTTTACAGAATTTGATAACTAGTGGTATGATCCTCTGCAGGTGTTCACCAATGCGGTGACCAGCCTGACGACTACACAGAAAATACAAAGAAAGTATGAATATCACATTTACAATCCATTTACTGCATTTCATTGGTCCAATGACAATACTCTCAAGACGGGGATGGGGTGGGGGTGGGGGTTGTATGAGTCAAAGAGAAGGTACTTCATAATGGCATGGCACACACTAGACATGGGTCAGAATATCACTGTGTGCACTGATAATGCAAACAGAATATATCAAGCAACGCATGCCTTACACAGATACACTGATAATACGTTACATTTCATGTCATTATCAATATCAATCACAAATCATGCATTGTAAGATTCACAATATACCAGTGACTCATGGTAACATCATCATAAGAACATTACATAACAACAATAAAACAGCCGTGACAAACATACATCAAAGTGACTGAAAACTGACAAATATATCATACAGTAATTACAGGACTTCACCAGTTCACAGACTGTCAGATTCTCACATTGCGGCATACTTACCTAATAGCACCAATACATTGTATGTATGTCCTTGTAGTGGACACGCTGGCATTTTTACCCAGTTCTGCTAGCAGGTTATCCATCAGTTCAATAAACAGGGCATTGTTACAACTCACCACCAGGTGACCTATACGGGAGAAAAATTTTGTCATACTGGTCAGAGAGAATATCCATCTATCATCATATTACTGTGGAATTACTATATGTTTTGACAGACAGATGAAAACACATGGTGGTTAAAAGACATAATATCAAATAGTGAATTGTTTTTTCAATATTCATGCCTTGATGATTCCTTTGCTTATAAAATATGGCACAGTGGAAAAATAGAGGGTCATATTTTCGATAACATGGTCATGATCTGCTGGCTTTCATAATAGAGAAACAAAATATATACCCCTAGGATGATATCGAAAGTGCATATGCTATAGAGTCACCCACGTTTTATCAGCGCTGCAAGTAAATTCACTTACCAATTGCTATGATAGATCTCTTCCTGACAGCAAGTCGTGGGCTTGTTAACTGAGGAAGTAAACTGGCCTGGATTGATGGGTGAAAAGTAAGCAACAACCCTGCCAAGAACATATTTACAGGAATGTTAGACAGCAAAATTAAATCATTGATGCCTTAGGGTGTAAGACAGGTACAGTATAGAATTAGAAGGCACAATTTTCATAATTTCACCCGCCTTTCCCAGCATGTTCTCCTGTCCTACTGAAAACCAGAAGTACCAATGTCTGTTGTAGCCTAGAATTATATTCGTCCGCTTGCCTCCGTACCTCCGGCCCACTACCGTCTAGTCTCGTGACCAGTATTTCGAGCTACAGTTGTAAAAACTGCTCATTTGAATGTCAATGGTCACCAACTGAGACCCTGACGTCACTAGCGTCCCTTTCAAAGTCAATCACTGAAAATGACCCTCTCATGATTGGCCTATGACTTGGTTGGGCAGAGCTAATTAATATGACGTCAAATATGTTAATTGTGTTGACACTGCAGCTCTGCCCAACCAAGTCATAGGCCAATCATGAGAGGGTCATTTTCAGTGATTGACTTTGAAAGGGAGGCCAGTGATGTCTGGGTCTCAGTTGGCGACCATTGACATTCAAACGAGCAGTTTTTACAACTCTAGCTCGAAATACTGCTCACGAGACTAGACGGTAGTGGGCCGGAGGTACGGAGGCAAGCGGACAAATAGAATTCTAGGCTATGTCTGTTGCTGAAGGGTTAAAACGTCTGCGTCATGCAATCCCTGATTGTATTGAAAATTGGCAAGGGACTTTGTGGTGTAAATTGTTTTGTTTCCAGCAGCTGGAATAAAATAGTAAAGATACTTATCAGAAAATATACAACATAAGGAGTTTCCTACTGAATCTACTGTCAGACTGTGTGACTCAAAACCTACTCAGTACATCACCTGAGGTATCTTTGAAGAATTTGTGGGACTTGTTTGCTATTTATTGTAAACTTCCCCTTACCTCCAAATCTACTTAGCAGATCACCCAAGATATCTAAGGCTTCTAGCTGCACTGATACATCCTCTTGCTGTTGTTAAAAAAAACACACACATTACATGATCAATGTTCTGAACAAAAACAACCATTATTGATACAAAAAACACAATGAAAGTCTATTTTTAGTAGAAAGGACATCTTGAGAAAGGCAAAAATATCCTCAATTAAGGGGAGTCCTATAGAGATAAAATAATACTTTATCACTTGGTCAGCCCATTGAGGATGCATAATTGCAAGGCAAGGATTAGAAGCTGTGTATAAGACAAGGGACTATGAGAGTTTATGTATACCCTTAACATTTTCAAAAGCTTGGAAATACATAGGAGTGACCAATTTACATAATAAATGATTAATTTGCATATGGTCTTGTTGTTAAAATGTGTCCTTATGTGTGGTTATTAACATCTGAATTGTTTGAAAAACAGAGGGGCAGTCCAGCCCTCAAAATCTCCTTACCACGAGTCCCGCACTCTGCATCACAATAGAGAGAGCTGGATGACGCAGTCATCCTCTTGTTGCAATCACATCCCTTCCCTTTCCAGATCCTCTGATATGGTGAACCATTCATCTGTCTTACTTGTGCTAGAACTGTACACTTACAACTTCACTTACCTTCGCAATGGCACTTGTCAATCTTCCAGTGATTCTCTTACAAATGTTGGCAGCTAATGGGGATGACGCCGGCGGTAACTCATTGATTACTGTCTTCAGACCTAAAGAAAATGAGAAAAGCAGAATTGTCGATCTGTAAATGAGATCAGCTTTTGAAGCACTTGTAATGACAGAGGAAAAGATCTTTGCATACAAACAGCGTTTAAAATGACCTAGCAACAAAACAGAATGTAATTCAGATCTTGTTTATTATTTTTATTTCTTTGCTCTCATATCATCTTTCCTTAGTTTAGTATAATTCATTCATAGTTTACTGACTGCATGAACCATACTTTGTAGCCAGAGGCAAGTATTCCTCTCATATCTCACTAACAGAAATAACATGTTCACACTAAAATGATATACATTTCGGTACTATATCAAGAATACAGTCATTATACCATTCACATGTAATTCCTATGAGCACCGGGTCAGAATCAGTGTTTTTGTTAGGGCGGTAAGCAGGTAAATGATAACAGGGTTTCACAGTCATTTTATTGGGACTCCCATTGCTATATCAATGCAATCACATAAGGGGACAGCAGAAATGCTCCTGGAGTTCCGTAATCATTTACTGATGTTCCCAATCCTTAGCAAAAACACTGGTAGATCACTGACGATAGCAAAAATCTAATTCTTTTCATTAAGTTTTAATGAACATCAGTATCTTTTCACACAACATGATCACAATAATATCAGGACATACACGGGTTTGTTTAATAGCACTTCTTCCCAATAATATATAGGATAGAACACATTCAAGGACAGATATTTGGACTCTCAAATTTTAACAACACTTTGCTGGTATGCAGCTTGCATGGTCTCATTTTGAAACTTGTGTAGCAAATGAACTTACAGATGTATTGGTTTTTTGTAGATCTAAGTTTTCAGAGTAAATAATATCACAGCAAAGTGGACCATTTTGAATTTCAAACATCGGTAGATATCTGGCTCTTTGTTTCTCTAGAACTAAAGTTTGCTTGGTGATGTCCAGTTTTTATTTGTGATCATGAAAGAGAAAAGTTTCGGCAAAAGTTTATGACTATTAGTTTTGAGACGTGTACTACCTTACACGTTAAAACATTCTGGCTTCAATTTTGACAAGTTCATAATTTTTCATAGCATTGTGACGATGACATATTGACCTACCTATGCTTGATATGTCTCGAAGTTGTTCTTTGTCAGAGAGCATGTTACTACATAGCGTATCCACAATTGTCTCAACCTGGTATTCTTTGACTTTGCTGACAAGAGGGCCCAGGCTGAAGGGAGAATGGACAGATATGATATGATATGATATCTTGTGATAATAACTACTTTGGGTGTAGGTTTTTAAAAAATACAGCTGTATCCTCGGTCAGTGCCCCAAAAAGATTCTCAAGCACTTTTTAAATTGATGATTTTATAGACACAGAACAACCGAGCTAATGGAAATAATCGATTTGCAAAATTTTAAAACACAGTATTTTGAAAACTTCACCATGGATTTATTGCACAAGGACATAGCTGCTTTCAAAGTTTGACGGTAGTCCAGAATGTAAGCTGTCACTGTGGCTTTGTAGCCCAACACTAAAATTAAAAATAGCGCCAATGGCACTTGATCACAACTGGCACATTGTGAACCTACTCTATCTCTGGGTACACCTGTACATGAAATACTGAATGGGTAGGTGCTGCGGGTTTGGAGTTTGTCAGTAAATGCACACAGAAAACAAAGTCCCGAAGTAGCGAATTCCAGCCATTTTCAAACCACACTGTTTGTCAGTGGGGTAAGCAATATTCGCAAAAATCACATTTCCAGGCTAATAGACTATGTTTTACGAAATCACACGTCCTTATTACAAAATAAAACGATCTTTGTCTTTAAATCAATGTGCCAGTAAACAGGTCCAGCAGCTAGTTATGTCATCAAGTCTATAATGTTAGGGGTCATAACAAATGTGAGAAATCTAAAACATTAAATATGTTGTTTTTTATCAATTTTATTACCAAAAGCGCATGAAAATCTCTGATACTTTGAATCAGCCATCCTGCATATTTGTAACATTCATCAAAACCTCATTTCTGTTCCACAACTCATTAAATAGTCCACAATGCAGGATTGGTGAACATTCCAAACCTACATATATGAAAGACCCCTAAAATCAATTAGTTAAAGGGGGGTTAGAAATTTCCCAAAACTATCTAACCACTGCTCCGTTTGGCTCCATTTTTCAGAATCGGAACCTTGGAATTAGTCTGAATATCTCTACTAAATTGAATGCAGTCTGTTCAGCGGTTTTTGACTTTTTGTCGTTTACGGAAAATGGACACTGTCTGACACCGGTTGAAGCTAACCCTATATCACAACTTCCAGATGTGATATGATCTATGGTCATTATGTTAAAAAATACCGCCAATGGCGCTTGGACATAATGACCGCCTAGTATTATCGGCATTTATCAACAACCACACTCACTGTGAATTAAGACAGACCACGAAGTCAATGAGCAACATATAGCTGAAAGACTATTTTCACATTGCGATTTTAAGCTCATTTTTATGAGAAAAGAGACATGTATATGTATATGGAGAAAAAGCAGAAGACATATTTGTAAATTGTTTGTTAAGTGACAATCATATATGCATCTCTTGAAATTTTGTGGTTATAAGGTATAACAGTAGTGTAAGAATAATGAGGTATGAATAAGTTAGTAAAGCTAAGTTGACAGTAATTCAGATTACAAAATTATACACTAAGCTGGGGAAATCTGATCGAAATAAATGTTGAAAAGTAGAAAGTCATGGTCATCTTTTGTCTAATACCTTGTGTAAGTTCATGAACTTTACATACATCTTGCTATAGATTTGTTGCTAATGGGCAATAACTGTGTTTCAGATCATTTGAGAGCAATCTATCCATGACAGGTTTAAATTGTAATATACTTCTATTAAAGGAGAGAAACTTCTCAAATAATTTTTTCCCTGTAATTTGCTGTGAGAACACATGGACAGATGCTCAGGACTCTATGCTGGTGCTACCTTGATAACTAACCTAAAACTTGTAACGTCATTGTCTAACCTGTTCACCCCAATTTCCTGTAGACAGGTCCACACTCTCCATTGATAACAATGGGTTTGGGCCATACCATTGTAGTGAAAGACTGTAACATGTGAGGTTGTGAATACTTAATCTCAGGAATGTCAAAGTCTGTATATTGACTCAAGGATGTTTACTTAACAAATGCCTAGGGTCATCTCAAAAGTGAGAATCTAAACTATGAAATATGTTTTTTTTAATGCTTTTGATGCCCAAAAGACCATAGAAATCTCTTATACTTCGAATCAGCCATCCTGCATATTTCTAACATTCATCAAAACCTCATTTCTGTTCAACAACTCATAAAACAGTCCACAATGCAGGATTGGTGTACATTCCAAAACTACATATATGAAAGACCCCTAAAATCAATTAGATAAAAAGGGGGTTAGAAATTTCCCAAAACTATCTAACCGGCGCTCTGTTTGGCTCCATTTTTCGGAATTAGAACCTTGGAACCAGTCTATGTATCGGTATCAAATATCAACGCAGTCTGTTCAGCAGTTTTTGACTTTTTGTCGTTTACGGAAATGGACGACATCAAACACCGGTTGAAACCACCTCTATATCACAACTTCCAGTTGTGATAACCAGGAAGATTCTCAGGTCACGTGAAACTTACTCAACCTTAACAATAAAGGAAGATCTAGAGCTACAGTATGATGAGTATTTTGAAAATTTCTAATCTTACCATTTGACAGCTAAGTTTTGTACCTCTCCATTCTTATCTTCAAGCAGTTTCAGTAACATCTTCACAACCTGGGAATGACAATATGAGTACCAATGAGAATACAAGAACTTGCAGTATGAAAAAAGTAGTGATGTAATGACAGTGCAGGGCTCGATGCAGGGTCAAATCTTTCACTAGCCCGGAGGACTTGTAGCTTTTCAGTTTTAGTAGTCCTCTACTAGTCCTGATCTAGCAAAGCCAATTATCTCATGTTATAATGAGGCAGGGCTTGACAATTCCTATCGCCCGACGCCCGGGACAAGTGAAATTTACGTTCGGGCAAGTCAAAAATAAAATCTGGTCGCCCGCCGGACAAGTTGTTTATACAACTTCTGGCGCAATCAACGCGAACCTAAGTTGTTGTTGTGGTTTGTGCACGTGTCGCCCGATTTGCGTTGTCGTTCACACAAAATAAATGTCAATCACTGACTTTTTTTAGATACAATTGTGACGTTCTTCTGCGATTCACTTGCCGACTCACACAATGTTGCAATTTTTCGATGATCGACATGAAATTATTTCATCGTCCAATTAAAAAGTCGCTTAAAATTTGGCGTAAACAGCATTTCTCTGTTGTATGCTGACTGCTCCGCCCCAACAAATTAGGTAAACAATTGCAAAACCCAATCATAGTGCTTATCGGCGATCGACCGTGCAGTACTTCAAAATCATTTATGCGGCCTCACGAGGTAGACGAACATTGTTGGCAGATAGTTTGTGGAGTGATCGCTGTAAAAATATGAGTTTTTTACGGTAATATTTCCACTAACGCAAACAAGGCATTGTGCATTTTCTCGAGCCAGAGCGTAATTTCCGCTCTGCAGACCTCCGTAAAAATCAAGCAAAGCTGTTGCCGTAAAGAGGTGTGTAGTTTACGACGATGGGCATTGTGTAACTCTGAGAAACGACGTTGTGATGATTTACGACGGCGCCACGAGGGCCAGCGTGAGTGGGATCGTCTGAGAATCGACGACTCAATGTGATGATCAGAACGATGTTTCTTACAAAATATCTAAACATAAGCGTTATGATGAGGAAAAACGCCGTAGATGTTTATCTCCCGAAATGGAAAGCACAGTGGCCTTGGTTGAAATATGACGGTTCCAAAATGTTCCGTACGTCGTGTCTCAAATACCCCACCATTGCCAAACCATGGAGGTAGGAAGAGACTACGTCAATGGCCAAACCAAGCGAAATGCTTTTCTTGACGGATGCGACATGTTTCGCGTTGAATCGATAAGGTCTCACGAATTTAGTCAACCGCATTTGGACTGTTTGGCGCATCGCAGATGAGATCGTGACGGGGACAATGATTGTGGAAATTTTGTGGGTCCCGCTGAGCCCGATACGGTTTCACTTGCCAACAACCCGATCGCATGCACTCGCAATGCGTGAACCGAATGACGACGACCAGCGACAGAAACTGACCAATTTTTTTACGACGGCATTTATGCTTGCCAAACACGGGAAGCCGATGTATGATCAGATGATATGTACCTTCAATGTTCACATGTACCTGCGTACATGTCTGTGTGTTCCCGGCGTTATACGGCCTCTTGTGGTGGAGGCCGTATAACGCCGGGAACACACAGACCGTACACAGGCCTACTTCAATGTAAACTTTTGAGAAAAATCGGCGTCAACATCGGCGAAAATTACCAAAATAAGAAAGCTCTGAAAGCCGCTATGGAATTCGTCGCAAGTATTTTGGTCTTGATTATTACAAATGGAGGACAAGTAAAATTTTTGTGAGGACAAGTGAAATTGAAAATCCACTTGTCCGACGGACAAGTGAACTGGAAAAAAAATTGTCAAGCCCTGTGAGGTAATCATTTGCATGAACCTATGACCTTACATTCTCAAACTTTTTTGTTACATAACTTATAGAACCAATAACTAATTTTCTAAGCCAACTCAACAAAACTAAACCATCTACAACTTAAGGAAAACTGCACTAGTCTGAAGGAATACCCCCAAAGACATTTTACTAGTCCTTCCGAAAATTTATTACTAGCCTTGGGCTAGTGGGCTAGCATTTATGTTGAGCCCGGGAGTGTTGCCCTGAAAAAAGTTGATGCCAAAAATACACCAGGTGCTTGCTAAACATTAAATAAGTAACATGTTAGACTTCAGCTGCACCAGCCAAGTAGGCAAATCTACCTAAATTTTTGAAATATGGTCTTAATGACACTGACCTTCAACCTTGCAAGCTTAGAACCAACATAAAATTTATTGAAAAATAAATATTTGCCATGTTAACAATTACATTATCAGAGTTGTTCATGATTTAAACAAGAGAGTTTCTCCAGTGGGAATTTAAGAATTAAAGTTGAAAAGTATTGGCAAACATTAATGTACTGATTAGTAAAGTGTACATATGAATAGACGCTAAATTATCACATTTATCTCTCATATTTGCTTTCATATTACAAAGTTGGCAGAAAGTTATGTAAGTTATAACTATTTAAAACTTTGATGTTAAGTGATAGCTTTACTATGATTATTTCATTTAAATGTGCAAATCACAACAGAGATTTCAAAGTGCGGCTTTAAGTGTTTCTTGTCACCAGTTTGCCCTCCAGGCAAATACATGTATGACATGCCATAACACAAACAAAATACCTGTGACGCAAGCAGATATTTTGTTCACTGTACAGATATACAGCTGATGCAAAGAAGATTCCTAAAATGAATGCAGCAAAGTTTCCAGAAATCATGTTTGTCTGGGGTCAAACTGCTTGGTACATAACTCAATTAAAGCCACAGCCATTGTGAATAATGTCATTGACAGACCTTTCTCTCACTGTCATCATCCAGTTTGATTGAATCTTTCTGCAGTTCTGACATCAAATCATTTGTTGCCATGAACCGGAAATCTTTATCACTGGATGTCATCTGAAAAAAATCAAAAGATTCATTTACAATGCTGTTAAATTTAAAGGGCCAGTAGTGCTAATGTTCAATGATTTTTTCATTATTTTTATTTTATTTTATTTTATATCTATACCAACTTCTTATTCTACTCCCCAAAGAATGTTGAAACACCCACTGTCTAGCTTGTTGTTTACATGTGTAAAATGCAATTGTTATTGTTTACATTTGAATTCTAGTCCGGACCGGAAGTCACTTTTCAACAATAACAATGAAGTTTACACACATACTGGCTGAGTTGACAAGCTGAATACTAAGTATATCAACATGCTTTTGGGAGTAGAACAAGGAATTATGGTTCATGTTTAAAATAAATATGATGAAAATATTATTGAAAGTTAGCATTACTGGCCCTTTAATATGTGCTCATGTAAAGATAGTGCATAGTGGCCTCTCCCCCAGCTGAAGAAATAAAAAACACATTCAAAAGTACACACAGGTAGTGACTGTATACATTCAGACAGCTGGTACAGTGGTAGTATCAAACAAATTTTGACAAAGGAAGTGTTAACTTGATTTACATAGCAGTATCGATTGTGTGAATCATGCTTACACAGATTTGACATTTGTTTTTATTTACTTAATCAATGTATTTTTTCTACTGCATCAAAATTGTAACTTTAGAGGGTTTTTAATTTTTCGATTCTCAGTGTTTTAATATCACTGCTTGGCAAATAATTGCTAACTTTGTGGCTGGATAACATTATAGCACTATAGAATTAGAAAACGTGGGGAATCATTTTCAATCATACGTAAGACCATCTCCATGGTAAGACCATCGGTTATTTATTTTGAATGATCAATAAAAATATTTTCAAGTCTCAAAACACACTGACTGTGCACAGTTAGAAATAGTAAGGTAATGCATCAATCAGAGATTTTTAATGTAAATTCTTTAGCACAACTGGTGCAGTACTATCTGTGGACCAGTTGCTGTTCTCTGTATTTTTCAGTCAAAAATTATAATTTTGGAATTTGGGGTCACAAATCTAAAAATATTTTTATAGAAAACTTCAGCAAGTCCCTGGGAGATATAAAACTCGGCATAAAAAACTATCGTGCTTCTGAGACTGCCATGACACAGATTTAAGCTTTGCCAGGCGATAGCTTTATCGAAAATGACACATTGGTTTTGGTATATAAGCGCTCAGCAGTGTGTTCAGAAAACCAAAATGGCTGCGCACATAACATCGTGAGGAAATCACCCACCTTCTCCAAAAGATTGGAGATATGGTACGAAACCGACGCCATGTTCGCTCTTGCAGCACGAACTCGTCCCCGCTATATTTGTCTTGATCGCTGCGGGTGGACTTTTAAAATTTCACCCCGAATTCTGCGAGAACCGCAGTTGTATTTCTTCTCTACTGGCTCGACTTTCGAGGACAGTTTTACAGGGCTCGTGGGTTGAGCTCATAACGCATGCGCAAAGGTAACTTACACTGCATTGTGGGTCATAGGCTTGACACACAACTCACATTGCCATGCCAGGGACCGCCGCGCTGCAAGTTGTTGTCAACAACCCGACTATTCCCATAGAGTATTTGTCGGCGGTTTGAAAACCAGCGATGAAAGATATCCATCTCCAGCTTCCTCCTAACCCGGAAAACCGACCTGGTTGGGTAAGTTGCTCGATCGCTTCAAGCTTTTCGATATTAGGGACTTCAAAGGCCAATATTAGGTATCGCCAACAAATGATTGAACTGAAGTTTATCCGAACGTGGACACTCGAATGTATTACGGTCTGTACTGCCACCGTCGCTCGGATTGAAAATCGCGCGTTTGCTTCCAACATATGAGGTCGGTCAATAGTTCTGTATCACCTTTGGAATCTTCCAGACATATACTGGTCCGACTCCTCGTTTTAATCGCTTAGTTTTGGCTAAATTAAAGTGGCAATGTTAGATAATGTACATTCCCTACACGAAAGTTACGCCCTCTAGAGTCTTCAAATTTTCACCGTAGCTGTGCATTCATCTTTTTCTGAGGCGTGCAAACGTGTTCACCCGGGAAAGTGTGAACGATAATCTTTCTTAACACCTTTATTTCTTTAATGATTGGTCAGAGTTAGATGTGACTGTTTGAAGACGAATGTTCCTGAACTTGAAAGTTTGATGTCATTTGTCATTAATGTTAGGGATGTGATTACAACTTTATCATGATTGACTTCGTTGCCTATGAGATACTCAGAGATGAGGCTGTGGATCAGTCATGCTGTTCACAAGAAATTGCTTGTATAAGTTGTAAATGTTGGCAATGCTCTTGAAGCAAAAACATTTCTAACAACATTGCACAATGTTGCTATTGTTCTGTTTCATGATTTCGTTGGCCAAATCAAAGAGAGCAATGAGGTTAATGACCTGTATCATGCATGGAACATGTTCATTTGCCTTCACTGTGTGATAACACTTCTTCTCAAAGGGGCATAGTTGCCATGGAAACAGTCCAAGCTGTCACCAACACTTCATCATTGTTGTGATTGGCTTTTGGTGGTATCTCATATTGAGGACTGCAAGATCTGGAGGAAGTGTGCACTTATTTTCCATAATGCGGTGGCTATTTAATTTTTATATGACTTTGTGAGAATAAATTGTAGAGATCTTACAGTTGAGCAATTGTAGGATGGGATAGCGCATGGTTTCAATTAAATGATGCATACCGACGATGTCTGATGGGAATAACTAGGGAAAAAAACACATGCAAGTAAGTGTCGTATTACATGCACTGTGTGGGAATAGTTTACCAAAACAATGCAATGTATGTACATGCATCATTCCCTCTACTGATATGAAACCATGCATTCCGGAAACTGTTTATTCCTCTAGGTTTAAGCACCAGTATTTCTCAGCAGAAAAAATTACCATGTATCAGAGAAATGTGACCAAAAAAAAAGCCTTTCAGATTGAAGTATTTCAAAAGTTATCACCAAGTTTCCTCTCTGAGAAAAGAATGAAGTTTCCTGAAAAGTGAAGGAGTGACTAAAGTTGTTTCGTCATCATTTCTGGTTTGTTATTTGAATGCACTAAAAACTTACACAAGAATGTACTCCTTCATAGAATACAGTATATGATCACAAAACAATTGCTTTGACCTAGTAAAATATTTCATGTAGATCATTAGATGTCTTTGACAACTATCTCAACAAACAGTATAAAAGTGTGAGCTTCAATTGAATTGTCAAGCAAAGGTGGCAGTGTTTGTGTGGTACATGGTGGCTGTTACAGTTAGCGTCAGTGCTGATTTGGAAGATTGGGAACATCCGATGCCAGTGTCAGTCTACATGTTTAAGGGACAGTGGCTGAGATCTTGGATGATTTTCCTGTTATTTTTGTCTTGTATTTTAGATGCAACTTTGTGTTCTACTCTCCATGATATTTGACTGTGGTCACCATCAAACAGTATCGTGTCTGCCTTAAATTAAGCTTGATTTTGTTTAGTCAAGAAATTTAAAAAATGCTGAAAGAGCAATAGACAACACACTGCAAGAAAATGCAAGACATGACACGGCAAAAACAAACACTTTATCTGATTTTTCCTCTGAGACTTTTCGTGCAAGGCTTTTCACTTCCCAATCTGCTAAGTCAGTAATAGGCCGAAATGAGTCAAATCCTTGGCATGTTTGCCGTAGTGAGTAAAGTCAGTGAAAATTTAGGTGTACAGTATCTCTGTTCTCAGAGGCCTTCAAATCTCCGATCTTTGTTACAATACAACAAATTGAGACATGTTATGCCTCACTGGTTTAAACCAACCTGACCTGGTGACATATGAACTTGGCAGGATAAGGATTAATGCTGCAATTTGCGGTGGTTGGACTGGATGATAGCATAAAAAATTGCGCACTCATTTCCAGTTACTTACAGTAGAAAGAATTTTCATACACAGTTTTCTTTTTGAGATGTTACAGTGAATTGAGTCACCTTATGATCATGTGAACTTATCTTGACTTTTTTCTGTCTTTTGAAGTACATAATCATTGTTTTAATTATGATATCAGTGTACCCTATTTCAAATTTTTCTTCATAAAACCAGGAATTTACTAAATGGGTATCAGTGTCTACCTTTTGAACTTATAATAGTGTCTCAGTCATTCATCTTCACTTTGAAATTCAATTTGTCAGGTCTGCGACTTCAAAATTATCTGAAATTGAACAAAATGTTTGGCTCCATGTTTACACTGTAAGACTTTGTATTTAACGTGTACATAAATGATGAAAACATTATTTACTTTTGTACAAAGTCACTGCACAGTGGAGGGCTGATAATATAAGGTTATTCACAAAATACTGGGATTAATGTTTGAATACATTGTGCAGCAGAGGTATTGCATCAAGGACGATACTGAAGCATACGATGTATGAGGTCATAAATTCGGGTATTTTGTGAATAACCTTATTATTATACACCTTTTTAGTCCAATTTTACCAGTAAAAAGTACGGCATTTTTTGGATGCCCATCTTGCATTGCACTTAGCAATCTTGAGCAGACTGGGAACACATTAAGCGCATCCGCTAATCGAAGAACCGAAGTTCAACTCGCACAGCCCAGTGCACATGGTAGAAAAATCGTTGGTTAACAGCATAATTTCGCTCACATTCAGTTAACAGAATTTAATTATTCGCTGTGTGAAGTACTCGTAATTGTTCCAAAGTATATTTTTTGTAAAAAATGTGAAATCTTCTCTTGTTCTTCCTGTGTTGATGTATAGGTGTAATGAGGTCAAAGATCAAATAGCGTCCAATAACACGCAAAGTTATTGTATTCTGCTCTGCGTCAAAGTTATTGTACCCTGTGTCCACCAATACTCAAACTTACTGTACAATGAAATTCCCATGTATGTTACAAAGGCAGGTGTATGATAATATAAGGTCATTCCCAAGATACCGGGATTTATGTTCGAGTACATCGTGCAGTGGAGGTATTGTCCAAGACGCGTAGCGTCGAGGACAATACTGTAGCGTACGATGTAGGAGGATATAAATCCTGGTATTTTGTGAATAACCTTATTATTCTACACTTTTTAGTCAAACTTTACCGAAAAAAGTTGAAAATTAGGCATTTTTTATGCTTCTCGCTCACTGCACTGAGCGATCACGAGCAGACTTTGAACGCGTTCAGTGCGTCCGCTAAGCGCACAGAACAAAATTTCAACCCGCTCTGCACAGTGCATGCGGTAGAAATTTTTTATGTCGGCAGCATAATTTCACTCAAATTCACCAGTTTTGGACTGACCATGATTTACTTTTTGAAGTACTGAATTTTAAGAAGTATACATTTTTGTAGAAAATGTAAAATATCCTCCTCTTTTTCCTCGTGTTGACGTAAAGGCGTTTTAAGGTCAAAGGTCAAATGGCATCCAATAACACCTAAAGTTATTGTACTCCTCGTCCTCTAATACCAAAATTTACTGTACAACGAAACTCCATATACATTTATGTTACAGAGGTAGATGTATGATAATTACAAATATGTGTTGTGTGCATTTAGCATGGTGAAAATTTGGTAAATGTGGGTGTTTTAGTAAGCTAGTCATTGTAGGTGATATGATCCATAGGTCATGTTTATGCATAAATCACGCATGTTTTAGGCAAAAGCAGTCAAGACACAATATTTGTCAGTGTTCTCCACAAGGGGTTTTTGACGGGCGGTGCGCCCGGCTTCTTTTTGTCGCCGCCCACCTTTAATCTCGCCCGCCCACCTTTGTTTTCTGTCGCCTAAACTGTTTTCACAGTCAGTTGTCCGAACAATATCTGAAAGCCTATTGTATAAAAATGACAGCAACTGACAACGTTCTGTTAAAGAGGGCCGTTCACATATCTGTCGGTTTGTTTTGCGACTGCATGCAATCGTCAGTGTTCTCCCAAGGCCGTTTAACAGGAACGGCCCCGATCCTGTTTCATATCCGCCGATACTCTTTAGTAAATGTGGTTGAAGACCTATTGTTTCTCAGCGGCGATTTTGTCACTTTTATTTCAGCGAGCTTTTCCAAGTGTGAAACGGCCGTAGTGCCGATGAACATTGGCTAAGACTTCAATTCAAAAAGCGTGAAATGTGTTAAGCTGCCGACCGTACAGACACCGTCCATTTCATACAACGGACACGGAGTACACTCAAAGGCTCGGTGTTGCATTTTTGCCAGCGGGCACTCAGTCAACTGCCATTGCCGCCAATGTCTAGTACTTGTAAGGATCCGAAGGTCAGGAAAAGTGATTTCGATCAGATGTGGCTGAAATCGTACGATTGGTTGAGACAAATATCAGATGCAAAAAAGTATGGTACTTCGCGTGTTCAGGTTGCGTATCCGAGCCGAGTTAGCCATTTTGAGATCCGTGTACGTCTGTACGGCGCTTATCTGACAAAACGTGCTTATTTGACAAAAATAACTAATTACTGCTTGTAGCCTTACTCATTTGTGTAAAGTAATCCCTCACACAATACTTCGTCAGTAAAAACACATAAACGAAATCTTAATTAGAGCAGCCAAAAATCATAAAATAGGCATATAATAGTTAAAAAATACAGTAAATTTCACCGATTGCGTGAAATCGAGCACCTCAATTAATCACTGTGTATACATCGATCGACACACAGAGACTGTCTTAAGGGGTAGAGGAGAGGGCACGAGGTCACATGAGGTCGTCCGCTCTCACGGTGGCGGGGTTATCAAAATCACCACAATGGCTAGCAGAGCACTTGTGTTGTTGTTTTTGTCACCTTCCTCGATCGCTAATTTTGCCATTTAAGTACATAAATTATACTCAATAAACATGCAAGTGGATGAGAAGAGAAGCACCTACATGTAAAAATACCGTGGGGCTATCTCCATGGTCTCTACTACAGTAGGCCTACAGTGAGCGAGCTCGAGCCCGGCTGATGGAAGATCAACCACAACAAAAAAAGAATTTATTAGACCTACATGTCAACAATTTGAGAGCAGTTTACAGAAACAAAATCCTTCGTATAGAAGACTTCGCACTAACGTTAAATTAGCACACTCCTTGTACACAACATCGTACGAAGCGCGAAGCGACATGTAGCCTACTGCGCGCATGAAGTGCGCTGGCTAAAGTGACTCCCCAGGGTATTGCTAAAAAGAGTTTTGTCAGATAAGCACGTTTTGTCAGATAAGCGCCGTACATACGTCCATGTCCACATGACGTTGAAGCCATGTGTGTCACTTCCTGTCACGCATTCGTAACTTGCATGGATTCATTCGATTGACTCTGAGAAGCAGTTGCGTTTGATCAAGTTTCAAAGTCTGTGACCGTTTTACAATATTAAAGGCACAATGAAATGAAATAAAAAGAAACTGCACGAGCTAAAATCATCATTGTGTAATCATCCGAATACCGCAGCTATGTACGTACGGTTCTGTACTGTATAGTTCAAAGGTCGCGCGTGATCAAGATCAAGAGCGCTGGCGCGCTCCACACAAACATGCATAGCAGCCTACGCCGCGCAGTTGTCGAAGTTTTGTACGTTTGCCGAACTAGGAGTCGATGAAATTTCAAATCTTTTTCTTGGAAATACCCGTATCATTTTTTTCGGGCCTCTCTTTATTGTGAATTGAGTTTTAAAGTCAACGTATGTTTCTCTGCAGGCATGCTCCGCTGACTCCGCATTGTAACTTAGTGCATTATTCAGTCGTGTATCATCAACTTGTCATGGACGTAAAAAAAGACGTTCATGGCCTTTTTAATACCAATCCGGCTACAGACAAACATATAGTAACAGAGGATCACATGAAAACGTGCCACCGGTCATTTGCCACCGATTATTTCGAACACTGATTACTTCTCATGTAGGCCTACTTTTGAATTTTCATGTGTATTGTTTGTATTAGTTCAATGTGTTTTTTTCACTTTTAATGTTTTGTTATTTATTCAAAGTACATAAACAGGATTTAAATGTAAAAATAAATTGTGTAGCTTGCCATTAATCACTGCTGAATGGAGAAAAATACTGAGAATGTCAGAAGTCTATCTCATCACATGGAATGCCTTGTGAATAGCCTTGGTGATATGTAAATTATATGCAAATATTATGCAAATTAATATGCTAATTAGCCGCCCGCCTTTACTTTTCATTTGTGGAGAACAATATTTGTTTGAACTGTGTCCCATGGGACATAGCATCAGAGCATGGGGGAGGGGAAATACCCAATCTGATTAAAATCAGATGTAGAGTACAGCGACGTCTGTACTTTGGCGGTATTCTCTTGCTGTCGCCTCTCACTACATCTGACCAACTCACATAGAAGGTCGCATTCAAGTCTCGCACTCTGGCCAGAACAGCCTACCTATCAGAAGGCGCCTACAGAGAACAATAGGTATGACTCACAAGCATGCATATACACGAAGAAGACTCACGAAAATCAAGTGTATAACTGAGACATCCACCCAGTTGTAAACAAAGGCGCATGGCGAATATGAAAATCGCCTATAATTTTAATGTTGAAACATGCCTTCAAATGGAAATCATGCGGACAGACTTTTAGGACAGCCATGCGTACGATGCTTTGTGCTCCCGGAGTAATATGGCCTCCAGTTGCAGCCTACAGACTCTCATAGGAATATATATAGCGACATCGGTCCTGATTTGGACCACGTACGAAAGCTACCTTCTCTAACTACTTTCGGCCGAATAACTCATTCGATAACGCCATGAGATTCATTCTTAGATCCTTGACACCTGATCGACCATGAATCGCTGATAAACTATTATGAACGGTTTGGGACGAGAGCAAATTTTTGAAAAGAAGAGAGGTCAGCCAGTCGCGGGCTCGGCCAGTGGGAGAACTTGGAGAGTTACGAGCTCAGCCAGCTGGTGAAGTCAGCCAGTAGGCAAAATCGGCCAGTAGGAGTATGGTTATATGATAAGACTACAGTGTTCTTCTATTTTGTAGGTCTCGCCAGAGTTATAATGCGAAAGCGATGTCAATGTCATTCATGAGCGTGATGTTTGCAAACTTCCTTCCACCATGGAGGTACCTCCTTGCTTCAACGCTTACTACAAGATGACATCGGCCACAAAGTGTGTTGTGTTCGCGATGCCCATTCGCCACGTTCGCAAATGCGAATTTAAGTCAGCAGTGGCGAAGAAAAATCGATCCTAATTCGCCACAGAGGTGAAAGTGATTTTTGTTGAAAAAATTCAGCAAAATAAGCAAAAACGTGGGTTTTTTTGCTCACGTGTTCACACACGTGAGCATATGGTTTAGCCATGTCTGTCTGTGTGTCTGTGTGTGTGTCCGTGTGTCCGTGTGTCTGTATCCCCATTATCTCAAAAACGGCTGAACGTATTTCAGTCAAATTCAGTAGACGTCTTCAGAATTCAAATGGCTAGAACTGAAAAGGTTTTGGTGGGCGTGGCTTGCATATTAATGAAGTTATCACAGTTTTAATTTTTGTGATACATGGTAGTCTATGGGAAGCATGATGACCATGGTTCTGGACATCTCGACCCCTAACCAACTCGACCCCAGTCAACTCGACCCGCTACCAACCTAACCCTGGTTAGACCTTATAGCCTTGCTCCTTCATGCCAAATATCAAAGTCACAGGTCTTGCCAATTTTGAAGATTTTTAAAGTATTATTTTTCTGATTTTTCTATGACCTTTGACCTTTGACTATGCAGCTAAGCTATGGCAATGGCTTATTCTGGCGTATGTTAAAGTCCAAGACAGCCAGCTTCTATTGGACAATGGCCAGTAGGGGACCAAATGCTCTCCACAATTTTGGGGATTCCACTTGACCTTTGACCTTGGCATCTTCCTGCAACTCTTTTATTATGTGCATTTCTAATTCTGAGCTAGCCAATAGAGCTAGAGGTCTGATTTTTGGTATATAGGGACAACTTAGCAATACAAATTTTTGACAAAATGTCATGTGATCTCGATGACCTTTGACCTTAAATATGAGTATATGTCCATAACTCAGTAACCACAAGTGCTACACCCTTCATATATGGTATGATGAGAGACCTTATGACATCACATCCTGTACCTCATTAATTATGCACATATCTAATTCTGAGCTAGCCAATAGAGCTAGAGGTCTGATTTTTGGTATATAGGAATATAGGGACAACTTAGCAATACAAATTTTTTGACAAAATGTCATGTGATCTCGATGACCTTTGACCTTAAATATATATATATGGCCATAACTAAGGATCCACAAGTGCTACACCCTTCATATTTGGTATGATGGGAGACCTTATGACATCATATCCTGTACCTAATTAATTATGCACATATCTAATTCTTAGCCAGCCAATAGAGCTAGAGGTCTGATTTTTGGTACAGTACACAACGAAACTTGCGTTCAGACTCGGCGGGTTTTTGACGGCGATTAGACGCGTTCAAGACGCATCCGAGACGCGTCTAAAACACGACCCTTCCAGCTCATTATCTCACAATGGAAAGAAGGTCATGAGTGGCCTTTGTTATGTAAATACAATACCCCACTACGTCGCGTTTTTGTCACGTTCTAGACGCTCCAATTCCTTTCGTCTACTATGATAAAATGTTGTCTAATTTAGCAACTTTTTGCCTAGTCGATGTTTTATAGTGCAAACATTTGGAGAAAAGACCGATTGATTATACATGTATGTTGTTGCTCCAAAACCACCCAGCTAAACTCATTGCATTACCGATATCGAGTTGACCATGCGTTGTTCTCTATGCATGTCCATGAGAAAGTCATTATCGAATGGCCTGGACCGATGCCACGAAGTAATTGATAGTACATGAAATCAAAAACTTTCCTTCTGAAATATTTTGAATATCGAAATACCGAAAGTACTAGTATGTACAGTCGTGGTATGTTGACAAAATGAACAGAAACACTGTTCATTCATGTGTTTGCGAGCTTTTTATTACACTGTATGCATATATATTATTGCCTGATTACTGTATTACTGTTTAACCCTTGCGTCCATTTTACACAGGCATAGGATTAAAAAACACCAAGAAACGACAGCCCGCATAGGGATGACTTAGCAATACAATTTTTTTGACAAAATGTCATGTGACCTTGATGACCTTTGACCTCAAATATGCAAAAATGGCCATAACTAAGTAACCACAAGTGCTACACCTTCATATTTGGTGGGAGACCTTATGACATCACATACTGTACCTCATTGATTATGCGCATATCTAATTCTGAGCCAGCCAATAGAGCTAGAGGTCTGATTTTTGGTATATAGGGATAACTTAGCAATACAATTTTTGGACAAAATGTCATGTGACCCTGATGACCTTTGACCTCAAATATACATATATGGCCATAACTAAGTAACCCCAAGTGCTACACCCTTCATATTTGGTATGATGGGAGACCTTATGACATCACATCCTGTACCTAATTAATTATGTGCATATCTAATTCTGAGCCAACCAATAGAGCTAGAGGTCTGATTTTTGGTATATAGGGATAACTTAGCAACACAATTTAACTTGATTTTAGTCATTGAAACTTGCTATATACATCAAAGATACTGTGATATAACATTATTGAAAGTCAAAAGACATTTTTACTTCAGCCAATTCCTAATTTGCATATTAAATGAATTTTCATACTTAGGGATATTCATCTGAATTGACTCGATCAAAATTGATGTAACTTGCTATGTACATTTCAGACACTGTAATACAATATTATTGAAAGTCATTAAGCATTTTCTCTTCAGCCAATTCCTAATTGCATGTTTAATGAACTTTCCTAATTAGAGATATATATCTGAATTGACTTGACCAAAGTTGACAAAACTTGTTACATATATTGCAGATACCATGATACTACATTATTGACAATCATTAAGTATTTTTACTTAAGTCAATTCCCAATTTACATATTTAATGAACTTTGCTTATTAGGGATATATACTGGGATTTACTTGATCAAAGTTGGCAAAACATGACAACATTGATGATTATACCTGGTTAAAACAATATCGAAAGTCATTTCACATTTTCATGTCAGCTAATTTACAATTTGCATATCTAATGAGCTTTCACAGCTCGGCATATATGGCTTGAAGGACTTGGCCAATGGTAATTACACTTGCTATATAAAATGGTGATACAATGACAGCAGTCAAAGAACTTTAATATTTTTATTTCAGCTAATTACATATTTGTATACTTCATGACCTTTGAGAATTAATCGGCGGTGATTATTGTTCATTATGTTGATCATAATACTTTCAATGAAGTTGCAAACATGTGGCAAAGGTTCAAATTTACACATAACTGTATGAAACACGTGAGCATTTTCAGTTCATATCTGGTTATTTTTAGTCTTTTGTTGATCTGCGCTTCTCTTTCGGCGATTCGCGAAAAAACTATATCTACTTCTGTATTGTTCTCTCCGACGTAAGCAATTGCAATCGCGCCAAGTCTCGCGTGAGATTTGACGTCAATTTGTATAGTGTACAGCATGCATGCACATAAATGACTATCGCGAGAATTGAAAATGCAGGCAGACGCAATCGAGCCCTAGTCTGGCGATAAATTTGACGTCATTTTTACAGCAAGCAAAGCGAACACTAGCAAGAATTGAAACTTTTGCTACAGCAGACATACGCATTTTAATCGTGGTCACAACGTTCGGTGTTGAAATTGATTTGCATCGTGGTCTAGACGTTCCGTGTTGCGCATTTTAATCGAGGTCTTATTTTAATGGTGGTCGATTTGCATCGTGGTCCTCATGGTCCCGTATTGATGTTCATTAAAATCGCCATCCCAACGACGCATTCCGTGTTGTTGTCGATTTGCATCGCGGTCTCGACGTTCCGTGTTGTTGTTCATTAGAGAGGTTATAATCTAATTACATGTACGTCTGAAGGCACACAATGGCGTACACGTATCCATGCTCAGTTGTGATTTTTTTGGTTGATTTTGCAGTATTGTTTTTTCAGAAACTTACGAAATTCGTCTAAGTTTTAAGAAACAATTAATTTCTCTACGCGAGGACTATTCAAGCTCGTTGTATCCTCGCATTAAATTTACCGATTTTCTGTAATACAGTTATTTATGTGGTTTAGGGAAATCTTTGTGACAGCTTCAGGTAAAAAGTTGAATTAGACGACAACATTTCATTTATGTTAGGAAATCATAGCACGTACGTCTTGTACAGGTGAACTCTACGGAATTTTCTGATATCAAAGATGTTTGCTAATTTACAATGATACTCATACTTAACGAGATTTCCTGTCTAAATTCCCGCAAATCACCAAGAAAATCTAAAAATTACTTCACGTAATTAAGACTACGTGTAAAAGTGTCGTTTGATGACATTCCGAACGTCTGTGCCACATGTACGCGATGTCTTGTAGGACGTGACAAAGACACTACGTGTACTGATGGAACGTAATTACGTGTAACCAAACTTCTATTTTATTACCGCAGTCCGAACGTTCAGTGTTGTTGTCATGCAGTTAATTTGCATCGCGGTCCCAACCTTCCGTGTTGCAGTTCATTTTAATCGTGGTCTCAACGTTGCGTGTTGCTGTTAATTTGCATCACGGTCCAGAATCGAGCAATTTCCAGTGTTAAAATGAAGACAATTGGATACAAGGTTGATGTGTTGATAGTTTATTCTTGTGCATGCAACCGACATTGGAGATTATCGCATTATAGAAAGCTTTGTTTTCGTAAAAATGTGTGGCTAATAAAATTTGTCTGTGGCTAATAAAAATTTGAAACTTCGCTACAGTGGCTAACAGCTTTCCAAACCCAGCGCTAACACAGAGTGTGGTACATCTTGTTTTGCTTTTCATTATAAAACCTTTAAACCTATGATTTACTACCGTCAAACCATAAGATAAAACGTTATTCATCCAATGATCAACGAGTAAGCATAGACCCTTGAGAAAAACCCCGAGGGTCTATAGATTAAGTCATTGTTACTGCCAATTATATTACCATGCCCTGCCTGTCGCATTTTGATTGGTCGAGCTGAACCATGTGACTGACCATAAATACACAGTTATGGTTTGTTTACATGCCCGTGAATATGAATAATAAGATTAACAACTCAAAGTATCATAACTTTACAGCTCAAACGTAAATCATAATCAATCACGAAATAAAATGGAGCACTTGTAGGTCAAGTTGAGATACTTTTTTCTGAAAACATCTCCGGATTTGCCAAATTTTTTACAGCGTGCGTGACAGTGCGTTGCATATTGCTCAGTTTCTCGGGTCCAGTTGTTGTTCGCTCCTGAAATTTTTGGAAATTTTGAAGGTTTTCTTGGGTTCGCTGATAATATAATGGAAATAACAGGCTCCGCTCTGACCATTAACTTTTATTTATGGGCGCGGGCTCAAGCAAAGCCAAATTTATGGGCTCGGCAAGCCTCGCCTGTTAATGTTTGGCTTTCCTCTCGCCTTTGCCCGCAAATAAACGTTAATGGTCAGCACGTCGCCTGTTATTACTATATTTGTACCTCTCAATCGTACGCCCTACTTGCTATCTGCAGAAACGCCGAGGCCGACCAATATGTTTTTCAGAGTGAATGTCTTCTTGTTGTTTTCTGAATGTTCAACAAAATAACATCAAAAAACTAAAATTGGCGTGCATATAAAAGCATTTGTTGACCGTGAAGAGAAAATGTACGCAATCATGTGCAAGTGGCCGACCTCTCCCACAGGCCGAGTTGGTCGGCGCGGGCACTCGCCGGCCGAGCTCGCAACTGGCTGACTTTTCTGGTTACCAATTTTTTTTGCTCTCTGTGAGTGAGCAATTGAGTGACTCGGGTAGGCATCGACCGAAAGTAGTTAGAAAAGGTAGTTTTTCGTGCGCTATCCAAATCGGCACCGCTTTCGCCGTGTATTCCACCTATCAGCAGGGCTGTGGTGAGAACTCAGGTGCGGCCGTATATACACCGGGAACACACAGCATCGTACACAGGGCTACTTTTGAGACATACAGTGAGCAGCGCCCATCCAGAGAACAACTTTGGCTGCTCAGCTCTACAGTAATATACACTCCAGTATAATGCGTACAAGACAGCCTAGCAGCCACAAATTTCTAGACTGAAATTTAAAAGTGCGTCTTGTTGTGTACTTCAAGGCACTGCAGATTTGAACAATGGTCGGATGTTTACATGCAAGGGAACACGACCTCACGATCGCGTAACATGCAATCTGTTTGGCTGCTTTGACAGAGCATGAGATTTGAACGCGACATTCTGTGGGAGTTGGTCAGATGTAGTGAGAGGCGACAGCAAGAGAATACCACCAAAGTACAGATTTCGCCGTATTCTACATCTGATTTTAATCAGATTGGGGAAATACCATACTCGTTTGAGTATAAGACCCCCCCCCCCACTTGTAGAGGATTTTCAAAAATGGTATACATCAGTTGTATAAGACCCCTCTCTAGTTTCGTTCAACAAACCAACAAACAACAAACCACAACTCAAAGCAACACACCACACTCAAAATAGCTTTTGTACATTCTGACAAAAAATGCACAGGCCTAGAGTTATGCTGAATGGGTATGAATAAATTAGCATAAATTAGCAGTGTTGGTGGAAAAGTCAGGAATTGCTCATTATAACACCCCTGACAATTACACCCATTTCATGTTGCTGACCCCGGGGCTTATAATCAGACGAATGTATATGCACATGGTAGCCCGGAACAGCAGCACACCTATTCATGGCCTACATGGCTTGAGTTCTGAACATTTTTTATGAGCTAGTGCTTTTAAAAATGAACTTCAATGGCAACACTCTGCACAAGTATGTGCACTCAAGGTTGGTAGACCTTATTATTGACTAAAATGTTACAATTTATTTGTTTTGTCATACTTAAATTTTCCCGCTCTACAATGACTAGTGCATCGCCTTTAAAATTTTTGGGTTTTAAGGGTTGGTTTCATATGAAAAAAATATCTACAAACAGCTCTTTGGGTCCATTATTATTTTCACATTGATCTTATGCAATTGATGCATTGTAAATTGCCAACATGAATTCTCATATGCAGATAAACATTTAATACTATGAGTTCATCCTCTTTGTCCTCAAAAAGGATAACTTTGTAGTGATAAACAAAAATGGCCTATCGGAAATGCGAACCAAGGTAGTCATTGTAACTTTGTCATACTCAATAGAGCCACTGCAGCTGACAAGGATGCTCCAGATAGCATTAGTAAAACAGCAAAATCAAGGAAACTAAAATACCGGTACATGCCAAAGTTGAAGGAGTTACCTAGGGTACAATACAAAGCTATTATTGTTATTTGAAATGGCGAAGATAAAATGTTTTGTTCATTCTTCGAAGATAGCAGAAAAGTAAATGATTTGCTAGTGTGCAATGATGGGCATTAATTTGGGCAGATCGTCCATGTAGCCGACACGAACACGAAGTGTCTGTTACCGGCTACCAAAAACTATGAAAAATAGTAAAGAATGAGCCACAAAATCACTATCAGTTTTAAGTTGCAGGTAGAATAAGTCTGAGCCTTTGCGTAAAATACTTTAAAAATAGTAGAAAGTGAGCAACCAGCTGAAAGATAGTCGAGGAGACCTTAACCGCATATCATTTGCATCTCATTGTTGGCTACATGGACTGTGTGCCTTAATTTGTCATGCCTAAAATGGCAATCACGTTCTCACACAAATTCACTATGGTTCTTTCTAAGTCGCTCTTGTACCACCAGATGCTGCCGCAGGTGCCAATAAGGTTAGCAAGTATAGAAATATGGTCAGTTCAATTTACAATTACCATACTTTGAGTATGTTGCAGCTGGTTATGAACGATTGTGTGAACAAAACGAAAAAATTCCTTTGAAATGAGCAATTTTCTAAGTCTGAACAACCATGTTGAGTTAGACTCTATAGAAAGTTCTTTGCCTGCTTTGGTGTCATAGCTTGATGAAGACTTAAGGAGAAATCCTACTGACAACAGTTTTATTGTCTTTATACCAACTGTAAATGAGATCTGTCGCCGAATGTCAATGTTTTATAGGTAATAATATGAGAAAATGGTAACAAAATGGCCACCTGGTGGCCGTATTGGACGGCATTGTGACATTAACTTACATAGATATAAGATCATGGTGCATTGTTGTTGACGTTGAACCAAGTTTAATTTATGAAGTAGGTGGCGACATGTCTGTGTAATGGCATTTGTTGTGTAACAAAATTATTGCCTGGTGGCCATATTTGATTGTATCATGACACAAATTGACATTACAAAGTACATTGTGATTGAACAAGTTTCTGTAGAGGAATGTATGAGCAAAGGAATTGCTGCCCAGTGGTCCCGTTTTAGAGTTGTTGAACTGGGGTGTTTGCAAATGATGTCATTTTACTAATATGCAAAGATAAATGTTTGTCTGCAAATTTAGATTACATTTTTGGAAATTAGTTTAAAAAACGGCAAAATTACAGCTTTATAGGCAACTACTGACATTACAACGAACTCTAATGTACAGACTACGGTAAGTGCTCAGGCTACAATGCAGTGCTGATAAAATTTCTCCAAAATTAAAGCAGCAGTGTCCAAAGTCATGCTTGTGCAGCAATATTGAATAACAAACCTACAACTGGAAACAACATTATTCTTGTCCTATAAATGCAGGGTAAAAAGGAAGTTTGTCTTCAGATCATCACTTTTTTATTCATCATCAATCTCTGCTCCACAGAAAGACAAAAAGAGCTGACACAAATGGTGTCAAGTGTCTTTTTTTTGCCATTATTGGCATTTAACAAGTGTATATTTGTTCATCAGAGTGAACACTGATCTTAAAGACATATGAGTGTCAATTGTCAGCAAACTGTCTGTTTTTAGAATTTTGATCAGTGTAACCACACGACTATTATATTTTTAGTTTTGGGCGTACATGTATTTTGCAATGGCATTTTCCTAATCCAAGACCTAAAGTGATAGAAATATCATTGAACCATTGATAACCGTGAGCCAACCGAAATACATCTCAGGGTTAGCGGTAGGATTTTCAAGTTAGTAGCCACACTTACTCGGTGTGGCTAATTTGGTCCTCATTTTATTAGCCACACGCAACTTTCATTAGCCACACATACTAAATGCTGGTAGAAATATGCTTCAGTCTTCAAGTTTTTGATGTAATACATTCATAAATGCATACACACACACACACACACACACACACACACAACACACACACACACACACATATATATATATATATATATATATATATATATATATATATATATATATATATATATATATATATATATATATACGAGATACATGAGACTATACATTTCTTTTTCACTGCAAAGGCTACACGGACAGTAGACATGATCTTTAAGTAAACTAAACATTTGTAAAAACACATTCAGAGACACACAAGACCTTATGAACATTTTTCAAGAACAATCAAATCATCATTATGTGATTTGGGAAAATTGTTTGAACTCAGACCAAAATAAAAATGAAAAAGAGTAAAATATTGATGAACATGTTACATCCTCATCTATATATACTCTTTTGTTGTTGATTTTGCAAAACCTATATTGTACTTTATGATCAAGATCCCCAATTGGGATAGGATTTCAATAAAGGCTTACTTCACTTTACTTTACATGCCTACCCTACTTAAACCCCGATAAAGAAAGGTGATGCGCGTATAATAGATGATTACAGTTAGTAAAATTACTTTTCCGATCAGAAAAACTATTAAAAAGGTGTTACAACAATGAGACATTGAAGTTCCCGCGACAGCATCGTTAGGAAAATGGCACGTTTTGCCAGTACCTTCATGAATCTGTGTCCCTCAGTACCCCCGTTACCTAAATAGAATAGTCCTACTCCGCACATCCGCCATTGTTACTCTCACTCAAGGCCACGATGCGACGTTGGTTTTCCTTCTCTAAATATGCAATTTCATTTGTTTGACGCTATTATCCTTTCATCAGTGAACAGTTTTTACCGGTGACTATTACAACTTTCACTGGTCTGTCATTGTTTTCACAAGATGTAGACCGTTTGATATTGCAATGTCGACTTGCTTTTTTGTGCAGTCAATGCACATGCCATGCCAGTTAGTTTACGTTTCACACTATGCTGTTGATCGACAGCATACACGACGTCTTTGTTTCACGTTTATTTTTTTCAAGTTATGATTAATGTGGAAATTTCACTAAATGTCGCTGATCTAGGGATTGTGTAATCAATTTGATTTGATACTGCGATATGAAATACTGTGTCAATAAAGCTCGGAATCGTCACTGAGTTTTGCTGCTTTTGGCTATGGTTGTCTATCTTAGTATCAACGTGATCGGAATGCCAGTTCATGGAGATCGAGATCGCGAGAATGTAATTGTAACTGTTTTCTGTATTTTGTCTTCCTTTACAATTTCCAGTAAGTGCTTTAACTAAAGAGTTTTTTATGTTGTCTTATATCAGTGGAAAAGCATTAAGATTTGGACACTTTAGTTTTATCAATTTCGACTATAGAAATCAGCTGTCGCCACGCTTTTGAGCTCGTGGCGATTGCCGATGAGTTTTTGTTCGCCACAAACGAGTTTTAGTCGCATTTTGCGACTGTGGCGACCTCTACCGCGAACCCTGCATCTAAAGAAAATTAAAATTTGTTTCTTCATTGCCAGGTTGTTGTTGTGAATGACTCTCCTCCATACGACATCAATGTTTACGTGGTTTCCTGCAAAGAATGCGAAACCGTCAAACAGAAGCTGGACACGGAGACAGAGGAGAGCATTCGACTGAAACAGTCGTTGGAACGCCTGAGGCGGGAAGTCACAGTTCAAAACATAAAGGACAAGAAGGCGCAAGCTGAACTGGAGGAATCAAAAGAAGGAAAGGAGGCGGATGACGAGGAAGAGGAGAAAATTGATGTTAAGAAACTGTTGAAGAAGACGTGTAAACTTAGCAATACAGTATCAAATTTGAAATGCGTTGTTAGGTCTCCAGAAGGCAAAGAGTTTAAGGCCATGCAGAAGGGTGTTGATCAAGCGGTTCAAGATGTGGAAACATTGGTGAAATACGCAGGACGATTGGAAAGTAGGTTGAAGAAGGCTGTGGCAGATATTGTTGAAGGGCAGAACATGATGCGCGACATGCGAGCGGAGATCACTGATCTGCAGTGCGAAATAACTGACCTGAAGAACAGCAACCAGGAACTGACTAAGGGGTTTAAGCGTGAAAAGAGGGAAGCCCTCGCATCCTTGGAAGAGACCAAGAACCGCCATGCCGCGGCCCTCTACAAACAACTCAAGGAACTGCAGATTCAGGTCAGGGAGAAAGACAGGCAGCAGGCGGCAGCTCGGGATAGACTTAGACTCCAATTGGAAAAGAGCAGCCTTTTCCTGAAAAAAGACCGAGAGGCCTTACTGGCGAAGTCTCAGGAATCCCTGCTTGTGAGTGCTCTTTCAGCTGCTGAGAGCCATATTTCAGATTTACATGCAAAGGTAAGGCCCTGATATTGTCATTATTTATATGCATTGGAAGTTCTTACTAAAGAGAATTCTTTGTGCCAAACTGAAGACAGCTACATGTTATTAATATTCCCAGTCATTTTAAATCAAATTTGCTTGTATTCTTTATTCTTTGTTTTCATGTTGTTGATTTGTTTTACCAATTTCATTGAGAATTGAGAAGACAGTACATGTTGACATATTTTTATGTCATTATTTTGTTCAGACAACATGAAAAATACAAACCCCAAAACTGTACTGCAGAAGTGTATCACCTCACTAGCAAGACATACTTTACAATCTTGTAGTCAACGTCAAAAACAGGCACAGTTTGTATGAACTGCACAATGGCATAAATTATATTTTTTGTCGCTACTTATTTATATGTCTAGTTCAGCTTGATCAGTAATGTTGATATTTTAAATATATGTTCATTATTATGGAAAAAAGGCAATTGGAAGACATTACTTTCCAAATGTTGCTTTTTGTAACGAAGTGGCAGAAATATATCTGTTTGAATGATACACAGAGCTTTAAATACAAAGTTTAAAGCGCTACCTTTGGCGAAGTTGATTTCCTAACAGAGTTGGTAGTGCAGGCATAGATGTTGTTGGAAAATTATTCAGTGTATTTACTTCAGAAAAAATGCTTTGTTTTTATAATGTTGGAGAATATATATATATATATATATATATATATATATATATATATATATATATATATATATATTTTTTTTTTTTTTTTTTTTTTTTAAAAAATATTTTGTGAAAACCAAATTAATGTTAGCAATATCTTTCAATGACTTTGTATGATTTTTCTCTGAACACTATTTTTCTACTCACATGAGCTTTAATAAATTTCGCATCTGGATTATTTGCATTGGAAATGCAATATACTTAAGAATCTGTCCAGCTAGTTCAGCTCTCTACATGCCCATGCAGTCAACTCTACCTACGGGTCAGTTTGCCGTGATCACCACTTTGTCCCTATATCTCTTCAGTTAATTGTTCACATCAAATATTACAGAGCAGACAGTGTATTCACACTTTTATGAAATATGTTTTAGCTTACTTCCAAAGTCCAGAACAGAACCCAGGAGTCATTCATTAAGAACATAGAAAGGAAGACGGCCTCCGAGAAACTAGTGGAGGTTGTTGGTTGGTCCCTCAATGACAAGAAGGTACAGTTGAGGTCGTTTACCAGTGGTGTTCCCAATGAGCCTGAGTTGTGGATCAAAGCTGTACCACCTCGACCCAAGGGATATGGTCAAACACTGCAGACTGGGATTACTGAACAAGCCCTGTGTATTGAAAATGTAAGTTTACAACTCCCTACAGACTTAATAAAGATGGGAGACTTCTTAGACCAAATAAAAACTTATGTGTTCCCACATAATGTTATGTGTTAAAATATGGTAAAATATAGAGAATTTATTCAAATGTTTTTGAAAATGCAAAAAGAATGTATAGCACCAGGTGGGTTACTGAAACACACTTATTGTGTACTTTTCCCTATTTGTCTAAGTCTATCTGGAGTGATCACCACACCCTGAGACATGCTGGAAAAAAGTCCTTTCAAACCTAGTTCAAGGACAATGTGCCATAGTGTATATTTGCTGGTCAATTTGTTCTGTGATATGATACAATATGGTGGCAGTTTAAATTTTGGAACGATGCAGTTTATTATGACATCCAAAGAGAAATCTTTTCACTTTAATCCAGTAAGATTGCAAGGGAGCCACTCCGTTACAAATATTTCATTCATGCCTGGAGCTGTTTCTCTGATGTTCCTCATCCACTTTATCTGACATTGGTAAAGGCACAGACAGAGTACTGTGACCTACTAAAGATGCATATGTGGATATCAATATGTTTCGCAGTTCAATCCAATGTGGTCATTTGTGACCAACTTTAGTAATGCCCAGAAGGTATACAGCATATTAGTCTTGTATACAAGAAGTGCATATGTGTGTAGACTTGTGACTTGTGTTACACGCATGTACATACCAGCTAAATACCTAATTTGTACACTTTGATAATTTGACGACTGGTATTTAGCACCGTGTTAGCAGTATCATGTCAAATATATTGCTAATTTGCATACTTTGAAGTTTTACAATGTGGAATATGTTTTTGAACGACTGGACAAAAGTTAATGATATTTGCCACAAACATATAATAGTTGTAGAAAACATGTAGCAGTTTCCTGTCAGTTAATTGCTAATTTGCATATTTAATAGTATTTTTAGTAACGGCATTATATATAAAAGGTTACGTCACCAGATTTTTAGAAACCTGGTACAGATATTGCTCATAACAACATACTAGTAAGAATGAACTGAATTACATATTGCAGTTAAAGGTAGGGGATTTGATCCCAGGGATGGAGTTTGTTCTAGTCTGTAAGAGGATAATGAAGGTGTCATAGCCTTTGTTTTCCATTGAAATTGTAATCTAATAAGTAAATTTCCTGTCAAGATAGTCTGACGCCGGAACCATGCCTTTATGTGCCAAATAATTGGTAATTTGCATATTAAATGAATTTGCTGATTAGAGATATGTCTTGAATAATTTAACCAAATTTTATGACACTTGCTAAATGTACACTAGATTGAAAGACATGGCAGTAGTTAACAACATTTCACAGATCCATTTCAGCTATTTGCCAACCTGGAGAAAACACTGCATGTTAACTGGATGTTACAAACCTATCTAAGGCTAGGGTGTTATGAACCATACTTCTATGCTTTTGCAGATGTGGCATGCTGTATCTTCTACAAGTTACCCAACAGAACGCAATCTGGTAGACACCCTGACAAGGTTTGTGAGCAGGAATCCAAAGATAGTCAACAAAGCTTGTGAAGCAGCAAAACTGCCAACAAATGGCTACCGTAAGTGTCTCTTACTAAGACTTCGGAGTTTTTGTATCTTAAAGGAGTATGCGCTTCAAATTCAAAAGTGGAAGCCTCAAACCTGCACTCAAACTTTTCAAAATGAAACTTTCAACCATTCTCTCACCAAATCAAGAATGAAAATCAGGGGGTCACCATGCAAAGTTTGGAAGTAGAGAAACAAATTACCTTTCTTACAGTTATCAATATTTGAAAATCAAAATAGCCACCATCCATGTGTTCATTCTACAGTCTACCACAGAGTGATGCAATAGTACCATTGCATCATGGGTGATTTAGCCAAAACATGGCGCTTTCCAGTGATTTAGGGCAAACATGTTAAAGAGTAATAAACAATTCACTCAACTCTGCCTGTCAACAACTAACTTACATCACTCAGTGATCCATATACATCCATTAAAGTTTGGTAGAATGGTATGTCTGAAGTCAATAAGACAAAATTGTAGATTTTTATTGGCTCTGTCATTCTTTTAATCACAGAAATCACAGAAAGAGACATATTTAGTGAACAAAACAAACTATTATGGTGTATTTTTTGTGAAAAAGAAGAAATGCCAAAATTAGTCTTCGATTACCATCTACAGCTTTCCGACTAATGACAAAAGGGTCAACTTGGTTCCTCTGCCATGAGCCAGGTTTGGCATATTGGGTCAAATTGGCCAGTTTTAAAGGATTTTTGAGATGATCTACTGATTAAAGCGTTGATGTGATGTGTGATCTGAAAGTAAGATCATGTACAGTAACATACTACAGTCATAACAAACTGTGGTCATATGTGCATCAGTCTATTAGTGTGTTGACAGTAGAATCTGTGAAGCACTATTTCCTTGGGTTGGATCAGCACATTTTCACAACCTTGTACTTTTTTATCCAAAGATAAAGTACATTCAATTTTGTCATCATCACGCATGTCCTATAGATACAGACTTGAATCTCGAGTAAAATCAATAAACCATATGTGCTTTCAGCCATTTCAGTACCCCGCTGTAACACAAAAACATACACTGCAACCCCCTTCAATTTCAAAATGGTGATTCTAAAAAACATGATCTTTCAAACTGCCTATCAATATCTGGCCTCAGCCCCAGTGATAGTTTAGAATGTCTTTAGATCACTGTGCGAGGCGATAAATTGTGGAGTGACACTTTTCAAATTCCAAATATCCGAAACTGTAAACATCACACTATCCAATCATAATATCTATAATATAGTCTAACCACCGCCTTCTGAACTCTGACACTAGATTTTTGATTGATCTCCCTCTCTGAAATGTAAATGGGCAGAAACATGGGTTATCTTTGTGTGTTTGCAGTGGCGGGAAATTCTCACATGTCATATTAGATACTCATTAATCCTTTGAGCGCTACAATTTTCCCCCAAAAAATATCAGGGCAACATTTTACCAACTTTTATTAATGTTTCTTTAATTTCATTTTCATGAGTTTGGACTTAATGGACATAAATTTCCGTGGGCCACACTTTTTGATCAAAATTTTGGGAAAAATCAGAAAAAAATTGTCTACATCTGAGAGAAATTGTTGGCGTTATGTTGTATAAAGGCAACAAAAATCAACTTTGGCACTCAAAGGGTTAATAATGTCAGATCTTCGGCAATCAATGCATCATTAGCAGTCCCATGCTCGCTGAGTATTTTCATCATCTAGTGTTGTTCATTGTCAAGTAGGCAATTGCTTTCGACAGTGTTTATGTTTTTTCCGATCATTGTACAAAGTATGTGTGTATTTCATGCAGTATGTGATCACTGTGTAGTGCTAAATTTCTGGTTGAACCACTTTTTCATGGGGGTCAATGGGTGCAATGAACATACAGTTGATACGTAATTGCACAAATATATCCGATATTCGAGATTAAATAGCATTGTAGACATTTTAAAAAGAATCACAAGAAAAAGAATTAAAGGGGAAGTTCACCAAGGATGATTTTTACATACCGGTATGTGCTAGCTTTGTGGTCACTTACCCCGGAAAAGCTATTTTTGCCATTTATAACTCGCAAGATTTTTTACAAAAAACGATAGAAATAGTACAGGAAGTTGCCCATGTAATTTGAATCATGGGAAAAAGCGCCAAGCTGGGAGCTTGCATAATGTGATATGGAAGGGACCATTTTCCCATGGGTATGGCATTGTCCACTCACCCATGCTTAAACCAGGCTGTGCGTATTTACATAACTTTTGTTTAAACTTGCAAAAAACGATGATTCACTCATGATAAACTGTCAACTGTCAGATTTTGTGTTGCTGTTTACTACTGTGTTACTGTGAGTGGACAATGTGGGGGCCATACCTGTCTGGAGATGGTTCCTTCCATAACACATTATGCAAGCTCCAAGCTTGGAGCTTTTTTCCCATGATTCAAATTACATGGGCAACTTCCTGTACTATTTTTATCGTTTTTTGTAAACAATCTTGCGAGTTATAAATGTTGAAAATAGTTTTTCCTGGGTAAATGACCACAGAGCTACCACATATGTAAAAATCATCCTTGGTGAACTTCCTCTTTAAGCATTTAGAGATATATTGTATAATATTTTATTAAGGTGATGAAACTGGAACATCCCCTTCTGTAATGAAAGGTACTACATATGATTGTCATTACGTACAGTCCAATCATATTGTTGGTACCAGACATGCCTCCAAATGAGGGCTCTGTGGTAAACTGATGGGGTAAATCAAAATCTAAGAAAGTGAAAATTTTTCATACTGTGAGAGCTTCACAACGAGCCTACACAAGAGTCAGACCAGAAAAGTATTGGACAATTGAAGTCCAAATATCTGTCCCCAAGGCGTATTGTACCGTAAAAAGTAAAAAGAATAAACTTGAAAAGCCAGAACACGAAAATTTAATTGATATGCTAATTAGCAAACAATCTTGGTAAAATATACAACTTTGGAGAATATTATTGCAGAAATTTGTAATTGTTAATGTTGGACTTCTCTTCCTACCCCTCAGAGCTCACAAAAAGGCAGGTTGCTGATCTGAAAATGATTCTGAATCTGAAGACAGGCCAGTTACGTGGACTAATTGAACATCTCAAATCAAACAACATCCAGATCATGTCACCTTTGAAGAGCAATGTGTATGCCACTATCTGTAAGTATTTTTCTTTTATTCAGTTACGGTAGTATGTGCCTCAAAAACGAAAGACTAACTTTTGCTCAAATTTTACTCTAGGAAACTTTCAACCGTTCTTTTTCAAAATCAGGAATAAAAATCAGATGTCACCGTGCGAATTTTGACACCAGAGAAGCAAATTACCTGAAATTTACCAATACATTAACTCAAAATGGCCACCATTCCTGTTTTAATTCTAGGGGGGAAAAAATAAAAATTTTATGTTTATTCCATAAGCTTCAAAACGAGCCCACACAAGTGAGAGATCAGAAAAGTAGTATAAAAAAATTGAGGCCGAATATCTGTCCAGGAGATGCATTCTGTTTCTTATTCCTGAGCTAATTGTATTCATTCATGGCAAGTCTGTTATAGAGCATTCGACAAGTAAGCAAATCAATGAAATGAGTCGTTCTCAATTGGGAATATTCATTCACTTAAAGTTATGTGCCATCACTGCTCCATCGTGTAACTTTGATATTTTTTTTTTCTCCTCAAGGTGATGTTGATACCTCACCTAAAGTTCTGGAAATAAGCAGAGAGATGCTGTCGCAGACCAAGAAAGGCAGAGAACTCACCAAAGTCAGCTACCTCAAAATCCGTGACATCAAGAAAGAAATTACCAACATGGCGCAGTGTCTCCTCAACAAGAAAAAGCTGCGTCTTGACGGCCATTGCCAAGCCAGCATCTGGTTGCAGATCAGCGCCAGCTGTGATGGACAAGGGACTTCGCTCTCTGCCAAGATAATTAATGCGGATCACAAACTTGAAGAGAGGCTCCTGGGTTTCTTCAACTCGGCGCTTACATACAGGAATGTAGAGACTCTTTTCCATCCAACTCTAAGCAAACAAATCGATGAGTTGCAGAGCAATCCCTTAAAGCTCCGTTGCAAATCTGATTCGCAGTCAGTGTCTCGGTATGTCCTGCCTGTCAAGGTGTTTTGTCGGGGGGAGTACGAGTTTCTCTGTGACGCCATAGGTCATGATGGACGCCTCAACCCACACCCGTGTGTCTGGTGTCTGTTGCCGTCAGCCACATTGCAGTCAGGAGAGGATTCTGTCCATACGCCGTTCCTGCAATCAGACAGTCAGCCTCCCAGTTGGACGCCCTATGGTCCATGCACGTACCAGAGCAGGCCCCAGACTGTGATTCGTGCCAGAACATACGGAATAGAAAGGGAAAGCCTCTTCCAGGTTCCGTGCGTACAGCGAGTTCCCCCTGTAGATCAGCTTCTGACAAGCCTCGTGAACCATATCTTCCAGTCGCTTGTTACCGCATGCAGGACAATTGATGAGGGCAGTGACAATAATGATAAAGAAGGTGACGCTGAAACAGCCAAGCAGCTGAAGAATCTCGAAGCAGAGAAGAGAAAAATACAAAAGGAAATCTCAGAGATGGAGCTGAAATTAGAGAGCGCTCAACATGACTTCTACGTAGCCAGCGAAGCTTTAAAGGCCATGAGGATAAGTCAGAAATTTGTGAATGCCAATGGAGAGAAGAAAGGGGCTTGTGGTTTCTTTGTTTGCATCGAAGAGATGGTTGACCTGAACCGAATACAGTGTAACTCGTGTATGAAGTACTTTCACAAGCTGTGTGTTAGCATGGTGCACTCCCAGGTGGAGTTGAACAAGGTGCCATACCAGTGTCCGGCATGTTGCAATCTTGTCGGGTGCGCCCCCGGCCTGTGGGAGAGACTCACGAGGAAGATTGAATCACTGCAGTCCGTGCGCAACACAGTTTCAGGCAAACTTCAGAAGCTGACAGACACCAGCACCAAGTTCAGAGTCAGTGCCATGGGCGAGGCAGAGCAGCAGTTGCTGAAAGTGTGTTTGGAGAAGTTCAAGGTCAATGTCACCTCTCCGCAGGATATTCAGCTCAACCACACACAGGTCACGAGCTTGCTGTTGCATGTGGATAACTTCGTTAAAGTGCTCAAGAAGAATGAAAAAGATGCTGCACTCTTCAAGGATGTCCTTCAACGGCTGTACACCATACATAAGTACACCAATCTAAGAAAATTTCTCACTGCCAGTCAAGTTCAAGCTCTGTGCCACGCTTGCTGGGATCTGGGTTGTTGGCTACCTCCACGCTTCCCGTCGGCCGTAACACTAGATTTCCACATTGTGGTCTTCCACGTGCCAGAGTTTGTCCGGAAGTGGCACACTATCGGTCTGTTCAACAGCAATAGGCTGGAATTCACCAGTTGGCAATTCCAGCAGGAGGTTGGCCTCATTGAGGGTTTAGGTCTTCAAGATTCCTTCAAGATTGGCTACGGCAGGAATGTTGTTCGTTCCCTGGCTCTTCCTAAGGAGCTGAAATCCGGAAGGAAGCGGGCATCCTCACAGGCGAAAGATGGCCCCGCAGCTAAAAAGCCGACTGTTAAACCTACCAGCCAACCAGTAACTCGATCAAAGTCGGCAAAATAGGTCAGATAACAGTATCGTTCATTCTCAAAGGGTGAAAAGAGTCTGGGTTCACCATACTTAACAAAGTTGTTAGTTGTAGGAGCGATTTCTGCTTCACCCTTTTTGTCCAGAATGAAACAACACTCGGTCCAGGAGCAAACAAACTTAGTTTGAAGTTGTTCCGTATTGTGAGGTTTGCTCACAAGTTGGTGTAAAATTGTGGTTATTGATCCAGCATTTTTTGGCAAAGTCAGGTCGTCGGAAACATTTTCCAGAGCATCAGAAGTTGTTATTAGTGAGTGTGTACTGGTTTTCGTGTCAAATGCAGGGAAAATGACATAACAACAGGCATGTGAAATGTCATAGAGACAATCTGATATCACAAATTACCATGGTAACTAACTCTCTGCATTGGTCAAAGCAATATTGAAGAACAAATGTTGCAGATTTATCACTTTCTGATCATAGTTTGGTTCCTTGTATAGTGATCTTGTCCGCGATGCTACGGATGTTTTTTGGTATAAAATATGCATAATGTATCACATCATTGGTATTTTACTGTGTTTTGATGTTATTCCCTAGACTCTGACATTGGTTGTTGATGTACTATACTTCCAATAGTGGAAGAGGGGTACTGTCTTTTTTTCTGTCCTATTTCTTTTTAATTGTGTTTTTATCATATTTCTGGTTGCTTTGCTTGTTATTACAAGTCCCTGTGGATGATGTCTAGCTTGGCCATACTTACCAATGGAAACAGACACCAGCTTGGTAGAATTGCAATTATTTTGACAGGGGACTTGTTGACCAAGTTGCAGGGCATCTGCATCTTATGTCAAAGCTTAGCGCCCAGAGGGTCATATGTTTCAGGGTATTTTTCCATGTTCAGGCTGTCAGGTATAGATGGTGACTCATCTGTAACCAGAGAATCTTGTATTTTATGTGATGTGATGGGAAAGGTACGTGTATGCTTCTTTACAGTCTGTCGGTGTCATTTGATGTATGGAGCCTTCTGCTGCATGTGTCTGGACCCAGGTTTTGCTTTTGTATGTAAAGTAATCATGGCACTGATAATGAATTTATTTCATATTAGACCCTCTTTGTCTTTCAAAGGACTATTATCCTACCCTCTATGGCAAATACTAGGAAAGGCTGCGTTTCCATGTTACCAAGATAAGTACACAGTGTGTCAGTCTTTCTCCACACATTTATAACTTCGAAAAGCCCATCAATGTCTGTCGTTAGATGTTGCCAGACAGTTACAGACTACAGTATGCATTGTCACTGCTAATGACATGCAGGTCAGAGGTTACGACATCCTCTTCCAAGATGTTGAAGTTTTACAATAAATCCAATGCTAACATTCATCCTGCCTGAGTCTCTTCATACAAAACCAAAGGAAATTTATGATGCCAGGCTTCAAAGCAGTGATGAAAGCAATGACCTTGTAGCAGTATTGACTGGATAAAAGTAAGAATTGACATCTCAACAGTGTATCAGTATTCCATTGAATTGAAAACAATGTTACAGCAACAGTAAGTAAATAGACAAAATTGGACATAAAGCCAAGGTTTGTGGTAGGCATAGGCAACTTCTCTACGTCAAAAAGTCTTTTTCACGTCAATTGCAGGAAAGAAATGGAACAACACGCATGTGAACTATTTCATCAAAATGTGTGTGTGTTTGTCAATTTGTATCTCAATCTTGACATACTAACCGCTGTTCAATTTCAAAGTCATGTATTCCTGTTTGTTGACAAGTAACCTTCTCTACCTAGTTGTGCCGATCTCAGTCATTTACACAAAGTAAGTCTTCCGCAAGCGTTTGCAGTATTAAGACAAGGTTTTCAAGATAGGTCTCCAGGTTTGAGACACAGATAAGTAGAGAAAAATTTATTATACCAAGAACCAGGCTGATCGGCCTGTGATTGCAGATAATTATGCAGACATGTGGCCCGTATTGGTACATTACAAACACAGTCCCAGAAACATGTATAACAGATATGTACAGACACATATCTGTGTACTGTTTGATGCAGTATCAGTGGGCCATCAGGTCTGAGTTGTAGATGCTCAAGTTACATTTAGATTGTTGTTACTGAAATCTATATTTCAAGTTTGTTGACATAGATAGCGTAACAAAGTTAAAAGTTTTCAACAGAAATACTTGTAAAAGTTTAATACTGAAATCATGTTACGTGAAATTTGTTTTGTTCAGGTTTTGTATTTTACTTTTGGTAGGAGTAGGGTTTATCATCTTACTCTGGTATTTTCTCAACGTACTTTTAATGTGCACTTTCTGTTTTCATATATTAGGTGAAGTTACGGACACTCATCACATGTATGTTATAACAAGTGGTCACATGACTGTCATGTTATCTCTTTGGTCTCTCATAGTGTCACGTGATTTGACAGGACTTTATAGTGTCCATAGTGTCTGTAGATTAGCATCAACTCTATCGCTGCCATCCCTGGCAATGTTATGCCCAAACCATTTGTTTTACAGAGACAATAGCCATAACTTTTGAGAATATTTTATTTTTTGTTAAAAAACGTACATTTGCTTCTTCCTCACAACAAAGTTTGTTGAAGTTCTACGTGTTAACCATCCAAGCACAACACATTGTGTACAATATACAGCATAATTGTTGACAGTGAATTCTATTTCTGAACCATAATTCATTTCAACAAAGATTATATGTTTGTATGTGTATAATGTTATTAATGATAATGAATGAAAATAGATTTGTCATCAACGATAGTATTTGACGTCATACATACACATACAGACTTGGCAAGCCAGCCATAGATTTTGTAAACACATGTACCTGAATATGTACCATGGATGTGTTGAACTACAAAGTTTCATTGGCCAGCCTTTCATTTCTGATAACAGCAATGCATACTATCCACAGAAAGGGTCATTTCAGTCCATGACTGATCTACCATACCAACTCACAGTTGTACCACTGTGGAACTGGAGTATATCTCATTGTATCAGGCGGAGGATTAGGACCTTGAACTGTACAGATCCATGCATAATCCCAGCTTTCAAACCCAGTGATTTCACAAGTTGTCTCTCTTATCTATCCTGTTTGGCTAGTTATGGATTCCGCCATCATTTCTCAGCCACATCAATGCATAAATCCAATGTTTGGACAGACTTCCCCTCCTTGATCAGTGGATGTGCTGATTACTGCATCACTCCAACCTCCCTTTGCAGAATGTTTTCTCAGTCGTGATCAATATAAAGAGTCAGTGATATTATGCATTTTTAAACTGGTTCAACAGTCATGCTTGTTAACACCACACAGGTTTAATGAACAATGTCTGCTATAGAGAACATAAGGGTCATACCATAGTTTAGTGGTGAAAGGCAGGAGAGATTTGAAGATCTTGTGATTGATCCTCCATGTCAAAAGAGCAAACAGTATTTCTCAGTCGTTTTTATGTTTGAGTAGCAGGGATGCAAAAAAGGGTAGATGTCCTTGTTGCAGAATTTGTAGAAAGACATGTTCCGTACTTCGCCAATATTACTTTACTTGTTTTTACTTAGTTTTATTTCTGATATTTTTTAGCATTAGTTTTTATTTATCATATGTCATATATCTTTCTATAGTGTTAATGTCTTTTGACTCAAATCATGTTTAAGATGGGTGTTTGCAAAATGCTTGTTCACAGAAATTCTTGATATTTCGTATATTTCTGTATAGTGTTAACGTCTTTAGACTTTAATCATGTTCAAGATAAAGTGTTCCAGAAAATTGTTGTTGAGAGAGATTCTTGTTGCCATTTGCATATTGTAAGGTTTTTCCATTCCAGTGGATTTTAAATCAAATGTTTTCTCAGTCGTGATCAATATAAAGAGTCAGTGATATTATGCATTTTAAACTGGTTCAACAGTCATGCTTGTTAGCACCACATAGGTTTAATGAACAATCTGTTGTCAGCCTGTACACTTGGATAGTTGAAGGAGAAAGCACCAGTAATGCATATTGTGTGCATATACCACAAATTTAATGTTTGTGATGTGAACTGATCATGTGATCAGGTCAGTTTCTGAACTCCAAAATGTGCATTCATCTAGTGTCGTCAGCGGCAACATGAACTCTGTTTTATAGCTTGTGATTTGCAAAAAAAATTGTGAGTAGTAATGCCAGAATTTTTTCACACTTATGTGATTTATCAGAAATCAAATGGCTAGTCATGTGTCTGTATCTCAAAGTGCACACTTCAAACATTGGTGGCGCTATGCAAAAGGATTATAACCCAGCTACAACATGCCAAAATACGATTACCACATTGTTTAAAACAAAAACACTGAGAGGGCGTGATAGTATAATTCCACCACAGTGGTTTGGCCCAAACTCCGTTGTGGTTGATGAATTTGGTGCTGTGTACAACAAATTTGGATGAATAGCCACTTTGTATCCAACATCAAACATTTTATTAGTTTTGTACATTGCACCTATCATGATTCAGTAAGATGTTGTGAACCTAACTTTATTGGCTGAAATGTTTATTTCGAGAGATGAGGTTTATCGGTATCGTCCTAAAAGTCATGAATGGCAGTTACACTGATAACAATATACACAAAAGCTATCACTTCTACCACTTAAATGTGGACATGTCCCATTGTGCAATGAGACGGAAATATTTCTGGGTCTCTCATATGTTAACTGACCTGCAGCAGGTGTTCCAAGCCTTTCATCATTCGCTACCACTGCTTGGAGTGTGCTCAGAGTAACGGCAATGTTAGGGCTCTCATATTACATTGCTAATTAACAAACTAGTCTTAGATTCTGTATTTACAACTGTACAAATGTAGGATTTCATCCAAATTTACAGCTGATTCAAATATTGTATTTTTCCTCTTCTAAGCGCAGACATTTATATTTCTAAATTCCACTTTCATGTCAATGGACCCAATGTTAATCAAGAATAGTGATTCAGCTTTCAAAATTGCAACACAGCAGGGATAATTATGTGACCCAAAGATTCAAGTTCATTGTTGCCTGTTTCAAAAGTTATTAAAGTTCACTGTTTTGCAGAAGCACTGCTATACTAGTGTCTTTTATGAAAAAATAGATAATTATAGAGATAAAGTGTTCCAACAGACTTTTTAAAAATCTAAGTTCAGTAGTTCTTTGTGAAAATATTTCAAGAAACTTTGGTTTTTCTAGTTTTAAACAAATTACAAATACGGAAATTGCTTCACTTTTGTCAGGAAAAAGTTTTTTTTGTATTTCTGCCATTCAAAGTGTGGAACCATGTAAGTTTGAAACCAAATGTATAGGTGGGGATGGAGTTGATCAGGGTATTCACTTGTTGCTAAGGACTAGTGTATGGGTAAAGCAAGTTGTCTCCATGTATTCCTGATAATATACGGTCACTAGTTTCCCAAGAGCCAACCTATGGTCCATGGTAGAAAATTTGCCATTGTTCCACAGTAAAACTTTGTTCAAATCTGTGGTTTTAGTCATCGTCAATACCATGAGTGACCAATTATACTGTTCTGACAATAGACACAACACAGTTTCACTAAAAATCAATTTGGAGAAAATCACAGTCTAGTTAATATTGCAGATTCTCGTGTTTAAAGGGGCAGTTCTCAATCCCTGGTTCTGGCATAAGTTTGCCATATTGACATGGACATTAGTACTATTTATGCCATTTTAGTCCTTTGTTCTCCTTTGAAAGTTGGGCCTAGTCACTCAGTTTGCTCAGAGGTAAAGCTGGTAAAGAACATGCCCCTTTAAAATCAGCGAAAGCTTCGATTTTTATTGTGAAAATGGATCCTTCAGACATCATTGCAATATTGAAATTCACTGACTTTGACCAGGCTAGGTATACTGGCCAACAAATTGATAGTTCCTTCCTCTTATGAAGGTGATTGCCTGATAAGATATAATAATATATGAAATAAATCAATTGCATTAGCCAAGCAAGATTTTTGGTAGATGTCTGCCAAATTGAATGGCCAAAATATTAAGCAACTCAAATGATGATCTCACCAGACCTTTAAGAACATCTGATACAGTATATTAATAAAACCTGTGCAGTGCTTTAATGTATCCTCGGCAATGTCCATCCTCAATTGCAGGCTACAGGAATATGAAATTGTGCCAGGCAAATACCTAAAAGTTGATTTTGTAGTCCCTTTGGGTTACTACCCATCTAGACTTGGTTCAAGTCGGTGAATTTTAAAACAATAAAATCATTTATAATAGTTTCTCTTGTGTCTCTCCTATTTCGTACAAACCGTACAAACCTATCCGGATTTGGCAGCTCACGCCAGGTTTTCCCAGCGATTGAATGCGTCACGTTTGAGTCTGCGCAGTAGTGAGTTAGTTTCTGCCGGATTCGGGTGAAACTCCACTGTATAGCGCTCACTCCACTCATCGCATTCACCTTACTCATCGCGTCCACTCACGCGCGCGTTTCACATGAAAGCAGAATACAAATCATTGCGTTCACTCTACTCAAACATTCACAAATCACAGACTTGAACCAAGTCTATACCCCATCCAGCAGGAGACTGTTCTGCAGACAGAATATCCACTGTATAACTTACTGAAATGGATTTATGTCTAAAGGGACAAATTGGCTATCATTTCAAATTATTTCGATTGTTTTTGTTTCATTTGAGCAAATAGTCATGTTGCCCTCCTCACTGAAATATGCTACGTAGTTTGACTTGTCAGATCGCTATTCTCTCCCAGCTAGAAGATACATCAATAGATGCTGTATTATGTCATCAGCATATTTTACATGTTCTGTATATACATAGTGTGTGAATAGATCTCTGATGATTGATAATTCAACATATTTCAGTTGGCAGAGCAACATAAATACCCTCTCAAATGAAACAAAAATATCTGAAATGTTTTGAAAAGATAGGATTTGTCTGTTTACAGTCCAATCTCCATACAGATTAAAGCCCAGTGTGGCACAGTGCAGAGTGGATGATTCTAATCAACTGAGCTACAGGGTTATCCATGCTGCTATAAAATCTCTGTACGGAGATTGTTTATAGTTGTCTTGACATTTCTACCGCATGGTGCGAGTCCTTCAGAAATTGTCACATGTGACTTAATTTTTTATAAATATGGAAAGGGGGAGGGGGAAAGAGGATGAAATAGTCAATTAGTCAAGAATCGCCAAGGCATCTTCAACTAATGCCAGCTGTTGAGTTCACAATCAGCATAATAAGTGCAATTTAGCCATCTATTCTATCTGGACTCAGAAGGACAATACAGTAGCCAAGACCTCCCACCCCTTTCCCTGTAGAACTTGCATCTACGGTAAGTCAACAACTGTGCATCATTCACACTGAGATGAGGTTATCCCTGTGTTTTGGCTTGTAGTCCCTTTGTAGCGGGACAGTGCTCAGTTCAAGGGCAGTTCATGACTTATTTTAATTCAAAGGTCTGTTTTGCATATAATCACAGACCCTGGCACACCAGGGTCTATGAATGAGTGGTGTGCGACACAAATACTTATGCTCAAGGCCTTTACTAAGTATTAAAATTCACTCCATAAAGTGATATTAAGTGTAATATGAATTTTAAAAAAATTGTTTCATGCTGCAAACAATAAAATATTGCGCTGCAAACTGCACAATATACACCTTCCAAATAATATAAGAAGTCAATGTAAATTTAAAACTGGTTACGGTCGAGATTAACTCCGTAAAGTGTCATTTCCTCAGATATATCACTGACTGAAGTAAACAGGATGGACGTAAACAAGGCTAAGTACAAGAAATATAGCTGAATGAATGTCCTCCGTCTATATGTATAGTCTGTGGAGCCAACCTCAACGGCGCGAACAAATTTTGTTTTAGCAATATTCCAAGTCCTTTCGTCTTTTTCATATGGAGTCCAATTACTCGAAATGTTTATGGTGCCCAGCCTCCCACTACTTGAACAGACGGTGACCTTGGGTGGGTGGTTGTGAAAATGTTCCACAAGTGTTCAAAAACTTTGGGTCGTTTTCCGCAGTTATTTGCGCATTTGTTGGATCCCACTTTCGAAGACCGTTGTGTTCCTTCGCAAACTTCCTGCTTCTTCATGTATTCTTTCAACTCGTTGACATAGGAGCTCTTAGGGAAGGCGCCAATACCTTGGAAAGTCAGAGGCGTTGTTTTCCTGCAAACGGGACATCTGAACGGAGTTCCGTTTCGCCGACAAGCAGCAACCACTCCTTCCAGACATGGTCGTCTACATACGACGTGTGCGCAGGGCAGAGTGAGAGGGTTGTTATATATCGCCCGACATACTGGACATGTCAAAAATCTCTCTTCGAAGTCTCCCTTGTTCACTTTGAGCACAGTGGGTACATCTCGATCCACCATCCTCTTCTTTGTCCCGCATACGGTGTACGGTATTGATTTCGAAACTGTTTTTTTGGCACGGCACTGTGTACTCGTCAAATTGTTTGTTTCCCCTTCTGCTGGTACCGCTTGGAAAAGGAGGAGTTCAACTTACAACATCCATCGATCAGTCTGCTAACATGATCCTTTACGTAATGATGTGCTCAGGGAGGTATAAATCTTCTTCAATGCAGGAGCATTCGCACTACCCAATATTTACATGTAACTGCGCGAACTTCAGCGAAGGTAAACAATCTGAATCTACCCATTCTACGGGTCAAAGGTTGCGTGACCTTGCCATGCGTAAACAAGTACTGTAGTTGTGTCTTAAAGTTCAAATTCTTTCGGCCACATAATTCGTCATCATCATCAGGGCAGATTGTTTTGTGGACCAGTTGACAATATCTGCGCTTATTCGAAAAAAAAACAAACCCAAAACATGAGGAAGATCGATTTATGGCAAGGCCAGCGTGGATATGATGACGGAATGTTCTATGTAGCGCCCTCACCGGCATTTGGCGATAACTGTCAGGCCCTTTCGTCTACATTTGTTTTCAACAGGTGGTGGTTATTCATTAACCCATAATTCATAATAAATGTTTGGCCGGTTGTCAAAAAGGGGGGGGGGGGGGGGGTTCAGGTCAATGAACGTTGCCATTAAGTTTTTGTTACCTTTAATACTACTTTTGGAAATGTATTCATTGAAATTTGACTGAAAATTTTTGGAAAAATTATACCTACATATATGTACATGCAAAATCAGAGGATAATTGTCATATCTAGGAAAGCAGAAAAATAGATTTATTTGCTGGCATTCTGACCACCCATGAAGTCTAGTAGTCCATCTCGAATCGTACATATTTTTAATTTGATGTAATATTTATTTAAATATTTCATTTATTTTAACGGCTGTAAATCCTACAATTGTCAACAAACGATATATACTGCACACCTGGACATTTCTGATAAAAATTAACAAATATTTAGCAATCAGAATAAAATTTTCAAAGCAATCTCTGAAAATGAAACCCTGAAATTTTTGCTCAATGTTTTCTCGAGAAAGTGTTTCAAGAATAAAGATCAGGGGTCACAATGCAAATTGTGGTAATAGAGAAACAAATATTTTTCAACTTCACAGAGACAGGACCATGAGAACTTCATTTCAAGTGCTTCAAAATGAGCCAATGATAGTAGTAGACTAAAAATTTATTGTAAAAATTTGTGAGCATAGCCTTAGTTGTGATATAAATATCACTGTTACGGCTTGGCCTTCGACCCCACTGAGCAATGCTATAAAGGGCCAGTGGTTCAGGCTAGTGTATGAGGCCGCTGTTTGGAAGGGCCTAGTGCACAAGGGCACTACCACACTCAGAAGTGACTGCTATTGGTCTTTCCGTCTCAGATGAGGGTAAGTATAGGGTAAGTATCTGGTGTGTACATCATCCATAACAGCTATCTCAGTACCATTCTCTGACACTACACCTATACATTGATAGACTTGCCAGGCATAGATTTATTTCACATGATTGTGACATTTATTGTCAAATTTGATAACCTTTAAACATTGACATGGAATATATATATATATTACACAGACTTTTGTGTTCACAACACCAAAAAGTTATAGTTAACCTGACCACTGTGAATAATGCCATGATTTCTGTGTCGCAGATGGAGACTGACCCAAACATGGAATTAACAGTCCACCTTTCACCCTTGCATGTCAAAACACATGATTAGAAATTCAGAGAATACGTGAACAAAAAAGAAATGGTAATATTTCTTTGAAAAATTGTCATTTTCTTCAAAAGAAAAAAAAAAAATCACATTTGAGGACATGGCACACATGGTAAGATGTATGCTGCGACTCATATATGCAGGTAGTGCAATTCAATCTTTTATATTTACAATATATCTTGAGAAATCAATATTTCATATCAACATGACACTTCTTACAATTGCTTAAGGTGTTGACGTTGTTGCAGCTGCTTTGGTAACACTGTGATCATGTAAATTTGGAACAAATTTTGCAACTGAAATTATCATCGAGGAATTACGTCTGCAATGATACTCCCCTTTTGTTTCACCCTTCAAGAAATGAAACCATATCTGTTGAGATACCTTCAAGTTTGCTATGAAGGCAATCAAACCAGAAGTGATTGAGGTCTATAGCTTCAATTAACTGGTACACTGCCATCATAACTAAACTTTGTGATGGACAAAACAAAATATTAAACTTTCTGTATTTCTACAATTTGTACATTGATAATATACACATAACACAAAGCGTACATTGTAAGGAGCATAGTTCTGTAATATATTCAATTGTACTGATTCCCCCCCTCTCGAATTATTCTGATGAAAGCCATATTAACTTTCCCCTATCATCGCATTGTTGTTTTCCACATAAAACTGAAAGCAAAAAAGTATAAATTTTTATGTATTATTACTAATTCAATTATTTTCTACTTGGTGAATTTTTTTTAATTGTCCAAGAGTTTGCCTTAACTTACACATACATTTGATGTCTTCACAGGAGTATCAGATCCTGTACCAATAAAATTGAATTTGGTCACAATTTTTGCACAAAAAAAACAAAAGAAAGTTGTATATCCTGAAGTGATATTCTGAAAGACATTTTTTAAAAGTTATACCGTTTGGATCTGCAAACAAATTTTCTGCAGTTTGCTGAACTTCCTGATCAAGAATTTATTCTAAACTGTACAATACATCAAATAACTCTCTTATAACAATTTCTGACAAGTACATTGGAAAATTTGGCATTTGACCATCCCTCTATGGTTGGGCACTGGAATTCCTTTTTTTTTACATCAAAAGTCTAACAGATCTTTGTCCCAATTGGCCATGATTGTCAAACTTCTTTGACCCTCTATATCTACATTGCAGATTCCAAAAAATTTCAACGCATATTCTATCGTTTCTATGCTTTTCAAATCATTAAATTTTTTATCCAAAAAAATTACGTTCTCTTCTGTGGCCGAAACTTTTCACAAGTCACAGTCATAGCACACCTAGAATCGCAACAATTCCACAAAGCTAAGGTCTTCCGTCTGGATACTTCATATCAATGAATTTCAAATTAAAATAGTACACTTTCTAAATATAATGTGTGGAACAAAAACTGACCTGAAAACATAGGCACAATTTCAGTTCAAATTTTTTTCTGTTCTTTCTAAATTCATATCTCAGAACACTTCTCTACCACACTGGTCAATATTGCAAAGTCATTCAAGTACTACTATCTCTACACATTTCAAAAACCCATCACCAATTTCATTTAAATATTCTCCCTCCAAAAATATTTGGAAATGATGGAGTTTTCTGACGTTGCACCGGCAAGCACACTTCATTGAGGAAACACTGTCATACTTATTGCAACAGCTGAAAATTTACATTCCCGTAAAATAAACCCTTCAATGTTCTTACTGGAAAAAAAAATGTATTTACAAAAGGTGGAGTCTCTATTTCTGTTGTTCCAGTGCCTTTCCAAGATACTCCCTGGAAGAGAAGAAAAATTCTTCTTTAATATTGACTGTTGGACTAAATACGTACTGTAATCTATCAATCAATCAATCAATTGATCAATTCCTCCATCCTTCTCCATGTCTATCCCTCTGTGTCCAGCATCCTTCCATTATTCATGGCAAACAAGTATTTAAATATGTCTGCTTTTGGTTAAAGAAATAGTATTTCTTCTGCATTTGACGAGCAAACCAGGTTTCAAAAAAATTGTTGAAGACTTTGCATTATCCAAATGCATGTTTCAGATAACAGTACAAAACCACATCCCAAAGGTTAAGGCTGTTTTTTCCTCAATGATCCCAAAACAAGCAAGTTCATTCACTGGTAACCAGATGCACTGTTCGTGAAGATTCGGTAACTAGCTCACTGCCAGAAGGCATTTGTTCATTTATTAGGCAATTCTATGCTACATGCATCTGCAATTCAACCCCATATCTATTATGGAAGTGTCTAGCTCCACATTGAAAGCGATACACTCGGACTATACCACTTCTCTGGGGAGGGATGGCATAGCAGGGCAAACTTACCAGTTGTGTACCATGAGTTTCTGCACGGCCAGAAGAGCCTCATATCTGACAGTTGGATCTTCATGCCCCATGTAAGTCATCACCAATTCCTTACCACCCAGCTGTTCAATATTGCTGTGAAAAATATGAGAAATTTAGAAACTTTGTGAAATGAGTACTTATGCCATGAAATACAATAAACATGTGTATTCCCTGGTAGATTTTAATAATTTTGTCTAGAAAAAGCTTTTTTGTTTTTTTGCTTCTAGTACCTTAGGTTTCTATTTATCTGAATCTTTTATGCAAGTAGTATATACACAACAAGCTAATGATAAGGCACATCCCAGTGTACAGTAAGCATGGCTCAGCTACCTGTTTTATTTGTCTTTTTCTTGTTTGTTTTTTGAATGCAAAATGTCCATGATGTATAATTTTTGAAAATCAAAAAAGTGAAATGAAAATGTGTACCAAATTCACTGAGAATTAAATATACTGATAACTTACTGTTTTCCTCTTGGGTAATGCCTCACATACTCTCCGATATCATGGGCTGACACTGCCAACACTGTTGAATCTTTGGAAGTCTCTAGCAATTTGATTAAAATTCTGTGATAAAGAAGGAGAATGGCATTAGTAATAAGAAATAACCAACAGATCAGAAGAAAAAATTCAGCTGGTGCAAAAATTATCTCTTCATGTTTTGTTAAAAGAGAAATTAATTGTCTGCTGGTCACACAAATCAGGTGGTTAAAACAGCATTACCATTAAGATAAGAGGAATTTTGACCCTTTTTCATAATGCCTTTTTAACTCCAATACGATGTGAAAGGTTTTTCTTCTAATATTTGAAAAAACAGAGAATTGTAAAATCACAAGTGAGATTTTGAATGCAAAATTTGTCACTACTGAGAAAATAAAACGCCTTCATGAGCTTACTTGAGCATTTCGTAATTTTTCTCATTCAGTCTGGCTGCGTTCTCTCTCCAGAATTTCTCACTCTTGTGAACTGGACTCCATTCCAGGCGACCTGATTTGACCTCCTGTGAGTACTCGTCAAATGAGCTGTGTGAAGATCAGAACACATCCATTGTTATGTTAATTATGCTTTGTAAACTAATATTCATTTTGCAGAATGAGAAAGATTGTAAATGCTGAGATTTGCTCAAGAAGATGAAAATTGCAGATAAATTAGTTGAAAATCAAAAGAGCCAGTGATTGTCTGGTCTCAGCATCCTAGCTTCTATCTACATGTACGTTATAATAACTGATGAGCTACGACCACTGCTTAGACTTTGTCAGTTGAACAATAATAGTACAAAGTCACAACAGAATACACATTTGAATAAATGTGCATGCTCAAAGATAACACGACCATGAAAGACAGCGACTGATTGGCAGACTTACCTCAGACCCTCTACACTATCACGCAGCTTCTCAGAGATGTATTCAATGTCATCAGTGATGTCACTGTCTTCAAATTTCTGTCCTTCCAAGACTTCTAATTGTTTCAGGACTTTGCACTGTATCATGGCCAAGGCGTTGTCTTGGACTATTTCCTTCTCTTCTGGTTTTTCTAAAAGATTCTGTTAGAAAGAAAAGACAAACACAGAAATAAGACAGTAGACAATACAATCCGTGCAGATCTCTTACTGTGTTGTCTATTGTAGATTTAAATTATCTCTCAATATCCCCAATTGAAAACAAACCTTTCTATCTGAAGTAAGCATGTCAGTGGACCAGGCATGAGCAAATCTCAGACAAACCTTTTGCCACCGTATATCAACATTTGGTGCCATCTTAGGAAACCTATTTTAGGTTCACTTTGTGCACAGCAGATTATATTCTGCAGGCACAGTTAGTACTGAAAATTTTGTACGACATAAAAAACTACGCAAAATGAAGGTAGTTGTTATTCTTACAAAAGTAGATTGCACCAAACCAATAATACTGAGTTGATCCAAACAAGTGGTGTATATCAATGCATGGTCTTCTAATCATGTTTATCCTCTGCTGGACAGTGGGCTTATCCAATCCCACCATAGCTGGCAATAAACTCAATACTAAATTCAAAGAGAAAGAAAACAGCCATCACACTTACCCTAAATGTTGCTAGAATTATCCTGGTGACCTTCTCCTTGGCAGATTCATGGAGGATATCGGCTAACACCGGAATGACATTGTATCTGGAAATGAGGAGAGAAAATTTGAGCATCTGACAATTGCTAAAAATGCCATGAAATATAGACATATTTGTTCATTAACAGGAAAATCATTGGAAAATGAGCTCAGTGAAACTGTGGGTCACACAAAAAAATGAATAATTCTGAATGTGGCCTTGCTCAAAATGAATTCACTGATCCCTGTTTTAGTCAGCCTGGATAAGTGAGAACACAGAATACAATCCTACCTTCAAAGCCTATGCATCTTGGCTGAATATGTTTTCAGTATTGCATTACGAATTCAGTAAATCCAAGGTTGAAAGTGTACTTACTTATTGACCTGGGCAGTCAGTGCTGCATTGTACGTCACCATCCAGATACAGAATGTCAGCTGATACTGGATTTGGAAACCGCAACGGGATCCAAGCACTGAAACAATGCTGCATTTAAAGATGAAATATTTGATAAGTTTCTTTCACATAGATATTTGCCTCTCCAGTAGAATTTCTAGTTTATAAGAACACTCCAAAAGGAATATGCAATGGATTTGTATCATCACAGATAAAAACAATATTTTGAAATGGAAATTTGATTAAATGTAAATTGTATCTTTCTTCCAGGTAAACTGTGGAGTTGAAGATCAAACATACTGACTTAATTTGGCAATATTATAATCCATGTACAACTACAAGCATTATTTATATGACAGAATACGAGTAGTAAATTGATCGAGTGGAGTGGTTCATAGCCTTCTCTGGAGTTCTAATGTAATTTCTTTGCCATAATGTTTGTACTTTGTAAAATCGCACATTTGAATGTTTCAAAAGTGCACAGCACTTCATTGAACTTTGACATTAATCATCGAATATTACGTGACAGTGAAGCTTGTGTGACAGGTTTCATAAAACTTAAAAATTTTGAGTCCGCTGCAGTACCAGCTTATTATATAGGATCTTAGTACATATAACATGACCTACATTTTAAATCAATCATTCAGATAATGCAGACAAGCAGATGGCTTTCTATTTTCTTATTTCACCATGGATGTACCTGCAATGCTTTAGTTTGTATCAGTCTATACATGGGAGACACAGCAAGGTGTAAACATTCTGTAGTATCCTATAAATTTCAAATTCCATTTGTAGGTTCGTAAAGATGACTTTAGTCAGATTTGTTCAATGAGAGTTTCATTGCAATATGGGATTCTGATGACACACACTCCTATTCTTTGCCTTCACCAAGTTAGATTATTCCACATGACTTACGTTCCCATTCCCTCAGTCTCCATGAAGGCTTCTCTGTAGACGTTGTATCTCAGGACCATCTGCAGACATCCGGCTGACGCTGGAAGATACTCATTGCCGGCTGCTGTCAGCTGACCACGGATCCAGGAGAAGTAGTAATTCAGATCATTGGTGTTCATCTTCTCCTTGCCCCAGCAGGCCAACTTGGCAATGACTCTTGCAGCCTGAATAATGGCACGGCATATGTACCAAATTAGCATAATGATGGCAATTACACCTGTACACACATGGATAACCAAGAGGCAATCAGCACTTTTAGTGGCACTTTTCAAATGATACCATAAAAACCAAAACCTTCATAAATCAAAGCCAGTTACAGAGAAACCAACTTCTCTTGAGGTCAATTTGAGAGCCAGTAAAAATGTTCTTCAACAAATTCATATCATTAAATCAAAATCTGAGATTTTAGATTTTAAATGACAGAAACCAAGTAAACACCAAATATTCTCATGGCCTTTGTATCTTTATTTATTTCAACTGAAGTGATAAATAGCGTCACGTCACTTCACCACAATTGTAATCAAACATTTCTGTAATTCTTAGCTTTAATTTTGAAGGTTGCGTTTGTTCTAATTGTAAAAGTTAGCATGCTGTCTTGTTCTAATTTACAAATCACTTCAACACATCTGCTGTGCAACTTGTCAACACAGCTTGTATGGATGTGATGTCTAATGCTACCGGTGTTGTTTGCAACTGGATTCTAGTCTGGACTGGAATTCATTTGTCAACAAGAAGTTCAATGACACTGCATATCGTACATAATTGATCCCTATTGTAAGGCCCATACCATACTTTGAGATCTGACATACCACGGGAAGATGAAAAAGAAAATGTGCTAGGTTTCTGGGACAAAAGTAATATTGATTTTATCAAAAGTTACAGCCATTGTCTATTTATTGAAGCAAGGTCATGTTGAGTGACCTTGTGGAAAAAATATCACAAACAGAATTACAGTTCTCAATGTCAAAAACAAACATGGTCAAAGGTCAGCAAATGGTCGCTGCATATAATCAAGGCTTGTTGCCCTGTATGTGGATCTGCTGGTATCATTGACTGGGCCACTTACCTGGTTGATGACAAATTTGTCCTGTCTGTTCAGCATATTCAAGAACTGAGCCCATGGTGTGGTCTTGGCTTTCTTGGCATGATCAAAGAAGTATGAAACCCTATCATGGTCTTCCTGTGACAAATGATGAAAAAATTTGTAACTTAGCTTCAAGTCAAGCTACATGAATCTGACCAAATCCATCTTTACTGTAAACAGTAGGGTCAAAACACACCACACTTTGTTTTTTGTGTATGGCCATTGTCATATTGATGTGAATGCTCACGTATGAAATTATTTCATCAGCTAGAATTAGATGGGGCAATGATGTGATACTATCATTGCCGATATGATATGATATGATAATGTAGGTCTAACAATTACACATTGACAATGGAGAATGAGAACATGTCTGAGCATGCTCAGAAAACTTACATTGGGAACATTTTTTTTTCTCATGCAAGCAATGGGTTCAAAATATTTTTATCAGGAGTCATGTTAGATTCACCCTCCATATTTTACTTTCTGCATCTGTTCAAAAAAATTCAGAGCCTGTCATAATACTCTTTGTACCATGGCTCCTCTCATGATACAAAACTGGAACTGAATACGAATCCAACTTCTACAGTACACAGAATACTTTCTATGAAAAGCATGATGGGAGGAAACAATACAAACACACAAACCTGCAGCATGTCATCAACCATGGTCAGTATGTACTGAACAGTTTGGTCTTTAGATATGTGGCCCATCAGACTGAGAAATATCTTAGCAGCTGATGGTCCGTAACGCTGCAGGACCTGATCTCTCTGCTCTTTGTTCGTCGCATTGTCGTATTCCCGAATGAAAGTAAACTCTTCCTGCGAGATCATCTGTCCTCTGTGGGAGTGAAAAACACCATTGATGTATTGCACTTCCTATTGCAATTAACTTTAAAGGGTCATAATATATCATTCAAATTGGTGAATAAAGTCTTCCTTTTTTTAAATGCTCCCTTGATTTTTGGAAAAAAAAGTTGTTCTTCTAAATTTGCAGGTTTGGTTGAAGCCTCGATTTCGTTACATATTTATCTTATCTAATCTTAAAAGTTTCTTTGTATCTATGAAAATCCTATGTGTCTTTGTTATAACATTGTAAATTCTGTTGCTTTATATAAATAAAAAGTAGTATTTATTTTTCAAATATACATACTTCTTATTTGATTGACAATAAACTCAAATTATTTTTTCCCATACAAAACTGTACATATGGCTAAAGTCAATAGGCTGTAAAAACAGGCATACTATCTCATGTTTATTCTTTTAACCCTTTCACCACCATGGTTTGTCCCAAATCCATTGTTTTCTATGGTAAAGTTGGACCTGTATACAGGGAACTGGGGGTGAAAGGGTTAAACCTACACACTGCTTTCCCTGGACATGGGTTTACCCACCCCATCAAAAACAATGGGACTTTAACAAGGTTCGGTGGCAAAACGATTAAACTGTATTGTGAACAAATCAGAAGTATATCCCAGCATGCAGTTGTACATCAACAGGCGTCTATTGCATATGAAATATACATGAGATGCTGTGACCTTTGCTAAGTGTGACACCAATGCTAATGACCCTCTTCAATGGTAATGTCATTGTTCAATAAATTGATACACATGAAGTGTTTGAAATTTATTTTGGCTGCATGTGTTATATATCACTGTGCTTTTCATTTTCAAAATTGAACGAAAGTAAGGATACCAATTGCTTACCTTTATGCATAACATTCGTTTCTCAGTTTTCAAACAATCGTTTATTGTATATCAATTTCGTTTTATGACTATTCACAACACACTATATGACGGACTTCATCCTTTCTCAAAGTTATGAAATAAACGCTCATTTAATTATTTACGGAACAATATAATTTGATTTCCTTAAAGTGATTTTTACTTTTTACTTGCAAAAGTAGATGTAAAATGTTAACAGAAAATCACTGTTACAAAAGCGTTCGAAGAGTGGTACTTCTGTACTTCCAAACAATTTATGATGGGCTTATCTTGCATGTATGGGCAATGGTTAGAGGTCAAGAGGTTAAAAGTTAAAGAATTTCATTAGCACTAACACCTTATAAATTTACAAGCAGAAAAGGAAATACAACATTTTTTAATGACTTAATTATTAACATGAATTTTATTTTTTTCTTCTTATATAGCTGCTTAGACTTGTTAATTAAAGTTGGCAACGTTGAAACAGTCCCTCCATAATGTGGACGGACTCAGTTGGTTGAAGGCAAAGTCTAGTCTGACCTTCAATTTCATCATACATTACTTTTTTCCTTGTAATCAGTGCATGGGGTTTCATTTTTAAAATTTAAATTTTCTTCTATACTATGGTAATTGGTTTACCGTCACTCTGGCTGTTGTGGACCATTTATGATCAAAAAACACCAACAAGTCTGAGAGCTACTTGAAAAAAAAATCTTCAGGTTTAGTTTACAATTGCATACAACAGATGCTCAATATTTTTGGTTTACATCCAATTGCAAATGGGTGTTGGCATTGACAAAGCTGGTTCACTGATAACCGTTTGGTTGGCTGTAGTACTGCATTTATAACCAATGCAGCTTTGGCTTCAGCAGAAGATAAGTCTGGATAGAGTAATGCATATCATGGTCGAAGCTTTACATATGTCGAGTGACATACAGTTCATGAACCAAAGATCGGTTTCAAAATGAATTCTTGCTGTACTGATTGCCAAACTACCGGTATGTTAAAAACTTGAAAACATGCTATTTCACAAAGGCGACCAAGAAACTCATTTACCAAGAATACCGAGCATCTGTGCAATGTACAAGTCCCTGGTGTGTGTTTCTAGTCTATGATATACCCAATATCCAAGAGTGTAGATTAGAATGAAGTGTGCCTGGTTAAAAAAAAAGAGTCCCAAACTACCTGTATACGAGCGTTGTAAACATGCATATTTCAAGACTATAAATAGGTACAAGGTTACCCCTGATATGAGTGTAGCTCTCTTTAGTGCCAAGACATAGCCCCATCACCATGGTTACCCGTGATAGTAATGGTGTACAGAGGGTAAAGGAACACATACTCTGATATCAGAAAGGCTCAGAACCTTGTTGGTTCAAAGTGTTGGTGATTTTTTCCCTGTATGAATAGCTTTTGAAAGTGTAAACATCATGCAGAGAAATTAAAATCTGTCATTTACCCTGCTACATTCCATATATGGAACCTCTTTTATTTCATCTTATGACATGACACACTAGTGTTATTTTGGAGTGCAAATATAACATGTTAAAGAGGTAAGTGCAAATTGTCCTCTCCTTAAATGAGAATCAACACTCTTTGTTGCATTTAGAATTACCAGAAAATTTAGAGGAAGGAAGATTTGCCCATAAAATACGATGGGTGATGAAAATGCCCTGTGCCCAGTCATTGGTAGAGATAGGCAAAGACACGATGCAATGATGACACGGAGTATGCACTTTCCTGTATGATTGTGATGCAGTGGATGTGAATGACCAATGTAACGCTGACCACCCTCTATTATGAAACTACCTATTTTTATCACTGGCTATTATCGTTCATTGCATGCATGCTGGTAGGAAAAGATAAAGAAACAGGACAGAAAATAATTTTGTAAAAATAACTTTGGGAATCTACCTGCTCATGGCCCTATATTGGAGAGAAAACAAAATGGAAAATAGGATGAATACATATACATCATAATATAAAATTGATCATGGCAGAGTCATTCATGAATGTATATGCTTGAATCGGAAATCTCGATTTTTTTATATTTCTTGCATACTTAAATATGTTGACTATCTGTGATATATAATCAAAACGGATAACTTAGGTTTGATGGAGCTTGGGTTTTGTTAACTGTAAGGGCTTTTTCACAAATCGGAAGCAAAGTTTCTAGTGAGTACTCTAACACAAAACCAAAAAAATTGTCGACGGATGAACTATGAATAAATAAAAAGATAAAATCCGACAATGCCAGTGAAATTAAAGATCTACTCACTGAAGATACGACTGCCAGTTGACCCGGTGGGACCTGACATCGTTTGCTTGCGCTGCTAACAAACTGGTTGCAGTTTGCAAATTCTTCCCGGAGATGTCTTCCCCGCCGGCATCTAAGCTTCCTTGAATCACGTTCTCAAGCCGTTGATACGACATGGTCGCCTAAAATTTATCAATTTTACTCACAGACACAATTTTGGTGTGAAATTCGACAATTCAATATGGCGGCGATCAAATATCATGTGACTTGGGAATGACTCATTACGTAGGAAGGGGTGTCATCATGCATGACAAGATGAAAACGTAAATCTGACAGGGCAAAAGTATAAACGCTATTTGACGGAAGTTTGGCATTCAGATCTTCATGCTTTATCTTAAAAATCGAATTACATCACAGTGAGAAGAAAGTTTTGGTCATGATCTCTTTAAGTTTGTTCATATATCTCCCATGATGCAACAGTACTGCCCAAGACTTAACCATAGCAAGCGGCATTTACAAATTTTCACGTCTGTCAGGTCCGTGCTAGGCCCTTAAAGGAAATTTCAACCTGAATGGCAAGAAACGTCAGGATTGTGAAAGTAGAAAGGTAATATATTCATCGTTACATTAAGAAATAATGATAGTTCCTATTTTATAATCAGCATTCATCATTCATGATAGTTTCTCAACTTTAAGATCTCACGTCCTTCGAACTCAGTCTCGGGAAATCTAATACTCTAAAATTTCAAGGCTCTTTTCCTCCAAGACTTGGAGTTATAATATCCTGAGAAGCTGTTCACTTTGCCATTTCAGATCTGAATTAGTTAACTTGTAACTATGTTTGTTTTTTGCAAAGTTCCCTAAACTACCATTTGATTGTCCAGCTCTGTCGGATTGGAAAGCGATCGACGCTGCTCGTCACTGACATCCATCTTCGTGTTCGTGTGTAGCACAAATTTCTCTGAAACTTGACCCGTCGCGACAGCAAAAACTCGACTATAGAGCGCACTGGATTTGGCAGGGAAAAGAAATTCGATCTATCTGACTATCAAGTTGATCTGCAGGCCGCAAGGTGGACATAGTACTCGGCAAGCGCATACTTTGCGCAAAATAATTTTGAAAAATTATGTCGTCTGCACGTCTATCGGAAGTAACAGTACTGTCTTTATCATGCACCATCCCTCCACCCACATATTTTTAGTAGTAAGTCTCGTAAAAAATAGAGGTCATTGCGCATATTTATCCAGCACAGGGCAGAGCTGAGTTTATATAATACTTGTTTCGTTATTCATATTACACCAATTGACACTGCCGACTACTGATGCATGCTAATGCTGCAGTACAGTACGTAGCTCGAGGTTTTGCCTGGGTATTTGGGTCGGACGGCAAAACCAGATCTGGTTTTGCCGTCCGACCCAAATACCCAGGCAAAACCTCGAGCTACTGTACTGCAGCAATGCATGCTAATGACATGTTCGGCGTGAGCACAGCCAGCTGATCGTCGCGTCGGATCGTTTGTACGTTTTACCGTTTTACATAGCATGGTTGAGGGCGCAAGATAGCGCAATTTAAGCAATATCATTTATTTGACACCATTAGTCTAGGGTATAATTTCACAAGCTTTGTTAAAATGAAAATGCTACATCAACATGATAACCAGGGAAATGTTGATAGTGTAAAAAAAAATTATTCTTTTTATCTAACAAAATTTCAGTGGAAGAGATCTATAAAAAAGACTTTTTGCACTGTCATGGTGAGTTCAACACAGGAAACAGTAGCTACATGTTTGCATTGTAATGACATACGTATATTGAAACCAACTGCCTGAACCTGTGTGTACTTTATGTAATGTATTTAGAAACAATGTTTACTGATTGGTTGAACAAACACAATGACAGGAGACTGGAACAGGAAAGGTATGTTGAAGTTTCATGTTACCAAGAGATGATGATTTTACTCCCAAAAAAATTTCAAAAATTTTTGACTCTTTGTCAGGTTTTTTGCTTACAAGAAATTTGCCGAAGTGATGTGCAATGCATTAATTGTGAAGTGTTTGTGAGAAATTCACTGAGCACACCAAGGGAAACACAGCCATATCTGAAGATAGTCATAAACCATTATCTACTCAAACTGTAAACTTGAAGTAAGCTTTTAATTACCCCGCTGTTGCCATCCAATTATTGACACAGTTATATGTTAAAGTGTGTAAGCTGTTGAAGAGATTCAAGTATAACTGTCTGTTGACTTGACAACTGCTGAAATACAAAATAACTGTACGGCCCTCTTCGGCTCAATGTTCATTGGAAGCAGTTCTGAATTTGAGGGGAAAAGTTAACTTCATTGGTAACGGAATGTCAGGTTTAAATAATTCTGAAAAGCAGATGACTGAGGTATAGGTATCTGTCTCTAAACAACAGAACTAAACCAAAGTATCATTACACTGTGGATGACAATGTGTTAAACAACCACTTCATGACATAATAGTCACCTTGTACAGCACCAGTTTCTTCACAGCTCATTAGTTGTACATAGTGGTCATCAGTCTTGTAAGATTTCTTTTTTCTCTTATTTGCGTAATTCCTTGTCTGATTTACCTGAAATAACATGCAGTGGTCCCTGTTCGGACCTGTTTGCTGTGAAGAAGCAATTACCTATAGTCCTTCCATTCTTTGTTTTTTTGTCTAAACTTAAAGGCATGTGTAACAATTGTCTTTCACAGCACTGAGCTTCCAAAATCTGTTCTTAGAATTGCTTCATTCATCCTGAGGGGCTTGGCAAACTACTGTGGCTTGACCAATTATTGAATTATACCAATGATGACAACCATAGACCAGGATTAATACTGCCGTGTATAGAAGTATATCAGGGAGCTTCAGTCTCCTGCTGTCACTGTTGTCGTAGCTGTTGGTCTGGTCCAGCCTGATAGAAAATACAGGACAATTGGACCACATGATGGTGTATATGGGTGGTGTCACCATTTTGTACCTATGTACAGTCCCATTGAAATGATTATAGAAGAAGCAATTGAAGCAGAGGTCACTGTAGCAAAGATGAATAGAGAGAAATAATTTTTTCAATTTTTTCCCCATTTTATTTAATCACTCAGATGACAGAATGTGCTTTATAGAACTTAAAATGAATTTTAAAATGTTCTCATCCAGTGACGTGCAAATGTCCTGTTATATCCTGAAGAATCACAACTTACCAAGTGTCGAGAGATGAATACACCACATGTGCCTTTTTCATCATCTTTCTTAATGCTTAAAAACAATGACTGTTTAAATATCTCGTCTAACCAAAGGTAAAGCAGTGTAAATACCAAAAAATATCCAAGTCTAGCTCAAACTGATATCTCTTGTAACTTTCATTCAGATTCACCAGGCTGGCAACAGGTGTCATTTCACTGTTCTTAGAATTGTGTAGTCTGTTAGGGGGTCATTCTAGTGAAGTGCAGACCACATTGAGAAACAAACAAACAGAAAAGCAACACAATAAGAGATTCTTGAGACAAAGGGTACTTGAATTTGAAAAGGAGAAAACTAGAGACACTTGAAATAGAAATAACAAACAACCGGACATGATGTGTCACTTACTTGAGGCAAAGTCTGCACTATTTGTTTTACAATTTCAGCGTAGAATACTTCAACATACAACAAGTAGCAGCCAGCAGCTAATAACCTGAGTTGAGATGAAGAGTTGCTTGGCATCTGCACACTGCCCTGAGCATGAAACAGCACTCAAAAGTTAACATGTAGCTTTTGAAAACGGGAGGTCAAGAAACAGACTGAGAACGACAATAGGCCACCATCTTGACTGCCTTTGAAATCTAAAAGCCGTGGCAGTGTTTGAATCTCTTGAAGTTCAATGTTTACTCAGCAAACCAGTGTTGCAAGACATACTTACAAAGTGCAATGTTGGATGCAACGTTACCCTGAAGCTTTGTAGGCAATTTGTGTTTGATGTGCTTGTCTTGCCAAAGTGATTGCATTGATAACTTTTGTAGTTGTTAAGTCTCTCACATGTAGGTATGAAGAAAGAAATCAGCGCGTACATTAAGTTATTTACGATTGGATAACATTCTGTTAACATCATTTGATGTACCTCGTGATTTTGCTGTGTGGTTGTTTTGACTTTGATTTGAGACATTTTATTAACTTTTTTCGTCACACAAGAACTGCCATATCCCAGCATGTAAACTGCACATAGCTGCAAGGTTTTGCTTGGTGTTTTGGGATCGTGTTTTGCCCTCCAACGCACAACCCCAGGCAAACCTTTTTAGCAGTAATAGCTGCTCTACTGCAGCAGCTACTGATAGTAAAGGCTGGTATTTTAATGAAGGTTTGGATGCAATGTTACATCATACATCAACTTCTTTATGATTTCTAGCACAGCAAACTTTTTTGGGATTTGAAGGTCAAATTATCACTTGACTGTATTCTTGTATCATGACGATGACCTGGCTATCTCCTGCCAAGTCTCTCACTTTGACATTGCTACCTTTATCATGTTTATTTACTTTGAATGAACTTGAAGTCCAGAACAAACCCTGTTGCCAAGTAACCATTATTAAAACTTTGTAACCTTTGTGTGTGCATAAAGATCTTCACCAGGTGTTGTCTGCACACAAACATACAAAAGGTCATGGCCAATGTTCAATATGTCCTTAATTTATATTGAATTGGTTTTTCTTGTTTTGTGTATTTTCTGACCTTTTTGGATATTTTTCTTACTTTATGGCTGACGAAAAAGCCAGCTGAGAGTTAAAGTTAATTTATTGTTGGTCTGTGAAATCAGTGTTTTAAGTTATTTACCAGGATTTACTTGTCAAGTTCATACAAAAGTTAGTTTTTCAATCAAGTGCCACTGCCAAAGTTCAAGCTTACGTGAAGCCCTCATAATGCCCATTAATACTGAACAAGATGGCATAATATTGTTAAGTGTAAATTTAATAATCCTGTGTTGTGTGTAATGGTATCATTAACTTTAGAGTATAATAGACATAAAACTTTTGATTTTTTCTGGCCTGACATTTGACATTGAGGATGAGACCTCTGTATAGGCATAACAGGGTTAAACTTGTACTTGATAAAAGATGTAATTGAGAACATTGAACTTGAAGCTGTACTGGAAGAGGAAGGGAGAACAGGTGTGACAGATTCCTGACTGTGTTGTCATGCATTTTGTTTATTGACTTTAGATGAAAAATGTGAAGTGAAATAATCCCTAATAACCCTTTGTTTGACCAAGAAAACGAACTACACTGTGATGGTTGTAATGCATTTAAAATATGACAAACTTTTTGCTTATTTTGCTACTTATCTCTAGGTGTTAACCTGTCCCCCCCCCCCAATTCCTTGTGAACAGGTCCACAATTGCCATTGATAATAATTGATTTGGGCCAAACGACAGTTGTGAAAGGGTTGAAACTAGTCTATTTTCAAATAGAAGGGGAAACAGATCAGTTCAACTGAGGTAAAATGGTTGCCATGCACAACTCTAAGAAAATCAAACATGCAAAACTTGAAGTTGTAGCTTGTGACTGTCGCATCGCAACTAAAATTGTCTTATGTGAAGGACTTTCATTTTTTCTGAACATCTGTCTGATATTTGTACCATTTCAATGCAAACTATTGCAACTTTATTGTTCAAGAGAGTAACTAAGGGTTAAAACTTTGTTCTTGTTCTCTACCAATTATTGATGATACCTACGTTGAAGTTGAAGGCCAGGGATAAAACTTATCAGGGTTGTCAATTTATATGGCAAAATAATGAACTTGCTATCAAACACTGTCAAAGTGCTACCAAGATAGCTGGTTGATTTTTGAATTTACAGCTTCTGTTGATAGATTCTGAAAAGTCCATTACAAGCAATGGAATGACAAAATCTCTAAGCAAAACTGTTTTTTCCTGTTCGTTTTGATATCACAAAGGCTGTTGTTTGGAATTCTGTTGTTATTCTTCATTCTTTGCAAGACACAACCACTGAGAAAATAACGTAAAAGGACATCCTTCAGTTTTGTTTATAACAATTGTTAGGTGTGTGCCGGCCTTTTGTTGAATCACATTGGAGTGTAAGTGGAGCCACAGCTAGAACGTGCTCTCTACAACTATACTTCACAAGTGATTGGCCGGTATGGTATCCACCTTTTGTACACTGGATGCCATTCAGTAACTCAGGGGCACAAACACGACACCGTGAATTGTCTGCGGAATTCGTCTGTCACAAATACGTGCAGGCTCTGTTGTTAATCTACGCCTGCTGATCTGTCATCGGTCACCTTTTATTGAGATATTGGTACGATTGTCGCTGTGCCCCTAACTGTGGGCCTGCCTGTCAGTTGTGCAGCTCACAAGTGTTTACCGTGTACTGGTGATATATTTCACATCAACTGACCCTCCACCAAGGGTTTCTTTCAAGTCCTGCGTGTGCTTAGGAACACAGGACACCGCAATCTGGCTTCACAGGTGAGTTTTTTGACATCATTCTTGGCCGTGTCCTCAAGTCTTTCATCTGTGCTTCAGTGGTTCAGGAATTGATCATATCACCTATTGACACTCTGAGCAACTCTTGGGAATGCCTGTCCGTAAACAGGAGTGTACTGAAGCAGTGGCAATGCTGTTGTTGTTGGTCATATAGCCGAACAACATGCAGTATAGACCACCCTTGACCCAATTGTGGTCATTTGTGTTCTGTACAAGTGTCTAATAGTTGAGGCAGAGTTATCACGTCAACCCCACAGATGCTGTGTAGCATATGACAGTAATAGAGAAATATGCCGGAAGCTGCAGTGAAAAATAGATTTAAACCTATAGTAACAAGTAAAAGTAATGTCTTGAGTCAGTGTAGTATTAAAGGTGGTTTTTCTTCTCCGTCATGGCTGTATTTGTTTTCTCTATTGCTATGAGTCATTACATTTCAAATAGTAAACCCAGTGTCAGAAACAGTCACCTGGCACACTCTACAGTTTGGTTGTCCCCATGGTGAGATACTACTTTTTAATTGTCCTGAGAGCCAGGTGTGTAAAGAAACAAGGAAACAGCTGTGTATTTTGTGATCTGGGCCTGAGTAGCAAATAGATGTGGTTTCGTAAGTGTTACCAGGTTTGGCTGTCAAAGTTCCTAAAAGTACTGAAATTAAAATTATGAAAAAGGTAATATGTCAGTAAAAAGATACTTTATGGCATTTGTTCATAGTCAAGTTAAGGTGTCTGGCGGTGACATTGAAAATTTAATGATATAAAATAGACTCTTAGGAGTCGTGTTTTACATCAAGACAAACAGTTTAGGTATTCAGTGAACTGCAAATGAATGCCAAGAATTGACCGTGAAGGCTGAATTTAACTAGTCAAATGTACTAGAAGCAATTGAACAATGCCAGTTGCTGTCAAGTTTTTTGAATGTTCCCAGTGTATAGCATTGACTGGGTTTCTTAGCTACCAAGCGGTGAGAAATATTTGTGTTGTGAAATTTTAATGATTGTTAGTATTACCAGTAAGTCTAAGCAAATGGGTGGGAAACCAAGGGTTGAAATTTATCTTCACATGATTGGTCGTAGGACAAACTCTGCTGGAATGTTTAATGATAAAGAATATTATCCTCTTTTGATAAGTCAGGTTTAAATAGTATGGTGAATTAAAGATCCATGCATTCAAAATTATTAATGTGGCCATTGCATGGATCTGTGAGCAGTGTTCAACCGTAAAGCATCTGCATGGATAGATTTATATAGCTCATCTACTAGAGTACCAGTCAAACAACATGGATTAGGATGGCCCTATTCAAAGCAATTACAGGCGAATTCCTGCACCCACCTGTCTCAAATGGTATGATCTGGTTGGTATGGTAAGCTGGAGGGTTGATGTCGGGTCGCCGGGGTTAATCCATTTTGTACATGAAGGTATGGATTCACATTGTTTCGTTTGTATGTTACTATGCCCCCTCAGTATCTGTCTGTAATGAGACGGTTTGTGTCATGTGAATGTTTGAACATTGCTAGCCTGAGGTCTTACACAGACCCATGTTGCATTTTGTGCTGCAGTGGCTACTTTACATCTTGTATGCAGGGTAATTCCACCTCGGCGCCCAATCTATAGGTTAAACCTCAAGAAATAAATATTACATGGTTTTACTTGTGTTTACAGTATGGACCCAAGTACATTGAGGAATGTATTTGCTCTTGGCAATGTTCAAAACTATTGGTTCTGCTTGTTTTAACTTAAGTAAGCTCCGATAAATAACAATATATTCCAGGAAAATCATGTTTTTTGTTCACTTATTTGAACATAAAAGAAGTTTTCGCACACGAAGGTCACTGGTATGGTACATGTAAGGTACAGTGCACTTCAAGTTATTGTCCATGATTAGAAGATATTAAAAAATAGCTAATAGATCCGTGTCGTACCGGCTCATACCGGTATTTGTACCCTGTGTATTATTTATTTATATGTAAATGTCTTGAAAAACAATACACAGGACAGCTGTGCACTTTGCTATGAAATTTGCAATTCCTGGTTCTTGGGTGGTATTGTTGACAACATTAGTGATTCATGGATTTCCCTGCTGTACCTTGACACTTATAATTGCAAGGTTTAATGATGCATATATAAATAAGTAGCATTTGTTTACATCAGTGTTGCTATGGAAACATGTCAGTGTCATAACAGATCCCTTATGATGATTAGACGATATAGCGTATGATTTTTTCCTTGGATTTTAATTAAAATTTATTAATTTTGTCAATCCAACTTCCTTTGAAGAGGCCCAGATGTTTGATGAGTTGAAGGTTTTTCTGTAAATCAGAACATCCTTCAGAAGAACCTTGATTACATTAATTAATTAATTAATTAATTAATTAACTTTTTGAAGAAAGCTAACAAAGTGTACATATGCAGTGTACTATATGTGTGGTATTAGTGCAGTGTATTTACTTGTGTGTAGTTGTGGATAGTCTGCTTGAAACCAATATACAGAACAAAACGTAAATTTTCAATTACAGTTAAATATCATATAATTTGTATTCATAATATGGCTTAGTGAAAATTGCAGATACTGATTTAATATTATATTAGATGAGAATCATTGAGGAGTTGCTCTGAACTGTGAGGAGTTGCTCTGGGCAAAGGCATTACACTGAGTGCTGAAGTGCACTCCTATAAATTATCTCCTGTATCTACCTATACAGTAGAATAACTAGAATAAGTCAAGAGTAGCATGGTATCAACCAAACTACAAGAGTTTTTTCTGTACTGTGGTTTATTACGTTCAAAAAATTGCCCAATAATTACAAATGTTTTGGTAATTGTGTAACGGATAACTGTGAAAAGTCATAATGATACCCATATCATAATGTACATCTTATGTACTGGCAGTGATGGAAAGCTGTACAGGTTTGACATATAGAATAATGCAATTATTGCTTTATCAAAACTGTAATTTGCAGAACTTATGTTAACTTTTCATGAAATTGCTATATTTGAAATGAGTATTTTCTGTTCTTATATGAACTAAGTTGCAATCTGAACTAAGCTTGATTTTTTTGTCATAATATTTTACATCACCTGAAAATTCTTAAAAATTCAAAACATCAATAAAAATAAGTTAGTAAACTAGCCTGCTCTCACAGACCACCAACAAAACTTATAGCGCCATCGAAAGTCATGACCTCAGTGTTGTATATTGATCAGCCTGTGTAAAGTATAGGGTAATGAATATATCATAAATGTTGACAGTCAGTTCCTATACAGCTTTTACCAAGTAAATGAATAACTTCTCTATGTCATCTCTACATATGGCAGTTCTGATTTCAGTCATTCACAAATAGAGCTTGATGTATTACAGTAATCCTGGCCCGCTGTGCAGATAATAAATAAATGAATTAAATCAGATGGGCAAAGACTAGATAATCCTGAGTCTGTTGAAAGCCATCGTATTTCAGAATTTATACTAAAATGGAACAGTGAACCAGTAGATTTGTATACAGCTGGGGTTTGTAATTTAAACGATATTATCATAATGAACCCAACACAACTATGTTGAGTTTACCGTAATGTGATAAGGTTGTTTGGAAATCAATACACATTCCTGCTTGCCAATATACTGTAGTGACCCCGTTGCATGCTCTTGTATGTTTCTCTGCCGGATTGTTTACCACTGAAATTAACACAGGCCACAGTATCATTAGCCCATTACATTATTGCCAGACAAAGGCTACTGGAACAAGATTTCACGGTGTAATTTCAACTCAGTCCCAGCAGAGGTAAAGTTTCAATCATTTACTAATTGTGTCATATAGTTTTATTCAGCACTGGTGGCTTCAGTCTTTGGTTTTGAATCTTCAAGTTTAATTTTGGGAAGGGCATGTCCCATTGTTCATGTCATATCGGATGACATTACCATAGCAACACACAATCACCGCTGCAGCTAGTTAATATTGCTCATACAGAAAAGAACAAATTACACTCAAGTACTGAGATACGATATATCTTTTGAAATTTTATACTGCGCCGAAAACGACATGGAATTCCAGATACAGTTTCAGACTCCCGGTACCTGGTCTGTTTTCATATATTTCAATTACTTATCAGAAGTAGGCAAGTGATTATTTTATATCTATAAATAGAAAGTTATTAAGTAAACCAGAAACAACCATGGCTATTTCAGTGCCTAGGAAGACAGTAACATGCATTTTACGTGTTTCATAAAAACTTCAAGGCTATCAAGTCTGTCTGTTTATGATGAGATAAAAGTTGAGTAGGAAGTACATGTACCGGTATTAGTAAAGATCAAGAACATGCATGTCACAGTAGTCTAATATTCTTTTTAACCTATAACATGTCTTGCTTTATGTTGAACCTAAATACATTTTAGGGTAAGAATCTTGGGCTTTCAGAGGGACTATAAATATTCAATAATCAAAAAGAACGCTCAATAGCAGTGTGCAAGTATACTTGTGCATAAACCCTTTGAGCGCCACAGTCAATTTTTGTCACCTTCATAAATTGTAACCCAGACAATTTTTTTTTCTAATTTTTTCCAAAGTTTTGATCAAAAACTGTAGCCTCTAAAAAGTGATATCCATTCAGTGCAACAATTATAAAAAATTACAAAGAAATCTTCATAAAAATTGGTAAAATTTTGAACTAAAATTTTGGCGGGAAAAATTACAGCACTCAAAGGGTTAGAACTATTATCAGACTCAAGCACTTTCATGATGTTACTGAACACTTATTTGAAAAGTGTTTCTTTGTGGGTGATTAATGAACTGAGAATTTTTGTCACTCGGATGCTTTGAACAGTAAGCTTTCCACAATATCTTTGCAATTATCAGGTGATGAATGTGTTGTGGGCTATATCCTTAGGTGTGTATGTGAATGTGCAGGAAATCTCATATTGAATTCAAAAAGTACATAAATGTTTCAGTAAAATTTTCTCAGAAATGATGTTGGATAGAGCTGTAAAGTTCAGTTTTATTCATATGTATATTTGTTCCGTGTGATGTTGCTGGTAACAGCGTATTTTGCTCAAAATCACTTTTTGTGCAAAGATTCATTCAATTTTCATAAACTTGTTTACTCAAGATTGACCAATTGGTTTGGTTCAGTTTTTAGCACAACAAGCAGTCGTAAGTTGGTGTCAAATTGACGAAATTTTCTCAGTACGTTCTTTAAATACTCTATAACAAAATGACAAGTTTGTTTGGCAATAAAGTCCTTACATTTTGAATAAGAGTCATTTTGCTTATTGTGATTTTGATCACTTTTTTGAATGTCGGTCTTTCAACCCCTACCAATTAAAAATGCAATAAAAAAAATTGTTATTTCTTTATGAATATAGTATAGTTTTATATGAGATAGTAAATTTTAGAAACAAGTTTCAAGTTTTTGATGTAAATTAATTTTTATCATTAATATCAAAATTAATGGTTTCTCCCCCAAATAGGTACCCCTTCATTCTCTGAGTAAACTACTGCCACCATACTCAATTTTAGATTCTCTGCTTTTAGAAAATACATATAGTATGAGAGAGTTTTCATGTGATCTTCAATAAAAAATATTTCTTTGAAAAAAGCTTGTTATGTATAACACAATCTTAAAGCCAGGCATCAGTATTGTCTGTCACATCTCAAAACCAATAACATTGTACAACACTGTGGCACTCCGAACACTGAAAGAAGTTTTGCAAATTTCAACAGGCAAGTAGATTAATACCCAAAGTCACATTAGTTTCGCTGAGAAGAAAGCAAAGACAAGTAGTACCCAGTGGTCTGTGTTTGGAGAACGTGCAGCCAGCAATGTGAAAAGCAGAAATTAGTGGAGAGTTTAAATCCCCCTCATACCTAACAATAGTGAAGGCAACAATGCCAGCAACACAATGCTGTGGTTTCTGTCTCCAGTAACAATGCCGTGATTTCTACCAGCAGTAACAATGCCCTGGGTCTTTTTTTGCCGGCATATTCACAATGCAGTGATCTCTGCTGTTGTAGATGACAGCGCAGGGATCTCTGGCACAAAAACACAAACCGTAGTGATCAGTTACTAAGGTCATCGTATCACATCAGGGAACCGTTTTTGTTTTGTTGTCTCAAGATATCAAAGATTTTTAGTACCAGTGCCCTTTTACATAAATGTTTTTGAATTATATTGACGAACTTTATGAGAGAGAAAAGTCCTTGCCCCCTGCCTGGCAGTTTTGTGAGCTCACTCCCACCGCTGTTCAGTGTATTTTGAATCTTCACTCAGCTGCAGATGACATCTCCAAGAGCACGGTAAGTGTCAGATTTCCCTCTCACTTGCACTTCTTGTGATAACCTCCATGCACTACCCTATCCAAACTATCAAGACCATATCTCCCACAGATTATGATTTTGAGGTGATTCCAAGGTCTCACAATCAGGCTTACACCATGAGAGAGCTATTATTAACTCAGGTTCCATGCAGGTTTTCAAATTAAACAATCAGGCACCATAAATTTCCTGCAGACATTAGCACTGGTCTTCAGTGTGTCTCTATTGTAAGGTTTCCAGTGTACACGAATGGATTTAATTTTAGATCAAGTAGCTCACAGCTTCAGTGATTGTGTTCAAGCCCACAATTTTCAATCAGTGACATGCGTCCAGGCCCAAAGCAATGAATATCTATGCTCTGAGAACCATCAACTGGATATTACTTCCGTGGGCAAATGTTTACGTGACAAAAATATTGCAAGGTTTGTGTGTTTGTATTTCCAATGTGTGAACTGTTGTTCAAAAGAAATTGTGAATGCTGTTTTACAAGAAATTTCTCATCACTGACTGATTAATACCAGGGCATCTTATCAAGCCAATTTAACACTACATACAGTAATTTAAATGTAGTTAATTGTAAAAGGACAATTAACAATATATGGGGGATTTGATTAGAATGGGGGATTCATGCAATTACGGGTACTGGAAAAAACACTGATAAGTTTTATTTAGCTTCGTAGTTGCCATGGTTAATATATATATATATATATATATAATATATATATATATATATATATATATATATATATATATATATATATATATATATATATATATATATGTATATTATATATATATATATATATACAGAATAATACAGTAAACTTACATTTTATTCAATGAGGGTACCTTTGTTAGTTATAGCTAACACTGATTTCTGCAGTGGCCCTCACAAACATTAAATAGTACAAAATCCAAAAGCTTATGTGAAACAAAGACAAGAAAATTTAAAAAGAGACCAATAACAAAATAGACAAATCGAATTAAGTGAATTGGTAAAAGCAAGCTACAATACTAAATGAAACATCTCTCTAAAAGGTCTCTTGAAGATTTTAAGAGGTGTTTCAGTGAATAGCTCATACTGCATGATTGAATTTGTTCCAGATATGTAGTTTCTTGATACATGAACAAATTCTGAAATAAAATTGTTTTCAGTTTTGAAGTTCAGTTTGTTGCTATGACTAGCTCTAGTTTGGTAACTGTAAGTGACCATAGGGTTATAACCCTCTACTGGAGCTTGTTTGTTAAGAATTTTGTACAGAAGCACACCTCTATGGTATGAAATCACCTAGTGAAAAAGAAGGCACGAAAAAGGAGCAATTTGAACAATAGATCTTGTAGTTGACATTTATATTAGTTCAGTGCTGGTTAAACTAATTATTAGTACATTGAAATTTGGTGTGTTTTATTTTTTTATTTTTTTGTGTTTTTGGCCATTTTAGTGTGTCTGTTCCTAGATGGTTTTATCTATCAGCACAAGCATGAACAACAACCATTGTCGCTAGAGTTAATTGTGGTCATCAATTCCTCAATTGCCGAGGGTTGTTCACCAATTTGTGTTTACTCAGTAGTTGTACTATTATAACTTCCAACATAGCCTATAGACAAGAAACTTAAGTAGCCTATTACCGCTACAATTTTCTGTTCATACAGATATTCTAAAGGTACAATGACTGTCACAGGTTCGTGAGAATTGTCTGGACAATGTTGGCATCTTTTCAAAAGAGTATGTCATTTTTCCAAATGGTCACTTGTAAAAGAACCAATGCATTTTCTCATAAGATGATTTTTTTATATCACCACTCTGTTGTTCAAAGGGTTGGTCACTGATACCTGGTTTCCAGGTGTTGTCACTGACTTCTTCGGGGCTTTTTTCTAAAGATAATTGTAGCCATCAAGTACAGTTAAATGGCCCCATTGAATACAGCAGCCCTACCCTGCAGAGAGTCGAGAGTGCTAGAAGTCACGCTTTTCAAATTGAATTCATCTAATGACTTCACACAAAGTAAATAGTTACCACAATTACACAATATACACCGCCTTGAAATAATGGTACTAGCCTGACTTGTGTGTACGTTTATATCACTGTTGAAGAAAGTTGAAAGAGCATTGCATGATGGGTAATATGTTCACAATGATATAAACATTCTTCCTCAATGAACTATGTAGATCATTTTAATCTGAATGAATTGATGGAGTAATCAGTTAATAAAATCAAATAACAGCTATAGTATTACTATTGTTGATTTTTATTTACAAAGCACTACATAAACTTTGTTTAATCAGTCACATTCAATTAATTAATCACAATCTAAATGACCAAATATGGATAATAAACTCTCCAATTAAAAAAGATATGAAGACATCAAAAAAATATTCAAAGAATGGTATTTCTTTCGTTAAACTTTTCAACTTATTTTTAGCTCCCATATATACATATGTATATATGCAAATGGGAGGTATTCGTATAAGGTGGGAAAATGTTGTCTGTATGTATGTATGTATGTATGTATGTACGTCCACATCAAAAACTCCTAAACCATAGCACCTACTGTCTTACTATTTGATTTACAGGTGCACCTGGGGGTGGAGATGTAAATTAGTTCAAATGAACATGTCAGTGCCAAAAATATGCAAATGAGGGGGAAAAAAGGAAAAATCCTGCAAATGGCTAAAACTCAGTAAGCGTTGGTCAGATTTGGTTGAAACATGGTATGCAGATTTCTTTAGGTATTCTAAATTATGTGTGCAAAAATTGGGATGAAATTTGCATGTATGTATTTTTAGGGTATTTTTTCCGTTTTTAGTCAAAAAAAAATCTTGTTCTCTGAAATCTCTCGTCTGATTGCTATGAAACTTAATATTCATGTTCCTCAGGATGGCCTCAGTCATGCTTGTACAAATTGTATTGATATTGTCATATTTGTAATTTTGGGGTAATTTTACCAATTTTTGATAAAAAAATTTTTTTTCCAAAAACTACTGATTTGATAGCTTTGATATTTGGTGTACAGATATCTAAGATTAATTTCAATATAATGTATTGAAGGTATGTTGAAACTGGCAATTTTTTTTATTTTTGGGGCAATTTTTGCCTTTTTTGGTCAAAATATTTTTCTCCTAAAACTTCTGATCAGGTAGCTTTGATATCTAGTGTACAGGTTCCTAGGGTTTATGTTAATTAGATATATTCAAAATTAGGATGAAATCTTGAATTTTGTATTTTGGGGGCAATTTTTATCATTTTTGGTCAAAAAATTTGTTTCTCAAAATTTATTAGTCTGATTGCTTTGATATTTAGTAAACGGGTTCTTAGGGTTTTTGTTAATATAATATATTGAAATTAAGTTGAAATCCGGAATTTTGAATTTTTGGGGCAACTTTGCGAAACTGTCAGTTTTACTGGGATATCTTTCATTTTGTATTTTTAAGATTTTTCTTGGTAATTTTATACCTACCGGAACTAAGAGTATATAATGTGGTGATTTAGTAAGCATTTGATATGGTAAACTGTAGTTGGTGTTGAAATGCGGTAAAAAAATCCTGGCAGATTTTGAAAAAATTCCAAATAAATGCCAACAAAAAATTCAATTAGTCAATATGCCTGGACTTATTTCATTCAGACTTACATATAGTACGTTCAGACTGACGACTTTGCGTCGGCCCAGGTCCCGACCAGGGCCGGGGCCGACGTAAAAAACCAATGTGGACACGCTGAGTCGGCCCTGGGCCGACTCAGTTTGGTCCCGGTTAGAAGGGGGGGTTCAGGGCCGACTCAGGGCCGACGCAAAATTTGGTCCGACGCAAATCGCCAGTGTGGACACGTTACGTCGGCCCTGGTCCCAGTTGACCAGGCCTCCGCTATGGATCGAAGTTGAACTAGTCACACTATTCGCACAAAACAAACGACGTTTGAAACTAAAGTTTACACCTATCGAAAGTTTTCAATCCAGTCTTTACATTTTAATATCATCCCATGTACGCTGAACTTCCCACCAACCTTTGTTCCGCAAACGAGACCATGTCATTCGATTCCACAGTGCACGTAATAGACTAGAGAGGCATGTCAAAAATGCCGCGCACTGGTTATTTCTCCACCGCGGTCTTATATATACCATATGCTCATCCAATAAATGGTGAAGATCTCTCCGATGATTAAAAGGGTGAGTGGTAGTCATATTTGCCCTTCTTGTGCGTAAAAACACAGGAAAATCATGAACAGTAGAAACAGCATGCCATATTCAAATGCGCCATTTTGAACTTTGACAGGTCAGAGGTCACAAAGGAAGGTAAAGTTACGTCGGCCCTAATTCTGGTACCGGTAGGTGTGGACACGGACCAAATTTAATCCCAAAAGGACAATTATTTTGCGTCGGCCCAAATTTCAGTTAGGTTGCCAATGTGAACAAGACTTACATTATAACTTACATGTGCATGTCAAAGTTCTCTTTGATACAATGTAATATGGCTGTCAAGTTGCTGTTTTGTTCTGACTTTTTCATATCCATTCTCATATAGCAGCATCTATTCCCCAGCTAGTACATAAATTTTGCTGAACTAATTCCATTTATATTCTAAACAGTGCACATGTCATTCACATCAATAGAAAGTTAATATTTTCTCTGCCGTTTCCTAGATATGCTTCAACAAATTTCACTTTACATTGATTTCTATTAATGTTTTAAAAATTTATTAACCAAGCGGGGACTATGTTATTAATATTGACTTGTTCTCACTGCACTCAGTGTATTGTACAGTAACACATTTGAAAGTAAATCATAAAAATTATTCGCAGTTTACAAGGCTTTCAGAAAAATACTATAGGTCATATGTAGAATAAAGCATTCAATAAGTTAGCTGAAAAAACATACTTTCGTTTTGCAAGATGATGTGAAACTAAATACTATAATTTTCATTGTACTGTGTACTGTGAAATGGCTTTCTATATACCGGGGGTATGTGCGCTTCTCGTGTGTAAAGGCAAAGGTCAGTTTATCCTCAATGGTTTGAAGGCCCATAATTTGAGAAACTCAATTCACATCTAAATACTTTCTCTTGATAACAAAAGCTACTATTTGAGGTAGCGTCTTAAAGAATGTGTTGTGAAGAAAATCCTGGGCTCACTAGTTTCCTACAATTCCCCGACCTTAACAGAATCAGCTGCTTGTTTGCTTTGGAAGATTTACAATTAAAAGCTTCCTGGTTTCACATGGTCATATTGTAGTAGGAATAGGAAAGGGGAAGTTACAAAGCTTTTGTGGGGGTGAAAAAGGAGGTATAAATACCACCCTGAACTCACATGATGTGTAGCATACAGAATGGAGAAGCAATCGCGTGTAGTCCTGTTTGCCTTGGTTATGGTGTTTGCGACAAGAACTTACACAACTGGAAGCAGTTACCATACACCTCTCATGGCACCATGGAAAGTGTACAACCAGAGCATCATAAAAGTGTCAAACAGCTTGGATGATACCGTTCCAAAGAATCTTCCTGAGAACCTCATAGAGCTATATCTTATGTCCAATAACATCAGCCGAATTACTCCCGACAGCTTCTCCAAACTGAAACATCTGAAGGTATTGCAAATTGTTTCCAATCCACTCACAAAGATTGCAGTTAAGTCATTTTCAAGTCTATCGAATCTGGAGAGTCTCAGTCTGATGTGCTCCATCCGAGCTGTGAAAGCATTTGCAACCAAGAACTACCCATACCCAAAACTTTCACCAAATGTGTTCCATGGTTTGGACAGCTTGACTTACCTGATGATGAAGATCATGGGCATCAAGACTGTACGTGAAGGTTTGTTTAAACATGTACCAAATCTACGTACTTTAGTTCTGAGAAGAAACCCAATTCAGAATGTTCACATTGTTGCCCTTGACTCACTTGAGAAGTTGGAAACATTGGATCTTTCGTATACTTTCATCTATGAGCTAAATCCACGTACTTTCAGGAAGCTTACACATCTGACAACATTGGATGTTTCTCGAACTAGACTACATGTGATACCATCAGATGCCGTGGCCAATTTAATTAGTCTTCAGTACCTATATATCGGTGGAAATTTCTCAAAGATCAAATTTGAGAAGTCAGTCAACAAAATTGCATTGCAAAAGGTGGTTCTCCAGGCAAAATACGCCACCAGTGTGTTTGAGTTTGCTATTGAACGTGAAAGCCATCTTGATCCTGATGCGTTCCAGTATTTGAACACAAAGTCATTGGTCATCGAAAAGTATTGTTTTGAAAAGACTCCAAACAGTAAATCAGACCTAGTACATCTGTTCTCCTCTTCATTGAAATCACTTACCTACGAAGGATTTACACCCAAGCCACATTATCTGACGCCAGGAGAAAACTTTACCAAAGCATTGCCAAACAGTACAACTGACCTGAACCTATCAAATAACAAACTGAAGTCAATCAAAGCAACTGCCTTCAGACATCTTCAAGAACTGAGAACACTCAATCTTAGTTCAAATGTATTATATTTACTTGACAAAAATATCTTTTCAGGTTTGAAGAAACTAGAGGTTTTAGATTTGTCAGAAAATCGTCTTGATTCAACAGCTCTTGCTTCCTTGCATGTGTTTGCACATAGTGATTACAGTTTAAGGGTGCTGAACATTTCAAAGAACAAACACATGATGTGTGACTCTGATTCATTTTGTAAGGCAATGTTTAATATATCTACTTTAAGAGAGTTAGTGATGAACAAAATGGGTCTTAAAGTAGAAGATGAACTGTTGACAATAAGCCTTTGCCACATTCCTAATTTAGAAGATTTGAAGCTCAAAGGCAACATGTTGTTTAAATTTAGCATGGATTGTCTACTGAAGCACCAATCACTCCAGTCTCTTGATCTTTCTAACAATGATGTAAACCCATCATGTAATTATTGTGAGGATTTAACATTTTCTAAACTTCCCAGACTTGAATACTTGAATTTGTCTGGAAATAGATTTCACCTCAGGATATTGAAAAACTCTCTTTCAGTACGAACTCTGATGCTCATAAACCGGAAAGTAACTAGATGGGTAGATTTGTGGGACAACTCACTCAATTCTGAGTGGTCAGAAGCAGGTTTAAAGTTTCCAAAGTTAAGTAAGCTTTACATTTCACTCACACGCATTTCTTACCTGTCATCTGCTGTCTTTGAAAGCATTCCAAAAGTTGAAGAACTTCACCTTGAAGGAAATGAGTTGACCCACCTTGATATGTCACAGTTCAGTAGTCTTACACATCTGAGATACCTTGACATGAGTGGCAATAAGATAGTCACCATCAATGGAAGTTCATGGTATTTACCTAATCTGACCACTTTGCTGTTGGCTAGAAATGGAATAGTTTCCATTCCAGAATCTTTCCTGGCAGAGAAATTTCTTCCGTCTCTGCGTGTTGTAGATTTGCAGCGATTGCCCTTCAGCTGTGACTGTCAACTCAGCTGGTTTAGAAAGTGGGCAGAGAGTGACAAAGTGGTGGCTCTTGAAGGTTTTAGCGATTACCGCTGTTCATCCAGCACTGATAGCAAAGTGTCATATGTCAAAGACTTCAATCCTTGGCTTTTGAAGTGTGAATCAAACCTGGTCACAGAAATAATCATTATCTTGTCTTGTGCAACTGTCATTATGGTGTCTCTCTCGGCTGTGTGTGTGTACAATCGCTGGTACATAAAGTATGCCTGCTTTGTGGTCAAGTTGAAGGTCAGGGGTTATCGTGAAATTGTTGACCTGGAAGAAAAGCAGAAGAAATATGATGCATTTGTGTCATACAATAGCAAAGATGAGGATTTTGTTGATGACGAGTTACTTCACCATCTTGAGACAAAGTTTAGAATATGTGTTGACTCCAAACACTTCATTGGTGGAAAATCCATCATTGATAACATCATTGACAGCATCCAGGACAGCAGGAAGACCATTCTCTTGTTGACACCAAACTTTGTGAAAAGTGAGTGGTGTTACTTTGAGATGCAGATGGCTCTGCATCGATTGTTTGACGAAGGCAGAGATGTAGTTGTTCTGGTATTACTGGAACCGATCCCAGAGAAAGATTTGCCAAGAAGGCTGAGAAAGCTCTTTGCGAAAAAGACTTTCATAGAATGGCCCCAAGAAAACAATCAAACTGCCAGGCAGTTATTTTGGGCAAAGTTAGAAGATGCTATTAAAGTTCCTGGGAAAGTTGACCGCTTACACAAAGTTTAGGTTGTCATTTTGTACTTGCTGAAGGTATCAAATGACCCTTAGTATTTGTTTGCATGATGACAAATTTTGTATATTCTCTTCTGATTGCCAAGAGCCTCATTTTGGTCAAAACATTTGTACGATACCACGTAACTTCTATATTAGACATATCTTTGCAAAGATGCCTTTCTTTACAGATAGATTTGTTAAAATAAGATACAAGTTTGTATATACATGAGTTCTAGGATTTTATATGAATGTTTCTTCAAAAATAGTGGTGATTGGATATCGTCATTCTTAGTTGTGGAATCGCTTTCAAGGGAGTACTTTCATATTAATGTGTTCTTATGATGGAGAAATTTGTGTGTAAGGTTTTCAGATGATGTTTTGTTTTCTGTAAAAACTAAATTTGTTTCTTGATTAGACTATTCTGATGCCTTCAAATGGTCATGAAATGAGTGTATTTAACAACTTTGATCAAAATTTGTCCCTTGAGTGTTCATGGTGGTTCATTCAACTTCATTCAGCTGCTGTAATTGATGTTTGACACCAAATTTTTGTACTTTTAAAATTTTCTTTGTCAGAAGCATTTTTAAAGCAGCCATTCCAGTTGTCTACATGTTATACACTGATTCTGTTTCATTAATATTAACCAAAATTCCAATTATAGTGGCTCTAAATTAATGACAAACTTACTTGTTCTGTATTAGTGATATGGGTGACAAATGTCTGATTGGATTATTTCAGTTTTCAAATAGACTTTCTGATAATACCAGTGGTGTGACATATTTATGATTATTTCTTTTTCCACATGAAGTTCAATATTTGATTACTAAATCCTAAAATTTTTAAGTCTGTGTCTTTATTTAAACTTTGAAGAAATAAAATTTAATTATATGAACCTTTGTGATCAAAAATACCCTTTCAAACTAGCGTAGTGCTCTTAAGGTTATCATGTTTTTTAGTCCCCACGGACACGGAGACCTTATGACAACACATGCTTTACCTCATTAATTATGCACATATCTAATTCTGGGCAAGCGAATAGAGCTAGAGGTCTGATTTTTGGCATATAGGGATTAATTAGCAATACAATTTTATTTTCAAAATGTCACGTGACCTCAATGACCTTTGACCTTGATTATACATATATATACACATAACTCAGTAACCACAAGTTCTATAACCTTCAATTTTGATAGGATATTTAAATAATAACACATGAGAGCGAGGGCAATATCACGATTTATTGCCTGCCCAAGGGATGGTGGTCATGATCGAAATACTGATGATGCCCGAGCCGTAGGCGAGGGCATCATCAGTATTTCGATCATGACCACCAGCCCGAGGGCAGGCAAAAAATCGTGATCTTGCCCAAGCTCTCATGTGTTATTATTTTTATTACACCGAACAAGCAAACATGCAAAGAACAAAAACACAAAGACTTCTTCGAGTACAGTTCGCCTTCTGAGTCCGAACCTCAGCGTAAATGTTGTCAGTGCCGAGTCTAGGGTTGCCGCTAAAGTTTGCCGATCTCCTCGTGGTGTATCCAAATTTGTTGCTTGTTTAGTCGCTGAACACAGAAATTGCATTCCTTGTTGCCATTTTCGTTCGTTTGCTGTTTACCTGCATCAAAATATCGTCTAACTGTGCCGGTGACAGCTCTGCATGACGTTTCGCAGCCATAAGTTGCCAACTGCAAAGTACAACAAGCGAACGACAATTTGTTTTGCGCAGAAAGGATGCGCAGTAAGTAAAATGACGTCATCCATGGAATATCAAATGCAGAGGGCATCATCAAGTTCGCAGAGGGCATCATCACATTCGCAGAGGGCATCATCACGTTCTTTTACATGTCACGTGAGTCGTGTTTAACCAATGGCAGTGCACGTTGAATGAGTGAGGTGTAATAATAGGCCTTAAGATGTCACATCTTGTGCCTCATTTATTATGTGCATATGTATTTCTTGGCTGGCCAATACAGCTAGAGGTCTGATCTTTTTTCCCGATTTAGAACCATAACTTAGACATGCCTCATGTGTTTCAAATTGGGAACAAGGACATAGACCTATGTGCCCATAGATCTCAACATATACTCTCCAGTGATACTTCTTAATGACCACATTTCCGCATTTCCCTCCCCAATCAAGACTAATACTCCTATTACAAGTGGGGACTATGTCATTTTCAATGACTTGTTTTTGTTACAAAACTGATTGAACTGTGATTAAAAATTCAAGTAGTGGTCCTTTCAGAAATCTACCAGTATTGACATTGTCTCACTCATAACCCACTGGTTCTCCAACTCAAAGCATGTATCAGTAATCACTACTTGTGTTTTATTTCCCTCCATAAAAGCAGCAGATCTTCAGAACACAAAGCACAATACTATGCCAATAAAGTCACCATTTTATCCTCCAGCTTTTGTCAAAACAACTGTAGTTCCCTCCCAAGTAATTTGATCCACACTTTATTTCCCAGTGCCTACAACCTGCAGGGAGAAATCAAAGACTACAATATGAAAATCCCAACTATTCCCTGAACAGTAGTTAAGCTAATTATCTCTGATTAAACAGCCACTGTGGAGTTTGTCAATAAAGAGATTACTTGGTCTATTCATATGCAAATAAGGTTGTTTGGAAGAGTGTTTGCACTCTTCAAGTTCAAAAAACCTCCCGCTGAAATTACTGACATTTGTAACACCTTTTAGGTATCAAGTTTGTTATGTCATAAGTATTAAGGGTAAATGTTGGGTGATAACATAAAGTTTTTTCAGCGCTGAATATAATTAACTGTAAATATAATAAATGTTTTCTCAATATTCTTTTCTCTCCTAAGTTCGGAGCCACATACGGCATAACTTTTGTACCTATGTCACCATTTGTCATCATGCACAGCTGAAAGTGCTTTTTATGTCGTCACATCATGTAACAATGTCAACACAATTTATACACAGTTAGTCATTTTCTTAACCCTTTCACCACCATGGTTTGTTCCAAATCCATTATTTTCTATGGTAAAGTTGGATCTGTATACAGGGAACTGGGGGTGAAAGGTTAAAGTAACACAGATGTACCAGTAATTATTTTTGTGCTGAATGAAAGATATTCCTTATTAACATGACGGGGAAAAATTTGTGTTGTACGTACTTTATTTCAATTACATAATGAGTTGACTGGGAGATTCTTACATGTAATACCTCACCACCTTGGCCAAAGTGTTACAGTGATCTGTGCTGGTATTTACTCAATTTTTTGTTTTGCCAGGAGATTTGGGATATTCGTCCTTTAAATTATTTTAATTTTGAACTTAATCTTCTTGATTGAGACAAAGCTGAGTAGCACTGCTTGCAGGTTGTTTCAAAACTTCAGAAGTTTGTAGTTTGCATACATTTGAAGCTCTCTTATGGTGTTGTTACAATTTAAAGCACATGAACCAACAGTTATCAAGAATTAAATACAACTCATATCCCTTTCCTGAGTTTTAAATTGCATAGGTGGATGTTTCTATTAATATAAGTACACCAGGGAATGAATGAACCCAAATACAAAAGGCCAATACAACATCAGTAAGTTGAAAATGTGCTCTTTTAATAGTTATTAATACTATAGTGAAATTTTATCTGCTGTTAGTCATGATGTGTTGATGTTTTAAAATGTCTGTCTTGTAAATTGTACATGAAACCAATATTCTTATCCCAAAATGGCGTGCAGATGTACTCAGCAATGTCAGAATGACAAGTTCTGCTATGAAAATAGACCAAGTTTGTGAAAATTCCACATCTGCTAGACAGTGTCTCAACTCTTTGTTACCCACCTATTTGTATACCCTGTGGAATGCCCCAGCTAAAGTTCAAGTTGTCTAAACGCAGAAATGAAAAGAAACCAATTTATTTCTGCGGTTGTGTTTTGTGTGTGGAGGAGCTGCCACAGAAGTGCTTTGTGCTTCCACACAACACTCTCTCTGTGTTGGACCAATTGTACAGGAATATCCCCCATTGTTTCTACAAAGCGGTGGAGGTTTTCCGTCAATACTCAGATAATCACCAGACACATCAACAGGTGTAATCAAAAGAACTTGTCCGTTATAGATAATCAATTACCTGGCTTTACAGCTACCATAGCAACTAACGGCTGATCTCCCATAGTAAGAAAAGCTCTAGTTACGTAAACATGAGAGGTTAATCCTGGGGGCGTATTGTGAGCCGTGGTTGAGAATTGCAAGTGTAAATAGCTTTGCCTCCAAATGGGGTATCCACCGTACATCAGCTATTATGCATCTGGAATTCAAAGCTGTCGTGAACGAGGGTGTTAGGTGATCGGAGCTCCATTAAGCCGCTGAGTTGTCTGGAATTAGGTATGCGAGCCAAGCTTTGAGATTAAGAGGGATTGAGGTCTTTACTTGAACAGGTATGTGGAGCTTTCGTAATCGTGCGGCAAATATTCACTCTGTTGTGGGTCTGTATGCTGAGACTTAGCGCACATAACTGTCGGTGTGACAACATCTGGCATGTGCTATCAAAATTTATCACCGTATTGAAATGCACAACACATCTAGCCAGGTAAATCATTTGAAAATCATTTTTGGAAAATATTTTTTATATGTCTTTTTGAATGCTATTTTGCTATTTTCTTATATTCTCTTCAGTTTTCCATGGAAAATTGATTTGCCTGTCACTTTTTACATGTTGGTCATTCAATGAGTGCAGAGCTAGTGTGCAAGGGAGATACACATCAGTTTGTTTTCAGCTGTAGTGAACACTGTCAGTCAATCCAAGTGGCTTTACATGATTGTCTCTACATTTTTTAAAAATCCAAAGACAAATTCCCATCGTACAGTGGCTGTTGTCTTTATTCCACACCTTTGCTGTGTACTGTGAGATCACTTGTAGCGCAGACCTCATTCAAATTATACAGCGGCACACTTTGTGTGGCTTTCAGCATTATCATTTCCATGTAGAGAGCACAAGATGACATCAAATTGATTGCTTATCCTCCAAAATGTGATCAGAATAGAAAATACAGTACCAATTACTTATCACTGGTATGGTAATTTAGGATGATGTGTGGCCTCAAAATAATTGTCTGTTTTCAACTGTAAAAGGAAAAAAATTTGTTTGCCTACTGATGCCCAGAATCAATAGGCTATATGCTACATATTGATTTATACTTTCAAGCCTTAGGAAAGATGGAATGAGACAAAAAGGTACAGCACGTTTTGTCTTTTGTCAGAAAAGTGTACAATGCTGCCGAGATCAATACTGGTAGTTCTTAGACTGGGTGATAGCATTGTGGATGTCATCTATTAAAACAATGCAGTGCAAGTTAAAATGAATTATCTTGTCGCCAAATGCAAGGTTTTCCCAACATTTTTACTATTTTAAAAATACTTTCCTAGAATATTCTAATGTTGAGTCAGGATTGAGCAAGATGTTGCCAGTTTTTACCATGACATGTATAAACCAGAAGAAATGTGAAATGTTATGGCAGCATTGGTACGTAAAAACACAAATTGTACCATTTCAAACTGTTTTGTGTAATAACGAAACAATCTATTGCAAGCTCCTTTGCAGGAGTTGTGTAAGTAACAAAAGAGAGAAGAGAAATTGCCATATTCTAAAATTGTAAAAACTATAGCTATTATGAAACTGGTAAACAATCATTCAAACTAAGTCCCTTCGCTTAATTTTTGTCCCTTAGCTGGGTGACAAGCAATGTACTCATAGCTACCAGTTTGAACTACAAGATTGAAAATCAAGTAAAAATCTGCCTATATGACAGAAGGTCTTGATGTACTTTTAAAATAAAACAAAACAACACAGAAATTTGAAAATATCTGAAGTCTGTAGAGTCAACTTAGGAATTTCTGGAAATTTTGTCACGGAAGTCATGTTATTACTTTTAGTACACAAAATACCATGTGTAAAAAATCTTTGAGTTGATAAGAACAAAGAACTCGCTGAATGAGTTACCTATCAATATGACTGGATACACTGTCACTGATGGTAGCAAACAAACTTGACTATTATCATATGTATCGTTGATTTTTGTCAAAGTACACTTTTCTGGAATATGGTGTTCCAGCATTTAACAAGATTTCATGGATATATTTCCATGTGTAACATTTGATACTTTCGTAACTTTCAATGTGGCATGGTTACTATAGAAAAGAAAGAGGTTCAGAGGGGTGTTTGTACATTTAGTTAAAAATAAGAACAATTGTAATATTTCTGTTAACAGTAGCACCAATATTCTTGTTACAGTAGCACCAATATTAAATGCCAATTCAACATGATTATAAAATAAACACCATTAAAATGCAGTAATACCAAGAAACAACACCTTTCAGTGTGATGTTCTTTGGTTTCCTCCACACTTTGCAGTTTCCAGAGAACATTTCTCCAGTCCCTAGCCAATTCTTTGACAGTTTGGGTGGTCAGTGTTGTTTATAGAGTAAACAAATTTGAAGAAGACACTCTCTGTATTTGCATATGGAACTCTGTGCAATGTGTTTGTTTTTTGTATGTTTTACTCTTTTCTACTAGCTTTGTTGTTAACCCTTGAGCCGACTCACAACATGATGTGGAATGTCTCCTATTGTCTTTTGTGTGTGATTCTAAACCCATTGAAAATTGCTGTCCATAGTGGGTCCAAATTATCCAAATTGAGTTCAACTATCTTTCTACAAAAGCTCTGATATTATCACTGTATATAGTCATCCTTTCACAAATATTATTTTGTTTATCCTTCACAGTTCTTTGTTTTGATGTTTTTCTATGTCTTTTGTCAGTTTGGAAAGTGCTGTTTTGGTAACGAGAAAAGACAGAATTTAAACTAAGCATTGACTTTCACTCTGCCAAAGGGATGAAGAAATTCCCTCCACGATAGTATATGCTACTGCAATGAAGGCCACTGAGCATTGTTGACTGCATTTGCTATTGTCATTGAGGCCAGGCTGTGTTTTTCTGTCAATGTGACTCTCATCATTATTTGATTGATCTGTGTAATTATAATAATATACAACAAAAAATACAATACTATACCTATTTTAGAAAATAATCTTTCACCACTGTAGTATATGTCCAAAGGGCTGTGCCAATCTTTCCACATTATATTAAAATTAAATGGAAGGGAATATGAAATATTAATCCCAATTAGGCCACAGGTAAGTCAAAGGTAGTTTGAAATTTGAAATGAACATTTCAAGGTCAGGTTTTCTGCTGTGCCCTTGAAAATATTCTGTAGGCTGTGCTAAACTTCAAAATTCATCTGCAGTAATGATTGAATGGTGAATGCCTTAGGCAAGTCTTATTCTCAATAGTCAGCAGTAAGATTGTAAATTTTAAAGTAACAATTGACATCAACAAGAACTCTTCTTTAAGTCTGGTAAGTTTCTTCATTCTATTATAATCATGACTAAATAAAAATTATAGTATTTAATACACAATTAAATTTAGTAATATGGACTATGAAAGTCTGTATTGGATTTAGAATTATTAGCAAAGCATACATGTATACATGCTAAAATGACATCAAATCTCTGTGGTCAGATCATTGAAAAGAATACAGACAGATATTGCAGCGTTATTTGTAACTTTATAATCACATAGAGCATGAAATGGTGCGTGTCATAAATACTCTAGTCATTGAGCCCAGCTGAAATGACACCTGATACAGGTGTAAAGTTAAATCACTTGTGTACATCACCTTGTCCATTCTTTTCAATGGAGGTTTACAACACATGTAAAATAGCAATCCCAACATCATGAAGGCAAACACTTTCATCAAGCTGCATATAACATTCAGCTTCTGGCCATTAACTTTGTTATGAGATTAGATCTGTAGGGTACCGGCTCTGTCTAATATCCAGTGAGACTTAGTATTCAATTCAAGGCAAGGAAATTACTTTCCATTGTAACATCAGTCAAATAATACATTCATTCTTTTTGGGTAGGGTTTATAATTAGCATACAAACTAACAAAATACGCAGTTTGAACATATCTCAATGACATGAAAGCAGATATAAATACTGGTAAGTTATAATTGGTCTTTTCCTAATACATATTTGGAGTGTTCATAAAAATTATTTTTCTTAAAAATTATTTTTCATGAGGCCTGGGAATTCACCTTTGGCATCAGTGAGCAATCATGCATCTGTAAGAGAACAAATATCTAGGCCAGCTGTTCAATCCTTGCAGTTTCTGTTTCTGTTTTCAAATATTAATTTATTTTCCCTGTAAGAAATTTGATAATTATTATGCTGCAATACTAGTGTCACTGTGTGTTTCCTATGAATTTTAAATTTTTGCATCCTGTTCAAGGAGTTTTGCTTTCTATTTTATGTTTGACTGTAGTGTACCTGTCTGATTATCAGAGAGTAGTGCATCTGCAAAGAGTGGATCCATCAAAAGTTTTCTTTTTAATTTTATGGGCATGGAGTGTACTCATTCATATAACATTCTACACCAAAATCAGAAATGAGATCATTGTATACCTTGTGGAAGCTTGCACTTGAATTTCTACATTTCAGTGCACAATTCTTTGAAAGTACTGATAAGCTTACATCGCCTAGCTTCACATCAGATCTTTACAGGATAACGTATGGAGGAAGTTTATCAGTTCATTTGAATGGGTATATCATGGTCAACTCCAAATCTCTCAGAACATCAAAGAAGTCCCGTATCACAAGCATTAGTGCCCAAGCCTAGATACCTCTCATGGGAGTAAAAGAATGTTATCAGAAAGCTGTGATGAAAGGACTTTCCTTCATAACTGAATATTCATCTTGGTTTACAGGCATTCTTCAGGCCAGGTTTCTTCTAATCTGTATATCAGAGCAGCCAGCTAATTGGGAGGGTATTATCAGGGTATCGGCTTTAAATATTTCTCAATGGCAACAGATAGTGAAGCCATATAGCCTATCAATCAATTATCTGTCTAGGGGGCTGCATAATCAATAATATAGGAAGACTTCTAACTCATTTTTCTGCACAAAATAAAATCTGCACGTATGTTAAGATAGAATGATCTTGGAACAGAAATTCAGACACTCAAATTTTTACAATTCTTTTTCTGATTCCCGCTTGTGGGGGTCATTTTAAAGCTGTCAGAGAAAGAGAAATTTTCATTAAAGTTTTCAAAAATCGAAAAGTTTATCTTTCTCCATAGAGTTAACAAAGTGATGGTGACCATTTTGAATTTCATAAATTGGTAAATATTAACCCTCCGAGTGCAGAAGTCAATTTTTGTAGCCTTTATAAAATATAATGGCTACTATTTATTTTTTCAGATCCAGATAGTGTTTTCAGTTTTTTCCCAAAATTTTGTCAAATGAAATGTGTGGATTATGCCTGTGATCCCAGCAAAGAAGATGAAACAAGCTCTCAGTTTGATCATTGTATGCCCTGTCAGATAGCGGCTATTTATTTTGTGACAAGTTGGTTGCTATGGAAACCAGATTCTGGTATTCTGAATCATCTAACACATGCTACAAAGAGTCATATGCAAATGATGATGGTATGCTTCAGAAAATCTGATGGTGTTTGTAATCACTTTCACAGCAGGTCGACCCATTCTGTTATTGAGTTAAATTTAATACTGCAAGCATGAATCTGTCCAATTCATCACATTTGGACCAGCTGAAGACAAGTGGGCAAAGTTCATGCTATAGAATTCCAGGTACTGGTAAAAATAATAATCACATATGGTATTATTGATGGTACCACTCATACTGTTTTATCAGATGGTGGTTTTTCGCATGATTGATTTAAGATTGCTCAAAAATTGGAGTATTTCAATTAAAATTGTGCTGTGGATGTGGCTTTATTGTGTTGTTCATTGTAGTGCCCTTGACATGTTTGTATAATAATCTCTGCTTTCTGAAATTGTGAAGTACAAGTGTTTTCAGGAGACGTTTTGAAAAACAATAAAATTATAATGTATTCCAAAGTAGCATAGCGCTGGAACACCTATTAGCTGTTGCCATAAGCTAGTCTACAGTAAATAGCCAAAAAATACTGCAGTGATTTGAAACAATAATAAAACTGTAGACAGTAGCTGATATTGTAACTGATATTCCAAAACACTGTATAGGTAAAAACAAAGAATGAAATGTGGTCATTGCACAGCACCAGTCAATGTTGTCATGATTGACAAGTCTTACATTTGTTGTGAGGCACATTCCAATGCTTTCCAGTTAAATATTACATCAATAATATTTGTGTAATATTAAATGCAAACAAACAGAGGATTTTTATTGAATTTGGAGTGGATTCAAATTTCAGCAATTTGCTGCCTCACAGGGTAATATCCTGAGATTAAACACTGCGTATGGTATTATAGTTTACTTTTGGTTGATGTTTAAATAGAACGATAACTGTTGTATGCAATTGCAATGCTGGACATCAATTGAACTATCGTGATGAGACCTTCATAATCAATGGTTTACTACGCACAAAAACAGTAACATATGCTGAGTGAGACAACCAGAAACAAATCTCTAATGTCAACTGTTGGGCTGTAATAACTTGTGTTGTGCCTCTATGTAGTACATCAACTTTTGAAAGAAAAATTACATTTCATTGTAAAGGTAGTAATATGATTGAAACATGGAATTACTGGAATAAAAGTGCACAGGATAAACTGTTTATTTCTCTGTGTCCCCAATGCATACATACAAGCTGATAGGAAAGTGTTAATTAGCACATTGATGCTTTTTAAAGTTACAATGTAAGTCTGTACACATAGAGTCACTATACCTCTTAAACTTAAATTCTGTGGATCTTGAAAGGATGATGCACATCATTCATTTGCACAGAATCTCCCTGACTCAACAGTGAAACGGCATTATGTTCCCTGTTACCATTTTATCACCAAGAAATCTGTGTAACTTCAGGTATGAAGCCGTTCAGCCCCAATATGGCATTATTTTTATGTGATCCGATGTTGCACCACTCAGTGGTAGATATTTGTGCAGGATAAGCTATGTCATTTTCTGTGAGCAAGAACATAAATTTGCTATTTTTGTTTCATATACCGCTTTATCCAAGACAATACTTGAATCAATGAATAAAAAAGCAGAGCTGATATTGTCAACATGCGTGCCTTAATACACTTGCTTTGATTGATCTTAGTAGTTAGATAAATGAACAGCTCATAAAATAGCCATTAAATCACATCTGGTGGTCTATTTCCTGTCTACACTGCCACATCCTCTTAACGAAATCGATTGCATTGTACCTTACTTCCTGAAATGAACACAAGTATGTCACTTTCATTTATTACCAATGGTCAGATTAATAATATAGTCCCGCTGTTCATATACACGCTGTATGCATGTAGATTTTCTTTGCTTTAAAAGTTTAAAACCAGGCAGCGAAAACAAAATACATTTATTGCAATATTAGGAATTTTCTGCATGTATCTGTCAATGAAAAGTGATCATGATAGACATTTTTGTTTAATTTCTAGCAGCAACAGCAATAATTCACAGTTCACGAAGGATTAAATTATGAAAAATCAAATATTCACTGTTCATTATTTCTATGTATTATAACAAATTTCACTTGATGTCGTGTGATGTCACACACACTACATGTATATCAAGGCATACATATTTTATACACATCTATTAAATCATAGCAATATAGGCTTCATAATATTATGCAGCCAATATTACCCACAGCCAATATCACCTTCCCCAACATAAAAGTTCATTTTATCATTACATGTGCAATACAATTTTGCCATTTGCCCCTGTTGCATGTTATAAACTTCTCTTTTCTTGAAGTGATAACTTTTTATCTGACCCTCCTAAGATCCTTTCCTGCAAATGGTGCAACCATGTATGTCACAGCGACCAAAAAAATTTAAACAATTGCCGTATGTAAGGATACATGGCTCCAAGTTGTAGGTCTTTGTTCTACTTTACATTATTAATTAAAAGGGTAAATAAGCTAGTTGACTTTCGATAGTACTTCCATTATTTTTGTGTACATAAAAGAAATAAATTTGGAATTTCTTCTGTGTCCAGACTAAAATTCAGACGTCAACCATAACTTTGAACTTTTAACACACACATATACAGACGTTGTTGACAATTTCAAGCTCTTGTCAGTTGGGAATAGAATAAGAAAGTGATTTTTTGCAGAGAAAACAAAAATAATTTACCACGAAATTAGCATTATACAGCTAATGGCGCTTTTTCCAAGGTTTAATGTTAGTCATTGCCTTTTACTGAACTTCTGAAAATAAAGAAACATCAACAGTCCAAATGGAATCAATACAAGCCAAGGGACTCTTAGCTCTGTTAGTCCAGCTGCATAAATTTACCATACATTTTGCATGTTGGCTACGCATGCTGAAATCTTTTCGCAGACTGCAAGTCCATAGCTGATATGCTGTGCTCATCAGTACATGAAATGACATTGCAAACCCAGACAGTGGAATGGATAAGATATTTCCTCTTGCTTCAATAGTCAATGCGAAATCAGCCATGAGTGTCTCCGACTGCATTGCACAAATTGTATACCGGTATGTTGTATGGGATCTCACTAAACTATGCAACCAGATTTACTGTTGTCAGGCAGCAAATTTCCTCATTCCTAGTCAGGACTTTCTGTGTACATCTTCATTATCAACAGCCAGGCTAGCATAGCGACAATGTGCCTGTATCTGAGAAAACTAGCTGCCAGTGATTTGTATGAAAGAAGACACAATCAATATTGGAAACTGAGCAAAGGTCTGAAGTGTCAACAAAGTGATAGGTCTTCAATCACACTAATATCCTGTGCTCTTCTCATTGCCATGGCAACAACTTCCCATTGCCATGGCAACATCCTCTTGCACTGCAATCACAAGTTGGTGATAACCTCTCCAGGAGAAAGAGAGAGACGTCTATTCTGTAACATTTGTTTGATGATGAAAGCTTGAAGAGTGTATAAACTGATGCATCCTTAGATGGCTTTGTTCGTTTCTGTATTCAGCAGTCACATAGTGCTGTTGTTGTAACAGTCTTCCTTCTGCAAGTCTCAATCAGCCAGTTAACCAGAAGTAGATTGGATTATTTCCTATATTTTGAAAATTGATAATATGCCTCATGTTACATGCTTACATTTTTATTAATGATAACTTCCCTATCTACTATTCACTTGCACAAAAATTGTAAATGGCTTGTCTAGTACCATCTGCACTTTTAGGTGACCTTTTCAAGTTTATGGGCAATGTGACAGAAACATAATCTATTAGTTTTCATCAATTTGACAGAAACATAATCTATTGATTTTCGTCATCAGCCAAGAGTAGTTTCTACTCTGTAAGGTTGTAGACAGGTCTATATTCAAGAAATACATAAGATCCACTGTACAGTCATTTTGGAACATGCCATTACTAAAGAATTGTACAGCATATGTGATTTGTAAATCAGCTCTTGAAATTTGATAATTTGTAGCTGTTGAAACTCTTGTAATGTCAGGAATGAGAAATTCTTAGAATGACTAATGAAATCTACCTTTGAATTGAAAAATAAACACATATGCATTTAATCGATGCTTGATTAGGAGGTTTGTATCATCAGGGCTTTCTTACAAATTTTATTGACTTTTACCTTGTGTTGATTGTTGATAGGGGTAATAGAATAGTGATTAATATCAGTGTGTTGACATAAGAACTGTACTTAGAACATAATTCATTGCAAGTCTCTTAGTATGACATATGTGGAGAAACAGCATTTGTTTACATTACTTTTTTCATAGCGAACTGGATGCATAAAGGCAGGAAGTAAATGTGATGAAGGTGATGACGGTGATGATGATGGTGATAAAAATGATGACGATGATGATGATGATGATGATGATGAAATGACGATGATGATAAATGTGATGATGGAATGATGATGATGATGATGATGAAAATGATGATGATGATGATGATGATGATGATGATGATGATTAAAATGATGATGATCATCATAATTATCATCAAAATGTTCAACTAATTATTTTAGTGCCTATTCTATGTGTCTCAATAAGTAAACTTCATCAAATGTGCAAAACTTCATTTTTTTTACAGCATTTTATTTTTAGGAGAGGAAAAATTAATCATACAAAGCCCAAAGAAAGGGTCATTTTCAAATATTCTAAATGACTTAACCATGCAAATGTGTCAAAACAATTAATACTCAGAATTATCCAATGCTGCATGGTATTATCTGAAGTTTTGGTCCATTCTGACATTTTTCTTTGCTTTGTATTTTATTACAGGTGCTTATCAGTACTGTAGGATAAGTTATGTAGTCAAGACATTCTGTAACATCTGACTGCAAGACAATCTTTGCACTGACGATCATTCTCTGACAATCATAGCTAAACATCGAACCCACAGCCACAGAGAAGTTGGTGAGTTGAAATTGCTGATACATGCATTTTCAAATTAAAGCTATCACATACCTAGATACTGATATGTATACAAATAATATATTGAGTTTGAGACATACAAATTTTCTAAAATTTATTGACACTGTAAGTGCAAAGTGTCTGCTATCTCTTAAGAGATAGCAGACACTTTGCACAAATTTGTTAGCTCAAAGGAGAAAATTGACTTTCAGTTTTCTCAGGAACAAGACAGTGAAAATGTCATACACAAGCTTTTTAGCAAAATAAATCTGCCTAATTATAAACAGCAGACCACCAAAATATTGTAAAAATTTGAGAGTCCAAATATCCATCCCTTACCCCTCAGCACTTCCTCATTTTCACTGACCTCATTTTCGGATGAGCAACACTTGAAAATACCAACCACGGATCGTTCATCACCAATGAAAGTCTGGTAGTGACAAGAGTTAAACCTCACATTTCTACGGTACCAGAGTAAGGTCTCCCCAGACTGTCAATTCGTTGATGAAATTTGGTCACTAGGCTGTATAGGAGGATATTGCTGTGTCTTCAATGTCAGCTTTCTCTCGATAATTCAATATCAGAATGTTAAAGAAATACATGATTGCAAAGTGTGAAACAAGCGGAGTATGATAAAAATTTTTAGACTAGAACCAGCATTATGCAGAAAAACAAGCATGTTTTATGTTTAATTGAAAAAGACAAGCATGTTACATTCCCAGTCAACAAAGACAAGCATGTTACATGCCTAGTAAACAAAGACAAGCATGTTACATGCCTAGTCAACAAAGACAAGCATGTTACATGCCTAGTCAACAAAGACAGCATGTTACATGCCTAGTCAACAAAGACAAGCATTTTACATGCCTAGTCAAGAAAGACAGCATGTTACATGCTTTAATTTAGTCAATAAAGACAACCATGTTACATGCTTAGTCAATGAGAGATCCAATGAAAGTTCATGAATTGTCTTTTTCCAGCATAACTGTAAATAGTAAAATTGCGCTTCTAAAACTACAGGGACTAGAAACTCATAGCTGCCCCAGCAAACCCAGGTGTTTGAAGAATAATTTGTTGATGAGAATCATCTGAAAACATTCCAACAGAGTAGTCCCTGGGGATAGACATAAAAAAAATAATTACTAAATGTACAATAGAGTTGATTTCATGATAAGCAAACGCATGAAAGTCATTAGTGTTGAATTTTTGTGTTTAGTTATAAATATTTGGTTTTGCATAGAACGAGTCAAGTGATCGATTGAGTTAATTTTTTTTTTGAAGATTGAATTAATATCGTTTATCATAGGCGTCTCACATACCGCTATGAGACCTTACACTTGAAATACTCAACTTTCATAGGCATAACCACTATACCAAACTTAACCCTGGCACAAGACAATAAAGTGTATATTAATTTCAATATTTACACATTGCAGCTTATGAATCATCAATTCCATTAAATTGTCAACTGACAATTTAGATTTTGGTCAAAAAATATCAGGATATTCTTTGCACATGTGTTTTTCCAAACACCACGTTAAATGTGACAGGATAACGAGATACCATTAAAACAACAATTAAAGTATTTTATTATAAAGAAGGTATCCCAGCAAGATCTCTAGTCTAGCCATGGTGAAGTCATCATTAACTTACACTAAATGTCTCTTCAAGCCAAGATGCATGCATAATTTTTAAAGTGAACGTCACCCTTTCAAAAATTGTGGTGTATCTTGTGTATGTGGAAATTATACTTCTTGTTTTGACCTGCTGTTTGCAACTTAAACAATTGCACCATGTACTTGACTTTTCACCTCTGACATCTGACCTACTTCTCAATCAGCCTAACTGGACTTAATACTTTGAATGGCTCCAGGGCGTACTTCAAATGACAGGAAAGATAGTCTGAGTCAACTCTGTGATAAGGCATATGATAATGAACAGCCAATGTAAATAGTATGTTGTGCCTCTCATACTGCAATATTGAGAGGTTTTTGGTAACTTTGAATAATTTATCATGTGTTTTTAAAGTGCTTGGCAATTGATGATTGTTTCAGGAAATTTATGAATGGCATAATGTACTTCTGCTCAAGTAACACCCTGTCTTTCCGGCGGTTGAGAATCATGAACTCTAACAAAGAGGCCTACATTTTCTGCTCAGAGGACCGATACTGTGTGCTGCGATCAAATAAGAAAATGTGTTGCTATACGTCAATTAGTTTCTATATTCATTACAATGCATTTTCATTGTTTATGCATTAACATTCAGTGATACATAAATTGTCTAATAATGCAGCAGTGAATTTTATCATTTTTTGTCATGTTTAACCAGAAACTAAGAATTCAAACTAAGTCAATCACAAAATAAAATATGAACTGAATATGCTCACGTGTTTTACAACAGGTTCATTAATAGTAGTACCTTCACAGAACAATAAGATATATGTTATCACTATATGTAGCTGGTTTTTCGCACAGTACTCTCAGAGTTTAATCACAAATTACAAAACTTTATTTAATATGCAAATGAGCTGTTAATTAACTTGACACTGCTCAATGCTTCATGGGACAACTAGATATCCATCAGGTCAACATTTGTAGCACGTTTTATTTAATTTAGTGCTGTAATTTTAGAGTAATGTCACTAATTACAAAGTTCATTAAATATGTAATAAACCCTAAATTAACTTGACACTGTTCAATGATTCATAGCACAATTAAATATTCATCAAATCAATTTCTGTAGCATGTTTCACAAAATTTGGTGGCGTAATTTCAGAGTTATATACCCATTACAAAGTTTATAAATATGCAAATACCCTTAATTAACTTTACACTACTAAATGCTTTACAACACAGTTAGATATCTGTCGTATCAGTATGTGCAGCAGTGTTCATCACATTTGATGCAGTTATTCGGAGTTATATGACTAATTATAAGACTTCATGGAATATGCAAATGAGCTAATTATTAACTTGACACTGCTCAATGCTTCTCAGTACAATTTGATATTTATCAAAACAATATCTGTAGCAAGTTTCATCAAATGTAATGCTTTAATTATGGAGTAATATCACTAATTACAAAGTTCATTAAATATGCAAATGAACCCTTAATTAACTTCACACAACTAAATGCTCTACACCACAATTAGATATCTGTCGGATCAGTATCTGCAGCAGATTTCATCACATTTGGTGCAGTTATTTTGGAGTTATATCACTAATTACTAAACTTCATAAAATATGCAAATGACCTATTTGTTAACTTGACACTGCCAAATGCTTCTCAGTACAATTAGATATTTATCAAAACAATATCTGTACCAAATTTCACTGACTTTGGTGCTGTAATTTCAGAGTTATATACCTAATTACAAAGTTCATTAAATATGCAAATGAACCCTTAATTAATTTCACACTACTAAATGCTTTACACTACAGTTAGATATCAGTCGGATCAGTATCTGCAGCAGATTTCATCACATTTGGTGAAGTTATTTCGGAGTTATATGACTAATTACAAACCTTCATAAAATATGCAAATGAGCTATTTATTAACTTGACACTGCCTAATGCTTCTAAGTATAATTAGATATATATCAGATCAATATTTGTTGCACGTATCATCAAGTTTGGTGCAGGAATTTCAGAGTTATCTCACTAATAACAAAAGTTCATTAAATATGCAAATGAGAAGATAATTGACATGACACTCACAGTATCATCATAATGTTCTTAGATTGTCATCTGTGAAAAGTTTCATGAAATTTGGTGCAGTATTTCTTGATATATGTCTACACTGTCATTACCGTCTCCATAGGGAAACCATTGTACGGAAAAAAACAATATTGCATAACTTCATTAATATGCAAGCCACACTAACCAAAATCTAATCAGTTCTTGCAAGTAACAATGGTACCGGTGTACCAAATCTGATCTGAATCCGTTCAGGCGTTTTTGAGTTATCGTGTAAACAGACAGACAGACACACACACACACACACACACTAACACACACACACACACACACACGGACAGACAGACAGACATCGCTATGACAATAGCCCACGTGTTTACACACGTGAGCTAAAATGTCATTCCAATATAAAGCATCATAATGGTATTTCTTAGAAAGACAGTAGTAACACACAGCTGTAGTTTTCAAAAGCGGTCTTCTTAGAACTAAAAAATTTCCCACTGCCTTAACTATCTTGCAGCTGTCATTGGAAAGATTTTTTACCAGCTTTGGCACAAAGAATTTTGGTTTATTTTACACAAAGAACTCAAATAAACAAGAAAATATGGAACGATATGTGACAGAATAAAATAATCAAAGGGCCAATAGTCATAACTTTTGATTTGTTCACTATTATTTTGTACGTGTTAATTGCAAGTTGTACTACTTACAGAAGCAAGTTGCAATACCCACCGTTAGTATTAATCTTGTCAACTCACTACGGCAACAAATAAATATTTAATCTAGAGGAATACATCCTATACATACCGGTACATGTAATATCAGAAATTACACTTGTAACGAAAAAAATTATCTTCCCCTCCAGCCATCGTGAAAAATAATAGAGAGTTGCTCATGCTAACAAAGCATAACCTCTAGGCAAGATTTTAAAACCTATAATGACATTTCTAAGATTCTAGAATTCACAAAGGATGAAAGAATTATATCAGCTGTGGTCTTTTTCCCCCGAAGCTTTTCAGCAAATCAGTCAATAAAATTTGCCACAAAATGTTTTTCCCTCCTGTTCAAAAGTAAGATTTTCTGAGACATGGCTGTTGCAGAAATACAGAATTCCTAAAAATGGCATTAACTAAAGACCTGTAAACAATGGTATAAGTGTTAAAACCATGTAAAGCAGAATATATTATTCGAAAAATTAGAACCACATGATACAGCAAGACGAATTATCACATTATTTCATATTTTTGTTGACAAATTTCGCCATTCTACAGCTCCGTTTTTCAAGGTCTTGTGTACAAAGAAGATAAATATTAATATGATAAATTATTCAACAGAAGAGACCGTTCAATCATTAATCAACAAGTGTTTTTGCAATAATAAAGTAAGCTAATGGTTATAATGGTTAATGTTTAAAATTTTACAATGTTGATTTGTACTTTCAATATTTAAATCCAGGAGGTTCTAGGCACGTAGATATGTTAATTAACCCCCGGGCGATGTTATCAATTTAAAATTTTTCTTTTGGTGTTTGTTATTTTGCATATGAATTAGTAATTTGGTTTTTGTTATTTTGCATAATAATTGGTAATTTGGTAATTGTTATTTAGCTTTTGAATAGGTAATTTGGTATTTGTTATTTTGCATATGAATTGGTAATTTGGTATTTGTTATTTTTATTTATTTATTTATTTATTTCGAACTCCAACACAGATATGATACAGTTAAAAACCCATACACATCCGCACTTACAGGAGGATTTTAGTAAAAATACAAATAACATGATGTTACAGGACAAGAAAGCAAGTTAAAACAAATGACATGCAAACAAGGACAAAGTAAAAATTCAAAAGCAAATGCTTTTAGCTTTTCTTTTAAAACTCGAAACAGGAATGTTAAAAATTGGTAGACATTGATAAAAACTATTATATAGCTTTGGAATGCGATTAAAAGTGAATTGCTAGTAAATTTAACTCTACCACCAGGTTCATGAAATGTCCGTTTCTGTCTAGTTGATCGCCCAGGAATGTGTAAATTAAAATTGGTTGGCAATCAAGAAGGGCATTAATTGATTTGTGAAGAAAACAAGGTCAAAATAAGTGCGCCGTTTAGACAGCATTGGTAAATTAAACATAACACACATATCATCATATGAATAATCATCAAACCTTACATTTACAAGATAACACAAATATTTAACAAAGTTACGCTGTACAGCTTCCAGTTTGTCTGAGTACACTTTCTCTATTCCAAACAACTGATGCATACTCGAGTTTAGTTCTAATGAATGTTTTGTAAACCACGAGCAATGCATCCACTGACAACCGTTTGCCAAACCTTTTTTAGCATGCCAAGTAGTCTTCGAGCATCAGTGACAATTGAAACATATTTTGTATATTTTGTATATGAATAAGTAATTTGGTGTTTGTTATTTTGCATATGAATTGGTAATTTGGTGTTTGTTATTTTGCATATGAATTGGTAATTTGGTGTTTGTTATTTTGCATATGAATTGGTAATTTGGTGTTTGTTATTTTGCATATGAATTGGTAATTTGGTGTTTGTTATTTTGCATATGAATTGGTAATTTGGTGTTTGTTATTTTGCATATGAATTGGTAATTTGGTGTTTGTTATTTTGCATATGAATTGGTAATTTGGTGTTTGTTATTTTGCATATAAATTGGTAATTTGATGTTTGTTATTTTGCATATGAATAGGTAATTTGGTATTTGTTATTTTGCATATGAATAGGTAAATTGTTGTTTATTATATTGCAAATGAATAGGGAAATTGATGTTCGTTATTTTGCATATAAATTAGCCAATACTGAAGACATACATATAGATGATGAAACATTCTTATGAGACAGGAATGGAAATTTTAATATTAATTGAAATGAACAATTAATAAAAGAAAATGGATATTAAAATATGAAGACTGAGCAGCTTGTCACCTGTTGTTCCTTATCTTGCCTGCCAGGACTGCAACATTTGTTATCTTTGGGTCACATATTGAAATGTTTACTTTTATATTTTTGTTGTGGGTACAGTAGCCTTCACTATCCGTACATAATTGTTAAAGATAGCTCCATTGGCTGTAACATTTCCTGTATTTCCATGAATTTTTTCTCTGCTTGTAATTGATGGTTTCTTTCCAAATCATGTCACATTCCTAGAGTTCAATTTGTCATAACAGTAAAAATGTGTGCATTATGTTAATGTCCAATGTTATTCAATGGAATTTCGAGTCTGGACTTCAATTCATTACTCAACTATGACATTGCATTTTTATGCAGTGTGTTATGAATTCAAGTGGAAAAATGATGAAAATAGTATTACAACAAGTTGCAACTTTTTATTTTATCCCCAGCACTGTTAGTATCTGCTAGATCTCCATATATAATTTTTTAACCAAAATAAACATATTGCTCCATTATTCCCTTCAATTTTTCCATTCAAAACGATGGGGTTTTTACCCAGGTATTGTGGTGAACGGGTCAGAGCTGACATGGATTCTATATGGCGTACATGGAATTGTCTTGATTCATGTGTTTGCAAACAAGGTGAACTTCAATAGACATCAATAGACACAATACTGATCAGTATATAACAACAAAAAATGTGTTCTCTGTTTGAAAAAAAACCATCAATGGCTTGATAACGGCTTGTTGCTAGGGTGGCAGTCAATATTTGCCAAAAACGAATTCTTGTTGCTACGTTCAATTACAAATCATGACATAATTCCCTTAGATGCCAATGAATGATAATAAATACATGTTACAATAATAATACCATATCCAAGTTTTTTTTTCCACTACCCTATTTCATACATTGATAAGCGTTCACTCTTTTGTATGACAGCCCACTATAAAAACACCTGATGTATAATATATAGGAAGTAAAATGAAACGGCATTAATAACCAACCTGTCAGTCACCTGGATTTTGTTGGTGAGTGCATATTTTCATTAGCAGTCCATTCAAAATGAAATTGAAGTGATGGCTCCAGAAATGTGACACAAAATATATCGCTGGGTATGGAAATTTGATTTCGCATTGTGAAATGTCACAGTCAAGGCATTATCAACCCCCCAAAAATTACAAATAAGCAGTTTCCTTCATTTACCTTTTGATAGAAAATTTATTTCAGTTGCATATAGGTGAACATGAAAATCCAGGACAGCAAATTACATGGCAGTTCAAATTATTGAAATGAAAATTTAAAAAGGGGCAAAGCTAACAGTAACATGAGACAGAGCAAGTGTTTTGACGCCAAAAAGTGAAGCATCTCATCAAGTGTTGAACTAACACTGATTCTGTGTTACAACTCTAACCATGCATGTTTTTAAAAGGGCAAAGTGATTGTCACAGAGTATTTTGTAATTGTACTCTTTATGTTGCTGGGAAACGCCATTAAACAGTAATTATCGGCACACTGTCATCTCCAGACACACCTCTCAAATGAACAACTCTGCCATGTACAGTGTAGTCACATAAGGTGTCTGTCTATACTTGTGATACTATAATTTTTATTGGATGACAAGACTAGACACTCAATTCACCAAAGAAAAATATAACATATATTAAGTAAGTTTTACAAGCCCAACACGCTTGCATCTCCTGGTTTTCAGTCAGCAATGGAAAGATCTTTTGTTTTATGCTGCCTTATGAGAGTTTATATGTCAACAGCAAAAAAGCTGTATATACACATTGACTGAGACAGACTTTACACAGAGCTAGACAAATAGCTGAACAATCAGCAGCCTTGGTAAAGCACGCACTATAACTGTTGACGTGTATTATTACTCAGATCTTCGCTCGGCTGCCTAGCACAGCATAGCGGCCATGGTCATTCTTCCTGAGACATACCATCTATCATTTACAGTCCATTTGGTTTTATAGCTTGACGTGACACTGACAATTTCGCGAGCACATGACAGATACTTCAAATGCCCAGCATTTCCAGTCAGCATTGGATGTGACTTCCAGAGTTCTTTCTCTCCTGTACTGATGACGTCAAGTTTCTAGCTCCGGTATGTAACGAAAATTCCTCACAATTTTTTTCTCAAGTTTGTGGTATTTTTGAAATTCAGAATTCAAGGACTTTAAAAGCTATAGTGTCATGAAATGTGTACATACAACCATGAGTGCTGGTATTTCAAGGCTAGGTGTTTGACTACATCATGTACACATGTAGTTATACCAGGTGTTGAAATATTTGATAATATGGCAGTTGCATAACCATTTTACAGAGGACCGGTTTGTAATGTTGTGAGTATTGCTAATGTAACTTGTAAAGGTAGCTAAGGCTTTCCTGTTTATATCATAGACTATATAAATTTAGTTCTCAATCAAATTCCAAAAAAATTATAAATTGTCACCATATCTGTAGTTCATACAATGTCATTTTATAAAGGCTACTTAATCCTAAATGCACACTTTCAAAATTAAAACTTTTGCATTATAATCCTATCAGGTTAACAACAATCATTTTTCATTTTAACGCTTTCTCTAATCTCTACAATTAAGTTAGAATGTGCCTCGGGGACAGATATTTGGACTCTGAAATTTCTACAATTCTTTTCTGATCTACTACTTGTAGAGGCTCATCTTACTAGTAAAGCTTTCAGAGAAAGAAATGTTTTCACCATCTTAGTTTTTTGAAAATCCAAAATTTAATTTTTTCCCATAGAGTTAACATACCTGGCAGCCATTTTGAATTTCAAATATCAAAAAATTTTGGTTTCAAACTTGGCACGGTGACCCTAGTTTTATTGTTGATTTGATAAGAGAATGGTTGACAGAGTCATTGAGGAAATTTTAAGCAAAAATTTAATTCTTTCAGTTTTTAGGTGCAGTTGATTTGAAACTGAAATTTCTACACAGTGTTGACCATAACAGTGTGGCATGTATTTAAACTTGCATAGCATTGCAACAATTGACAGTGACCCCTAGCAACATTTTGTTCAAGAGTTTGACAAACCTTGAGCTAAAGAATGAAAAAGGCTATGTTCCTGTTCAGGATCAGTATTGTCGTCTTAGTCAAGGTTTTATTTTGACTGAAGTGAAAGAGCCATTGCCATATCAGATAAAAAAAATTTCACATTTCATATGATTCTGAACTGTGAACAGTGTTATTTTGAAGACCTTTATATTAAACACTGCAACAGCGTTAAAGTGACAAAGTAGGTGTGACTTTTGATATTTTTATTCCATATAATTTCTTCTTTTCAATCTCCCAAGTTGCCTTTGTATAAAAATATGCAATATCATTAGTTGATAAATGAGTTTGAATTTGGATTGACATTGGGTTTTCAACAGTAAACATTGGACATAAACACTTTTTGGATGAGAACAAGGAACTACATGTATTTTACAAAAAGAATGCATTGTTGAAATATCAAAGTTTACATAGTGGTTTTAAAACATGAGATGGCTATTTAAAAACTAATTGCAGCATTTACCATGATTGCTACACTGACATTATACAAAGTGTTATTCAAACCTTGATTTGGTAACTAACATCCACATTTGAACAATTTTGTTGGCAGGGATATCATCATTGAGAATGGCATGTCATTCAAACAGCTGGCCACGTCACATACATGTAGCTGTTCATCAGGCTAGAACATATTTTAGAGCAGTTTTCTGCATCGTGCGCTGAAATGATGCCACAAAAATCTTGATGTGTTTTAAATGCAAGTGAAACATTGGTAGACTGTCTCCATCACAGTGATTTATCAGATATTGAGCTTTTGATGTGTTTTAGGTAAAATATGAATTTTTTTTGTTATTCTTGAACAATAGTCATAAAAAGGTCTTCTACAGCTTGAGAAAAATCAAAAAAAAATTAAGAACATTTAGGAGAATCATGAATTTGTTTTTGATTATTGCACCACAATTTTCCAAAAACATTTAGAAATGAAAATTTTGCAAATATGTCACTCAGCACCTTTGCTGAAATCAAATAACCTGGTATGAATGATTTCTAAATATCTTGTATCCTTTTGATTTCAAGTTTTTATTTTCTGAATTTGTTCTTAAAACCTGCACATGTTTTGAAAGAAAGCAAAGTCGTGTGTTAAGTACTAGCTTACTGTGAAGGTTTTGTCAAGTTACAAAATTTTTCCCATTATTCCAATTTCTGTTTCCTTTCAAAAAAATCAAAACAAGATGAAGATACTGTCCATTTACATTGGTAATATTCATAGTTAGGTTATTCACTCAGAGCTTATTGTGTTTTCAGCAGTACTATAATATTCATATACAGCCTTGTAGAAACACTCAAAGTAAACGGTGATCAACTGATAGTGTGATTAAAATGACACATTATTACATTGACAAGCTCAGGTTTCTCCCAGAGGCCTGGCAGTAGTTGTAAAGTATCTGCCAATGTGTTAATTGCTCTTCCATTTGCCTCAAGTCAAAAATACACCCATCTTGGAAAGTCACATGAGAGCCAGGCGTTCTGTAATCAATCTGACTTAATTGAAATGATCACATGTCAAATGTGTATAAATTAATTGACTGAACTCAGAGCCAGTAATTTCACATGTGTCTGTCACTTTTACACGTTGGTCATACATATCACAACATGGTGTTCATCCACGTCACTGGAAATGATGATGACCTTTTTCAGTGTTATTCCGCAAAAATAACTTTCCCCATACTCTTACTTGATACATGTAGTCAGATAATGTACCAGGACCTCAGTAACCACAGTAGTATTATGAGCATATTACCGTACTGTACTGCTTGAACATCCAAAAGGAAAAGCCCATATCTCAGTGTAACTATGCACTCATTGTAGACACTCCAACAGGTGGTCAGTACAGTTGCAGGGCCTGACTACAACATACATGCTTGAGTTGTACCTGGTATGTATAATAGCAGCATTTGTAGCCAAATACTAACCACTGACCAGATGAACTTGAGCTCATTGTATGCTTTATATCTGTTCTTTCCAGTAGAATTTCTGAAGAGTACAAGATTTGAGCTTTGAGATTAACCGTAGGAATTTTTGTATAAACAGTCTTTTTCAATTTAGTCATGGATATAAAATACATTGATAGGCCATTATCTGAAAATATAGACAAAAACTTGTCAAAAGTAGCATATTTATGTAGGTACATGTGACTTGACATACCTCCTGCATGTGGAGTATGCCATAATAAGTATGTTGTTCTTCCTCCTGTGTTTCATACAAAGCTTGTGATAAAATATTCACACTTGAATAACGGTCAGCGTAAAAGCCCATTGCCAGGTAACCGAGTGGGATCTTTGTCTTTCAGAAACAATATATGAACAAGGTCAGCAATAGATAGCATTGTTGGTGAGGGTACTGTAAGTGTAATTTGGAATAGTGCCACACACTGAGAACAACACTTGAAATGTAAAAAAAATCAAGCTGTGAGCCACAGTGCTGACAACATCATCAAAGCAATACACATTAGTCACCAATTCTGATAGTCCAAAACTGAATTGTTACTGCCAACCATCCTGCAAATTGATAGCGTGATAGAAGACTAAGGCAAGTGGACACTTATCAAATCATTACATGTTGTTGAGTATTACAGGGCAGTGAATACCCAGTAATACTCATCTTATTCATTTGCAACTACTGTGCACAGTAAAGTGTTTGAAACGACTCAAAGTATAAAAAGGGGGCTTCTGTTTTAACATTTACTTCAAATATTTCTTGAGGGTAAAAGTGGATATGTGTTCAAGCAATCATGGCTAAATTCTAATTTTGTGATTCCAAAACATTTTTGTCAAAAATCTACATGCTAGCAGTAACCAAGATACAACATGAAAGCGTGTATAAATTAAACCCGAGTACCACTTTGTATAAGGTATTTCTCCTTGTAAAAGCTTGTAATATATAATTTTTTTCCAAGGATGAAAAATATGGTTTCATTCTTATAGCTTGATATTGGATTAACTAGACCTACATGATTATCAGATATTTGTACCCCTTATTGCTATCCCACTGATCGCACCACCCTCTATATCATGTAAACAGAAACAACATATTCCCCTTACCCACATTATTCAAGCCTCCTATGTTGGTGCGTAGGGTTAATGCATTTTTATCAGATTATTAATGCAATTGATCCATAGCAACTGACTGTACGTCCATCACTAGCCTGCAAAATAACTCTGCAGTTGTTTTGACATGTAGCGATGCAGTGATTGCTCATCAACAACATAGAATCATTGAAAACCTGTCAAATATATATATGCCAGAATGCAAAATTCTTTACCATCTACCCTGTGTGCCCAATTCTATTAGTAGGTAGTGTAAATTTTCATTCATAATTTCTACATTTCATAAAGTATAATCAAGATACAGCATAGTGAAATGTGTAACACAGACTGTCTGTGTTAAATGAATGGTAAATAACATTTGTGAGTTGAGACATTTCCTGCTGTATTATCCGGGACATTAATTCTGTCATTCTTTATTCGGGTGCCAAGTCATTCCTATCTAGGTGATAATTATAAGTCTTGCATGTTTTCTCACTTCCCTCACACAACTTGGCAACAATACAGCAATACAACACATCAATTATCAAAATGAAACTACTGAAGCGATTGAGATGCTTTCAATACTGAACAATACATTCATTTATTTCATGTCAAACGTTTGCGTATTACACATGCCAGAGTGTTAGTCTGACCATATCATGTCATAATTGCAACATACATACATGCACTGTCATGAACTGCCGGTTCTTGACACAAGTTATTTATCATTGTCACCTACTCACCGTATACTTGGCTACACCATACTGTTGCAGACAGCCTTCAAAAACACTCCAATATCACTAATATGCCTTCATAACATTGTCTGATACTCCTAACCCCTTATTTTGCCACACATACAGTATTTTCATTTTGTATATTGTTGTCTCACTTTGTCCGGTTTGGTTGAAGTCAAATTTTTTGTGTTGACACAACATCCAACATACACTTCAGATCAGACAGTACTTTCTAAAAGAGAATGTGATGCATGAAAGACTAATGCAGGTCTGCTGTTTAAATACTCTGCTTCATGCTTATTAATGTCATGACAATTACTTTCAATTCTCAAGACACTTTCTTTGAAAACTGAGCTTTTCAAAAGACTGAAAGGAGCATTTTCCTTGATCGGCAATTATTGCATTACCGTAATCAGCATTTTATCGATTACAATTCTCCATTTTCATGGGCACAGCCGAGAAATCTAATTATCCACATTAAGGTGATGATTTAGACCTTTGTTAGGCATTCTTTATTTGCTGATGCATTTTGGACTGCTTTGTGGCCAACGTCACGCAGCCTGAATTTTTTATGGCACGTACTGTGATGTGCAGTATACTGACACTAATATGTGTCTAATAGATGGTTCATTCTGTGTGTGATACATGGATGTACAAAGACTGCAAGTGCTCTTGACATCGCTTACCTTGACAATATCTGTGAAGTAAGTCATGCCTGAAATTGCAGAATGTGATGTGTACTTTTGTATTCTGTTCTCAAAACATCACAGCTCTGATGATTTCAAGCTCTGACAAGTTACTCAGCCAAATTCTGTGTAGTACACATCGCAGGTATTTGAAATATTTTCATGACATACACTGAAAAAAAATCCACAAATTTTTGCCAAATTATATCTTAATATTGAAACAAAGCAGTCATACAATTCCAGAATATTATGAAGTATTGTAACTTGAGACAAACATTACTGATCAACTTTTTATGTCAAAAAAAAATGATTGCGTCAGTTCTATGTACATAACATTGTTGAAAGATGGTTGCGTATGGTATAGCAACACCACCAGTGCGATGTGATAGTCTAAATGTAAATCCTGACAACCAAATGCCCAACCCCAAATCTTATTAAACTACAGATATATCACATATTTCATATAAACTAAGCCCAGGGTGTGGTAACCTAGCTTAAATGACCACAGTTTTACATAGGACCATTTCCTTGCCCATCACTGAGCTTGACTTTTCTATTCTTCAGAGTTCAACTGTCAATTCTCAACACAAGAATTGAATGCACTTTGTTGTCCTATTCAGCCCAGAAGAGTAGAGATTCTTCCCGTTTCCATGGTCAAGTTGGCTTTACTTGAGTGGAGCATTTGATGATTGGTCATGTGATCAAAGTATGAGGCTGGCTTTCAATCAAATTTTATGAAAGCATATGAACTTTGAAATAAAAATGTGTGTAAAATTCAGGAAATCAATTTAAAATAAAGAAAATGTTTTCACTCGCTCTTCTGACTAGATCGTCCAAAGTACATTCCAATCTGCTCTCTTTATTTTCTCAGTGAACTCACCAACAGTGGAGATTTTTGGTGGATCTACATGTACTTGTAACGATGGTGCTGTGTGCCAAATCATTAAAAAAATACTCTTTCATACTCATTGATTCTATTCTAGATTATTAATGGAATAAAGTGAAAACTGAAAAATATTTAAAATGATACTCACAATGGTGAATTTCAATACAGTGAGTGTGCTCACAACTTTTCTGCATTTTATGGAAATCAAAAGAGTAATGTACATGTAGTAAATATGTAGTTTTCCCTTTTGCTTCTTTGTGGCAAACTTTGAAATATTTTTCTCTGCACAATGTATAAATAAATTAAGATATTTACGTTTAGCATTGGTATGTTTTCATTCAGTTCCCCTCATTGTAGTAAAACATAATATGACGGGTTAGTAAAGAATAGGTTGTAGAATTGCTTTTGACCGATTGTGCATGTATTGGAATTCGAAGCTGGCTTCAAAACGCTGTACTATCAATATCTGTAGTAAAAACAGATTTGCTTAGTGTTGCATGATACTCATATCACTTTTTTTTCCTTCTTTTTTCTTAGCAGTGCCGTAAACAATATTGCCGAACAGAGTTAATGATTGAACGGTCAGCCATTCAAGTGGTAGGATTTTACACACAGTGATAGCTATCCCAAGACAAACAATACAACATAACAGTGGAGGTATTTTGTGTCAGTCATTGAGGGCGTGGAGTTTCATGGTTCAGTAAAATGTAAGCCATCGAGTAATAATTGTGATTGAGATTATGTCACAGAGTAATGTCAATCCTCGGGTCAACCTAGCGGAGTTTACTGGATATTTACATTTCAAGATGACAACGTGGACGGTGTTCAGTATTATTACTTTGAATCCATCGGATCTTTAAATTTAGAGAAAGCAAACTTGCGGCAGACAATTCTTTGAAGTATGAACACGTCCAGTAATTTACTCACACCGTGACAAGCACAATCATACACGATGATTGCCGAAGTTACCTCACGAGTTTCTGACGGACTGTCGGAAGAAGAGAGCTTTGCCCACGGCAGGCCGTATTCCTCGACCGGCTCCAGGAAGAAATGGCATTCCGACATGGGGCAGAAGAGAAGCAAAACGTCGTTGGCAGAGAGCCCACCTCCAGTGAGAGGAGGAGCCTCCCTGAATAAGGAGATACAAGAGCTGGCTAGGAGGAAGCAAGAAGTTCTAATGAAGGAAAGAGGTAATCAATCAATCAGTCAATCAAATTGATCAATCAATCAATCAATCAATCAACTCAATTTATTTATATCAAAGGCTGAAATCCTCAAAAATTTAGTGTCGTGTGGTGCTGAACAAAAGGTAAGAAAAAAGTCTACAATATAAGGTACATGCAAATCCCTATAATATTAATCTCACATTCCTGTGGTCACCACCGATTTCACATTACAGCTACAGTCATATACATGTATCTACAATAATGTTAGAGGTTGCACAAGTAGTTTCATGAGACACGATTGTATTGGTTAACGTCATAACATGTGAAACTCTCCAAAAGACTTCACAGGATCACAGCATAACAATACTTCAGAAAATTAATCTCAGCTTATGCACTATATACCTGATCCAAAGTGATTTTATATCAATAGTGAAATTTTTCATTATGGGCCAGTAGAAGTGGTATCGTTGGTGTGGAGTGATGTGTCACTGTCAGGTTAAATTACCAGTACACCGAACGGTTAACTAGGACTCTAGGATATCACTATCTTACACCAGGATATGACTATCTTTCAGCTGATATGTCAATCTAGAGCTCACCTCAAGACTGTCGAATGATGACACTTATGCTGATACATCATGTTCATTCATCAGAAAGGCCTCTTAGTATATAACTAACAAGTGCTGAAGTGATGCATATTAAGTATTATCAAATTCCTGGAAATATATATTTTCTCAGACAGGAAATTTATCATGAAAGATTTTGCTGATTATGTTCAATATTGCCATAACTAGAACAGAGATACAGAAAATGTAGACACAGTGTACAGTCATTTTGAATGCATGTTTTTTAATCCAATGTCCAATTATCATAATCTATACCTTGTAAAGTAGTGCTGGCACATTTTATACTAGACACATGTACCTGCCTTTAATTATTTTCAGGTAACCACCCATGGGAAACAAAATTGTAATTCCTTTGTTGAAGAAATATGTCATAATTTCTTTGCTTTGCAAAAGCCTAGAGCTTAAATACAGAATTCCTAAAATCCACAGTACACAGTTATGTACTAGAAATAAAAGAAACAAATCTACACGGTTTATGTAATCATAAAACAAACAAACCTGTCGACCACATTTCTACGGTAAAGCTTTTTTATTTGATGAAAACATGGGTCAGTAATTATACTTTGTTCACTGAACTATACACCAGTACTGAGGTTATTTTCAGAATCATATCTTGCCTTGAGGTTAAAATCCTCATTGTGGTCGTATTTTGGTCTTGTACAGATGGAATAAAGTATTTCAGGGTATAAGAAAACATGCAGGTGTGTCTTCCACTTTGAGTTTGCCATAATCCTCAGATTCTGCATCGTAATTGCAAATGAGCCAGAGTTGTGGCATAGCTGTGTTTCAAAACTATTGAACGTAACCAGTACATAGACATATGTTTATTTCTACACACAATCCTTTCACTTGGTGATTATTATGTGACTGTTCCAAAAACCCATGTGGAAGCAGTCTGGCGGCTCCAAAATGAGCTGGTACAGGTAGTATAGTCTGTAAGGTAAAGTATTGATACATGCATATTACTTGTTTACCAAAAGGAGGTTGAAAAAAAATTACACTCTTTTTGTCATTTGATTTAACCACATCTTTTAAAAACTTTACAAGTGCATATTTCAGAAATGCTAATGATAGAAAAAAGTGTATTGTAGTTCAGAGCAAGAATTATGAACAAAGATGAATTTTGTTCAATAAATAGTAAATAAACCAGTTCACAGACAGTAAATATATAATTGTTCTATTGACAGTAAATGAACCCTTAACCCTTTGAATGCCGAAATTTTCCCCACCAAAATTTTAGTGCGACAATTTTTCCAATTTTTATGAATTTTTCTGTAGTTCTTTTGAAAATTTTAGACCAAATGGACAGCACTTTTTATAGATGCCAGTTTTAGGTCAAAATTTTGGGAAAAATCTTAAAAGTGTTTGGACCTGAAAAAAAATGGTCTGGGTTATATTTTATAAAGGTGACAAAAATTGACTTTGGCATCCAAAGGGTTAACTGTCTGTAAAAAGCCTATGAAAAACAATTTTTTCCCTATCATTCTTTCCATAGACAATGATTTACTGAAAATACATTCGAAATCAAAAATTTTCTCCAGAAAACAAGTTTCAGTTTCGCTAATTTCAAACATCAGGCACCAGTGTTCTGATAATAAAAGCTCACTGACAGGAGAGCTTGGACATCATAGCGCCCTCATGAGACAAGACTAGAAGATCCTTTTTTGGTATTTGGTTAGAACTATTGAATACATTGGTGTGCAAATTCACCGATCAGTTCAGACACTGTGAGAAACAAGTCCCGTTTTTGTTGACTTATACAGAAATGTGGCGTACACATTTGACAGACAACAAAGGAAACTTCATCTATTGATCCACAGTGCATCCCACATTCCAGCAAATCATGCATGACATTGGTGTTTTGATGGACTGGTCGTCCCTCGGTACATTGTTCTGGGGACAGATGTAGTTGCTGTTGGTTACAGATTACTCTGAAGGTCTCCTGAGAGGGCTAACTATTAAAGTCTGGTTTTTAACAAACATTCTAAGGTTAAAGAGTATCCTTGTCTTAGTTTGTCCAATTTTATTTATTTTGTGATCATATTAAACTACCACAATGATTTATTTGTGATTCCCAATGCTCAGTACTGTGTTACGGATGAAGGAATTTTCAATTATTGCACAGTTTTAAACCAAATACTCGTTTTGATATTCTGCTTTTTTGTCATTGCCAAGTAGGTGTAAACAGAGATAAAAAGGACAGAGAATGACTGGCAGTCTGCTGGTCAATGTGTTTCTCAAGACTTGATGATGTTCTCCCTATCCAGAATACCAGAACTAGACCCCTTCATAGTCTATGTGTAAAAAAGTGATATTATCAACCGTGGCACACACACCTCCTAACTCCCATTTTTCATCAGGATAATATGTTCAACCAAACTGAAAAACCAACATGGGGCTATTAACTGTATTGATGCAGAGGTTACATGTGTACAAACTCTTCAAAGCTGCTGAAACTTTACTGAAAGGTATCATAAATTGCACAGAGGGAATATTTCTATCTATAGCAATGCACTACATCGATCAGTTTTGATATATGTGACAGTCTTTGCCAGCTATTACAGCATGTCACATCTTAGAGAACTCACCACAGAAAGTTCAGGCTTTTTTTTGAGACTGGCTATACAATAGCATGGTAAAACGAATGAAAGGTGGAATGAAATCTCAAATGATGAAGTCATTTTGCCTGGAGCAGATCACACACGGGTCACAGAGTTGTTGCATGCCTATATTATACAGCACAAAGAGCTACCAGGATAGGGTGGCGTGACTGGCGTATTTTTCCTTGCCTAAGTCAGAGATTAGTCTTTGTTGCTAAGGACTGCTTGAATAGAAACCCTCCCAGTGTGATGAAGTCACTGTGAACACATCATCATTCTGGGTGTGTAGTCTCTAGCCCTACCAACTTCAGAATATTTTGAAAGTGTACTTATTCCAGTTCATGTTTGCGAGCATGGCAAGGTCCAACACAGACCTCCCCATAAGGTCAGAAAATTTCAAAACATCAATATGTTCTGCTTGAGGCAAGCAATTTCTTGCGCATGGTAGCCCATGTGTATTATTGGACATCAGGACAGGCAATTGTGGCTATTGTAGCTTGGTGTTTTACCCCAGGGTCTCATGCCATGCCATCGGGCAACTCGAGATCTATAGCTAGGGAGTTGACTTCAGGAGCTTTCCGACTTGGGCACACATGCTGTATCATGTTGCAGCATCCCACTCCACTTATCAAGGTGTGCCCTTCCAGTCTTTAAAAAACATTCTATGAGAGTCAACTCAATCAATTCATTGAATTTGCTGATTAGAGAATATGTCAACCATGATACCATAGACACGGCAAAGTTGTCAGCTATCCGTGCACCTTTCACCACATCCATTTCTTGACAGATTCAACTCAAGTTTCACCATGGAAACAGCACTTATCAAATTATACTATAATTTTATCTAAATTTGGCAGTGAATGGGTTCAAAGGCAGTGTGTTTACTTTTTTCACCAAATTTCATTATATACTTAATCACTTTATTACAAAAATTAAATAAACCAATCAATTATAATTTTCCACAATCATGTAGCGATAGAACAAGATATGCTTTTGATAATACACAGAAGGAAAACACCACAATCCTCAGTTTTTCATCATGATTCTCAGAAATAAAAATATGTAGATATTTCATACCTTCTTGTATCAATATATAGATGATCCCCTTTGAAGGCTTTCTAATAAGTTTTTTAAACTTTATAGCAATTTGTTGATAATGTGAATTGAATAGATTTTTTGTCATCAAAAACTTGGTGTTTTTCACTAATTTTCAGTTGTTTTCAGTGATGTTACTGGGTTGATGTGTATGATGTATACTGTATGTTCACTCATTCTAGTTCAGGAAAGCAAAAAATTACCAGGAATTATGGTCTGTAAGAAGTTGGTGTTATTCAAAAAACAATAGGTTCTTTCACTAAGTAGAAATAAAATCAATTTCAATGTGTCTTCTCACTCAGTAATTGAATCAATATTGGGATTTTTTGTATCAGTCCTGTGTTTTCAATTGAAATTAAAAATTCAACTAGATTGTGCCTTAGTTTTAATATCAAGATCAGCGTTTTACAGGGTAGGGGTGGGAACTTTGATGCCCAGACTTCAAAAATTAGGTTTCGTCCATTTACCATTCATGAAATGTTTGTAGTTTCTTCCAAAACAGATAGTTTGCAGGTGTCATTGCTTTATAGGAAAGAGAAAAAACCTTGGTGCTGATTCGTGACTGGCTGTGTGCCCTCTTGGCCAATTTGAATTGCTGTAGAATGACTTACATCTTCTCACTCACAATGTTGATTCAATATAGAAACTTTTGTGCTCTATGCTTGCTGTACCAGTTTATGTAATACCGGTATGTAAGGTTTTCTTGGGTCAAAGAACTTCACTCAGCATAGTGTCAGTGTTCAGCACAGAGGGTGGTACTCTGGTCATACATGTTTCTCTAGGATTCAAGAACATTTTTGATTATATTGGACTAATTCAATGAAATTCCATGAATATGTAAACTGACTCAGGGAGTCCAGGGGGCTCATCGGTACATCATTTGTAGTGAAGAGAAATTCCAGAAGCCCTGTCCAGATCAGTTACAAAATAAACAAGCTTTAGTCTTTGACAACAGTTTAGTTTGCTGAGCGACTTTACCTGTCTCTGTCCATCAATGGACTGACAATGCATGGTGCTTATCAGGCGAGATTTGACTCAACCTGAAAGGATGTAGAGTTTGTTCAGGGCTGAGGCAAGGAGATACAGGTGTCAACAGATGTAACGTGTGTGATACACAGTTACTATTAAAAGAACTGTTCGTGTCGGTAAATACTTGGAGTGGTATAGTGTGCCTGTTCTGTCCACTGGCAGAATCTTAGAAACAGTGAAATCTGTAAGTCAAACAACATGAGCTATTTAAGCTTTTTCGCTGAGTTAGTTGCCAGGTGGTGTTGGGGAAAAGGCACTGTCCAGATGTGCTGTATGGACATGCTGGCTGGATCTGGCTGTAGTTTGAGTCTAGGTTTATGGAAAACTATATTTTTGCTGTCTGTTGTTGTTGAAGAATTGAGCAAGACGTTTGACGGGATACCCCCTTTTCATGCACAATGAACACGCATTATTCCGGAGTCAATGATTTAGGATTGACTGGTCTCCCGGCACGTATGTCTATCCATGAGGGAAGGAGCCAAGTGTACGGATGGGAGGACGTGGTGGAATTAACCAAACAATTGTCAAGTAATGCTCACCAGGTTTTCCATTGTCATTGCTTTACGCTCGATCGGTCTCCTAAACAACATTGTTGCCATGGGCTATTTCTTTTTATGTCATGTATTCATCTACACTTTACGGCCTGGTCATTGCTTGCCACCTATACCCCTTCACACGTAGGTCACTTGCCTTGCGCACCTGTGGCTCTGTCAGAATGTCGTCATTGTGAACGGCGCTTGGAATTTTAAAAAAAAAGCGATGTGGCCACTCGTGGTATCATCAGGCAGACGGGAGCTGTCCCCACTCGATGAAAGCGGTTTGAGACTTTCCGTTCTTCACAATTTGAGTGTGTTATTCATTCATTCCTTTGTCTTCCCGATTAATTTTTTTACCGAGGTCAAAAGTCCGGTTGGTAATGTTTATGCACTAATACCTGATTCATTGTGTGTGGTTTTGTCACCCCCTAGCAACTAAAGAAGGTCACCGCAGTACATGTAAACTGATATTAAATCACCACAACTTCTGCAAAGGTTCTGATCGGCACAGAAAAAAAATTCCAACACTGTTACTTTGGTCACAAAAATCACCCAGGCCTAGGTGTTCAGAAATATCGGAAGCAGACAGAGCCAGGCAGTGCATTAACTTTACCAACGGGGTCAGATTGTATAAACAGCCTATTTTACTGTCAGTGTGTACACACTGTAGAATATAATGGTGCTTTATTGACAGTCAAACCCACTCAATTGGAATATATACTTCATAGACAGGTAAACTATCCAGCGGCAATACCTTGGAGTATTTGAAAAAAAAAAAGTTGAAGAGGAAAAAATTATTTTTGACAAACTCTAGTTCAGGAATTTTGATGTACATTACTTGATGGAAACAGAAAAGTTTAAGTGGCTATTTTGTCATTGATAATTGATTCATAAAGATGTATGTAAGTAGATAGTAAAGTTTTTAAGACTTCTTTAAGACTTCAGATGTTTGGATTGGTGAATGATACTAAAAAAACAAGTATGTCCATGGCAGATAGTTAGACAGAAATAGAATTTGTTGATCAGAAATAGCGCTCTGATTATTGTCCTCAAGGAATTTTGGATGAAATTTTAATTAGAGATTGATCAATTGTCTGATCACATCCCTCCACCCTCTGATAGAACTTGTCAAGGCTGCAAAATCGAATAAAAAAAAAAACCTGTGTGTACTAAGCTAGGGAAATGTCACATTGATAATAAGTTTTACCCATTCTTATATTATTTTTGTCTTTTTAATGTCATATCTTTCCAAATTTCATTGAATTTTGTTGTGGAGAATATCCTGATATAGTCAATGTTGAAATGTCTTTAGTCATGAATGTGAGGTTTTTAAAAAAAATATTGATCAAAGTTAGAGAAGTATGACAATTTACATGTTGAAAAATTTATCATGATTTCAGATGTGTATAATATTGCACTGGCTAGGAAAGCACTGGACTAATCAATCATTAGATGTAGTTGATGATGTAATTTGTTTGTTTGCTTGTTCATGAGACTAATTTTGTTGTTGTCTAATTAATATGAATGGGACCTGTTGCCTGTAGAGGTGAACTTCCAATCTGTCGTGTTTTCACAAACTTTTTCCACCTGTGTTAGTGGGAGTTGGTCAGTGATTTATATTGCAGTGGTGCATTATAGTGTGGTGGGTCTTGTTTGATTTTCTGTTCATTAACCATGAAGTGAAGGGCACATAGCATTACCTTGCTCAATGATGTAGCAAGATAATGCCAACATTAATATCATCATTCTATGACATGTACAATATCTGTAAAAAGTTAACAAAAAAGGGTAAGAAATATTAAACACATTGAAGGTTCACTCATGAAAGACAGGGGATCAATTTGTGTACAAGGCCACTTTTCATAAATACTGATGTTTACTGTTCATGTCTATGTACATTATAATTCATAAATACCTGTTTACATGAAAGTTGCATTATCTTTTTGATTAGTTCGTCTGGTGCATAAATGTGAATACCTCTCCACAAAATTATGTTTTGCTGAAATATTTCAGAGTGCACACAATGGCAGTTACCATGAATTGTTTTCTGGCAAAAGGCACATGTGTAATTTTGTTTTCGTGAGGTAAAGTCAGAACAAATAAGTCTTAGGGATTTTTTAGTCAGTCAATCATTTTTCATGGCGCTGTTGTTAATAGTATAGTACTCGTGAAATATTGTGTGAAAAATATGAGACTATTATAATATTATGTAACAACCGTAGGCGACTGGAATTGTGTTTTTTAACAACATCCAGAAAATTTAATATTTCAACTGTGTACCATGTTATGATATTTGAAAATATTCCTTATATCATGACATTTGGTAAAGAGATGGTTATCAGTCTAATTAAGTTGTTTATGATCTAAAGTGGGTGTAGAGCAATGAAGTCAGGTTGCAGTCCAGACATTTTATTTCTGTGTGGCAAATGGAGTCTTGCTGACTGCGCATCACCTCATAGTTCCCTACTGAAGGGCATTCAAGCATTGCCATTGATGTTAAGTCTTTGAGTGACAAGGTTATCCTTGACATACACACAAACAGTGAAGTTCTGTGTATTGAAAAGAGTCAACCAGAATTCCATCAGGCTGGACTACTGTATTGTTCAGTAGTTCCCAAGACACTGCTCATAAATAAATTTACATGTAGTTTATTCAGTCCACTGCCAAGCATTGCACATACTGCTTTTTCTGAAGGTTTCCCTTTGTTATCTCATCCTTGAATGCTTTTGAATAGTTTCAGTACCAGAATCTCTCAAAGATAGGGTTACTAGTGGGGAAAAAATCTTGAAGGGGTAAATATCAAAGAATTCTGCAAGATGTATGTCCTGTAAATATGATTGGATAAACCGTAACAGTCATTTTATAGTTAATTTTAGAAATAACAAGCATGAATGATTGGGTAAAGGAAATATTAAGGGTAAACAAATATTGTTCCAATAATATTTACATTATTCTACAACAGACTAATCTCTGATGGTTTCATCAGATTATGTGGTGATTGCCAATGTTTTCATTTGCATGGTTCAACCTTTACATTGTCACTTGGTTATTCAACCACTCTTTTTTAAGGGTGGGGATTTGGCCGAGCAGTTTTGACTGTGATGTCTTTGCAAGGTGACTGGGTGCTGTACATTGAGAGTTTGAATCCAATCGAAAATCTACTGAATTCCGTGATGGAGTCACAATCTAATTTCAACTTTTTGAGGATTTTCATGGGTTCATTGCACTTTCCCTTTCTAGAATGATATCCTTCTCTATTGAACAAAGTTCTGTCAGGACGTCTGGCTACTAAATTAATGTCCTGTAGAATTAGCCAAAACGAAGTGACTTATGAAGGTAGCAAAAATATTACTGGTGTGTTCATGTACTGAGAACAATTATAAGTTTACCAGGTAAAGTGAAATGTTTTTAGGTTTAAACGAAGAAATTTAAATCTTTAAAATGCAGAATTGCCAAAAGGGTTAAAACTGAATCTAAGTCTCGATGCTAAAAGGTAGCTGACCTTTCATTATTGATTGTTAATACTTCAAAAAGCAAAGCAATATATCACAGTCAAATATTACCCCTCCAGGTCAAAGGTCAAAACTTTTAAATGTTTAACATGCTCACAACACAAGTATACTGTCGGTGTATTTGATAATGGACTGTGAGCCATGACTTTTATATTTTACGATGTCCAAAGTTGTAAAAAGAGGGACTCTTTGTCAAGTATTTCTGTCAAATAATATCATCAAGAAATAATCGGCGTGTTTACAATTCGTTCGCTTATCACGGTGTTGTATGTGATCTTGACTTGTTGCGATACTCCACAGCAATCACTGAATTTCATCTGATTGCCCTTGAAACAAACAGTCAATGAATCTCATTACCGGTGGAAACAAGTTGATATGGAATCATAAACCTGATGGCGGCAACAGTATTTAGAGTTTAACATTTACAACTTCTATAATGAGAGAGGTACTAACAGTGTCGTTACCATGGATTCATTGTTTTGCATATCCATAAACCATGCTGTCAAGCATCTGTAAATGAGCAATTCATTCCACTCAATCAATAATCAGTACAAATCAGCTGTGACCAACAAATTTGAATATATTGATCACTGATTTAGACAGTTGCTGTAAATTGTGTCTTTTTGCCTTAAAGTTTGTTTCCCTCCAGTAACTGCAAGTATTTACAGCATATTTAATAAGGTCAAATAAGAAAATATGTTTCTGGTAACTGCGCCAACCTAAGAAAATCATAGACTTATTTTTCCCATTTTAAAAAACTTTGGCGTAAATTATCTAAACATTACTGTATCTTATGGGTCTTAGCCTCCCAAAATAAAAAATTTAAAAAGATTTGATTTCCTCCAACCTACTTGTACCTATCCTCATATTTGGAGGCATGTTACTGGAAACATTTATCAACTGGTATTAGCAGTATTTCATCCTCCAATTTTTACAAACATTAAGTTGTAAAATCTTCAGTGTAAGTGGATCTCTGAACCATTGAGGCAGTGATCATATTATGTCTGAAATAAAATAATACTGATACTGGTCCATACACATACCATCAGAAACAATAGGCCAGCATTATTAGGTATGTTTTCAAGTTCTTGCCAGATTATAAAATTCATTTCAATACTGAAATGGTGTAACATTATAAATTATACCATAGCATAAGATGTCAACAGGTCAATAGATAAGTGTAAAGTCAGCATCTTTAGCCAGTGGTAGACTGTAGAGAAAGTTAAATAAGTATACACGCTTTATGCCATATGAATACAATTTGTCTTTAGACAGTTTGCCGTAACTTTATTAGTAGTGAATTTGAAAAAAAGGTTTATTACACATAAATATTTCCTACGAGATATATGACAAATTTGGTGAACAGTATCCATAGTTAATATAAATGTGCAAGTGAAATGAACAGGGGGTACAGCATAATACTGTTTATGTATTGTACCCGGTACATGTGAGGAATGAAAATGTTACGGATATCATTAACTTCAGGTGCACTGATGATTAGGTTACTGCTCAAACATCAACCTTGAAATTCTGACAGAATTTCTCTGTTGTTGTGTACACAAGGCCACGTGTAGACCAGTGGGGGTTTGCAGGTACATGCAGCTTTAAAAAGGTTTACTGTATATTGATTTTTGTCACCTGCTTGTCAAGTGCTGGAGGGTCAGTCAACGATATCATCAGGGCTATAGTGTATACTTTAATTGATAATGATCTTGACGTTGTTGGCCAAAGTTCAGTTCTAGGGTAGCCTGATCGTAACAGAGATAGTATAATTGTTCACCAATGACACGAGAAAAAGATTCAAAGGTTGAGCTCTAATGTTTGAACAAGTTCAAGGTTACCTACATCCAAATTGTCATCCTTTGTTACCATCATGGTTAACTTGGACTCGCCAACCCTGAAACCATCATGGTTTGATCCAAGTCCATTATCATCAGTGGTGATTTTGGACCTGTTTACAGGGAATTGGGGTGGAACAGGTTTAGGGAGACATGGGGGCAGTGGAGAAGAATGGAGGAAATACTGCAAAGTGCTGTCATTTGCAATAACCTCACTATCCCGTGATTTCATGCAAAAAATACACATTTACTCGAAATACTTGATGAGATTTTTAGAAATCATGCATGCAGGGATGATGATATCACTACTTTGTTATTTTCCTGTGGTTTTTCTTTTTCTTGGTGACCTAATCTTCAAAGCATGTCCGCTTTGTTCACTTTACATGTCTGTCATCAAGTCTACAGAAGTGCCAAGCTTTTAAGGCATTTATTACTAGCAGGGAAAGATTTCTACAATTACAGATTCTGATGATCTTACAACTGTCTACAGCTTACATTTAGTTGTTGCCACACATATTAGATTTCTGTTTTTCCATGATTGCAAAGTTGACTGTATAAAATAGACAAATTGTCCGTTAACATCAACAAAATGCTACACTCTGAGCAAACGCGGGGAAATGAGGAAAATGTAGCTTTATTTCGGAAGCAAACTTTGCATGTGTTTGAATTTCAGCAGAAATATTCTTTTGGTAATTTAAAGAGCTTTAAATGTAAAAGAGAAATAGACTGAGTACTGATGAGCTCTATATCATTCATAATGACAGTGAAGTATAAACCATTGATACTAAAATCTTTGTGATTCATTCTGTGTGGATTGCAGCACACATTAACATCACCCGTAATGCCCACCTGAGATTATCACCTCCCTGTATCTTATCCATGGTGCAGAATATTAAGATTTTGTTGACGACAAGACTTTCAGATGGAAGGCGCACCCCCTGTAAATATTCTCCACTCTGTCCATTTCTTTCCAGAGCCGGAGTCATGGAAGGAAACTATCAGAACTCAAATAGAGGAGGAATTGGAACAACGTGTCCGGGAAGCGCTTTCTACCCCGCCGTTGGAAAGGATACGAAGGAACAGAGAGAGAGCAAGACAGAGATATAAAAACAGACTTAAACAGTAAGTCACTGTGCTATATATTGCCTGGCACAACATTCAGTGTGCTGAGTTGGCGACTTTGAACAGCGCCCCCAAGAGGCAGAAACGGAAAACTAATTGATTTAGAGTGACTGGCAGTTGGAGAGGAGGACAAGTACATTGCTGATGTGAAAATCAACTGTCGCACTCATCATCAGCTGTACAATGCAAAATCTTTCAATTTTATATAGAGGACTTTTAGGATGTCAATCAAGGCTTATCCTCAACACCTTTCCTGGCAATACTTGAAACTTACAATTATACAGATCATTGAAAAGAGTCTTGAATCATACACACAAGTGACTTTCCTCTGGCAAGTCTACATTGTAGAACACATATGCTTGTTATCTCTTCACTTCTTTAGCCATCTATATTTGTTGTAAGGTCAAAGACATCAAATAAAAGAATTTGCATATACAAAAGCATGATGTAGGAAGGATTAAATGTCAGTGCATCAGTCATAATAATAATTTTTCTACTTTGTCTTACAGAGAGCAGCAACAGACTCCAGTCACATTATCTTTGGACCAATGCAGGGAATACTCCGATCGGCGGCCTAGCCGCATCAGGGACATTTTGAGAACTAAGTTTAGCTACACCGATGACACGCCTGTGTCATACCGGAATACCTCAGGCGATGACAAGGGTCGCTTCCGCCAAAAATACAGCCGCACTCCCGCCCATCAAGAGGCTAGCCAGGAAATTAGCAGGAATGGACTACAATATGATGAACGGAGTCTGGACCCTTCCCTTGACCGTCATCGAAATCGCGCTCTCTCTCACAATGGGAAATTGGGAGACAGCAGCAGTGATGATGACGACGATTTTGTGAATTACAGTGCTCGTGAACGAGATAACTACGATTACACCCACCGTGCAATACGTCGGCAGGTTTTCAACCGCTATACCAGAGAGGGCTTCAGGGACGCCCTGAAGCACGGCAAGAACCGGGATGGCACGAAATTAAGGAAACTGAAAGATGGCAAATACATTGACTGCAATGGTGTCATTTTGACTTTTGATGGGCCGTTCTGGCCATCAGAACATGGACCTTTGTATCCAAAACCAGATCACGGTAGCCCTGAAACGCAGGACGTAGAACCGCTATCTGATGACGGTGAGTACATATGTATACATAACAGGATGAGTCCCAATGTGGTTCTGCTTGGTGTATGTGTAAGTTGTTCTGTTGATAATGTCTGTGAAAGGAGACACGGTAAACATGTCAACTCAGAGAATTACTATACATGAATGACCTCTGAAAGTAATGAGAGGTCAAGGGTCAGAGGTGCAATGCAATTTGAGTTCCTTGCTCTCATTCTCCTACTCATTTAGAGTGGATAAGAAACTTAAGAAATTCCTTTCAAATTCATTTACTTGAAAATATTCAGTGTGGTTTTGAGTACTAGATGAAAGCATGCTTCAGAATGTTTTGTTGGTTTGAAAAGCAATCCTGTAACAAACACATATGGTAAACTAAATGTAGGCCCTCTTTCTTCTTTTTTGAAAGGAAAGTAAAATTTATTCACAAATAATTACTTTGTAGTTCCTCTCCCACTAAGTTTTATGGTAGTGCGCCCTCAATGTCAATCCCCACAAATTCTGTTTCGTGAAATGTGGTGTGTTAAGGCATGCAAGGGTGGATGTTGTGAGAACCAAGAACTCTGTATGTACACATTTTTCTTGCAGTGAAAAGGGTGAGGAAAGAGGTTGACTGAGTCATGTTTGAGTATGATGTGTTCAAAGTCTGCAATGATATGTTCTTTGCAAGATACTTTCAGCACCTTGATTGTTATTCAGGTTTTGCAAGCTCTCGCGTTTTTAGTCAGCGTTTTCGCTTCATCTCCAGTGTGCATCTGTACAGTATTTTTGTAATGTTGCTGACCCTGTATTCTGGTGTCCATATCATCAAAATCCTTGTTTCTTTCGGCGTACATCTTGCATCTAGCAGCATCATGACCTGTCATCACATCAAAACAAGAACAGTTGAAGAGAATAAGTCACACGTCAAGTCAAAGAAAGTGCAATCATGATATGCAAATACTGATTACAGCTGTGTCAAGCAAAGTATTTTCACTTAGAGCAAGAATTTTAACAAGTGTTAATGCATGGATCTTGCTGTACACAACCTAAATACGAACTTGTGAGTGCTTTCATGGATATAGATAGAAAAGGTACTCTTTGGCCGGAATAGATAGAAAACATTAAAGTCATTTGCCGTATTTTCTCATCATCGGCAATCACTACAAAGTGTAGCTTGACAGAGAAATAGCCGATGGTATGCTGTGTTGTCCCCTGAATGATAAAACATATCATTTTCAGTGGATAGTAACTGGTACCGTATGTGTATATGTTCACTTACCAAGCATACCATGCTACTGTACGGCACATGCCAACCTCGAGAAAAAGAAGAGCATATGCCAACCTCTAGAAAAAGAAGAGAATGGCCTTTTACATGCAGTGAATATTTCAAAGGATATATTACAGTCGTTGAGTTACAGTTTCTGTTATCTGTTGACAACACGACTCAACTGTGAGTGTCCACCTCCAAGCTTTTCTGAACATGTAAGAAGATGATACCAGTACCTTGAAGTAAACAGTTGATCCAGGATGCAATATGCCAGTGACTCTTTACATGTACGGACTCACTCCCAGGGCTCAGCATTCCACCACAAGAGGGCGCTACAACACTGCCGTTTGCCTTTTTCCAAAACGCCAGAAAACAAAACCCTGATATCAGACATATGTTTATACACATATACAAGTTTCATTAAATGCAAATACTAGTTACTGATCTGATTGTACTTTGACATAAATGTCGTGCATGTACACACAAATAACAGTATTTCCAGAAAATTCTTGCAAATGAGCCATATGGAATAAAATGTTCTTTAATTGCAAAATCTTGTGATCGGGCCGTAGTGCATTGGCTTTTCAAATCTAAAAGCAAATTCTACCTATCAAGGACCTTTGAACATACAAACCCTTACAATGGCGGGCGTACAGTTGTAGCCACATAGAAAAGATAGTGTTACATGATATAAAGGGATTTAAAGAGGAATTACTGAATATAGACACAAAGTCGTTAACAACCTGACCTAGTTTGTTTTCATTGATTTATGGGGCTGCCTTCACCTTCAGTGTGTTTTTCAAGGACTGCAGCATAATGTCCTAGATTGTAGGTTATCCAGAAGAAAAAACAACAGCTGACAGTAATCGGGGCTTTTTTTATCAACCCCAGCTGCCAGTATAAATAAAAAAGCACCCGCAGACATCAGTGCCCTTTCAGAGTAAACATTAATTCACTGTCTGGTGAAAAGATGTACTGCCACTGTTCAGAAGCAAGGTAGTGCTAGCATAGCTTTTTGTATGATTTTATTTTACCAGGGCTGTGAATGGGTAATGCACAATTTTCTTGAAATGCTCCTCTGCAGACATGTTCGATGCAGTGTCAGTAATGATGCAGGATATACCATAGACCCTCAAGAGAAAAAAAAATTCTGAAGGGGTGTATGGATAAACAGAATTTTTTTCCAAATCAGAATGAGTGAAGTATGTTCAGTAGTACTCCCCAAAGGATTAAAATTAGCTGAAGGAGACAATTGCCATGGTTATTACATGTAAACTGATGAACACAGCCCTTCTGCATTACTTGTAAAGCTAGCATGCTGTCAGCACTCTCAGGAAGAGATGTGCATTCTGCTGCTTGGATTTTGAACCCTTTCATGGCCACAAATTTTGGTACATTCACACGTTTTCAATGGGTTGGGTGGAACTAAATACAGGGAAACAGGGGTGAGAGGGTAAGGATCAACGCCCCCTCGTCCCCGTCAAGAAAGTGTACTGCCCCCTGCAGCTGTCAGATGAAAGTGAAAATGTCCCATAATGCTCTGCTGCCACGGTATGTTGACCTTTTGGAGAACCCTATATGCAGTCTGTGATACTGGGAAAGTGATAGATTTGTCTACGCGTACTATTTCATCACAAGCTTTGTGTCTCTCAATCATCAGGTTCCTTCCTCTCCCACTCACTGGACTATACCAAATGTTGACCTTGTGTCAAGGACGGGGGTGTCAGCCTGCTTTAAATGTATTCTTACCACAGTCATTATCTTATTACACTCTATGCCTGAGGGGTCAGTTAATATATGGTCAAGTCTACATGAAGTCCAGGGCTGTTGGGGTTATATTTTTACAATGGCAATGTGACATTCACTTTAGACACTTGCTGTTTGTGTTTGTTTAAAAAGTTCCTGATGCTGTATGTACGCACTCATCATCTTTCATGGCAGACCGTGGGTTTTATTTCCATTAGCGTCAGCTGCTTTATCGAATATCAAACCAGCCTTATTAGATATCAACCTTGCTGGCCGGGTGGAATTGTGATGTTAAAAGTTTATTTGTGCCTTAGAGTATACCACTGGTGACCTTTCATAAAAAATATGCTGGTGTAAAGACAGCGAAAGATTCAGGTTAATGTGGTCTTAAGCCTGAGGGTGAACAAACTTTATCTTGCAATGATAAAAATTGAAAAATATGGACGGTGTGTCTACCAGATCAAATTTACAGCCACAGGATACATATCTATTGTGTCATCTCATTGTCTTAAGAGGGGTTTCAGCAGTGACTCAGGTGGGTCAGTGTTGGTATATTTCGTGGAAAGAAACATTGCAGCATTTGCCGACAAAATTCCTGAGAAACGCTTTCATACTATCGAAAGTGAAAAGGCCTGAGGTGAAAATTGCTTTGAAATGTTGAGAGTCTGCCATAGAGGAGTGGAGGAAACATTCTCGGTAGACCCCTCCCACTCCTCTGTAAATGGAATGTGCTGACTGTTATTAGGGAAGTGCACTCGGGAGAGTTCAGCAAGCTCCATATGTCGTACAGCAGTTGACCTGCATTTGCGTGACAAGGTGTCGCTGTTCTATTTTATCACTGTCTTTGACCTGCTCGGTTACTCAAACCTAGTCGCAGATGCAACAATTGACTTCACGATTGCTCCAAGGTCATTCTCAGATATGTGTAACATCCATGGAGGCCTGTCAAACTACAATCCCTGTCGTGGCCATTAAATTAACGTATTAAAATTACTCTGTTCCATCACATGCAGTTTCCACTCATTTAATCGATCAGGTCATGTGTAAGATATTGTCACGAACATGAATCACTAGTATTGAACATTGATTTTGCCTTTGATATCAGAGTTTTTCTCTCAACATTGATCAGGTGCTGCTGATTCACTGAACAACCTGCTACCCCTCTATCCTTCCCAGTTGTGGTATAGTCCAATTGTACCCATATTGTCAGATGAGGTAATTTTATAAATATAGGGGGTATCTCGACCCACAAGATCTCAACCTTATCAATGTCATATATTGATTATTTTTCAAAAATCTTGTTATCGTCCCCGCTATTATCATCCCTTTGTTCCAATCTGAATGATATCAAGAGCTGTTGTAAATGTGATGTTTAACATTGAAAATTATTCTATCAAAGCTATTCTATTAATTTGAAATTTCCAAGTTTTTCCAACTAAGTGAAGGTTCCATGTTACAAAGAGATGAAATCGTGTCCAGTTTTTTTAAGTCTTATGTTTCTATTTCCCAAAAATCAGTCAGTATTTCCCAAAAATGATATAAACATAAACACTGCAATCACCCATAGTCAGCAAATGAAACGTCCCCCACAATGTGGTTGTTCCATTATTTCTCAGAATACAGGGGATGCATACTAGCATATGAGGAACTGCATGTGTACACTACTGAGCAACTTTGACACCCCCCTCACAAAGAGACAGCACCCCTCAAAAAGTATACATGTCCCACAGATAAAACAATACCATTTCATCTTCCTTGGTGATTCAACAAAGAGATGAAGATGATATCATACCATGTCAAACCAGTATTCTCTGTTTGCACACATTCCATCATTATTGACACAATGTAATGTAACCAATGCCATAATTGACATTTGAATAATTTTGTATTTCTTTGCTTTCAAAATATTCCACCCCAGTACTACAGTTTTTCCAAAGTCATCAATCACAGCATCCAACATTAAGATAGTAGGCAGCGATCTCCAATATTTCAGAAGTAAATTTTGTTGAGACATATTCATTGTCATCAAATTTGCCAACATTCTTAGCTGTAATTATCTAATTGAATGATGCTATCAATAATTAATGTCATCTAACTTTCTATGGAAAGTCAGTAAATTGTCAATCGGATTTGAACTCACAGTGTACGGCATCCAGTCACCAAGCAAAGACATCACAGTCAAAGCCGCTCAGCCAAGTCTCCACCCTTATAATAATACATTTTTTTACTGTAATGGCAAGGAAAGCATATGAAAAATTTAAAACCAAATGATGCCGGTAATGGAGTGTTTACTGCATGACCCAAAATACATGAATATTCTCCATTGATAATGAATCATTATCTTCAGACTTGCATATCTCATCAATATTCATAGTGCAATTTGCATACATGAATACTAATATGTCACGCGTTGAATATCAGATTGATTAGAGGACAGCATGTAGTTGTGTTAACAAAATGTATCAGAAAGTTTTAATCTTGTACGATAATCAAGTCACATGTGAGCAGTCATGCGCTCCACTTTTGTCCTAATGCCTCAGTTGTTCCGCTCTGGTTCAGTCCAGTGTCACAGATAAAACCTTGTTTGCTTTCAGAGTGCTTTGTCCAGTATTTGTCAGTCAGTTGACAGACATACTTCACTAAAAGTTCAGGGGACCTACTTCTATGTGAACTGTGACAATTAACACTCTACCCCTCCCCTCCCCTGCTTCCATAGTACCATCGTCCCCTGATCCAACAGTCGCAACTTGCAATCTTGCTTCCATGAATGCATATTTATTTTACTTTGTTACCACTAGAAAGTTCAAAGTTTGCTGCTCAAAGGGAAACTACAAACTGCTTGTAGATGTGACTCATGAATAGTGAAATCAGATCAGGGTGCCCATTTTTTTCCTGTGGCCACATTCACTGGTGTAGAAATGTTTACCGACAAGCAGCTTATAGGCAACAAAATGCATACAACCATCAAAAGCACACCCATTTAAAGCATTTTGCCGAAGCTGGTTACAGACTTGAGTTAACCCTTTGAGTAGTGTAATTTTTTCCCTCCAAAATTTGGGTGCAACATTTTACCAATTTTTATGAATTTTTCTGCAATTTTTGGACAATTTTTGACCAAATGGACATAACATCTTGTTGGCTGAAGCTTGTTATGGAAATTTTGGCTGAAATCTAAAAAAAAATTGACTAGGGTATTATAAAGGCGACGAAAATTGACTTTGGCGCTCAAAGGGTTAAAAGCTGGGCATTCTGACTACATGTAGTCACCTGTGATTATCTGCATCACTGACATGTGTTGGTTCCTGTGGCCTACATGCGTGGGAAAAATGAGAACAATACTCTGATAGTCAGCAATGCATCAGCTTTCATAGACTGACAGCAGCAGCTTGTGCCAATTTTTGGCCTTACGTGCTTATTACACGTAAGCACGAAAATTCAGAGCCAGTTCCCCCAGGCACAAGTCTAGCCGCACTCAGCAGTGGAAAAAACCTGCTTTGATGCACACTCTGTGTCTCTGCAGTCTGTCTTGGAACAGGGCACCTAACAGTGTAAATTTTTTAAATAATAACAAGTGAAATTAATGAAAAGAGATGGAAAATGATATCCCCGGTAAAATTACTGGCATTCTTAACTATTTCAACTCCCTATCTGCGAGTGATTTATCCATAAATGCTTGACTTGTGACAAGATTGGCCTACAGGAATAAATATATGACAGAGAGAGGAGTTGGGGGGGTGTAAGACAGTCTTTCCTGTCCCAGTAATATTAATTTTTTTCCATCTTAACAACTTACCTCCCCCTGTGTTATGGTTGAACCCTGTCCTTTTCTATTGTGATAATGGACTTATCTAAAATTGTATGGGGGTGACCAGGATAGGGTGAGACAAACACTGACTGTATCAAATGGCTGAGTCATAAAAGATTTTTTCTGATGGCTGGAAGGAATGAATTTTCTTATGGCTGTGAAATTGCTTCATTGATTTACACCGGCACAACCTATCATAATTCAATACTCTCGACCAAACCATTCACTACATGGAGGGACCATGAATCATCTGGCAGAAAGCCCATTATCCCACCCACCTTCCATAGCAGTGCAGAGTGAACTCTCAATGAACCAGATGGGCTGTACTTTTTAAGAGATAAAAAACCTCCTAATGACCCCGTTTCATTCAAAGTACAATGCTCACTGGAGAAGTGCTGTTCCCCGGTGGAATAGTACAATTCACTCCTTTATAGTACACTGCACGCACAAACACAGTACATTTCACACAGCTGTACATCATGTAAGAGTTCATTTAAGGGCACTTACAAAGACCTTGACCTTGTATACACTCCCCGTTCAGTCCCCATTGTCCGCATGGTGATTCCCCTTAAAGGTTTTAAAGTCACCAAGTGATCTTGTGTTGTGGCCATTTTGTAATGCCTGAAATGTCGATAGCTTTTAGGTTCAGAAATGTGAACCACACAGATAAAAGCCAAGCAATCGTTCTAAAATTCCCGAGAAACTCATGCAGATGTTTTCATGTACCTTTGTCAATGGAGTGCTTTTTTGAAACACCAGTTAAAAGATTCATTCTGAGTGCCCAAGCAGCCCGCATTTGTCGTCTTCATGTTGACAACCAATGAAAAACATTATGCTGCAACCCCTATTAGGTCAATGTATCAGCCTTCTCTCAATAGCCTGGTTGACACCACAACCTCTTAACAGGTATGGCATTTTTCTTGAGAGGTCAGTTTTCCTGAATTCTGTGTGAACTGAGCCTATGCTCCCTCTGCTCTCTCGACGATTTTCCTTTGAGTGCAAACATATGGACAGCACTATTGCAGTCTTCAATGAGTGGAAAGAGCCTGTACATATTGAGGATTTATCACCCTAAACGTTCTTACCAGCAGCCCGGTCGTGCAAATATATACTGCTATGCCTGTACGTAGGTTGAAGAGCACCCTCTATGTCAAGCCTGCCAGATACAGTACCAAGCATTTTTTGGTGTTGTGGGTACACATGTCAGAAAAGGGAGATTGATGTTTTGCCAGATGTAAAAGTTCTATTTTGTGATAATACTTTGTAAGACCCATCTATCAAACAAAAAACAACTGGCATGAACATTTACAAAGTGGTGTAAGGCCAGCAAATCCAGTGGTTTGAAGTGATCCAGGAGGGCCAATTTTTTTAGCGAACACGGTATCACTAAATTTGCCATCCCCAATCTGAGTCTGACAAATCAAAACAATGAATTAAGGCTAAATACAAATTTTCATGGTGCCTCTCTACAAGTGATCCCTTTTCTGTGGCAACATTTGCCATAGAGGGCGCCCTAAGTAGCTGTCTCATCAGAACTACAGGAACTGTAAAATATCTCCTCCAGCTAGCATCCTTTTTTAGCAAATTTACCTAAGTGTGACAATTCACTTATTGAAAGACGCAGGTAATTTATTCTCTTCTGTCGATTAACTATGGCGAGGATGTCTCTTTTTAGCTAAATTAAAATCTGTTGATCAGAAAACCCTAAAAAAGCATGTGGCTATTAGCTCAAAATGTACAATACCTTATCTACACTGAAAGATCCGTCACTCGAGGGGGTAGCGTAGAGAGCGCCCTCAAGTGACGGATCTTTCAGTCTTTACAGTATCAGACTAGTAAAATTACTCAAAGATAAGTGGAAGCTGTTTGCCCGATGTTCCATATTTTAGACAACTTTCACATACTTTTTTATAGAGACTGATGAAAATGTAACTCTTAAGAAAATGGTGATCTCATGAGTTGATAATAATGACAAAGATACAATTTCAAAATGTTGCTGGAACTGGAACAATTCTGAATAATGAATCCGAAAAGTTGGGTGTTTTTCCATTTATTTCATTTCATTTATCAATTCCTTTCATTTCTGGTTTTGGATAAGCAATAGATCTGCAAAATTTGTATCTGACAAACATTTTTTGGAATCTTAGTGAAGCTATGCAAGGAATTTCTCCCATAGCAACAAATAAAACAATTTACAGATACACTGACAAATATGGTTTGTGTTTGGATTTATGAATTAAACCATCTTGCATGAGTGCAGGATGGCTGTTCAGTCTTGAATACTTTTTCCTTTTACACAGCAAAGGGATAACTTTTCTACAAAAGCACAGTATGTTTAGAAAGTGGAAGTTATAAAAATTACTATTCAGCTTTCCCAAACAGCTGCATATACATTGATTTTCAATTTGTGAAAGTACTCCGAGGAAGATGCCCAGAGAGAAATCACTGTGTTTAATTCATCACTTCATAAAACCTCCTTTTGGTTTGTTAAACTGCTTGAGTACTAATGGAGGTATTCATATTGAGAAATAAAATATGCTCAATGCTAAGGAGTTTTATGATGAAAAGCTTTTGTTGGAAAGACACCATATGAGACAGCCACATACAATAATTCTTTTCAAGGCTTTTTGAAACTTTAATTTAAAAGCATTAGATAGTATCAAAACAGTTATTGTGCAGTACATGGAAACTAATTGGGTTTGAAGTAAATGGTCGAAAAATAGAAATCTAAATATTTAACTCTGGCACATATAAAGCCGCCCATCAAGTTTGCATGGTTTGGAGACTTATTTTGTATAATGACCATCAAAATAGCAAACGCAGTTTTTATTTCTCTTTGTGAAGGGTTTCAAAGCCTCAGAAGTTGCTGATGCAGTGTGTTAGGGGATTGTACAAACAACTGAAAAGAGCGATATGGTGTATGCAACTTTAGAAATGTGTTTTTCACCGTTGAGTTTGGTAAAAAGAATGACTGACTAGTTTTCTTCTGTTGGCAGTCCATTGTATATAAACACAAATAAGCACTTTGTGAAAAGTACATGAATCAGAAATGAGACAGTCGCTGAACAGTAACATTGACATTCATGGTCATTTGAAGTAGCTGTATTTGATTCCCACCACCATGGGCATCAGGTCACCGACAATGCTTTGTAACCATGGTGATCATTACCATGATGTTGTCCCCTATGACTTACACCATCTTATATACATGCTATATATGTATGATAGAATGTTAGCTGATTAAGAATAATTGTAATACATGTACGGTAGTTACTATACTAGTTTTCACCTGTCACCTGACAGGTTTTTGATGAAAAAATGTAATTTAAATTGTAAGGGCAAATATAAACTTTTCCCCGTTGCCAGTCAGTGTTGTTTGTGAAAGTTACATGCTGTGTATTGGAACCGTTATCTTTGCAGGAACAATGAAAGAGGTAAGTTGGGTATGTTACCCTGAAGGATCTCATTAAAAATACAGCTTTGTGTCCATTATAAGGATGTGTATATCTGGGATTGGAGCTTTTGAAAGTCTCCCTTCACAGTGCTGCTTTTATGAACTCTTTTATATTGATCAAGTCTTGTATAGTGTGGCATAATTGCCGTAGCCGGCGGTCGGTCAATTCATGCCATCAATCTACCTCACCTCCAGGCCGGTTACCTGGCATCTTTGTTGATATACAAGTGACAACCGACCTGGCCTCGGTCACTTTGATTTCACTGTTTATCACCATGCAGCTCAAGTAGGACATCTCAGGAAATTCAACATGAGACTCAGGTAAACCAAAGTGGAAATCATAGCCTGACATGTCACAGATGCATCAGCCTGGCATACTTCGTCATGTTTATGTCTGATGGGATTCACTTGTAGTTACTGATCATATGACATGAATAACAGTGGTTTTTGCCAAAGGAGACAGATTGTGTTTTGACCAAGGAACAACTCTGAATTACTTGTGGTCATTCTATGATTGTTGGGATATCTCCAGCTGATCTTGGAATTGGTCAACGGTGGTTTTTTCTTTGAGGTCAGTTAAGGTCACATATAGCAGTCTCAGAAAATATCATCTATCTAATGTATGTGCAAGTGTATTTGACTCAATGTGTTTAGGATTCAATTGAGTGTTTACTAATTCTTTCGGTACTTATGGCCCAAATTTTATTGGTTAACAAAAGAGGAAAGTAAAGGTATAGAAAACAAAACAGCATAAACTTATATTGCAATGAATATATGAAAAAATCAACTAAAACAAAAAAACAACAAAAACATTGACTGTTGGAAATAGCATGTTATCAACAAAGATTTGATTTTGGCATGTAACATTTGGCTTATAAGACTATAAGTGACTTTATTCAGTTTTTTCATTGCTTTTAGTACCATACAAACAAGGCAAGAACATTTTTGAACAATTATACTTTTGAATCAATAGCTCAAATGCAAATATTTCCTTGTGTTTCATCACGTTTCTTTCACAACAAATTAATTGTGCCGTTGCTGAATCTAGAATTTCTAACATTTCTATGTCATAGCCTGTATGCTTGTCAAGGCATTTTTCTGTATGGGCCTGTGGAAAATATGTTGCTGGGTTGTCCAGTATGCCTGCATTCTCCAAGCTCTTCTTTTCTTTTCTATGGTTCCAGTCCTAACGCCCAGCTTAGATACTCTTAACTGAACATACATGGTCAATCAGCAACTTGTCAATATTTTGCTGAGAGATTAAAGCAGGACTATTGCAAACGAGAGTGCTTCAATATGGCTTGGTGGCAGCAGCCACTCTGTCTTCACAGTGTTTGAATAACTGTTCGATTTTATTGGAAATAACAAGAAGCACTGGGAACAAATGTGTTTAGTAAACACTGGGAGAGTCCCGCTGAGCTGTAGTCCCAGACAGTGCTTGTCACCATGTCACCATTATGTTCCAAACAGTGTGAAAACCAATATCACAACTATGTTTTTGCACCAACTCAGGATATTGAGCACCCCCAAAAAAAGAATTCAATATATACCGCTGCTTTAGCATTGATGTGATAAAAAAGAGGAACAAACCTGTGTGAGTGGTTCTGAACCCTTTCTTTGAGAATTTAAAAAGCTTTTGGGGAAAATGCAAACATCGATAGTGGAGTCTAACGCTTGTGGACAGATAGTCTTAGATGGAAAGTGAAGATGGAGGTGACAGGAGTATGGTTATTAGGCTTTGTGAAAAGTACTGGCAGATATGCACTAATGCAGAAACTGTCCTGACGACAAAAAAAAAAATTAGCAGTGTCAGATTATTCCCTAGCAACTCATGAGCTATATATATATATATATATATATATATATATATATATATATATATATATATATATATATATATATATATATATATATATATATATATATATATATATATATATATATATATATATATATATATATGTATGTATGTATATATCCCAAGTTTAACCATACCTTTAGAAATACCGTAACAAATGTTGAATTATTAGCACAATCGAGAACCATATCATTTTCGCTTTTGGATGAGTTTTGATGAGCTGACTATAAATACATTTTACAACTCGGTAACTATGTCATCAGGCTATTAGAAAAGACAAACATATAGGGAATGTTTGGTGAAGCTTCCTGTGCATGCATAACTTATTATGATTGCAAAATTTGATGTAAAGTAGACAAACCATATCCTGCCTCATCCAATAGGACCCCAATTAAAATTATTATTTGCAAATTTTAAATTTGTAAACTGGAACAGCTAGTTTGCAACATTGAGGGCTAGTTTTCTTAGAGATTTTTTGTAACCAAAATATTGCATTTCTGATGTATGGTGTAAAAATACACTTTCACAACATTCTTGTAGATTTTGTTCAGCACAAGAAATTTTGCCTGAAGCCATTTTGTTGTGGAAATCTCCTGAAAGCTAAAAGCATTTCCATGTTTTCTTCCATTTGATTAAAACTTACGGAGCAATCAAGCTGCGACTAAAAAACTGTAAACATCCATTGTGATGTACATGGTATCATGGCCAGGTTAAATTCCTACAGAGCTTTGTAGGGATTACCACAGTGACAGCAGTGAAATGGATTAAATGAGGAGAAAATGGTTTGGACAACACACAGAGTGGCAGAGCCATACCGTAATGTGCTTGCAGACCCCTAGGCCCTTTTACTGCACAAGTTTAGTTTCACCACATTGTTTGTTGTGCCATTGTTGGATTCTTTTACTTGAGTAGAGGGGTGAAAGGCTGCAGTACAACTATTTTCAGAATTTACCATTCGCCATTCAACTTTTGTAATCCTGTTTTTTATTACCATCAAAAATATAAATTGGGAGTTGATTACTGTAATTGTTCATATCACTGCATAAACTATTTGACTATAAACAGCGGAAAATTCCTAGATACTTGAAAATATATAGGGATTGATATTTGTCAACTTTTAATAGAACTTCATATATTTAACATTTTCAAATGGAAATCATGTATATAGTCGATATCAATACCAAAATTTCAGGAAAATAGAAAAATAATTTATTAGAAAAAATTGCCATGTGAACTTGAAGATATTTAAATGGTCTAATCACAGTCTAATGAATATTGTGTTGGAGCAAAAACCTACTCTGTGGAACACAATTGGGCTTGAACCAATCTTTAAAAGGAGAAAACCTTTTGCCTTTGTTTATGCTTCCTTTGTGGTTATTTGGTAGACATTTACGATTCATGTCAATGTGTAAAATCAATAGCCCATTACTTGAAGTGTGCAGCAGGCTGTAAAATTAGAAAATTATACCACAAGTATCGAAGTTGTCTTGCTCTGACAGCATATTTCAAAATGGTACTGTTTTAGGAAAGTGGAATTCTGGACAGGTAAATTGTTCAAGAACTAAGCATTGCCATTTATTTTTCGTAATGGTTTCAAGGTAAGTCAAGCGTAGAGAGGAAATAGATTTCTTCTGTTTGTAATTGGAAATTAAAATCTAATTCTGTCAGCCAATCAGAAGATTGGATTCTGTGAGTTGGATTCCATAGGTTGCAGAAGGCTTGAGCACCAACATTTTTTTCTGTCGTGGAAATGGTATGAAATTTTAGCGTCTTGAATCAGCTGTTACAGAAATTGATCAGAATGATTGTGTTGTTTCCATGGTGAATGGTGGAAAATAACGTTGAAGGACTGTCAGAAATTCTCAGGTATTAATCTACCCACAGTCCCTGTGACCTACCTGATACCTGAAGACTGATTGAGAATACTGGGTAATGTACCTGCTATAGATATTGACAGATGGTAGCTTTGGTGGGATATGTAGATTTCAGACTGTTTCGGGAGATAGGGATGAGTATAAATTCTGTGATAGTGTTCAATTTATATAATTGCATCAATCACCTATAGCGACTGCTAAAAGTACTATTTTTGCTAAAAAGGGTTGAGAAGTTTACAATGTTCAGAACATGTACATGTAGTGGGAGTTTACAGTCCAGTAGGTGAGTGTATTTTAGTCGCCTTTCAAAGTCAGTCACCACAAACTCTGCATAGACAGCCATCAAGACTCCATTACCAGAGATCCACTGTGTGACCTGAGTGTCTACATGCATGATCAAATAAACCAGCCAATATCGTAGGCTTGGTTTAACAATCAATGTAGAGTGAATACTCTCACAGAAGCATAGCTGAATTATAACCTGCAGGCAATTTATCTGCTTGCAAAGGTACTGCTGTCTCCCCTTGTCTGGACTATCGCAGGCTTGAACAATCACAATGGACAGGTATACGATGCATTGTGTGGTGGCTATTCTTCTTATTGGTATTGTTCAGTGTTGTCGGTATAAAGAGGGGATCAGTCAAGAATAGCGGCAAACTTTTGTGCTCCCAAGGGATGGGACATGTGTCGGTAATGTGTCCGTGTTTGGCAGTCTGATTTGGGAATCACATACTGAAACTGTTTATGTGTACCTGTGTTTGTTGATCTGTCAGACTACAGCGGTAAGGCTTTCTTTTTGCGCACATATAACCTGTGCTATGGTTCTGATTTTCTTGATGTGTAGGATTTCTCAGACAGTTGTTTCTTTCAAAAATTTTCATTATCTACGATGTTTGTATGCAGATTGTGGCTGAGAAGGATCAGAATTTTAAAACATTAACCATTGTTGAAAGTTTTTAACAATAGAATTTTGAAAAATTAACAGAATTTTTAAACATTAACAATTATTGAAAGTTCACCGTAAAAAAAAGATTAAGTTGAGAATATCTACCAGCCTCACTAACAACTATTCCAACAAGTCGATGCACTTTCTCAGAAGTCATAAAAAAATCAGTGATGAATTATCAGCAGGTAAAAAATGATCAGACATTTCTCTGTTGAGGTTGTGGTTGAACTTTTTTTAGGTGGTAGGTATACCGTTAGCTTAATGTTTGAGCCAGTATGTGAACAATGTATTATCAATAGTCTGTCTAGAATTTATGAACGGAAAAGGCAGCTTAATTGAGTTAAATTAATAATACTGTTTTCCCCATAAATCTTTTTACCATGACTGATATTATTCACATTGAAATCACTAGGAATATTTTATCTATGGCTATTCTGGTGTTTTGCAGATGTTCCTTACGAACAAATTTCAGGTCAGACACATTGTGCCTGTACATGGACTACAGGCAAGGATTATTTCTGTTTTTTGTGAAAGAATCTGAAGAATACATGATTGTAAACAGATTTTGTTTTATCCATAAGATATATCTTTTTAACAAAAACACCCAGACTAACACAAATCTAATGTTCTTGAATCAGCTCAAACTATTAAGTTTCATCCAGAGAATTTGTTTTTCTCATTCGAGGTATCAAGCATGTCTTTCATCGAAAAGTCAGAAAGCCGTGAGTCAAAAGTCAATTGACACTTACAGAAGAAGTGTCATTTCGTTCTGACCTTTAACAGGAAAGTGCAAATATTTAGATATTAACAGTATTACTTTTTTTCCCGCACCAGTCAAAAATGTCATGGTTTTGTACAGCTGTCCAATGTAATATTGACATCTCGTTCCAAAATTAGTGCTGAAGACAGCCAAAGAAAAACAGAAAAGGCTTGAAATAGATGACAGAGATGCAGCTGTGTGTTCCCATTGATTATTCCATTATCTGGCTGGATTAGGGAATATCTGGCTTGGGATAGAACATTTCATGAACTCAAGCTCTTGAGTTGGATTAGCAGTACTATGTGTAAACCCTCTTGACTTACTTTGTCAAGATTTGCTCACCTCAAAATGGAATTTTTGTTTAGTGAATGAAAGTCTTATGCAATGCGTGAAAAAAGGCAAAGTGGGTTTAGTAAACTAACACAGCCCTGACAAGAATGAAAATATTGTGGCTCCACATCAAATGCTTCTTTACTGTGTAATCTGCCATTGTCCAGATAATGGCCTCTGATTGAATTAGGGAAATTGAAATCTGGGTTTCTGAAGAGAAGCCAACTGTTGTCAAGGCCAAAACTCACAGCCTAAACAACATGCAGTTGTACAGAAGAGACAAATTTTGATAATATTCTTGTCAATTTTCCTTTCTTTGTGTTGATTTTTTGCTGATTTTGTCTTCCACTGCATGTTATTCACAAACGCGCAACAATGCCACTTCTATTGATCCCTCCCATCACATCATTCTGTAAATTCTCTGTTATTTTACCACTGTCAGGCTATTAAATAGGAGAGATGCTATGTTTGCCCTTCCTAAACACAGTCTGTTTACTCTGTACTAGACATTTCATCAAAACAATTGAGTAGATATCCCGCCAGACAGATGAGAAATATTTCATCCATATACAATTTACAATTCCCCACATCACACTTGCACAAAAAAATCTGCCATACTAGCAGCCAAGCTACAGAAATGAACAGACGTTTCTTCATCAGGTGCTGCATGAAAAAGTGCGTGATCACCAAGAAGTTGGCTTAAACCCAGCGTTAGGTGTGAAATCTAACGGTTTTTGACATCTTAAATATAGCTCTGTTGATCTGTGGAGTAAACTTAATTGAAAAGCATAACTACATGTATTTGTTGTGCAGCCGCTTCTGTTCAAACACAGATTAGCTGACGCGAAAAAGCCAAAGAAATGACGAAATAAAAGTGACAGCATGTATAAGAAACAAATTTACAATCTAACCAAGTGACTTTCATTTAAAAGAAATAATTCCCTTCATCCACTTTGATAATTAGTTTTGCTCTCAATTCAAAGCCCAGCAGCTCAAGACCCATATTTGCCAGAGCAAATATTTTTTTCCTGAAATGGGATTTCTCTGGAGAGATATTGCAAACTGCATCAAGGTTATTGAAATTAACGTTCACACTAATCCATTATATTAAAAATTAATCACGATAACAGCAATATTTTACAGGCATATAAAATCTGTATTGGATTTTACCATTCGGTTCAGGGGTGCAAGATTAATAAATTTGATTTCAATATATAATTAGCTTAAAGGCAACTCTGAGAAGAAAATGATTATCACCTAAAAGGCAAATATTGAGGAATTTGTGATTTAATTAATTAGCATGCCTCAAGACGTAATCTAGGGTAGTTCTCTGATGGAGGTGATTATCATGCCCCTCACAAAAGGATGCTACACCCCTCTTTGCTAAAGTTGTTACTCCCAGTGGAATTTGGACTGTGGTTGCTTTGAGTCTGCTAATCTGCAACTAACTAGCCTTGATTGCAGTCCAGTGTGTTGACACCTCTACTCTAGATCAAGTGTATCTGTGGCTGAGATCACCTCACCTTGGAGACCGGTCCATACATTTGACATCTGAAGTGTCCCTGCCGCTGCCTGGCTGCAGTTTCTGAAGGTCTTCCCAAGACGCTGTCCATCTTCTCCTCTGCAGGAAAGACCACCAACTTCACAATTCTTCAAGATCTTTGTGGATCAGGAGACTCGGTCACTGAGTTTGCTTACTGCATGTTTAGATTTAATCCTGGTGGTGCAATGTACACTTCGCAGACCACTAAAGAGGCTGCAGCTTTGACATATTTCTTCACTGAAGTGGAGCTTTCTGTTGAGGCTGCTTGGAAACCGTCGGTCTGCATGCAGTCTTGTTTCTATTCACTGTTGTCTGATATGGGAACCTTACAGGTATGATGTTATCACAGCTCAGCTGACAGACTGCTTGGTGATTTCTGTATAAATCTTTCATTTGTTCACTAACAACCATTTTCAGATGCATTTTCACCACTGGCAGTTTTGACAAGGACTTGTACATTTTTCAGAGTAAGTGTCTTAGATTCAGTTCCTCCATCACAATCCAAACTCACTTCAAACTGTAGCTGCCTTTAAAACCTATATATCTATTTTAAATTTCTTGGACTTTCTGACGGCCTCTGTTAGTAGTAAATCTGTAAGGTCATAATTGACAAAATATCTGATCAGAGAATCTTGAATCAAAATTTGTATATCGTTCACTTCAATCAGCCATTGGACATTTGTTGCATTGTACAGTATACATAGTAGTCTGATGGTTCACTAATTGTTAGAGTAACACTCGATGCAAGTAGCAAAACAGAGCAAAACAGTTGTACAGTTCAGTGGAGTTGTACATACTGGAAACTTCAATAGTAAATATTCACATCTAATCAGCAAACCTTATCTCTACCTGTTGTATTGACTCCATAGAGGTTAGCAGGTAATATCGTTGCTTCTCAGCCCAACCTTATGTCAGAAATTGCATACAGTTTTTTTGAAGTCAAAGGTCAATAGTTTCCTCTATGAAACGTACCTCTGATGTGTTGTCAAGTGTCAGATACAAAGTGCAAACAGTTCTGAAGAGAGATTTAATTAATTGAGCATATAATGAACGAATAGAACAATCTCATTTGACTGACAGGGTCAGACCTGAGAGCAATAAAATTTCAAAAAGCTTGATTGATTCACTAAGTGCCATGGCAACACTACCAAATTGTAAAAAGTTTGGACCAGCAAGTCTTATTTGAACAGCCGAGTAATTTACAAATTCTGTACTGAGGTAATCAGTAAGGCTAGGAGGACTACTTAGCTTGATTTCAAACGTCAATAAATCATACGACTGGCAGTTAATGACAGCCCCTGCCAGTATGATTGATTTGTATGCACCTCGGGGACACATACGGTATTCAGACTCTCAAACTTTTACAATTCTTTTCTGATCTACTACTTCTGGAGGCTCATTTTAAATTTTTATTTTTCTTCATAGAGTTAACACAGGGATGGTGGCCATTTTGAATTTCAAATAATGGTAAATCTTGGGCATGTAGTGCCAAAAATTGCACGGTGACCCCCAATTTTTGTTCTTGACTTCCAAAGAGTATGGTTGAAAGATTCCTCAAGGAAAGTTTGAGCAAAAGTTTAAGTCTTTCATTCTCGAAGCGCATACTACCTTAACTTTATACATTGATAAAATTTGTGAAACTATTATTTTCTGGCCAATAAATTTTGATGAAGTCTGGTTCATCATGCATGTCCAGAAATTCGAAAATGAATGCATGAATATTATTTCTTAGTTTCTAATGTAACTAATAAGATCAGAGTTATCCCTGAAACATATTGTGTTTATGATCACACTGTTTATGATCACTAAATGAAATTTATGGCAAATTTACTTGTAGAGTTAAAACATGCATATACACATTTCATGAGTATCTACAACAGTGGATAAATATTACTGTAATGGTAGTACTGTTGTTCGTAAATGAGTGGTTTGGTTTATACAGAGCAAATTTGGGTGAAAAGTTCTCAGAAAGATTTTTTGAATATTTGGAAACCTTGAAAAACTGCCACTCAGTCAGTTTTTATTGTTTCTATAATTTTTTTTTTTTTTTTTTTTTTTTTGGGGGGGGGTTGTTTTCTGGGTTTTTCGGGGGTAATTTCACAAGACGTTTTAAATCTAGTTCTTCTGTTATTTTCTGGTTACTTGTTACATGATTTTGACACAATCTGTTGAAGTTGAAAAAGTGACATTGGGGCAGTAGGCAGGGGTTCAAGAGCAAGCCCATCACCCTTTTTGACTTTGAACTCCCCAAGACAGTTTTCTTGTCTCGAAGTTGACAGCACCATCTTGTTTCCTTTTTGAAAAATAGCATAGTCTTCAAGTTCTTATTTCATTCACACTGTGCCTTGTCTTCTAAGGCTATTGTAAGACACATTTCATGTACATGTACAAGTGTGCATGTCTGGTAACCATAGCAACGGCTGCATTCTGTTTGCACAGGTCTGTTTTAGGGGCATATTGTCCTCAATGCCATTAGGTAGTTGGCACTGTTTTGCATTGTTGATCAGTCATATTTGATGGCTGGGATTGGCACTTGTGTGTCAAAAGCAAAGGACATCCGTGTCGTCCTGGACAGCTGAATGAAACATCAAAGGAATGCGCAATAGTTTGAACTCAATGGTGGTAGACACAAATCTTCCAGTCAAGTGGAATTATTTGAAGGTGCTGCTTGATACTGGAAATGTCAGAGCAAAAAAGTTCTTTCCGGATCCAGTTTGTTCTTATGGTTATATTGATATCATCTTGATAAATTTCAAGTTCAAAATCATAGGCAAGACGTTTTCTTACAGTTGTACTCCAACTGATTTTCATTTATGATATATTGCTCATAGCACACTCTTAATAGACAAGATATCTCTCTTGGTGTTTTAGTTAAATTTTGTATCATTAGTAGTTTTAAAATTTCAGTTTTTCTAGGTGAAAAAGGAATTTAAAACTTCTGCAAGCTACATGAAAGTAACAGAATTCAGATTTAGCCAATCATAACTAAAATGAAACGTAAAGTTGTAAAAACATAACGTAAACTGGCTGTACAGTGATCAATTAAATGTCAAAGCTTTACCTTAAGTCAGAATTTCTCATGCATTACACTACATGTAACACCACATCAAAAATTCTACCACCAGCAAAGTTTTAAAACAATTGGTATTGATTTGACACCACTTAAAAAAAAATGTGCAACAAATAACATAATATACAGAAAGTGTAAATATTAATTGTGAACAATTTCTTCCATTACCTCATATAAATATTAGCAGAGTAATAATGTAGTAGGCTGTTTATTTTGCTAAAATCTGCAGTAAATCTTACCATTATTACCACTACATTCATTGATTTGACGGCAGATAGACAAATAAGTAACGAAAAAGTAAACCCATTCTCAGTCTAATTCTCAAGTCTAGACTAACATTTTGTGCCGAAAGAAAAGTTTATTGGAGTCTGGAAATTCTGAAAGGCAGACGTACGTGTTAGGGATCAGTTTTGAATGTGGATCTCAACAGATCTGTCTGCTTAAACAGGTCTGTGTGCTGTACTAGTTTCAAGGGGATCCACAGAATAATATTATGCCTTGTTCATGGAGATTTTACATTCTTTGGTTTCTGGGCAGACTCGGATATAGATTGGATTGGAAATCGGGCCGACAGCCGTCACCGTGCTTTCATGACCACAACATTGCAATTTCATCATAAATTTCATGAATTGTTTCGGAGTAGCAGTGCAACCCCAGCAGGCCATAGTATGGACGTAAAAAAACATGAGTGCAGCGGATGAATAGGCTTTTGAACTTGTAACACAGACAGGACATCAATGGAATTATGCCCAAAGGGCGGAATCACCAGTTCAGGAATGTGTACATACTGCGATCAATGCTGCCGTGATGCCTGTGTTTATACAAGATCATTGCCGTTGATTTGGAATCTGTTAGTGCCAAAACAAGATGGATACAGGCACAGAGCCTTGTCTAACCCTCCGTCAAATCCAAAGGACGCTTTGAGGATCAAGTCACATATATGACCATGAAAGCATTTGACTGCCAAGTTCGATTAATTTGAATCTTTTTTCATCATATCTGCCAAAATAATTCCAAAGTGCAATAATGTTTCCACAAATCGACTTATCGAGCACTTCAACAGTAGCTCAGAACATTCCTCGTGGACGGACCCCATGTGCATGCGATCATGAACACTGCTACACATTACCTGAGAAGAGGAAATGCGACTGTGACTATCGCATGTGGCCGCATGGACCGTACTGGCCCCCGCATTATATCGGGCCACTGTTCGCGACGCCGAGTCATATCCATGGCCATGAGCCCAAGCAACCAGAACCATTGTCAAACGCAGGTGAGTTGGAAAAAGTGTAACGATATTGAAATCTGAATAATGTACATGTTACATTGTAGACATATGTTCGTCTGCAATGTTGCTGAATTTATAAGGCTGCATGACACAGCAATTCTAACACGATGCAGATGCGATACGTTTGCGCGATTCGTTGCCCAAATAAATGACAGCGCAGTCATACAGTGTAGAGATATCGCATTCTTTGAACATGTAATATCCAGCTGGAAATTAAATCACTTCAAGATACAGAAAGTTGCTGTTACAAAATTTTCAATTAAGTGCAATCTTCATACACGTATTTGCTCAGCCGTGCAGGTGTGTGTAGATTAATATCTGTTTCTTGTCTCAATATATTATCAGTCCAGAAATGATATTCTGGTGTGCATACTTCTGATGAAACTGATTAAATTTTTTATAATTGCCTGCCTAGTGTACCTAGATCAAAGACGTTATCTTGCCAATACTGGCAGTGTTGCTCAGCTCTTCCAATGGACTCAAACAATTCACCTATAATTCCTCCATATTAATTGCCCCTCCTTGACTTGCCCTCAGGATTGTCAATGAATCACTGCCGTAGAGGATTAATATGCCCAATACAACGTTAATTAAAACTGTTGGACCGCCACTCCACGATTAAAAAGGTTTCGCGGCATTGCCATGGTAGCCAAGTCACCGCGATAAAACTTTGATTGCCGGCTAGTGTTGAACTTTGCTACAATCACCATTATGTTGGACATGAATTATTCCAGGTGGTCAAATCTGTTTGCCTTTATTTATCAGGCATTCCTACTCTCTATGGCGACACAGAAGTTTTTTCAGGACATTGTGTGTGCAGTGCATGTAAACACTGATTCTAACCCACCCAAAGTGAATAATGTTGCTCTAGAGAAGCCATTGTTTACATACACTTAATTTTGCTTGGATTGGTAAAAGCTAGTGTCCTAAATATATAGTCTTGATAAAAAGGAAAATAAATAACATACAAGAATTATAATCATTACCGACCCCAGTGTACTTTTTTCCAGTAGGAGATTAACTTTTGTTTGTGACCCATTTTGTAAATGAGAATATATCATCATGATTTCGATGTCAACATTTGTACTCATTGACAGTCTAGTTTGAACATTATAAAAGTAAAGATGTCATATCTGAGTTTTTTCCACATCGTAAATGATCATATATTGTTTCAGCAACAGACAGACGTATCATTTATAATATCCGCATTTTGAAATATGTACATGTAGTGACATGCCCTAGAAATGTATTTGATATCCTTTCTGTGTTATCACTCAGATCAATAAAGCTTTACTGAAAACTCAGACTGCTGTATTTTCGCTTGCACTTCTTGCATAAAGATTTCCTTGTAAGTGTGTTGAGTAATCAACTCTCGTCTCGGGATGAATTATTGAATGACAATGCATTGTGACTCTGTATTTCCTATGTTTCTATGAGTGCAGTTTTGTGTGTTCTGTATGTGTGCATTTGACGTTGTACCCAGATTCTTATGGTGTAGTTGAATGATTTTGTTTCTTCAAATGAATATTGTATGCTGACATGTATGTGTGTGATTGTATGTAAAAGATGCTCATTTAAAAGTGTTGGTGTATGTATGCATGTATTTTTAGTACAATTTTTTTTACTTAAATTTGAGCACACAGTTGCTAGAGTGAAAGTGTTGGGTTCACAGTTGAATTGTTTGTCTGTCAATCGTTATTGAAATAATGAATATCAATGTTAGAAGTGAATTACTGAATGAATGAATAACTACATTGGATGTTCTCTGACATTTAACATAGAGGCTATCATTCCCCTGTGCATGATTTTGACATTGCACAAATTACAAATTTGTTGCTTCACTTAACGTTATTTTTCACACACAATTGCAGTGTTCTGAAAAACATGTCTGGTAGACATGCTGCTATATCACGTACGACTAGAAAAACTATTGATTCTGGTTTGGAGGTTTTAAAGTCACTACATTTATATAACAATTTTGTACATAGTTATGTTTTCTGTTGTGTGACAACAGTATTGTTTGAAATTAACAAATATCAGGCTGTTTTGTCAACTACTTTATACTTATTTGCTACCTAGATTCATGTATTTTTCACCATTCCCAAGGTGCAATAATTGTAATAGCCATGATCAAGCTCTGTCTTCACCCATTCCTCAATCATGCAATAAAGACATTTCCTGGCCATGTAAAGCTAAATCTGGAGTTTTCCTTTCTGTACAGTGCCTCATCATGGTCAAACCATCCATAATCAGAAGACTAGATATTCCAGACGATGGGACAGGGTCATATCGGTGTTCGACTCAGAGAGGACGACCAAAGGCAGCGTGCCGCACGACGTTCCCGAGGGCTGCGCTCCCAGTTTGATGTTTGAGTCACGGTTTGAATCAGGAAATCTCAGACAAGCTCGAAGAATGTAAGCCATATTATGTTTTATCCAAAAGTCCTGTGTCTTGAACCTGTTCACCCTATTTTAGACTTACTGTCTGACCGTGTTCATGAAACTAATTTGATGTACCAATATTACAGTTTGATAGGGTGCAAGATGCAAAGTCACCTCTTATCACGTTCGTTACATTTCTTGTCATTTTAGACTTAAGGTAGTATGTGCCCAAAATAGAAAGATTTAAACTTTTGCAGAAACTTTCAAACTATCCTCTTTGATGGTCCAGGTAACTTTGCAATGTTTTGTACCAGAGAAACAAGTCACCTAAACCAGGATTTGAAATTCAAAATGGCAGCAATCTCTGTGTTAACTCTATTACTCCATCTTCATCTACTTCGCAATCTTCAAAATGAGCCCACACAAACAAGGACCTGAAGAGTATTGTAAAACTTTTAGTGTTCAATATCTATTCCTAGGGCACTTTTTATCACAACTGGAAGTTGTGATATAGAGGTGGTTTCAACCGGTGTTTGATGTCGTCCATTTCCGTAAACGACAAAAGTCAAAAACTGCTGAACAGACTGCGTTGATATTTGGTACCGATACATAGACTGGTTCCAAGGTTCCAATTCGGAAAAATGGAGCCAAACGGAGCGGAGGTTATATAGTTTTGGGAAATTTCTAACCCCCCTTTTTAACTAATTGATTTTAGGGGTCTTTCATATATGTAGTTTTGGAATGTACACCAATCCTGCATTGTGGACTCTTTTATGAGTTGTGGAACAGAAATGAGGTTTTGATGAATGTTAGAAATATGCAGGATGGCTGATTCAAGTATAAGAGATTTCTATGCTCTTTTGGGTATCAAAAGCAATAAAAAAAAAACATATTTCATAGTTTAGATTCTCACTTTTGAGATGACCCTAAGCATTTGTTATGTAAACATCCTTGAGTCAATATACAGACTTTGACATTCCTGAGATTAAGTATCCACGACCTCACATGTTACAGTCTTTCACTACCATGGTATGGCCCAACCCATTGTTATCAATGGTGAGTGTGGACCTGTCTACTGGAAATTAGGGTGAACAGGTTAGACAATGACGTTACAAGTTGTAGGTTAAGTTATCAAGGTGGCACCAGCATAGAGTCCTAAGCATGTCCATGTGTTCTCACAGGAAATTACAGGGAAAAAATTATTTGAGAAGTTTCTCTCCTTTGAATAGAAGTATATTACAATTTAAACCTGTCATGGATGGATTGCTCTCAAATGATCTGAAACACAGTTATTGCCCATTAGCAACAAATCTATAGCAAGATTTATGTAAAGTTCATGAACTTACACAAGGTATTAGACAAAAGATGACCATGACTTTGCTACTTTTCAACATTTATTTCATTCAGATTTCCTCAGCTTAGTGTATAATTTTGTAATCTTAATTACTGTCAACTTAGCTTTACTAACTTATTCTAACCTCATTATTCTTACACTACTGTTATACCTTATAACCACAAAATTTCAAGAGATGCATATATGATTGTCACTTAACAAACAATTTACAAATATGTCTTCTGCTGTTTTCTCCATATACATATACATGTCCCTTTTCTCATCAAAATGGGCTTAAAATCGCAATGTGAAAAATAGTCTTTCAGCTGTATGTTGCTCATTGACTTCGTGTCTGTCTAATTAGTCCCCACGGACACCGTCCGGGGGACTTATAGGTTTGGTCATGTCCGTGTGTGTCGTCCTCGTCCGTGTGTGCATCCGTCCGTCTGTTCACGCAGATATCTCAGACATGCCCTGGTCAATTTCTTTCAAACTGTGCACAAGGATAGTACCCTACCCCATACAGATGCACGTCGATTTGTTTCACAATGCGATCAAATTTGGCCATGTTAGAGGACTTTTTAGTTTACACCACCATAGACTACCATGTATAAGTCAGCTGTCTATAAAATCCCATGTATAAGGAAGGCCAAGTAAAATATAAATTTAGTTTCTCATCATATTCATATTGCAAAAAGGATTCAGTGACACAGTTTTTAGTCCCCATGGATGAAGTCCAGGGCCTTATAGATTGGGTCATGTCCCTCCGTTCAGGCAGATATATCAAATATTTTGACAAAATCTCCCGTGACCTTGGTGACCTTTGACCTCAAATATACATATTTGTCCATAACTCAGTAACCACAAGTGCTACACCCTTCATATATGGTATGATGGGACACCTTATGACGCCACATATTGTACCTCATTAATTATGTGCATATCTAATTTTGAGCGAGCCAATAGAGCTAGGTCTGATTTTTGGTATATAGGGATGACTTAGCAATTCAATTTTTTTGGCAAAATGTCACATGACCTCAGTGACATTTCACCTGAAATATACATATTTGTCCATAACTCAGTAACCACAAGTGCTACACCCTTCATATATGGTATGATGGGACACCGCATGACGCCACATATTGTACCTCATTAATTATGAGTAGTTTCACAATGTGCCAGTTGTGATCAAGTGCCATTGGCGCTATTTTTATAAGATGTGCGCACACATGGAAGTGTGCAAGATCGTAAATTTGAGAATACGGACCTCACTTTTCTGAAAAATGTAACATCCAGGCAACTTGATCAGTCAATTCTTTCTATACCATTAATGATTATTTCAGTATATCTGTGGCATTTCATGCATTTAATGTTCAGACATCACTACACAAAATGATATTTTAGAATATAATCAGCATTCCAACGGTCTATACAGACGTTTTCTTTGAAACAACAAACAAATCCCTCTTGAGATACCGTAATCTTGTTTCAAGACTACTGTCAGTGCACTAGCCTTTTGGTCAGAGTTTTAGCCGTTAAATGACAAAGTTGATATGTATGTCCCAGTTGTCAGTAGCAACTGGGAACACACTCAAAACATTTCAATCAGCTTATGAGATTTCTTGTCTTACATTTACCTTCAAATGACATTCTCAATACTGGATTTAGAGCTCATGATCTCCTCCCATGGATTGTTTTTCCCTTTCTCAGAGGCCAGTTTGAATACGAGTTGGTGCTGAAAACTGACTTGTACACGAACAGACACACCCAGTGGTTCTACTTCAGGGTTCAACGCGTCGTTCCAGGCGTTACTTACAAGTTCAATATCGTCAATTTACTCAAGAGAGACAGTCTCTATAATCATGGTGAGTGGTAGAGTTCATCTTAACTCCTTGAGTGCCAAAGTCAATTTTTGTCAACTTTATAAAATATGCTCTAGTAAATTTTTTCCAAGGTTTTAACCAAAATTTTGATAAAAAACTGTAGTGAATAAAATATTTGGTCCAAAATTATCAAGAAAATCACAGGAAAATTTGCAAAACTGGTAAACTGTTCTTAAAATTTTGGTGGAAAAATATTACTGCACTCAAGGGTTAAACACGTTTCAGTGGAAAAGATTGCTCAGCAAATGACGTTATATGGCTGACAATGAGAACAGTGAAAGACGGTAGGAAAAATGTGTGCAGTTGCTAAAAAATCTACGATTCTATTATTTTACATGAAATCTTTAAAGAATGATAAGAGTTGGCATTTAATTAGTAGTAATCTTTATTTCACTTCAGGCCACCGGCCCTATGTGTTATGATATAAATTCAAAAAATACATTTGGTCAAAGGTACACACAAATTAGACATTCGCCTCCTTTCGTGCTTCAAAAGCATAAAATATAAATCTACTCATATTACGGATAACATCTGCCTTATCTGTGCTTAGCAATTGTACAAATTTGTCTATACTTGGTATTACTTGGTAGTAAGCAGGAATATATTTTTCCCTGAGTTCCTTATTCAAGGGGCACACTAGTAAAAAGTGGAATTCATCCTCAATTGTTTCGTTGTCGCATGAACAAACTCTTCTTCTCTTGCACTTCTACAACGTCTACCTTTCTCGATATTTAAATTGTGCGCTGAAATTCGGAATGAAGTAAATACAGTTTTGAAAATTGATTTCATTCGAATACACAAATACTTTTCTATGGAAAGCGACGTTTTAAATAATGAATATGTTGCAAGTCGACTGTAACTGTTTACAAGGCCATGCCAATTTTGCATTTCAATGTCTGTGCAGCGTTGTTTGAACAAAAATAGAAACGCCTGTTCGTTGCCCACTCCTTGGTTGAACCAACACTCAGCAAAGCCATAAGAAAAAAGTACATTTTTGAAAGCTGTTGCCCAACATGATTTACCTTGCTCTGCCATTTCATATTGCAAACAATATGCATGGTAAAGATACCTATTCGATTTCATTTTTAAAAGCTTCAACCAATATTTTAACATTTTGGGCAATCTCTTTGATCTAAGTGTAGTTCTTCAAGTTCACCCCTGGCCGCAACATCTACGACACAATTTTTCTGTCTTAAAAGTCTCTTACAAAATTTGACATGAACCCTTTCTACGTTTTGCCCTTCTACATGTCCCCAGATCTCACATGCATAATTCAAGATCGGGAGTATTTTAGTGTCGAATATTTTCAAACAAAGGTCAATAGCTTCGTCTTCGTACTTTGTGAATTGCAATCCCTTTTCAATTTTATCACATTTATCATCAAGGTTTGCCAAGTCAGTGCTCTTAGTTTTTACGATATTTACATCAACTATCATTTCCAAAGGGAAATGATCCGAGTCAATGCGATTGCCAATTCTAAAATCAAGAATGTTTTCAAACATTGATGTGGAAACAATGGCGTAATCCACGACACTTTGACCAGCTCCTGACATGCATGTAAAATCTCCAACTGGGTCGCCATCCGCTCTCCCATTGACAATGCATAAGGAAGTTGATTTGCATAAATCCACCAGGTGCTTACCATACACATTGCATTCGTTATCACAATTCTTTCTGCATGTTTCTATGCTCTCACTTGCATAATTATCTACATCAATAGGCAGGTAATCGATATTGTCAAGTGTAATGCGTTCATCTAAGCCACCTGTTCTTGCATTAAAGTCCCCCAACAACAGAAATTGACAATCATCCAACTGGCTCCGGAAGGAAATCATATCATTTTCGATATGAGTAAAAACATCGTCATTGGAATATTGCGATGAGCCTTGTGGGGTGATATAGACAATACCAAGTATAATTGGCTTATTTGGTTCATCTAATTTAAGCCATAAAATGTCACTTGAACACAGCTCATTTTTGAGCTGTTTAACATAATTCAACAAGTGTCGTTTCACAAAGCAAATAACGCCACCACTTGGGCGTCCTCTTTGGAAATTTAACTGTCGAATCGATTCAAAGCAAATATAATCATCTAGAGAAAAGGCACCTATTTTTGTTGCCCAAGTTTCGACCAAGCAAATTATATCATACTTTCTGATAAAAGAAATAAACTCATTGTCGTATAATGGGGAACGGTGTACATCCTTTTTTGAAGAAGGTGTATTGTAGCCTTTTGCAGGCCAATGTCCTATGGGCTATATCTTTGTCTTTCTTCTTGTTCTCGGGAGTGCTGTCTCGCAGAAATCTCCACAACTTTTTCTTCTATATCGTCGTATGTGTAAACTTGGCGACCGCTCCTTTCTGATGTTACTACCAACTTGTCATAATACACTCTTGCTTTTGCAGTCTTGTCCTTACTTAACAAATCACGTCTCAGTGAAAATAGTTTTCTCCTTATAGCTCTTGTACGTGGTGCAAAATCTTCATCGATGGAAATTGTTGACCCTTTCAATTTGAACGCACTGCTCAATACTTGTTGCTTGTCCTTGAAGTATGTGAACATGGCAACAATTGGACGGAAGCCACGTACAAGTGGAGCATTGGTAATACGATGCACTCGTTCAAATGACATGCCTTTATCGATATCCAGCTTGTCTCGAATTACTTCTTTAATTTTGTTTTCTGAAGCTTCCCAGTCTTCGCTTGCAGTTTCTTGTTCCACGCCATAGAACACTAAATTACATCTTCGTGTTCTGTTGCTGAGTTCATCGTTTTCTTTGCGTTGTTTTTTCAGATCTTTTCTTGTCTGTGTTAATTCCTCTTTTAGACTTTTCAGTTCGTGTTTGTCTGTAGCTTGCTCCAACTTATCTAGTCTGACTGAGTGTTCATTACTTTGCTCTTCTATGCTATTCAATGTATCTTCAATGTTGTCCATGCGCTTCTCCAATCTGTCAAATTTTGCTTTGATTTCTTTCGAATCTTTTGACAATTCATCAAGTTTATACATAATACATTCCACATCCTCTTTGGTTACTGGGCTATCTGCAGAGGGTTTTGCTCGGGGTCCTGGGTTCACTTCAATATTGCCAATAGTCAATAATACCAAGAAGCAAATCCGAATCGCAAGGCTCACCTTCGTGTCATTCCATTGAAGATTTGCATACACGTTGTCGTTGATCTTGTCTTTGTTCGCCCGAGCAGGGTCGCCGCCACCAAAAATACCAATTTTCGCCCTATACTGGGCCAAAGTGACCCCCATTTTCTCTCCACAAGTTCCAGACTATTGTTTACAACTACTGGCAATCTATGGCAGGAAAACCATAGCCTTTTTCGAATGAAAATAACGGGCTGGTTTTCCGACGCCTGCAGACAACCTGTTGCACGGTTTGGCAACCTTTGACCTCCGTTGGCATTTAAACAATCTACTGATCCAATTTTTGACATGTACTGGACCAATATTATAATCAAAACGTAGGTTCAAGTAAAATTGATGAAAAGAATGAACATTTTGACAGAATTAGAAATAAATTAACGCTGGGACATATCAGCGAGCCTCTACTGAAAAATGTAGAATATTAGTGGAAATTGGATGTTTTATTATTTTTCATTGTAAATATTACATCCCTGTAACTATTATAGTAAATTTGGTTTTGCTGTACTGTTACATTGGGTTTGGATAAACCCACTTATATCGAATGGGGGATGTAAGGTTTTTTGGATGATAAAAAAGCTCAGTTACCTGCATCTACCATTTGTACTCCGCATCTCATGATTGTGGTGTTTTTCTCTGATAAAACTTTGAATATCAAGACAACCTGATTATTGAAATACACATCTGATGGTAAAACTGTTTGTATTTTCTGTACTCAGGTATGAGGCCACTTTTATACTCAGAAAAGAACGCTCAGGAAGACAACAGTGGCTGGATAAGAACTGGACATCACATCAGTTATTCCAGGAATTACAATTTAACGAGGAATCCATTGCTGCATCCAGAGATGGTCTACTATGTACTGGAATGGCAAATGGTAAAGTTTGAGAATAGCAATCCCCTTTCTCATCAAAAGGAATGTTAAAGCTAACTGGGATGTTGAAATAGGACAAAAAATACAATAATTATTATTTAGTAACAACATTTACCTATAAGTAGACAAAATGGAAAAGCCCTGCAAAATACAATCAGCAATCTTTTGTTTTCTAAAAACAATTTGTAGTTTTCAAAAGAGAAGATGATTGAAGGGAAAATTTGGAATCCACTCAAATTTTGACTTTTGTGAAAGAGGTTACTGCAGATGATTGGGTAAAGATAATTGTGCTTTCCAATGACAGTATCTGAAAGGGCTGTCGTGTGTTTTTCACAAATTGGTATTTGACTGTCAAGATATCCAGATAGCATTACATATCAATTATTCTTGCTTTTTTAACAAAATGAATGATATACTGCTAATCAGCAAAGTGAATTACAAGAAGGACGTATGAACTTGAAATTGACACAAATTTTTAACTCATTGGTGTGCATCTTTATCATGACAATTTTTCAAAACCAAAACTCATGTGAAGTAAATAGCCTTTGCTTAATGCAGTCTATGACAACAAAAGTTTAAGACTGCACCTTCAAATCTGTATTCATGCCATCTGCAAATGTTCACAACATCTTATCAAAATGCTCAATGTTTTGATGAATATCTTCTTTGCCCAATTTTCACCATTGAACCATGTTACAGCTTCTCAAAAATTGTGTTATGTATACCATGTTTAAGAATCATACTTTTGACTTTCTTCTTTGACAGGAATTTCCTCATGAAAATGACACCTGTTATCTTGCCCACTGTTACCCATACACATTTACTGATCTCAAGGAACACTTGGATCATCTCATAACTGACCCTGACAGGAAGAAGTACATCAAGAGAGAAGTGCTTTGTGAAACCAGGGCTGGAAATAGCTGCTTTCTTGTCACTGTCTCTGCCCCTGAAGGTAATGTAGTTTTGTCTCTTACACCGTGATCGGTGGCAAAAGATTGTAAATGTCATATATATGCTAATTCTACTATTTAACATTTCACAATCAAGTTATGATATCAACAAAGAAGTACCATATTTACAGAATAAAGCCTACCTTTGATACATCTCTCTTTTGATTAGAATTGTTGTGTTCATTTTGACATGATGTTGCGTGTTTGATTGTTGAAACCATCATAGGTATTCTGATTAACTGCAGAATCATGCTGATTGGTCACTATTGACCCATGACCCCATTTGGTTTGCCACTGATTGGTCAGCAATGCAGTGCTCTACATATTAAATCTCAAATCGTGAAATCTTCTAGACCAAACAAACCAATACAAACAGCGGTGGCAAATTTCTAACATGAAGATTATCTGTAAGTTAAGTTATAGGAAATATGGCAGAATTACTTGTGAATTTAATAAAATATTTTGTCGGTTTGGTTTTGATTTTTTTCACACAGACAAGAACAAACACGAACAGAAGAAAGGAGTAGTGGTATCAGCCAGAGTACATCCTGGAGAGACTAACTCAAGTTGGATGATGAAAGGCTTGCTGGATTTCCTGACAAGCAATGACTTACAGGCAAAGGTATGTCATCAAGAAGACTGTCACTTTTACTGTCATTGTTTGCAAGTTATACAATGTACAGTTTGAGAATTCTGTACCCTGTTACTCCCATTTACCTATTTAGAGGTCCAAGTTTACTATTTTGAAAGAGTGTGATTGGGCCAGACCATTTTGGTAAAGGGGTCAAACTTGCAATTTGAGGTTTGGATCACACCATTTCATTTCATCAGAGAAGAGAGAAAATCGACCCATTTTAAACTTGTCTATGAAAATGCAACATTTGCAATTTCTTCCAATCAAAATTTCATCGCTATAGAACTGTGTGATGATATCGTAAGCACAGGCACATTATAGTGTCAGTTTTGCTTTTCTCAAGAATGCATTATTCCTTCAATGTAAAACATATACCAGCTGGATGTTTTCACTAAAAGTGATGGAAAGTTATGTGCCAGAAAAATCAAATGATAATATACAGATTACCAGGATTTACTCTCACTATCCTTCATCAACAGGACCTGAGGAAGAATTTTGTGTTCAAGATAGTACCCATGCTAAATCCAGATGGTGTCATAGTGGGTAATTACAGATGTTCATTGGCTGCCAGGGATCTCAATAGGAATTACAGGCATCCCAGGAAGGAATCCTTCCCAACAATCTGGCATACGAAAAATATGATGGAAGAGTTTTCCAGGGAACATGAGGTAAAAAAGGAGTTGTGATATTTGTTTTGTTCTGGTGTTTTCATGTGGGCCACACCGTGGATACCTCAAATTCTGCAAATGAGAATGGTCCTGCTTTAAAATGTTGAGATACTGGTGGATTGATGTAGTTCTAGGACAGTGCTGTCTGGTGTTAAAATCTTTGTATTTTGTTTAATGAAATTTGCCTTGTGTTGATATGATGGGGAATTGTTTATATTTGTTGTTCAATCCTCTGTTGATATTTAGTGTACATGTACATACCATGGTAAAGACATCTGTTTAACCAACATTCTGACAAACTGCAGTGTCATCAATAATGGACCTGGTTTATTGCACATTGTCAATTATTGTTTCATTCAGAGTAAAATTTTGAAATAGCTGAGATACATGTCTTTGTTTTGTAGTGACAATATTTTAATAGCAAGTAGAAATCATTACGATGTAATACTCAAAGAACACCAGGGAAAATTACAATTGCAGTCAATTTTGTTTTTGCTTTATTTTTCTCTGAACAGTTGGTTGTATATTGTGACCTGCATGGGCACAGTCGCAAACACAATGTCTTCATCTATGGCTGTAACACACAGACTAAAGATGGAGAAAACAGTGCAGCTATCTTCCTTCAAGAGAGACTGTTCCCATGGATTCTCTCTGTCAAAGTGAGTGACCAAAGTTCAAAATGTAACCCCAATCCAATCCTACCCTCCTGACACCCCTTTTGGTTACTTTTACAATGGTTCAACTATCATAGGGACCACTCAGAGTTGTAATGCTACACTGATAACTCCTTGACTATACCAGTGTTCGCGGTGACTTTTTTCTCCTCGCGTACGGCATACGCATTAGTCTGCTAAAATTGCGTAATGGCTGGATTTGAGTGCGTAATTTCACTTCCGCTTTCGATTGATGAAAAAACTGACTGCAAAATACAATGTGCCGTTGAATAAACCTACACTACATATTCGGATTGTACGATGTAACATTATTTTAATGAAAACAGTTTAACGAACAACTTGAACAATGTTGAAACGTAACAGCGAAGGGTATACATGCGACCGTCAAAACACATCGGGCAACCCAAAAGTTAGAGTTATGGCAGCTTATCCAGACGGTTTCTGGACGTTTCGGCACCAAGTCGTTTCGGCCCAAGACTTTTCGGCCTTCCAATTTCAGGCCCCAAGTCGTTTTGGCACCGCAACCAAGATGTTTCGGCACGCTGAAGGCTACCTGTGGGAACTAGTGCTGGAGCGTAATGTTACAAATCAAAGCACTAAAAAGTATAGTGTCAACTAACATTCACGTACATGCTTTAATCTTTGTGAGAACATGGGAAGAGACCATAAGAAAAAACTTCATATCATTTTCAAATCTGTGACACAAGTTTATCGATATCAATAGCCGCCGACACGGCAAAAGTTTGAAAGCGGTGACGAAACAGCACGGCAAAATTCACACAAAATGCACATAAAGTACTGGTCAGAACGCAAAGGTCACGCTTACGAATATGACGGATCAGTCAATTACTAAATAGTTTGAAAAAATCGAAACACAGATGCCGAAACGTCTTGGGTTGCGGTGCCGAAGTGACTTGGGCCGGAAATTGAGAGGCCGAAACGACTTGGGCCGAAACGACTTGGTGCCTGAACGACCAGTTACCATCCAGACACTTCTGCAGTGTTCAAAATTTATCGGGATTCCGACGAGCTCTACCGATGAATCATTTTTTTCACGGACTCGTAGAGCAAAGTCGAAAGAAAACAGATTTGTCTGCTTCGACGCCATGCTGCATGTGTGCTTGATCAAAATTTGGGAACAGCGAGACGTGATGATCGTGCACGGTTGGCATTTATATAATTTGTCGCAACATTTCTGTCAATCACTCACTTTCAGAAACTATCGCTCTCCTGAAAATTAGCAACGTAATTCATAGGCATAGCTGACATGATAACGTGCGGACTACGATGCCGATTTTTCAGACAACGACCGGAGAATCCGAAACTTTCCACACAAAATGAGTGATTGACAGAAATGTGTTGCAACAAATTTCGCCTGGTTGTCGCCTAAGCTCAGTCGTGGGGAGTGCTTCCGATGTTATCCTTTGCGTATAGAAAACCCATAACGATGAAAAAAATGCGTAGGGAGTCAATTTCAATGCGTAAATACGCACGATTTTTGCGTAAACGGAACTCTGTATACCTTGAATGCTGTAAATATTGGCACCATGTTTGATTATCAATACTTTGACAGCTGGACAATGCCAGCGAAGTTATATCTTCACATAATACTGGTGGTACATATGGGGTAACATGAACAATGGTTTCTTAAGGGGTAAAAGTTACATATACCGGTATGATATCATTATCGCAAAACATATCTTCATGAAAACACCCATTCCATTGTTCTTGGCTGAAGCAGCAATATAATGCTTGTAGCCCTCTGACCAAATCAGACAATTACTGCATGCATATACTGAGCACTGTCAACCATTCTCGCTCATTAGGGAAACATGTACAGTATGCTGTATTTACATAAAAATGTAATACATGTAAATCTACAGATAGAGACATTGGTTGAATATCAGCATATCCATGAGAAAGTAATAGCAGTGTGCAATCTTACTTTATACTAGACTTGTGACCCATGAGAGTCAAATTAAGAGTATCCTGAAATTTCCTTGAGTTTGCCTGATATCAATGTGCGTACTGAACAAAATCATCTTTAGTACAAGAGGACAGTGCAAGGGAAATGGTTTTGAGTCAGTGGTGTATCAAAATCCCTTTTAGGGTTCAGAGAACAATAGTTATCTGCATGAAATGACTTCCCGTCTTCCTCTGTTTCTTCCAAGGCACCTGACAAGTTTTCATTCCGAGGTTGCAAGTTCCAAGTGAAGAAATGCAAGGAATCAACGGGACGAGTTGTCATGTGGAGACAGATGGGAATCATGAACAGCTTCACCATGGAAGCCACATTCTGTGGCAGCAAAAACTTGGTCAGGTGCGTGATCACTTTCACAGTCTAGAGGAGTATAAATGTCATCATGATGGAATTAGTTTAATCTGAAAAGTACTATCAGTGTTCCTTATTCATTCAAGCTGCACTGAATCGTAGATGTATGTGTCAGTGCCTGGACATTTGTTTGAATATATTTTTATCTGGAAAAGAAGGCAAGGCTGATGAATACTTTGAGTTGGTTTTCATGTTCAGCTGTTTAATTTTATGATCAGAGTTACAAAGGAATTAATAATTAGCATCATTTAAATATGCAAATGATATTTTAATTAGCAATTGTTGACCTTTGACCATATCACTATCATTTGGGTCAATGAGTTCACAATTAAACATTTAAAAGAGCATGGTCTTCACAATATTACAGTAAAAAATGATCAATGGGGAAAAAAGTCACGAAACGACACGATACCAACATGTGTAGAACAGTAGGTATACCAAATCTAGGAATATGTGTTCCAGGGATATTAACACAAACAAAAAATCATCCATTGGTTTGTGAAGCCATGAAATACACACATTTTTAGTTTTAGAATTATGTTGATTTACCCTCTCTTCCAAGGCATGATAATGATACTAGATAAAGCTCATGTAATTTGGATTGCTGTGATAATTTTATATGGTAGTACCATTAATTACATTCATATAAAATTGCCCTGTTTGGTTTTGACTTCACAGTACTGATCCTCCGCGTCACTTCACCACGAAGGACTTTGAAGCCATGGGCAAGCATTTCTGTGAAGTGGTCTTAGAATACACACGTGCTAAAGAGAACAAGAGGTGAGTAATATCATTCACTCTTTACCCAGTGAGAACACTACATGAAGTTCAGAGATCTGTCCTTTCACAAAGTTCATAGAGAGACAAAAGTCCCTTCAGTTTTGCTTGTAAATTACTCTGTGAAAAAAAGGGCATCACCACAGCAGGGAACACATACTATGCTCTACCATTATTTTAACATTTTATTCATGAAAAAGTCTCCTGAAGAAAACTGATGAGAAGAGCAAACTCTCACACATTGTAGTTTCAGCTTAAGACTAGATGTTACCACACACACATAATTATTAACAAAATAAAACGTAATAAAATAACACTGCTTTATAACCCTGAATTGCAACGTACCTACCAGTGCTTGTGCTGGCTTTGTAACAGCAAATAATGATTAGTATTTAGTGGGGTTACCTGTTCTATTCTACTGCTGGCTATGCTGTGTTGACAGATTTTACCAAGGTATGGCAAATTAAACTCTGACTGGGACAGGACTGTACAAAGCTTGGTCAGCATGATTTTCAGGAAAGTTATCATTCTGTTTTAGTCCCTGATCACCTTTTGGGTTTTGTTTTCTTTCAAATTCCCTGAATTTCCAGGATATCCGTAACTTTATTCTTCTTTGTCATCTGAAAATGCTGTAAACATTTTTGTCAACCAATCTTCACCAAAAATACATGTGATCATGCTCTCTGCCTGACCCCACTCATAAGCCACTGTTTGTGGAGGGGCCATGCATAAGTACAGTACAGTCAGCACTGGAACTTTGCAGGGAACCTGTCTAATATTGATACCTGTAGATGATTGCTTTGCCAAAACTTCACGACTACTTGATCGACAATCTCTTTTTTGTTTCCACCATCTTTTCATCTTTTTTTTTTCCTTGTTGACAATGCTAGAGGTGTGCAATCAACAAGGTAAACCTTGAATCTTTTCAAGTTCAACATCACTACACACTGTGTGAAATCAACAGACAAACCAAATACTAACAGCGGCTCATGGTCGTTTAAAATTTCAAGCACACAAGAGTGTTTGCACAAGGCACTGAACTGTTTGTATCTGCACTACTCCCAAACTTGTATTCTGTTTCTTATAATTATGACAACAAAGCTCCACCCAACCCATTGTACAGGGGCGCTGCTGCCTTTGCGAAACTAGGAATGCCTGCATATGACAGATTCTCCAGTCTACACCCAAATTTGACTGATCACCTGTTTTAACCCTTTCACCACCATGGTTTGTCCCAAATCCATTGTTTTGTATGGTAAAATTGGACCTGTACACAGGGAACTGGGGGTGAAAGGGTTAACTCCTACCTCCAGACTATGCAAATCTGAACCTCAACAAACGCTTATCACACCATGACATTTGTGTCATGTTGATGTGGGTACCTACACCAGTTTCACTGCTATTTGAAATTGTCTCCTGTACTGATAAAGAAGAATGCATTTTCTTGATGATTTTACTGGGGAAAGACAAGATGTTGATTTTTAAAATTTCAAGAACTTGTGATTTGTCCATCGATAACTTTTTATCAGTGAATCTTCAACTCCAATTTCGGGTTTAGCATAACATCCAAACTTTCAATAAATTGCAAAAAATATAATTATGGAACAACCGTAAACTAACTGTAACAGTTCTCCATCATCCATTGGACAGCAAGCATCATTATCAAATATGTATGCTGTGTATTAAAAGCATCAGTGAAAGTCAGCCTGAGACTCATAACACCATGCCAAATCTATGCACAACTCTTATACTTTGTCTTCAAGTCTTCAATCTAACCAATCTGATCTCATCCTTTCTGCATGAATCTAATTCCTAAAACAATCTCCCAACCTGTACTGTTCAAACACATAACATGCCCAGCCTTTCTAACAACTGTCAGTGTTCACTAACAAATGATGACTAAAATATGTTGTAAAATGTAAATATGGATAACTATTAAATATCTATAAATAAAATATTATAGTTTCCAAATGTTAAGAAAGGCAAAATACATTTTTTACTTACAGAAAAAAACAGTTTTCATGTGGCCTTTACAAAATTAATTTTTTTGCAATATTATATATGCAGGGTCCATATACACCCGGAAAGTCTTCGAAAGTCCTTGAATTTTAAAGCTTCCTGGAAAGTCTTGGAAAAGTATTTTAAACTAAAATTGAGTCCTGGAAAGTTATGAAAAATTGATAATCCACCAACAATTTTCAACAATGACAAGATGATCAGTCATGGTATTGTATCATTGATGTCTAAAATGATGTATAAACGTGGCATATTATGAAAATGATATCTAGAATATAGTGTTTAGGACAACAGATAGTCCTTGAAAATTGTTTAAAATGTCAAAATATGTGGAAAGTTATGTTGAAGTCAGTAATGCTATGTTTCTATACCTTCATCTGTTTTATGTGGTATATTCTCTCTATCCAGCACCAAAATACGTAATGCAGATATCAAAAACCCTCTGACACCAAGGTTTGATAAGATTAATTGTCATTCAATGTAAAGCTGGACCGCAGTATTTGGGCAATGGAAGTGAAATGGTCAGGACATTTCTGCAGGGAATATTGAGCAACAATTTTTTAACTATTTCACTTTCAGTTTATACACTGAATTGATACTTGAACTCACAAAGCAGCTGACACATCAAATACTGGAGAAGAGAGGAATGCTACCGCCCTCTATGCCAGGATTTGGCGCAAGGATTGGTGATTCAGACAGTGATAATGACAAGAAAGATCAAGGTGAGACAATGCCTCAGGCAAACCTGATCATTTAGAGCATCTTAGGGAGCCTTTGGTTCTTCCTTAGTGCTCTAGAGGGCCTCACAGTAATCGATCACCATGAAGCAAAGGCTGGTCTTAAGATAGAATTAGAATTTCATAATATTTATATTTTTATACATCAGGTCTTTGAATTAGTTTCTGACAAATATTCACATGCAGTAATGATATATCATATATATAAGTTTGTTTTAGTGTCAAAAGTCATAAAAACCCAAACTTCTGTCAACAGTTTCTTCCCATATTTTCAATTTTAACTGCACTTCGGTGCATCACACTGAGTTTTTGTCCCAGAAAACCGTGGGGAAAGTCTTGCTTGTGAGTGTTAGCACCCTTGAAGAATTGCAACCCTAGCCATGATACATGCCCAAGTGTTGTTATTTCCTCACTGACACTAATTTCAACATTTTTTGTTTAATCAACCATCTTCTAGAGTTCTAGAGGGCCTCTAGTCTAGAGTACACTGAATAATGATGTACTCTAGACTATTTCTCCACCTGTTGAACACCTCACCGACCATTCACAATGGTAGATTGCCCACCTCAACCTGGAAGATTATCAAATCACTGAATCTGCAGTCGAGACCATCAACACATAGAGGAACAAGGGCAGGAATCAACAAAAAGAGACCAATTAGAGTTCTAACATCGACTCCTTCCTGTTTGTCTAAACAACATACCAGTACTTCAAACGGAGTCAACATCAACAACCTGATCCAGATTCCACTGCGAACATCTGCCATCAATCAATGTAAACCAATACAAAGACAGTACAATGTATTGCTTTGCACTTGGAATGCCAGATCTATCTGCAATAAGGCACCTGAAGTGAGTGACTATATAACCGAGCATGACATTGATTTGTTGGCACTGACAGAAACCTGGTTGACAGAAAATGCCAATCAACTTGTCATAAATGAATGTACTCCAAATGGTTATTCGTTTCACCAAACACCACGTGTTTCATCCTCAGGTGGTGGCATAGCACTGTTGCATAAATCCTCGATGAAACTGACTACCTGGAAACCACTACAAAATGTCAAATCGTTTGAAGCAACAGAAGCTACAGTTCAGCACAAAGGTATCTCTCTGAATCTTCTCATCGTTTATCGTCCGCCTCCAAGTAACAAGAATAAATTCACAGGGTCACAGTTCCTCATGGAGTTTGGAAACACATTGGAAAAACTTGTTCCAAATAAAAGCAATCTGTTCATTGTTGGTGACTTCAATGTGCATCTGGATGATTCACTCAATTCGACAGCTATAAAATTCAAAGAACTTGTCAACTCATTCGGTTTAAAACAGTGGGTCTGTGACTCAACACATGTAAAGGGCCATACCCTAGACCTGATTATTACCAACTCTGACAAAGTCGTCAATTCAATATTCATTGACTGTCACAGTCTCTCGGATCATTACCCAATACATGCAAAGTTGGCGTTTCAGAAACCATCATTTATGAGACGTCAAATTACATATCGCTCCATATCTTCGATCCCTATGAACGATTTCATTAGTGACGTAGCATCTGTTCCAGACTTTCAACACCTGCCAACAGACATTCAAACAGCCGTACTAACGTACGATTCCAGACTTTCTACCCTTCTTAATGTCCATGCACCAATCAAGAAGCGCACGGCTACAATTCGTCCAAACACTAAGTGGTATAATCCTAGTATCAACCAAGCGAAAAAGGACAGAAGATCTGCTGAACGTAAATGGCGAAACACCAAGCTAGAAATACACCGTCAAATCTACAAAGAACATTGCCTTCATGTTAATAAACTAATACGTCAGGCTAAATGTGACTACTATACCAACCTCATTTCTGAAAATGCAGGCAACCAGAGAACACTATTCAAAGTAATTTCTACACTTTGTACCAACCAAACGCATTCTCTTCCCAACCATACAACACTTAATGAACTTGCAGATCGTTTCAATTCATATTTCATCACCAAGATTACAGATATTCGCAGAAACCTGAGTTCCATTGATTGCAATCAACAGATCATCAATAGAGAAACCAACTGTACGTCCACATTTCCATCATTTGAACCAGCCAAAGCAGAAGACATAAAAACTCTCATCATGCAATCGCCTACCAAATCTTGTTCTCTTGACCCACTTCCTACATCAGTATTGAAACAATGCCTGGACAATTTACTGCAGTATATAACCACAACAATCAACTTATCTCTCCGATCTGGACATGTACCTACCACACTTAAATCTGCTCTTGTAACTCCATTACTGAAGAAGCCGTCGCTGGATATTAACACTCTTAAGAACTACCGTCCAGTATCCAATTTACCATTCCTCTCGAAAGTCCTGGAAAAAGTTGTTGCAGTTCAACTTAATGCCTACTTCACTACCAACTCCTTACTAGAGCCACTACAATCTGCATACAGACGATATCACAGTACTGAGACAGCTCTCTTGAAAGTTCACAATGATATATGCCTATCTCTTGATTCCGGTAAGAGTGTTATACTTGTCCTCCTGGATCTATCAGCAGCATTCGACACCATAGATCACACCATACTGTTGAACCGGCTGTCTGACCTTGGTGTTACAGCTCTTGCCCATAAATGGCTAGAATCATATCTTATGGACAGGCACCAGTCTGTAGCAATTGCAAATGTTACGAGTAAACCCCATCTTCTTCAGTTCGGTGTACCTCAAGGGTCAGTCCTCGGTCCACTTTTGTTTAATATATACATCTCTCCACTTGGAAAACTCATTCGTCAACATAACTTGGAATTTCACCAGTATGCAGATGACAACCAATTGTACCTGTCTTTCTTTCACAATGACTCACTGTCCGCTGTCAGCTCTATTGAGGCCAGTGTCTGTGACATCAAACTCTGGATGACACAAAACATGCTACAACTCAACGACTCAAAAACAGAGGTCATTCTCATTCGTTCGAAGTTTGACCATTCTCAAAATCCTGTCAGTCAAATCACCATTGGCTCAAATGTTATTACGCCAGTCAAATCAGCCCGGAATATTGGAGTTATCTTTGACAATACCCATATGTTTCACAAGCATATCCAAACAACCTGCCAGTCAATTTATGCCCATCTACGTCGAATCGGATCCATCAGGAAATATCTGAGCAAGGAAACTTGTCAGGTATTAATACATGCTGTACTGTCGTCAAAATTGGATTACTGTAACTCACTTCTATACGGTCTCCCCAGATCCAGTATCGGGCTGCTTCAACGAGCTCAAAATACCGCAGCCAGAATCATCACCCGTTCAAGAAGAACAGATCACATATCACCAGTACTTTGCAGTCTTCATTGGTTGCCAGTTCAGTACAGACTTGACTACAAAATTCTCCTGCTAACTTACAAAGCTCTCAACGGTCTGACCCCAGTCTACATTCAGGATCTGATCAAGCCATATAAACCCCGTCGTTCACTACGCTCCAATTCTAAGAACCTGCTGTGTGTACCCAAATACAGACTCAAAACGTATGGTGGACGTGCTTTCTCCATCACAGCACCACAACTCTGGAATGCTCTACCTTCTGACATTCAACAGGCCCAAAGTGTTATCATTTTTAAACGAAAACTCAAGACTCATTTATTTGCCAAAGCGCATGAACACTGATGTTAAAAACTCAGCGCCTTTGAAATAACATGGTTATTGATCCTGGCGCTTTATAAATGTTTTTGATTGATTGATTGATTGATAGAATGAACAACATGAAGAAAGAAAAACAGGACGACAACAGCAGAACCAAAGATCAACCCAAAGCGGTCTTGCCAAAGAATTTACTTGTAGGGGTGAACATCGACAGCAAACAGTCAGCAATACAGATCATTGATGATATGTCAGTGGAAACTATCGACGGCTGCATCAAGATACTGGAAGATTTGGACATCACAAAGGCATTTGCTGAATCAGAGTAAGTTGATTTCGTGTCCATCAGTTGTTGATTTAGTAGTAATCTTTTGCAGATCTCCACAGCTTTGTTGGTAGACATCTGAAGTACTGCATTTTACTAGGTTGTGAGAACCCACCAGAGAATCAAAGTTCTAAGATGTGGCATGGCTTATGGTAGACTTGGTTCATATCTGTGATTTGTGAATGTTAGAGTGGAGTGAACGCAATGATTTGTATTTTGCTCTCATGTGAAACGCGCGCGTGAGTGGACGCGATGAGTAGGGTGAACGCGATGAGTGGAGTGAACGCTATACAGCGGAGTTTCACCCGGAATCACAGACTTGGCTTTCTTGCAGGGTTTGCGTTGCTATAAATTATTCATGAGATGACGTTTTCTTTACTCATATTTTATTCATAAGATGACATCACTAAATTTTACACATTGGGAGGAGTTACCAATTGACCCAAACGAGACGTGCATAAAACTCACACGGCGTTGTTGACAAAATGTCGAGTGCGGGTACGACCTCTGTTCTATCACCGAAAACGCGTGAAAATACTGTGTTGTTTGTTGGGCCCATGTTACAAAATGCGAAAATCGTGGCCGGTTATTCAAGGATGGAAAAAGACACCGTCCTTACAGTTGTAGCCTGTTCTCTTACGTGCCCAAAGCGATGGAAATCAAAACAATGTGGAGCGACTTCGTATGTCAGTGATTTTCCGCTGCCGGTTGGTGCGCAGACGAACACATCTTTTCCCTCAATGTAACTCTCAACAAGCTTTCTTTGGTAATCTCGCATGATTAGCGATGGTCGACCGATCAGTTGTAAAACGCGGTTGATGTACGAACTTGATGCCATTATTCGCCCAGATATAAAACGTACTCGATGTCTAGCTTTGCACGGAGATGACAACAAACTTTTTAATGCATGCAGAGGTTTATTAGCAAGCGTTCTTCTTATTGGCCAGAATAACGGCGGGGGCTGTCAATCATTTTGTATTTGCTCTACGTCACTGTGTACACAGTCCGTCTCACCGCCTGTACTTTGCAAGAAGTCCAAGTCGGTGAATCCGGCAGAAACTAACTCACTACTGCGCAGACTCAAACGTGACGCATTCAATCGGGGAAAACCTGGCGTGAGCTGCCAAATCCGGATAGGTTTGTACGAAATAGGAGAGACACAAGAGAAACTATTATAAATGATTTTATTTTTTTAAAATTCACCGACTTGAACCAAGTCTAGGCTTATGGCATGGCTTGCCACAAGTAAAATAGACATGGGGTCATAGGTCAAATGCCACTCCAAAGCTTTCACTTCATATTTGTAAAAAAAAACTTCATTCTGGAATGTGTCCTATTTTGTTGAAAGTTTCACCCTTAGTAAAAAATTTTGAGTTTCATATGACACTATTTAATAGTAGTACAGGGTATACATATGATATACTACACTCAATAGCTTCTTACATTTCATACGTCATATCACCAGTTCCAGTGACAGCGACAGTGAGCCTGACCCTGAACTACCTCCTGAACTTGAGACTGATGGTGCTGAAAAGAAACATAAAAGGAAAAAGAAGAAGAAGAAGAGGTCAAAAAGTGTACCGGTAAGTGTAGTCAGTCAGAATGAAAGATCTGTCAAGTGTAAAAATACCATTTATCATGTAGTAGTGTGGTTTCAGTTATGTTTCAAACCTCAAAATTAGCTAATACTTTCTTGCAAGTCACATTATGTAGCATGAAAAGAAAAGTTCTAGGCATTTCTTGTTTGGATAGCTCTTGTTGCCTGAGTGCAAACTTTTGACAATCAAAGTGAATCCGAAAGAGCATCTCTGCGAAAATTTGAACATAGTTTTGATGAATGAGTCAACAGTTATGATATCAGGACACTTTATGTATATATGTGGTCGTTTCACTCATGATTCAGCTCACTTTCTCATATTTGTTACATCGTGTACTTCATCTAACCCGTGTATTATTATTATTTGTGTGGAACATACAAATCTCAATTTTCCTCAGAGTGACTGCAGTTCCATAATTCTTCATTTCATTATCAGATCAAAGTGAACTCATTTTTTGCATAAATACTGAGTTTTCAGTCGATTGCATTTTATCTTCCACACCAGATAATGTGAAAATCTGAAATTCAAGAAATTGTTCAACTTCAAAATGTCACCTTCTTTGAAAAGTTATACAATGGCATATAATTATGTAAATCTTGTCTAACAAAAAACAGAAGAAATGGTTTGTTCACTGAAATAACAGACAATAGAGACATTGAGAGAAGCTTGCTGTGGTTGCGTCTTTCATCAAAATCGACACAAGAGGCAGAATTTTGCATCAACAACTACAGAATTACACTTTACACTGTTGTACACTATCAATACATTCTATTCATCCCATGTTGTGTGTGTCATTTCATCATGTTTCATTTTGCATACACTTTATCATCATCCTATTTCTCACCCTCTTTGACCTTCACAACTTTATCCTATGTGTTGTTTCTGTTTTTTTCCCCCCTTCTCTGTGGTTTGACATTTAATAATGCATGACTCAGGAAACTCGCCAGGAAACCATCCAATCCGTAAGTCCTGTACTCCAAGTCAAACCCTCTCCAAGCATAAATTTATATTTTATCAATAACAATCTTAATAGCTATCAGAGCAGTTTTAATTAGGATAATAATATTAATGAGCACTATACCAAAATTGATAATGGGCAGAGATAAAATAAAAATAAAGACATTGTTGTCTTCCTTGCTACTTCATTGTAAATTTGCTGGTAAGCTCCTAATAGCAAACTGTTGTCCTGTTGAAAGCAATAATTGCTATATCCTGCAGTGCTGGCTTTTGCACTTACATTCATATGTTCATTTGAGTTTGTAAAATGCTTCTATAGATTGACTGCTTAATGTTTTATGCGTGAGTGCTATCAGTAAATTGTGTGCTAGGCATATTGTATTTCTGTGTTTTATCAATGTCTTGACAAATAGAGAGTAACAAATGGAAAATTGAAGATTTTATAATAAACTGCCACTTCTTTGCTACCTCCTAATGGAAAAATGCAAATTTTGTAACGCAAGCAATTATGTCTTGCATAAAATTGTGCGCTGTGCTGTGAAAAAATCAAATTTCTGTCTATAAAGGATGAAAGAAAATCTATTATTAATGTACTTTACACTATGATTTTCTCAGAGAACAATGTAGCAAAATGTACAGCATAGTGAAAAAAAAATATATTTTGGGCACTCTGCCTAAGGACTTTTGATAGATACAAAATGGGAAGGTGTTAGCAACACACTGCTTTTGAGAGTTTCAGAAGATTTACAGAGAAAGCTTGGCCTCGTAAATGTTGTACACTACATCCAAAACTTTCTTTTTAAAATAATTTATGAAAGTACCAGTTCTGCACTTAGATCTTTGCTTTTGTTATATTTAGAAAATTCTCTCAAACATTTTGAGCCAACAGACAAGAAAGGGAACAAGGTGGATATTTGAGAGTCAAAATCTGTGAATAGAATTTACAGAATGGTGGCTGGAGGACATGAAACAGAATTAATGTAACAAGCAGAACAAATTGCAAACTTGGTCCTTATCTCTTCCTCTGTATTCAAATTCATATATCATGTGAAAACCTCAGTTGTAATTTAATTTGTCCGAGATATACAAAGTGCATTACTTAACGTTGCTGTACAGTTGAAACATGAAATCCAATTGACTTGTTTGATTGCCGAAGGATATTTCTATAGGGGCCCTGTTTGATGTCAATTTGCAGTAATTTTCGTACTTTGTGTATTGTATGACTCAATTTGTGAAATCAGAATTAGGTTATGCTTTTTTACGGCTTATATTAGCCAAATAGCGTACTCTATTAAAGTATTACTGTCGGCACAGTTTATACCATATTTTTCAAATCTGCAACAAAAAACAGCATAGATTGGTTTCCTTGATAGTAGACAGTGAAACAGCACTGAATAGTGTTTGAGATATTTATGGATAATGTCCCGTGATAAATTGACCGTAGGAACGATGCAAAGGTAAATTGTTCAATTAGACTGAACCATTCTACATGTAATAGAGGGATGAGCAGCTCATTTTAGAAAGAACCAGTCTAACTACCCCAGGGATGAATATTAGATGAGTTGTTTGAAATCCAAATAACTTGAGATGATTTATATATCCCACATGGGCAAAAAAATCAAAGACTGAATCAGAAAAAGTCTGTCTCACCAGATGATCTAGATTAATAACCTGATGAAAGTTTCCTTTCTTTTGCCAACAGTATGTTATGCCTTTGTCTTTGTCAGCTGTGTTACGTTGTGAAAAACTTTTTTCCATTTTAGCATTGAGGTAATTTATTCACAGCCCTCATAGTCAGCTCAATATGGCTGATTGTTTATCAGAAAGTGCCGACTTTTATTATTTTTGTCTTGATATCATTATTAAAAAAAGGCAACTAGGAAATTTTCTTTTTGTTTTTTTCTTTCTCTATGATTCCTGTCATCTTGTCATCATGGCTCTGAGTTCCAAAGCACTTTGTTTGACAAATTCAATATACCATGACTTGAAAATGGAGAAGAAATTCATATGAAACGAAACATAATGTATTTTCTTTGTTCACGCAGACAACCCTACCTGAAGTTACAGGAGCAGAGGCTGAAAGACAGAAGAAGAAACAGGTATGTTAAATTTTTGGAAAAAAAGAGTTCCAAGAAAAATTAACAGATAACCACTGCACTAGGATATTACTAATTTTATCATCACCTCTTGTAACAATTATTTCAAATAAAGGATGTTTTAATATTGCATGTTGTTCAGAAGCAATTGTTACTGTCCATCCATTGCAGCTTTCCCATATATTGGAATGATCCACGCTGGCTTTCAAAGGTCAGGATCAGTCCATTTGTTGGGAAAGGGGATGGACAGCAACCAGTTTTTAAGAGACAGTTGCTTCTCTGTACTTGTTTTATCACAAATAGTTGAAGTGATAAACACGTAACATTAAAAGTCCACTATTAACACAAGAGAAAAAGAAGCATGTTTCTAGTTCGGAACATTTTGTGTTTTCAAACACAAGTATTTGCACATCTTTATAAGTGTTACACTGTTTTATTTTCAAGTTGTTATCTTGTAAAACATCAGCTTTGTACATAATGCCATTTATGTACTGTATCAAGACATTCTCATTTGGATTATTTTACGTTATTCATGACCTTGCATGCTGACTTTGGTGTTTGTTGACAACCTTGCATGGAACTGTCTACCCACAGATTGGTGATTTTGACATTTCCCCACCCTTTAGGAAACTATAAGCATAAAATCTTTTAAGCATGCATGAAGTTCTAAAAATTAAGTGTTTTATAAGTTTGAAATGTGTTTTCCAACTTTTAAGAGTGATATAATTTAAAATATGTTTTATGGTTTAATAGGGAGGTCACTTTTCTGGGTTTTCAGCAGTGCATTGCAGTGGGCATAGTCTGTTGCTAGAGGGCGCTGTTCTTGGGTATAAGAAAATGGAATGAGTTGTTTATATATCATTCATTGGTAAATTTATTGCACATCCCATTCATGTGGTGCGTGTACACAAGTCCATATCCATATTGCATTTCACTACATGTCATGGCTTTACATCTTAAATTTGTTTATTCAGAAAATCATTTATATTCTATAATTCTATAATTAATTTTCATAATTGAATTAAAATCAAAAAGACATTAGTCTCATCAAAATGCAGCTGCTGATGTTAGCAACACCGTTACTCTAGACATGAGAACAGTGATGGTTCCGATTGTAATGAATGAAATTTTAAAAGAAAGATTTTCCATTTCCGACACAGAGGGCGGGCTTCTGAAAACAGACTTTTTACAGGCGGCCTTGGTTCACTCAAGAAGTTGCAATGTCATATTTCATGTGTGGAAATTAAGTTAGTCCCAGGTCTTTACAAACAACTTCCTGATGAAGCCACTGTTACAGTGCTTTGTAGGGAACCTAGAAAAATGACCAGCTCATCGTACAAAGACTGCATCAAACCTGAACAACTGTAATGAGTGTTGTGATGTGTTCAAGCCTTAGTCTAGCATGGGCATGGATGTCAGTTGTATGTCATGGTAGCCTCTTTGTTACCCATATTACCTTGGTACTGCTTGATCAGATGTGCATGGCCTGTCCATCCCAATACTCCATTGGCCTGAGTCTATTTACAGACTTCCATGTCTTGTTAAGCAATTACCAGGACTGGAGAAAAAAATAGTGCTGAGTCTGAAAACACACATTTTTTCATGCAAAATAATATCAGTTTAGAAGTTTGCATGCTATGTGATGTAGATGTTGTTTAGTTGCCTGTAGAGATTAGCTGTTGTCATTTTGCACAACCTCAACAATCTAAAGACAATGATTATATTATTTTACTCACAGAGTTAGTGAATCATAGGACATGACTTTATTCAGTATGGTTGGGTGTCACATCAACCACAGGAAGCTTTGTAAAAAAAAGAGGTTTGAAACAGTTGAAAAATATTTGATCATGAAGTAGGGATTCTTAACAAATCTGGCTCCACAAATCGAAATCGTAAGTTTACAGCACTAAAAAATTATGTAATTTTTTTTTTGAATGTTAAGTACTCAACTTAATTTTTCAGTCTTGTGTAAATTAACAATAGGAAATGAAAGAGAGAAAAGCTAAAATTTATTTATTTCAACAAAACATACATTCCTTAACTGTAGCTTAGGAGTCATCATTTAGAAGGAAAAACGCATTAAATTATTTAATACTGTACCATAGTAAAAAAATAAAACTAGCTTGGGACTTATTTTATGTGCATTGAATAAGAGTTGAAAGTTAATCAACATGTAATTTCACAACTTTTGGATTGTGACTATCTAATACCACCTGGTTTTTAAAACCATCAGGAAATCAAACTTCCTGATCCAGTATTTGTGTGTAGAAGGAAAGGTCCAAGCTTTCAAAGTTTTCTGGTAGTGAGGTATCTCCCCGGGGGGTCACTTCCATTACTTGCCTATATGTATACGTGCCGCCCAATGGGGTGGGTATTTCAGCAACTTGGTCTAAAATGGGGGTATCAATTCCACTGTAAACCAAGGTCTAAAATGGGGTTGATTTTTGAGTGCCACACAAGAACAAATTTCAACCGTCTGTTCCCGTCTCGCTCGCAGGGTTCTGAGCTGCACTTTATAAGCATCAATATCTTTTTCTGTGGCAGGGGAACCATTAAAGAGACCCCCTGGCTTACGCCAAAGTAAATATCGACTTGGTTGTAAAACACCGTCACTGATTGGTCAGAACTCCATATATGGAAGATTTTTGCCCAATAGAAAATACCAAAACAAAGTGGCTCCTAGTATTGATCATGACAGACAGGTCAACCATGGCTACATGAAGTAGTGTTGCTTTACAGATGAACAGCGAGGTTTGTTGTGAATTGCAATTTCCAAAAAACACACCAGTCAGACTGTAACTGCAGATAGTTGATAATTTGTAGAAGCTGGACCAAAATTCGGTGAGGGTGAAAGACAAAATTTTCTTTAATCAATTTTTTTGGTATTTCCTTTTGGAAATCATGGCTTGGCCAGCAACAACATAGCTCTAAACGCGGTACAGTGGTAGGCTTTGCCGGGGCAAATACTTGCTTTTTTCCGTTTTAAAAATTTTGACGCTTTGACTTTTGACCTGGGTCAAGGTCATAAAGGTCTAAAATGGGGTCCTAAAATAACGGGATTTTAGGTCTAAAATGGGCCCTGGGTTTTATACCTGCGGCCGCACACCCCTACCACTTCTCCTGAACAGGTACCCCCCCCCCCCCCCCCCCCCCCCGGGGGTATCTCGCATACATGATGGTGCACAAATTCATTACCTTAGGGAGTCTTCAGCATGTGAGATTCCCCAAGCTTGCTTAGGTAGCTGTCTCAAATACAGCTTGTGGCATGTGGCTAGCCTTCGCTAATGTTGTGCTTCAGTGCTTGTGTCGTAGTATGGCTTAGCAAATTTAGTCCATGTGTGAAAATAACCCTCTTCTTTAAAACAGCTTCAAATTGTGGCTAATCCGGTAGATTTCAAATTGCATGACCCCCCCCTGTAAATTGTGAAGTTATGTTCATTCTACTTGTGTATACCCCAGTGTTCTCTGCGTGATTATTTCGTTTACAGTTGATGAGAAAAAAATAAGTTTCCATTAATATTCAATTTTATATGGCAAATTAATGTTGTAAGCCTCCACACACAGGCCAATCACCCCCTGACATTGAAGAAGCTAACGCGTGTAAACAGGTGGCCACATGTCTACCTCTCAGCGGGCAAGGATTCGTCTCGGTGTGCTGAAGATTTTGCCGTGGATAGCCATCACAAAGCAAGTGAACACTCTTTTTTCCAAGGCCATGCAGACACCCTGTCACCCCTGGTAAACATGTGATTTGTGGCATGTTCTCCCGTTGGTTGTATGGTGTGAGATGGGCTATACCATTATGAAGTGGGTGGGGAGCAGAGTGATTGTGCTGTGTTTTGAATCAAGAGAGCTCATAGAGACTTCACAGGTTCCGAACATGCGGAATTACCTGTGTTCAGTTAGAATTTCGTACTGTTAATGAAGTTCAAAAATCTGCAAAACTTTAGGAAAAGATTGAATGCTTACATGCTTCAGCAGAAAATTATACACTGTCATTGCAGGAGGATAGAACTCTAAAATTCTGTGACGTACATCCCCATAAATCAAGCAGAAATTGTGAAAGTTACGCTGCTCAGCTGAAATGATTTCTGATTCCTGAGCTTCTAGCATTGCTGCAATACAATTGTACTTTTACTTGGAAAGAATCATGACAAACTACTAGTAATAAAGATATGCCTTCAGGACCACATTCTTTTAAGTTTTAATATTAATACAGTATGCACCTAACATTGACCTACATGTATGTTCTAATGTAAGTAATTCATAGAAATTCTTCTCTTCCTTCAATAAAAATTACTTTAGTTAGTACAGCAAAGGTTTTTTAAATAAATAAGTATAATTTTAGTGAAAACTAGGAATATGGCTGTTCAACAGTGTTTACACACAACAGCTACAGATATGGTATGCAATACTTCTTGATGGACAGTCTGTGCACAGCAGTATAGCAGTTCATTGAGTTTTTACACTTCATCCTGGAATTCCCAGAATAGATAACTCATCCATTCATCACTATTCATTCACTGACAACTTGTCAATCATCAGGGCATGCTACATCATCAGTTTTCATCATATTTTTTTTGTTTCATTTTCGAGAGCAGTTACTTTCGGTGAGACATTATCTTCTACATGTATGAGTGTGTATCACCTATCACTGCTCTGTTTTGATAACTAACCCCCACTACTAGCCTGCTAACCTATCATCATTAAAAAAATCCCCTAACCATCTCTTTCCGCAATTTCTGTTGTATCATTAACTTTTGGCTGTGCAGCGTTTAAGGATTGCACTGCAACCGCACCCCGACCAGCTGCGGCAACAGTTGAGACTGCGGGCGGAGGCGCCCATACAGGAGTACCGTTTGGTGGAGCTGAAAAGCTTTGAGCCCTTTCCCGACATAGAGGGCGGTGCACCGATGCCCAAGCGGGATTTCAATCCAGCACCGACTAACTTCCGACTAGACGTAAGGCCTTTCAATGTAGCACAGTTTCTTATGAGGGAACGAGAAAAGAACCCTCGCGCACCTGCACCGCCACAGCCAGAGCCCCAGCCTACCGAAGTGCGCCTCCTCCAGGGGCAGCTGTTAGAGCTGCCGGAGGAGACCAACATTCACGAAATCATTCGCACTGAGAGCAAGGAATTCTGGGATAGGCCTAGGCACGAACACCTCACGAAGGATGTCTCCCAAATACACGTAGAGTACCTTGTTATGCACCTAGTCTTTTAGCTGTGTTTTGTTAGACATGCACTTCTACGGTGCACGTACACTGCCTGTTTTTTCTGAGCACTGTGTGATTGTCCATTTTGATGTTGTAGGTAGTTTTGTGTTGTAGATAGTTATGTGGTTGTAGATCTCTTGAATTTGTGAGACGGAAGTCTAGTGATCTTGAAAAGTTGACTGGCAGATAGACTGGCACACTGATAATCTGATACACACGACTGGCAGATAAACTGGCACACAGATAGAGTGACACAGAGATAGACAGAAAGACTTTAACTCTGGACCTATTGCAGGTAGAGACCATCTAGTGAAATGGTAGAATGGATAGGTTGACGGATAGATAGTGAATTGCAGATGGAAATCGACATGCAGGTGGACAGATTTGAAAATGTCCTAGACAGACATGTGCAGAAAAGTTACATATTGACGAAATGATGGATGCAGAAAACAAGGCAGACAGACTTGTGTATTGTAGACAGATAGACATTCACTGATGCATATACTAGCAGTAAGATGCTGAAGGCAAAGAGAAGGAACAATTAGATTGTTATATGTCAAAAAGACTGAATGACAAGCAGACTGACCTACTGATTGACTGAACAATTACACATTCATATCAATGCCTGATCCTACGATTACCAGGAGCATTTGGCCAAAAAAATATTATTAGAAATCGTCTGCAGTGTTTTTGACTTACTGTCAAGTCAAGTACAAGTTTAACAAGTCTTGATACAAAACAAAACAGAGTGAGAGTCCAACTTGGCATCTGTCAGTACTTATCAAGATGATCACAATAATTATAGAAAGCAATGAAAGATTTTTGTTTTTGGAATTTTTTTTTTCAAATACTTTTGTTCTATTAACACTGTGTTCTCAAAGTTTTGAAAATAAATCTCCCAATCAGATCAGTTTAAAATCTTTTGATTGTTAATTATCCTTGAATTTGACATTATTTGCAAAGATGCTTATTGCAATGTTGTAGACAAAGTTTTGAAATTATTTACTTTTTTATATTTTTTTTCTTTTTTTTCTAATTTTTTATCAAAAGTTTGATATTAACTTGTGAATTTCCTTCCCTTATTTTTTGTGCACACACTGAAATGCTTTCTGGTAAGACTACTACTAGATACCCATTGTATGAGACAGAACAGCGACTGTTTAATGTTACTCCATGTTTGTGCTGTGGCTCAAATTCTCTGTTTTCAGTGCCAATGGCAGTACCCCAGCCATGTCCATGAATCTGCCTCCTCGTTCATCATCCACGCTTTGCTTCCATAATCATAGTTAAGCGGAGGTTTGGTTGGCTGAGCTGGGCAGATATTGGTGTCCTCTCTCGTCAGAAAATGGAAATATGAACTCAAAGAAATTTTCAATTCTTGTAATTTTGTAACACTCAACATTGGACTGTTCATGCCCCATTTGAATCCGAATGCACCTTTGAGCATAAACCCTAAATGCTTTGAGCAGACGTTTTAAATTTTCAGTTTGGACACATTACTAAAATGTAAGAAAAGTCTGTTGGTTGACTTGAAAACTTCCAAAAGATTTAAATTTTTAATCAAAACAATACAGCATCCAGTAATCTGGTATTGGGATTGGATATCACCAACTGTTGTGAAAATTGTTTATAGGGCCCGGAGTCCAAGTCTACATGGTCATACTGATAGCACTGAGTAGTAGAACTGGTTGAGTGTTGTTGCATATGATATGAATATGTGACTGCGTGAGGCTGTAACAACAGTGATGTTGAATGACAAAATCACATTTATAAACATACTAGAGTCGCACACTCCCACTTGACTCTTGAAATAATGACAGAGCAGCATGATCATTTTCTCAAGAAGCAAAATTTGGATCTGTTTACCAGTAGTGTACGGAAACTTCACAGCCCTGCTGATGGTGATTTTCAACAACGAGACAACCCTGCTGTTTTATACCAGCCAAGAAATCTAATCTTATCTCATCTAATCTAATATAATCTGATCTCTGTCAAATGCACAGCCTGTGTGTTGACTTTGTGTGGCTTCGCTCATTCTCACATTGATTTGAATTTTGGTGTGTCCTTCCTATAACTGATAATGCTTCAGAGTGCAGTGTGGTCCTACTGTGTGTTCCTTTTCAACCTTACATACTACAAGTCATGAGCTATGTAACAGCATTGTGACCTATCTCAGTAACAAACTTACAATCCATGTGTGTCGATTTACATAATCTAAAGACTAAAATATTGTGCATGTGTTCTTTCCAACATACACATTGTTGTGTGTATCTCAGCCCCTGCTCATTGAGAATTGCCAGTTTCATTGACATTTTAGCTTTTGATAATGCTCATTAGATATTGAAAATAAGAGATAAGCTTTTCAGTAGATGTATTTACTATAATTATCAGTGATATCAAATATGTGTGCCATCTTATAAGCTTCTCTGGACTCCATAAAATCAGTGAAATGTTTGGCCTTTATTAATTTTTCTCCTTTTACATAAGTTACGAGAAATAAGTCTGTCCGTTTCCTGAGCTGTAAGCTTGTACCTATGCTTAAGAAAGAGTCTTTGCCTCATCTATCGATTGCATATAAAATAGAATGCTGCATGAAAACAAATATCCATAGCAGAAAAGGAATGAATATGCAAATGCTTCAATATTATTTTTCGTATCAGAAAATTTATGTGGTAATGGGGTTGTAATTACCAATGGGCATTTAATGCATGGGATAGTTAAACTACCCAGTTTTCAGTTGCTAAAATTCAATACAGTTCCATTCATAGTCTTCACAGTTTCTCTTTCAGCTCAGAAGCCTACTCTATCTAGACAAACTTTCCATATTTTCCCTTTCCTTTTCTAACCTTCCCTCACCAGACGGGTGCATTTGGTAAATGTATGAATGCTGCAAAGAAGTACCCAGGTTTCGTGAATCGCTACCAGAGCCGCAGCAACAACGGCATTCCAATGTTCTCACAGGAGAGGATAGAAGAGAGAGCTGCCAAGGTAACTGTCTCAATATTTCACCCATTCTCCTCCAATTAATGGTAAAGTCCAATTGTTTTTAAAGACAAATTCGGGTTTTTCCATTGCAAAATAGGGATCAGAAGATTGCAAGGGATTAACTGGCCCAACTATACATTGCTCTACCAACAGCCATATACTGCAGCTGAATTTAGTAACAAACCTGAATTACGATCAGCGCTATTCAGTGGCAGGATCTAGGAGAATGAGGTTAAAAGATGTCCAAGGTATTCAAGGACAGAGTGGGCCAACAAAAGATTTGTGTTATTCATTTATATAAAAATGATGTATTGTAGAAAAGATATCTGAAATACCGTGTTTTGGACCTAAAAAGTCATTTAAAATTGCTAAAAGAGTCCTTGAAATCCCTAGAATTTTATGTGACTTTGAGTATATGGACTCAACTGACTTCTAATCCTCATCTTTTTCTTTTTGAAACAGAGAACGGAAGAAATGAAAAAATTGATAGCAGACAGATCGGACAGAGAAGCATCTGGTGTAAGGGTATGTTTGTTATCTCTCCCCAAGTGTAGGTTAGACTAGACTAGAATTGTGAACATGACAAAGCAAGTTAGAACCTAAACAGCTGTGTAGGCATGCAGATACTCTGCTTAGGCCCCCTAACCTTAGGAAAATAACCACATTAAAAGCACCAAAAGCTGATGTAGTGTAAAATCAATGACATTAGCGTACCAACTTTACCTGTCGTTTTCTGTGGCTTCCTCCAGGCTCGTTCACCAGTTCTCGCCGCACTGCAGTCATTATTCTCACACAGGTGTGATGATATTCTAGTGGATGGACAAACCTGCACAACTACCATGCATTATGTTTTAGTTCAGTAGTTCCTGAAATAGTCTAACTGTGTAGTGTGAAATCCTGGTTAAATATGCACAGAACAGAATAGTATTGGTGAGCACTATTCTAACACTGACCACTAACCCCCCTGTATTTTGGTTCCAAATTGTGAAACAGCTAAACAATCTGCTAGCAGAAGATAAGCCCTGACTTCTGCCATAATATGTTCTCTACGTCGCTGGTATATTTTTCCTTTCTCTCACATTCAATAAAACAGCTGCAATATCTGCAAAATATATCTTTGCATGAAAATTTGATCATTTTTTCAGTGCAGAAATGCCAATCTTTGAATTATCATGAATGCAGCCATGTCTGTTTTTGTTTTTTGTTTTGTTTTGTTTTTTTTCATCATGATGCACATTTTCCCTTACCTTTTTTTTTCCATCGTGATGCACGTTTTCCACTCACTGCAGTTTTCCGATGAAGTACAACTTCAGAGAATCCTAGCTCTGACAAGATCCCTTCAACAACAGGAAGAAGAGAGTAGTAGACGGTACAAGCTAGACGACTCCACCAACCACAGCACAGTGATTTCATTCAAACATGGCTACACACATGCTGGTAGGTCTTAGAATACTTATGCACGTACGGCTAATTTATTTTGTGAACTATTTTTTTCCTGTGCATGTCACAGTGTAGGTATCATCGTTTTACACCTGAAAAAAGAAATGGACATTGATCTTACCGCGTCTGAGTCTTTTATTCACTTGAAAAAAAATCTGAACACTGAACTAACTTGTCATTATCATGATCATGTGTGTCACCATGGAAATATGCCCTGATGTTTGTTTCGTGTCTGTATGTACTATTTGTGAGCTCAAAAAATCCAAAAATGATATTTGTAAAACGTGTGTCTTGGTATCATTTTGATAAGAAACCCAAGGATGAGAAACAACCAATTTTTTTTTTCCACTCATTTTGAAATTCATAAGTGAAAGTTGCCATGCTTGGTTTGGTGTCATATACTAGCACTGTTTCCATAATGATGTATTTCCATTACAACCTTCCATAAGAATTTTTATAGAGGATGAATGCAAGCCTTTGGATATTGAAGCGTACTCTTGGATTGTAAAGTAGAACTCCAAGATTTCAGGAAAAATAAATCTAATGCTGAGTCAGAGTATATACTCACTCGGTGTCACATGGCATTAAGTTCATCGAGTAATTCCACTTTGCAGTACTGCATTGTTATTTCAATGGCCATGTTCTCCTGCAACCATGACAAGTGTGATGGAAATATGGCTTTTTCAGCCGAGTGTGTTTTAACTGTGGACGAGAATAGCCCACAGTCAGAATCCATCAGGCTTTCGGTCCAAGATTTAGAAGAGAAAAGAAAGTGAAGATCACCTTGTCAAAACTTCTCCTTAACAGCTACCAATGCCAACCGAGGTCTGCCAATCACATACGAATACACAGCGGAACTGGTCGGAAGCAGCGAAGATGAGGATGAGAAATGTAAACACGGCTCAGCGTCACCAAACCTCCACTTCAAAGCCACCATCAAGAGCCCCTACACACTAATGTCAGGGTACAGCAGCACCAGCCCCAACGGAGGAAGCAACTCACCCCCAGCGAGATACTTCCCTCCCAGGAGAGGGGCGTATTTCCAGGACAAAAGCACTGACATCAGCAAAGCCAAGGCCTACCTCAGGAGTCAGATTCGAAGCGAGGCGAACTCGCCGACCAAGTACAGTAACGTGTTCCTGAGGACTGGGGCTGGACAGGGCAATGTGCAACACCAGATGAAGAAGCCGGTTAGTGCTGATGTTTTCAGTTCTACCGCTGTACAGAAACCAACCAAAACTTTACAACATGAAAGCAGTTTCTCAAGCTCAAAGGTAAGATATCCCCAAACATACACACATAACAGCTTTTTTGGAAATGCCAGGAATTATACAAATTATACAAAACATTCTGAAAAATAAAATGAATTTTGAAAAACGAGTGTTTCAGAGGAGACTATATACTGTTGTGAAGAGTATTGTCAGATACAGCAAATGTTAAATACAGTATATGTGAAAGATTAATATTCATGCTAAACACATGAACACAATATCATTTGCTTATTCTTTGGGTCATATGCGAGCTTAGTGTAAGTGTTTCTGAAATTTTTCTGTGAAACTGAAGTAACAAAGTTTACATTATAGAGGAAAAAGCCAAAAAAAATTTCTTTCTTAAAAACATCCTTCAAATGTGAGTTGCGATATGTCATCTCTTTCCTTCTTACTGCCATTTTGCAAAACTCTCACAAAGAAAACTTTGTTCAGGGTCCAGAAAATTTACTGTGATCACATGTAAAGCTATTACCCATCAACTCTAGACTAGTAAATTTCAGTACCGTAGCTCCCATTCCATTCCAGCTGCCGTCATATTTGGTCAAGGTTTTTAAACCTCTCCATGTTATACTTGAGTAAAAACAAGTTTCCTTCATTGTGACAGAAATGTCACCAGTGACATTACTAAAGCACTTTATATCTGGCTAGTCGTATTTTGCAAATTAAACATTTTGTGTTTTGACTATATGTTTATGTGAAGGAATTTCTGCCTTGTCCAATTTTCACATTTTCAAATGAACTTGATAGAATCAATCATGTGATTGAATTTTGCCAGACAAAAGAGATTTCAAAGCCAAGAGTTTCCTTTTTCTTGTTTGCGTGGTTTGTTTTTTTAAGCTGTGTATAGCTTTTAAAATCATTTAATGATGGCCAATTAACATTTTATGGTGAACATGTACAAGTGAACACATCTTGGCAAACAGCAATAATTCAGTGGCTGTGTGCAGCAAAGCTAGTGCTCGTAGTTGCCAAAATGCACAACTTTGATTCAAACTCTGACATTTAGCAATGTGCATAAAATTTTGTTGCCATGAATTCCAGTACGTTTACGACATGGTTCTTTTCTCTACAGTACTTACGGTTTAGTCAGTCCATTTCACGACAGAATACCGACCAGCAGCTTCGTCTTCCGCCAAAGTTCAAGAAAACGTTCATAAGCTAAATACAGCGCAAAATTACCGTAACTCACGTCATTTGCAATTTTAAAAATCAATCTGCATCTTCATACAAATGCCTTAGTGTGTAGCCTGCAAAATGTTTTTATTTGTTCTGGCTTTTTCTTCTCCTTTTTTTCCAATTTTTTTTTTGTATTTCTCTCAATTTGCAATTAATTTTTTTGACCACAGTGGAGAATAGCAAACGCAGTAAAACACCCAATTCCCCTGCTGGTCACAAGCAACTCTACTTCACCCATGAGCAAGGTAAATCAAGAAGAAATTCCACAGCGTTAGATCCAATCCACAGTCTCTACTCAGTTGCACTGCTTGTACAACCCACAATAACTTGGACACTGCTGTCCCACTACTTATGGTTAACATATTGACTTTGTAGTGTAGGTTCATTTCAACTCTAGAGGGCGCTCTTCCTCCCGCACTTTTCATTCTGTGGAAATTGTAGTCACATAATGTCTGTTGCATGCAGTATAAATAAGGCACATTATTTTTCTCTGAATAGAAGATAGAAGCTCAGAATGATGTAAAAGCGCACCCTCTTATCTGTCACTTCTTAAGTTCAGCAGCGCTTAGAAGAGTGAATGAAGTTGAAATGAAAATCCTAGACTGCAATCTGATTAATCCCTTCAACACCAGACTCTCTCCCTACCGTAATTTTTGTGTAACAAAAATTTTTGGAGTTCACTAACTTTTTCATGAATATTGAATTTGTTTTGGACAACAATAATGCAATGTGTTTTGATAAACTCAGTTTTATAAAAGTAAGAGTTTAATTAATACGAATGATTCTGCATAAGAACTTGGTTTGTGTACGTATTGGTTTTGAAGGGGTTAATGATCTGTCGTTCAGTGTCATTCCTTGTTAGTGCTTTGAGTTTTTTCTTCTATTTTTTTTCTTCTCTTTCCATGTGTAGCAGAAAATCCATTCTACTGACACCCCACACCAACACAATCGCTACCCTCCCGTAGAAGACATTTCCACTAAACCTCTGCCAAAGCGATCTGACGGCTCAGTAGATATTCAGGGCAGTAACAAACTAACCCCAGCTTACACAGACGTCCTGCTGGAGCGGCTCCGGATGCACAACCAAGTCATGGTAAGTCCCGAGCAAGCTCCTCTGATTCACGCACCAGCGCTGACAGCAGCACAACGGCCCATGTTCGTGTTGCCACGTATTTTCGTCCCGTCACCGCCGCCTAGGCACACACACAGAAGGGCCTCCCACCTGTTGGCCGACTTGACCGAGTTCTGGAGAATGAGTCAAGGTTGGGTAAGTCCAATCTGAAGTCAACTCACCAGCATGTCTTCAAGTTTCACTGTTTTCACAAAAGCTCACCTCGCAGATCTCTTTGAAACAAGACAAACATTAAAACTCATGAAACAAAAATATCAAACAGGTATATATAAATTTTTCAGCTCATCTGATTTAATCATATCATCCAAAACTCAATATTATATTAGTAACAAAGCTGCTATGTCAGCCAAGAAAACTGAAGATCTTTTTCTATTTTAAATATTTTTCTGTTATCACAGATTTTGTAGCGCTGCAATTTCTGCACTTTAGAAAAGTGATTTGACTCAAGAAAACCAAGGTTGAATTTTTTAAGTGTATTTTGTTTCAAGCAATTCTATATTATGGAAATAGCCCATTATAAGTGGAGTTTTTAGGTCAAATCATTTTTGTCGGCAATTATGATAATGTAACCAAACTCAATGAGCGCAGCTCATATTTCATCTGTTGTTGTTTTACATTGAAATATAGTCACAAAAGTTTTTCTGCTAAATTCTGCAAGTTTCTTTCAAGAGGTTGCCTGTTCCGGTCGCTGATGCCATATTTGAAGTGAAGGAGAAATGTTGTTGATATGACAGCTGAAGAGTAAGCTCCTAAAAGTACCATATCGATCTAACTCACATAGTTTTCTGTGCAGTGACAGAACAAATATATAGATCATGTTAGATGTAAGAGTAACATGTGCGAAACACAAATAATACATGAAATAAATAAAGATCGAAATTAAGATTTCATACAAGTTAAGAGAGCTGGCAGGAATTAGATTTATGCTAAATTAAAATTCTGATAACATGAGCGTTAAAGCTTTGGAGAAAGGCCATTGATAAATTCTCTCCAAAATTTAAGTTTACAGAGATTGTCTGGTGAGCTTTAACCCCCCTGTTATTGCTTGTAATTTAGTCAGTCCATGACTTCGTCAATGTGGGCTTGGCCATTTTTCAAGGAAACCCAGGGGTGCAAAGATTTTGTGTGTCAGCTGTTGTGACTGTCTGGTTTGCAGTGGCAAAGTCAAAAAAAAAGAGCTGATGCAGATATTTTTGATTTGGCTGTTTTGATTTTCTTCAGCCATAGCAACAGAGTGTGCTGGCTTCAGATTGCAGTCATTTTGAAAAAAAAATAAAATCACCGTTGTGTTTCTGCTGTGCTTTTTTGAAATGTGTTCACATGGAAGTTCCAGCAGAGGGTTAAAGGGAGAGGCAACTGTGCTGTCATCTGGCATTGTTTGATTGTTGAATTTTTCAGGTACGATGTAAAAAATTATGTTGTCCTCCTCATTGGAACATACTGAGCATAAAATTGACATATCCTCACATGGAATGTATGTAAGAAAGGATTTCATTTGGAGAAATGGGCTTGTACCATTCTGTGTGTAAACATGATTGTAATCAGCCAAATTCTTTCAAAAATCAAATGACAATGATGTCAAAAGACGGCACAATTGTTCCCCTGAAATAGAGGTGGCTCTATGTTTTGTATCATGTCATCTGTTGAGATGTGGATTTGAGACTCACAATGCACACATTAAGGTAGAATGTGTGTCATGGAAAGACTCAAATATTTAAAATACTTTTGTGGTCTACTGTTTGTGGGGGTTTATTTGAAGTAAAGCTTCAAAATTAGTATTGTGAAAATCTACAATTCGATTTTCCCCCATAGAGAGTTACATAAGGAAGGCGACCATTTTGAAATTCAAGTATGGGTAATTTGCTTCTCTGGTACCAAAATTTTCGTGGTGACCCATGATTATTTATTGATTCGATTAGTGTGTGGTTGAAAGTTTCCCTAGGGAAAGTGTGAGCAAAATTTAAGTCTTTCAGCTTTGAGGCACATTCTACCTTAAGTAACACTTCTGTGCTGAATATGAAGTCCAGATGTACAGTTAGTTTGCACACTATAGACAAACAAACTGTATTTACAGATATGAATGCTAGACATGCCATGCCAGTACAGTTTATGTATAGAGCAAGGAAGCCTTTCACAATGTAGAGAAACATCACTGAGAAGATGTAAGGCATATCTCTGCCTTCTTTGCGATCTGTTGATATTGATAATATAATGGTCCAATTTTGTATTATTTGAATAAGAAACCAACAAATCTCTCTAAATGAGTCTTGAGACTCTTCTGAGATTAGAGACTTTGTAGAACTCAAGTATTGCTCTTACCTGTTAGGGTTAGGGTTAGGTTAAGGGTTAGGTTACTGCAAACAAATACCTTCCAAATCGACTGTCATTATTCAAATCATGCCAGTGAGGGCGCCAGACCTGTCAGTGGTTTTTCCACTGTATGAAAAAACCCTCATCTGACAAAGAGTAAACACATATGCAATCATGTATTATCTTTACCAGTGACGTACTTTGCTTGCCTCAAGAATTGCCATGCAATTATCTGGACTCTTACTGATCTAGTTCATGCTCTGAACATAGTCTCTCCACACATGGGGACCGCTTTTGAATTTGAAATTGTCAACAAGATACACCGCACTAAGTATTCTCGTGAACCTTGACAGTATGCAAATTAGCTGGAGTCACGGTGAACGTTCACAGACCATATTTGTATTCATAGTATCATATAATGTTTGCGTGGTACTTCTGACCCATTTTTTCAATTTTTGATCCCACATGCACTCTAGGCTGAAGTTAAGAGGAAAGAGACTGACAAGAGAAGTGTGCAGAGCAAATTTGAATGAGAAGAAGATATTCTAAAAACTGTACAGAGTTTGATTCTACAAGAGACAGTTTGTGACCTATGCAGGTTAGGATCTGAAATTCCGTAGTGTTACCGCATCAGTGGGTGTTCAACTGCAGTAAAGTTTACACTACAATGAAGAACTTCACAAGAATTGAACTGAGAAAGTCAACTCTTAAATCATCTCTCCGTCCATTCTGTGAGAAGTCTAGTGTGATTAATTTGTTAACATGACTATGTCAAGTTCACCTGGAAGATTGATGGTTATACCGTACTGTTCCTAAATACAGATGTATATGATGACACGAACAGCTATAGTATTACAACAATTCGTATATTTCAACTGATTCATCGTTTAAACGTTACATAACAACACTTTCGCCTCAGAGGCAAGTAAGCCCAGGACAGACCAGACCCAGCAGTGGCTAGCGATTCGGAGTGTGAAATGAAACTACAGCAAGACATCTTGGGAGTATTGGGTTTTCACATCATTAGTTGTCAGTTCAAAGACACGACATACTACCACTTAGTTACAAAGTCATGGACCGAGAGAATTTCAAGCGAGATAATTTTAGCAACCGTAAAATTTTGTGTAACATATATCTGAAAAAGATGCCATAGACTCGTTTCTCGTCCATTCATTTGTCAGACATGTCCAGGTTCAGGTTCTCAGTTTGGTTTTGAGTTTCCATACACTCCACAAAGTGAAGTCACGTTACATGATTTGCAAAAATAACACACATATGAGCGTTTTACTAGTGCAAGAGACACTCAAACTGAATTAACATATCACCATGGCAACTGCTGCCCTTAATCAAGAGAACACCATGGCAACCGTTGCTGAGAAACTGGTTTATAGCTTGCATCTCACAAACCATTCATGTATGTTATTATTCCGTTCAGCATTTCAAGATAAAAATTAATGTTACACACAAAATGTAGATGGGCTACCCTGATGAAGTGTAAAATTGCTGTCACAGATGAAACCCATGTAAATCTGCACAGCACATACAAAACTATTCAATATTACAAAGGAAGCAAAATATTGATGCTATCCTAAAAAATTTTGAATCTAAAATATTTCACAACACTGCATTCGATGTGGCCATAACTGTTACATCTTACATACATGTTGTCCAACTTCATTATGTACAAATTTGTAAAATGCATTCAATTTCCAGAAAGAATCTCTATTTATTTTGTACAGTTGTATTTCTAACAAAATCAGTAATTGGCAGTTCTGATACTCAAAGTGTAAAGGCTGAGTTTTGCTAGCTATCTGCTTTCATGTTGTCATCTGATCAGTTTGGTGAATTTCTCAATCAGATGCCATCATAAGAAGAAATCAATTCAGTTGAAAGTCAAGCTTTTTTCCCCTCACATCTTATAATTACTAAACCCTTTCACCCCTATTTGCATTTTAAGAGGTCCAACTTGGCCATCGAAAACAATAGAGTTGGACCAAACCATTGTGGTGAAAGGGTTAAAGCAGTTTTGTCATACAGTATTACCAATGAAACTCAAGCAACCTGGAAAGGATGAACACAAACAAGCAGAGAGGTTTAGTCTCACTACTTTGCGTTTCACTGTTCAACGCAAATTACCATGGACATAAACACTGTCATAGAATTATTTTCTAAACAATGTCAATCTTTCATACTGATTTCATTATCTAGTCTGAATATTTATGAAATCACAGCAGCGTGGTAAAATGGGTCTCACAGATCCCAATCCTGTCTTTCAGAATACATGTACTTGATAAATTCTTGTGTTTGCCAAAGATGTACAGCTACTGTTGTGATAAGTATATCTCTACAATTTTATAATTTACCTTCCTTGTTATTGTGCTTCATTCCGTCCTTGAATACATAGAGGCATTTTCAAAAAGAGGAGAAGAGGAGAAGATAATAATGTGTAGAAGACTGCTCCATAGCTCTAATTGTGGTAGTAGATGAACATTACACACTGTCACCTCGGAGAGCTACATATCAAATTCATGAAAGAAATAGAATTTTGCACAGGGAGAGAGTTTATCTATTCAAGTGCCAACAGAAAAGAAAATTTCAAAACTTTTTATTTAACTTAAAATTCATATTTTCCTCAAGGTTAGGTATGATTTTTGTATTGAAAGTTAGGTGTTTTTATTGAGTTGCATGCAGGAAACAAAGCAGTATTTGTATGGCAAATTATTTGTCTTTGCACGTTGTCACCACAGGAAATACTGATCCTTGAAAATATCCGCAGTTTTATTTCGAGATTCCATACTGGTACATCTGTTAAATCCAATCATTTATTAATCAAAATCTATGTACTATCGTCAACGGGAACTCTCTCAACACAGGAGGGGTGGGAGATGATATAAAAGAAAGTTTAGTATTCATGATTACTTGAGGGCGCACTTTCATTTGTGCAGGACACCAACGATTTTATTATTACCTGTGAGGAAATGCTTGCCAGTTCTGTAGAGATAGACAGCGAGTTTAACTGCAGTATGTACTTTCAAATCTCAAATGTTTCATGAAGAATGAATTTTCTTAGCTTTTCTACTTTGCAGCCTGTATATTTGCCTGTAAATAATTCTGTTCAGCTTTTCATAATAAATATTTTATAAAAATTCAGTGACCTGGCAATAGGTGGTCTATGGTGCAACGTTTTTAATGCTCATATTGACAAAATCACTGTGCAAACATCTCGTATAATGCTCCTATTTCTATTCTCTTGTGTAAACAGTGTTTAGGTATTAATGTTCAGTCCATGTGATAAATCTAACACTGGATTTAAGTTTTCATCCATCAAAACCTTCACATCCATACATAAAATTATGTTAGTGAAAGTCAAAGAAAGTGAAAATAAATCATGTTGACGCTTGCTCAGATAATTTTATTGGCTATTGCCGAAAAAAACTTTAGTTGGAACAGATTTGCAGAAGTTGACTGCCGAATAAATTGGATGTTAATGTCTAAAAGGGATTGTACGTAAAAGCCAAAAGCAGAACAAAAATGCTGAAGGACCACTTCCTTGTACTTAGCAACAGCCCTGACCACAACACAGGTAACCTGTCAATTTAAGTTCATTTTTGGTTGAACCAAAAAAGTCTGTGGATATGAATCAATGTGAAAATGACAAAATATAGTAGGCACTTGTGCCATGAATAAAAATGACACGCAAATTTTAAGTTGACATTTACCAATGATTTTGACGATGAGATACAGCTGGATATTGATACACTACCTAATTAGGTTTGTCAGTTTGCTCCCGAATTTACCCTTTTAGTGGTCAACTTTTACAACTTTGCGCCAACATCAGACAGACTAAAACAGCAGGTGACGCAGCAAGATGTCTGTAAACTAATTTACTATGTAGTATGTTTATATCTTTACAGCAGCTATCAGTTTCAATGATGACACACACAGAGACTGGTTGCCAAGTTTTACAAGCAGTTCAAATTCACGGAGAGGTGGTAAAAGAACGACGTTACTGCAAATTTAGACTCAGAGGACAGTGTTCTTTGTAGTTGAATATCAATAAAGTTCATGACTTCAAAAATAATAGAGTGATGTGTAAAATGAACAAACTTTACTTTGAACTGCTTGTAAAACTTGGCAACCAGTCTCTGTGTGTGTCACCATTGAAACTGATAGCTGCTGTAACTACATAGTAAATTAGTTTACAGACATCTTGCTGCGTCACCTGCTGTTTTAGTCTGTCTGATGTTGGCGCAAAGTTGTAAAAGTTGACCACTAAAAGGGTAAATTCGGGAGCAAACTGACAAACCTAATTAGGTAGTGTATCAATATCCAGCTGTATCTCATCGTCAAAATCATTGGTAAATGTACTGTAAGTTGAAAATCTTTATACACATGTATATTTTATTTGGAATTTACTTTCTATCATCGCTGGCATTTCTAAAAATATCTAAATTTTGTGACAATGACAGTGGTCATAGAAATGTGATGCAGGGTCATTCCAATTTTTTTTTCTCGAAAGCTATGATTTCCATTTAACTTTGCAAGCTTTTCTCCATGATTAAAGATTCATTAGCTGTAACTTTGGTCATTTTTTAAATTTTGTTTGTTCTGTGTATCATCTGCAGTTTCTGGTTTGAATCCCTGAACCATGGAGAAATTCCTAATATTTAGCTCATAAATATACCCTATATGAGTATAATCTGCATTGTTATTGTTTATATTTTGTATTCAGGTCCGGACTAGAATACATTTATCAACAATAACAATGGTCATTTCACGTATACAGGCTGCGTTGGCAAGCAGGACACTGGGCATTGGTCATGATGATTGGATTATAGTAAAATTCTGTAGCTGATACATTGAAACAGAGTAGTGAAAAATTAGTCAAAAGTTACAGCTAATGTCCCTTTAAGTACACATACACTCTGCCAGAGATTGTACAGTTGCTTTGAAATTCATTATAAACCTCCATTCTTCACTCCCACCTCTTCCCCCTCCAATCCTCTTGTTTAAGAGACCCAGCCAACCGAATGAGAGCAAAATGCCTATAGCAAAGTCATGAATAGTTTATATCTCACAGGTCTGGTTAAGCCTATGAAATGTCAAGAAGCTTGTATCTTATTTGATCTATACCCTTTCAATCAAAATCTCATTGTTGTCAGTATGAAGTGAATATATTGACATCCTGAAATTTTCACGTACAAATGTTAGGGTGGACGGGAGGGGAGGATATAAAACAAGAACGTTTAAACTTGGTCGTTTGAGGGCGCACTTTAACTCTTTTGTGACCTGCAAAGTTTTATCCTTTGACTCACTAAGTCTTGTGAAAAGGACGCCGTCCCCATCCTCTGTATCACTATGACTATAATTCTGTGTCATACTGAAAAAAACAGACCAGCATCCTACACACCTGTGGCTTCGCTTTACATGAGTACACGTACCTACGAAATTTGCAGAAATTGCACATTCTCACATATCTTTACGGTGGCCCAAAACTACCTGTTCTCCGCATTTAAAGTCTGCGTCGCATTCAATTGTTTTTCTCTCACATATGTCTCCGCATTCAAAGTCTGCGTCGCATTCAATTGTTTCTCTTTCACATATGTCTCCGCATTCAAAGTCTGCGTCGCATTCAATTGTTTCTCTCTCACATGTGTCCTCGTTCAAAGTCTGCGTCGCAGTCAAATGTTTTTCTCAGACATATGTGTTCGCACAGGCGCTTGGCACATTGCTGGGATAATAATCGTATTTAATATGTAGAATGTCTATATACGACTTGATTATTCAATAAAAGAATCACCGTACGTGATATTAGTGTAGGCCTATAGGCCTACAGGCCTACATGTTACTGGCGAATGGCTATGGCTGCCTGGCTCGGGCCCGGCGAACGCACTGCATAATCATCAATGTGTAGAATGTCTACATGACTTGATTATTTAATAAAGAATAACGGTACGTGATATTACAGTACATGTCGTTGTCCACTGCTGCACAGACAGGATGGGCAGCAGTGGACAACCGGCCCAAGCCGGGTCCAAGCCCCGCAGAGCTCTACAGCTGCTCGGTTAAGCTAGCCGACATGTACAGTAATATCACGTACCGTTATTCTTTATTAAATAATTAAGTCATGTAGACATTCTACTATGGTGTCCAATCCATGCCAAAATTACTACTTTGATTTTACAACACAACATGCCATTCCGAATTCTGTTTTACAATTCAACATGCTATTTCACAACACAACATGCACTTCCAAATCCTATTTTACAACTCAACATGCTATTTCACAACACAACATGCCATTCCAAATCTTATTTACAACTCAACATGCTATTTCACAACACAACATGCCATTCCAAATCCTATTTTACAACTCAACATGCTCTTCCCAATTTCATTTGACACACATCATGCACTTCCAAATCCTATTTTACAACTCAACATGCTCTTCCCAATTTCATTTGACAACACATCATGCACTTCCAAATCCTATTTTACAACTCAACATGCTCTTCCCAATTTCATTTGACAACACATCATGCACTTCCAAATCCTATTCACAATTCAACATCCCATTCTAAAGCTAGCTCTGCGGACCAGGGCAGTGTTACTGGCTATCGAACAAGATTCAAAATGGCGGACGCGAAATGGTCCCCTCGCACAGAGAGAGAAATGTATGGAAGACCGGTCACGACATGCGACATGCGACCTGCGACTTCAAAACTGCGACCTGCGTCCCGCGAGTTTGAAACATGCGACCTGCGACTTCGGCATTTAGACCTAAGCTTAGGTGTAACCTGCGACTTCACAACAGCGACCTGCGTGTTTGTCAAACTGCGACCTGCGACTTCACAACTGCGACATGCGACAACAACACGTAACGTTTCATGGTGTTTTCCTCAGTATTAGATTGGAGGCGTCTTGCGTGAACTTTAATCCTTTGGGCGCCAAAGTCTATTTTGGTCCCCTTTATATAATGAACCCCTGTCAATGATTTTTCTCCAATTTTTGCAAAAAAATTGGGAAAAACCTGTAGCCAATGAAATGTGATGTCGATTTGGTCCAAAATTATCAAAAAATTACAGAAAATTCATACAATTGGTAAAATTTTGCACTAAAATTTTGGTGAGAGAAAATTACAGCGCTCAAAGGGTGAAACGTGGAAAGGAGATTTCACGTTCAACATCGATCAATTAATAAGCCATTGCTTTCGCTTTGGTAAATCGTTCACTAAGTCTGGCAAAACTCAATTCATGTACACACCAGTTCACTCATTTTCATCTGGAGAGATAATTTTATGACGGAAATGTTGACAGTCCGTGTTAATGCATGGAAAATAATATGCTACGTGATAGGCATTTATATGTTTATATTATAATTTCAAATTATTTTAGATATTCTTCGTCTGCCTTACCTCGCTTCTTTCCTTATGTTATCGACAAACTTTTTGATTTTTAGAAATCTCTGGTATTTATCCTCATTTCACTGTGGTATAACCATCTAGCTGTCTGTTTAATTCATCAGTTGTCCCCCCTGTATCATAACTGCGTCAGTGTCATTGCAAACATTCGAATTTTCAGTTATTGTCGTTCATTTTCTAACATTTCCAGTTTTGTTCCAATTCTCTAGTGATTGATCATCGGATGTTGCCATCTTTTCGTCTAATTTCATTTTTACTTTTCGTCAAAAAATCGAATTGATCCAACTTTTGTTCAGTTGGAAAAATAAAAATATTCTTACTGGTTAACTTCGGACTACATTTGTCTACACAAATAACATATGCAAAGTAAAGCAGTTAAAATAATACTGATATTGACAGAAGTGCAAACATATTTGCTAACCATGAATAGCCAGAGACCGACTCAAGTTCTTTATAGATAACGCGAGTTAAAACTGTAAAACAGGACATAATTAAACCCTCCTACAATCCTATTTTCAAGCTCGTGTTCAGAGCAATGGTGCGAACAAATCAAGACTGATATCGCAGTTTGACAAACACGCAGGACGCAGGTCGCTGTTGTGAAGTCGCAGGTTAGGCCTACACCTTGGTCTAAATACCGAAGTCGCAGGTCGCATGTTTCAAACTCGCAGGACGCAGGTCGCAGTTTTGAAGTCGCAGGTCGCATGTCGCATGTCGTGACCGGTCTTCCATAGAAATGCGAACTTTGCACAAGTCTAAAAACGCAGCTTAGTACATTGTGTATCTAAACAAATGAGCGTGCTCGAAACTAGGATCGATCACGATTATATAAATAAAAATTGGCTGTTTTTGGAAAAGAAACTGCGCGCTGCAATCAGCAGTTTTGTCCATTGTGCACAGTGCGTGGGAGGCTTATCGTGAAAGACCGAGATTTACTATATGGCGCATCTGATACGGATATGGTCCCATCGCATAGAGAGATGACAGTAGGCTTTGTGTAAGTTCAAAAGCACAGCTTAGCTCATCGTGCATCTAGACAAGTTGAGCGTGCTCAAATAGGAGATCGATCACGATTTTGGGTGAAAAAAAAACGAGTTTTTGGTGGAGAAACTGCGCGTTGCAACCAGTGGTTTTTTTTGCCTATGGCGGTCAGCAGGGCTGTGGTGGGAGGCCTTTAGCCGGCAAGGGTGGACCATTGGGGAGTGGAAAATTTTTGAAAAAAAAATTCCCCACAAATTTCAATAAAAATAATCAGCCAAAGAAACTTGAGAAAAACAGATGACGCACTTAGGTAAAAGGGAAAAAATCCGTCAAACGTTACTTTCTGAAACATTTTTATTTTAGTCTGCATCAGATAGGCCTATACTATGATTCTTTGGCCAAGAGGGGGGGGGGGGAGGGGAGATCTGAAGGGTATAATCGTGGCCAGTAAATGAAGTAACTTTTTTATTTTATAACTTTTTGTTCTGTTTATCATATTTTTTCTTTCACTGAAGTTTGGCATCGTAAAGTAATTCGAGATATAAGATAATGTAAAAATCATATCTGTGATATCGATTGTTAACAAATGTATTGTGGGTCTTTACACTATGATTAATTAACAAGAATTCAACAATTTAGGCAGCTTGCATCGGTACATAAAATGGGAAATATTCACCAACCATATGACAAACAATCACTTTCTTTGTATTTCACTATTCAACGAAACTGATTTCCATTGTAATGTTTAAACTTTATTTTACAATTAAACATTACAAATCCGTATTTTTCTTTTCAAAATTTCATTTGTACACTTGTCTTGACCGTTGAATACCGTGCGTGTGAAATGCAATAGTGCAGAAGAATACGGATAGCGACATTACAGCGACCTCTATCGGTTGTTATCCACACAGTCTTTCTCGCGAAGTCCGTTCCAACAGAGCTTTGACCCTTGTCTGGCCCCATATTCGTATTTTACATCTCCGCTTGCTGAGGCTTAGTTGTCAGTTGTCATGGCTGTAATGTCGCTATCCGTATTCTTCTGCACTATTGCATTTCACACGCAAAGTTTGCATTTCTCTCTCTGTGCGAGGGGACCATTTCGCGTCCGCCATTTTGAATCTTGTTCGATAGCCAGTAACACTGCCTTGGTCCGCAGAGCTAGCTTTAGAATGGGATGTTGAATTGTGAAATAGGATTTGGAAGTGCATGATGTGTTGTCAAATGAAATTGGGAAGAGCATGTTGAGTTGTAAAATAGGATTTGGAAGTGCATGATGTGTTGTCAAATGAAATTGGGAAGAGCATGTTGAGTTGTAAAATAGGATTTGGAAGTGCATGATGTGTTGTCAAATGAAATTGGGAAGAGCATGTTGAGTTGTAAAATAGGATTTGGAAGTGCATGTTGTGTTGTGAAATAGCATGTTGAGTTGTAAAATAGGATTTGGAAGTGCATGATGTGTTGTCAAATGAAATTGGGAAGAGCATGTTGAGTTGTAAAATAGGATTTGGAAGTGCATGTTGTGTTGTGAAATAGCATGTTGAGTTGTAAAATAGGATTTGGAATGGCATGTTGTGTTGTGAAATAGCATGTTGGATTGTAAAACAGAATTCGGAATGGCATGTTGTGTTGTAAAATCAAAGTAGTAATTTTGGCATGGATTGGACACCATAATTCTACACATTGATGATTATGCAGTGCGTTCGCCGGGTCCGATCCAGGCAGCCATAGCCATTCGCCAGTCAACATGTAGGCCTATAGGCCTACACTAATATCACGTACGGTGATTCTTTTATTGAATAATCAAGTCGTATATAGACATTCTACATATTAAATACGATTATTATCCCAGCAATGTGCCAAGCGCCTGTGCGAACGCATATGTCTGAGAAAAACATTTGATTGCGACGCAGACTTTGAACGCGGACACATGTGAGAGAGAAACAATTGAATGCGACGCAGACTTTGAATGCGGAGACATATGTGAGAGAAAAACAATTGAATGCGATGCAGACTTTGAACGCGGAGACATATGTGAGAGAAAAACAATTGAATGCGACGCAGACTTTGAATGCGGAGACATATGTGAGAGAAAAACAATTGAATGCGACGCAGACTTTGAATGCGGAGACATATGTGAGAGAAAAACAATTGAATGCGACGCAGACTTTGAACGCGGAGACATATGTGAGAGAAAAACAATTGAATGCGACGCAGACTTTGAATGCGGAGACATATGTGAGAGAAAAACAATTGAATGCGATGCAGACTTTGAATGCGGAGACATATGTGAGAGAAAAACAATTGAATGCGATGCAGACTTTGAATGCGGAGACATATGTGAGAGAAAACAATTGAATGCGACGCAGACTTTGAATGCGGAGACATATGTGAGAGAAAAACAATTGAATGCGAAGCAGACTTTGAACACGGAGACATATGTGAGAGAAACAACTGAATGCAACGCAGACTTTGAATGCGGAGACATATGTGAGAGAGAAACAATTGAATGCGACGCAGACTTTGAATGCGGAGACATATGTGAGAGAAAAACAATTGAATGCGACGCAGACTTTGAATGCGGAGACATAAGCTTATGTGAGAGAAAAAAAATTGAATGCGACGCAGACTTTGAATGCGGAGACATATGTGAGAGAAAAACAATTGAATGCGACGCAGACTTTGAACGCGGAGACATATGTGAGAGAGAAACAACTGAATGCGACGCAGACTTTGAATGCGGAGACATATGTGAGAGAGAAACAATTGAATGCGACGCAGACTTTGAATGCAGAGACATATGTGAGAGAAAAACAATTGAATGCGACGCAGACTTTGAATGCGGAGAAATAAGCTTATGTGAGAGAAAAAAAATTGAATGCGACGCAGACTTTGAATGCGGAGACATATGTGAGAGAAAAACAATTGAATGCGACGCAGACTTTGAATGCGGAGACATATGTGAGAGAAAAACAATTGAATGCGACGCAGACTTTAAATGCGGAGAACAGGTAGTTTTGGGCCACCGTATATCTTGCTCATTTCTTCTCTGTACTCTGCATACTTTCCTGAAACTAATTCTGTTCAACATACTTTTCAAAACAAAATCAGCAACTTTGCAATGGTGACCTAGATGTAATAGTGATATACTTTTTCACAAAACGCAATGCAAATATCTCACATGACCTTCCTATTTACAAAACGCTGTGCAAACATCTCATATAACCTTCCTGTCCCTGATGACATTTCTGCTATCAGCCGTAAACAGTGATTAGATGCTGGTGTTTGTTCTCTGCGACCTGTTTATCCTGAAATCCGATGCCCAGGCGAGGTTTAGTAATCCTTGCGTTTCAAAGAAAACATCTGCACTTCCTTTCATGAATTGTGTCACTGAAATTCAAAAAAAATATTGAAACCCAAGCACCTTGACACAAATGACGTCATTTCCTACTCTGAAAGGACTTGACTTATCAGCAGACTTGCAAAAGTTAGACTGTGGGACATGATGCAAAACGAGATACGATTGCTTGAAGATGATAACGTTAAAAAAGCGAAAAGGGAAAACCATGTTTGACTGCGGTTTCCCAGGCGCTCCTTAGCTGGGTAGTCTGCTAAGTAGATCGATTTTCAGATCGATCTATTCATCCCGTAGTCGATGTGCCGCCACTGCAACGTAATGAGTATTAGTATTAATGAGTGAGTATTTAGGTTGCAGTGGCGGGCATATCGACTACGGGATCAATAGATCGATCTGAAAATCGATCTACTTAGCAGACTACCCAGCTAAGGAGCGCCATGTTTGACTGCGGTTTCCCAATCCTTTTACTAGCTCTGCAAATTAAATACTATAATTTGTACTAGCCTCGCAAAGTGCATGCAATACAGGTTAACTATCGTGCAAGGACAGATTATTTTGGAAAAATCCAAACAAAATATCTGTCGAAAAATGATGAACTCGGCAGATTTGTGGGACTTATGTGCCCTTTCAAAATTAGGCATCTCCATTTAGTTCATCCTGGAAGTTTATAATTTTCGAAGGATTATTCCAAACTCTACGAGAATATGACAGCGTTTTCCTTGAATGTTATCAGCTCTAACGCAGATCAAATACAAACACCGTGCTCCTTTGAAATATTTGTCTACTTTTTCACTTCCTCATCTCTTGTCCTTTCTGTTCGTAACAAGGTCCACCAAAACTTATAAAATATATTAAAGAGCTGCATGAAAAAGTTCTGGAAGAGTGATATACATTTGTTTCCGTACAAAACTTACAATTTGAATTTTTTCAGTGAGAAGTTTCGAAATAGGATAAAGATTCCATTCTGCTTTAAATGACAAGTCAACGCGATAAAGTCAAGCGACTGTGAAGGTATTTTGTCTGCATCCCTGAACATTTATTTAATTTCGATTGGAATCTAATCTGAAGTCTGTCTGAGCTAACAGTTTTTGACATTCAGCGGCAGTCGAGGTGTAAAGGCCAGGATGAGAGATCAGACAAACTGAACGTATACTTGACTTTGAAGTGCCAGCAAGACCTTGGGTCAAGTATGAAGGACGAGACGTTCTGATGGCATTGATTGAGTCATACCAGGTGTCATGCTGAGGTATGTCAAGTGTATTTAAAAATAGACCTGGAGAGGGCTTTCGCAAAGAGAGTCAAACCATGACCCTGTCTCTCAGAGCACGAGCCCATTGCATCTCGATTACCCTTGAAAGATAAACGTTTAATGGTAAGTGCTGGGGCATCAATTAAGATTTGAGGGTTTTTTATCTTCATTTCAAGGTTAGATACATCTGTTTTCGTGTTTTGTTTTTAGAACACGAGGTCTCGCATAAATCTTCCGCTCTGCTGTCTGAAGATCAAGCCAGTCTCTCCACCATGGAGCATGGACTGTGTTCAAGCCAATGATGCAAGTTTTTCCTTGCCATGTTCAATAAGAAAAAAACTATAAAATGTGATTTGTAATATGTATTTATGACCCAAGAACACTTCCGGTTGATCAATAAGATGTCTGGATGTTTTGACAGTTCTATCATGACCTCTGTGATCTTTGTAAATTGCTAGTTTTTCTTTGCAATTCACTATCAACAAAATGCAATTTCCCTGTCGTCTGCTCTCTTTGTGAGCAATTTTGTTTATCGGGCCTAAGAAATGTCGACATTTCTAGTCCACTGTCCGTTTGTTGTCAATAATTTCCAGGAAAATCGTCATCACCAGGTTTTCTATTACAGGACAGGAATCCGAAACTGTTTTCCCTCAGCTAATCGTTCAGGAAACGTGTTGATAAAGATGCGTGCTGGTCCTGCAAATTTGAGATCATCTTTCACCTCCAAAGGCGTTAAGTTCTTTCAGATACTGTAGTAACTTTATTCCTTAATTTGTTGCCGTGTTTGGCATACAACAGTAACACTGTAAAACATAGTTTATCCGAAGTGAATGTTTTGAACTCTCGTCCGCACTGTGGTGGTGGACACTCAAAACCAGCCCCTTTAAACAAAACAGAGTAATTTACCTGAGCATGCGCACTTTATATTTAGATTGGGGAACCAAATTTCGTCAAATTGATATTAAAAATGGAAGCCATTCACCGTGTTAAACTGTTCGAGAAAAATTGTCGACACTTTTGAAAAAATAGAGCGTAAAAACTGAATTTTCTCTTTAGCCTGTATGCTTTGCTGTACCCGTTTTTAACTGTTATTGTGAAAATCATATTTTCTATTCTTTCCAGGGAGAGGGTCGATAAAGTATTTTTTCCTGAGTTGCGAAAACACAGTATATGACTCAGTTTTCGCCTTTTGATCTTGGTCATTCGACTTTTAGCCTCAAACTTCTACTTTGTAAAGTTTTCACACTGTTTTGTAGAACTGGCTGTATGTAGTCCCAGTTCTCATGATATCATGGACCCAGTCACTCATTGGTCAGGACAAGTTTACGTAATCATCAATTACTTGCACTCATTGCTCACAGCCTCACTGTACCACTGCTTGAACAGTAACAATACCTGTACTGAGCCAATCTAACTCTACAGAGACACTGCGGTACCAATGAGTGTAAACAAATGTAACGCGAAAAGTCGTCACTAATCGTTAAAAAAAGATGAAAGTCCAGATATTTTGTATTAAAGTTGCATCAACAATAAAACTGTTAGAATACAACCATATCAGAAAGCCCCAAAATTTACAAGGGAATTTGTAATTGTTACAGCAGAGAACATGTAATTAATATTCATGATAAGTTACAGGGAACAGATAAAATAAAACTTGGTGCTAAACGGGGTCTGAATGCAAATTTTGTTTATCGGTCATTTATTATTATTTTCTTGTAATGAATGTTTATAGAAGAATGTATTGTTTAAATACCAGAGACAGTTTTCATTGTGTGGTTGCGCAGAATTTTTAATTTTCATATCCGTGCAATCGATAACTTTCTCTTGACCTCGGGTCTCTTAATAATTTTTGTTCTGTTTTAACGTCGCTTTGGGGAATATTTCGAAAGGTAGCCAGTGAATGCCGCGATTTTATCATCTCCACGTTAACGGGTATAAAGATCTTATCACTGACTTTGTTATGGGGGCCGTACATCAGGGAGACTTCAAAGCTAGTGGATAATTGGTCAGGACGATCCATGTGACCTCATATGGCCTTTCTACATCACGCTGGTGCTAAACAAGCGTAAAACTGTCACTCAGTGAATTACCTTGACCTCCAGTGAGGACACATAGAAGCCTAGTTGTGGCGAATAGTTGTGTTGGCTCCCAGGCCTAGCGCTTGGTGTAAGGTTACGTATATTTGTGTGCAATATCCCCAATAATTCGTTCATAAGTAATGCTTGTTGGTCTTATCCGACTTCATTGTCGTTTGTTTCGCGACTCCTGGTCATTTATTTCTCGAGTTTGGTTCAAATTGACAGTCTTTGTGCGCCATGTTTGACACGCAGATTCACCCGTGACTGATTTATGACCCATTAGGGCCATCATGATATGTAATGGGTCTGCGCGCAATTTATCCATCTAAATCTATTTACGTATATGGGCCAACGGGCATGGAGTCGCCGAGGATGCAGGCATACGAGTATAAACCGACACCTAGTGATCTGTAACTCTCGTGGACGATGCCGTCAAAAGATATCACCAGAGCTGAGGTACAGGCTGCCAAACGTTCCACAGCCTGCACTGCCGTGGTTGCATTTCCCGCCAAAACTGCCGAAGGACTTAAAATAAATATTTATCTACTTTTCTGATTTATTTTGTTTTCAAAGGTCACCCATAACCTATAGAGACAGAGTGAGTAAAGTGGGACGTTAATTCAAAAAGATTCCCGCCATTTTTACAGTATTGCTGCAACTTTTCTTAAAAACACCGTGACAGCCTGACGAGAAATCCAACTGCTCCGACCGTTCACAATTTATGCGCATGTGCAGTAACGCTTACGGCTTGCAAAAAAAACCTGACTTTTCAGCAGGACGTATATATTTACGAGCACAGTAAACGCATTTAGAGAAAAAAAACTGAGGATGAATATTCCCGTCACCACATTGAAGAGTTTTCGGACTTTCTCTTTCAACACTGTACGGCTGATAAACCCTACTTGATGTGCATCTGTGAGAAAACGCAACGCGCGAAAAGCCAAAATCTGCCATATAAGCAAACAGACTTCTTTGATCCACAACAGCTGCATCGACAACGTTACTTTTCATGGCATCAATAAATCCATTGTGATGCCAATACATATTAAATGTGACCCTCTTCTCGGTAAAAATAAAATAGCGTGACTCAAAATATTTGGTTCTAACGTTTGCACCACGGCCGGTCATGATGAAAGCCCGACTCGGTAAGTGGGTCATTTCTGTTCTTGTAAACATACCACATGACGTGTCTGTGAACAATTCTGAAATAAATCGCAATTGCTGTTGAAATATAAAAAACAGCTTTTTCTATAAATGTAAATGACACGTTCAACACGGCTTTCACAAATAAAGTTGAACGTTTTAGCAGTTGTTATTTCTGATCAAAGCGTGTGTGTTCGAAACGTCAGCTCTCCGGGTTCAATCAAAGGGGCAAACACATGCACATTATAGTTATTATGTATCACGTTAATTTTAGGAGGGCAGTAACTACTGTCCAAAAACAAAGCACTCGAGTCTTGTTGGGGAAAATGCGTTTAATCCTTTGGATTCGATCGCATGACTCTTATGTCTGGAAAAGACGAGAATTATATAGTCCAGTCATTGTGTATGAAATGGTTGAATCGTCTGTTTAAAGAGTAATGAATGATGTATTTCCCGCCAAAAATCATAATTGCAAACATTTCGTACTCTATGCGAATTCTCCTTTTTTGTGTCGATTTTCGACCCAAATGGCCAAACACTTAATCCTTGAATAGTGTATTAAAACAACAAAATTTTAAATGTGTTATTTTCGAAGTTATATATTAGGTTTTTTGATGAGTCCATTCGAATAGGAAAGTTTATGGATCATGGAAGAAGATACACCCTGTCGTGACGTAGGTGAACATATTCGGTAGCTTTACTGGTCTTCTAAATCTTCAAAAATCGAGCGGATAAGGAAAGCAGTCTGTTAAGTTTTGAGAAAACTTGTGAACTCGCGGTGTGTCAGTAACTTAATAACTGTGTTGTCCATAATAAAGTTAGTAACCGCTCTCACGCCACGAGGACTGGTGACAGTTGCTCGGCTACAGGTGTGCAACACCATATTAAGGGATTGGCGTAAAGATAAGAACAGACGCCACGAGAGATATAAACTTCATCATTGCCGTCTGAGAAGGCAATGACTTGCGTCAAACTACGTGTCCGCTATCTGTTATGGACAGACAAACAAGTTTGCACCACACCCGAACCTTTCTCTCTTGTTTATCGTTCTTGGGACTCCATTTCTCCGTCAGGTGTCCGGCCTGTGTGTACGCCTGATACGCGCACGAGTAGCCGACAGTCTCGTTTTTCGGTGCATGTTCAATCAATCATTATTTGTTGGGTTTACCGCTCTCGTTTATAACTGTGTTAAATCCATCCACATCCCCAAAAACCGCGACAACGGTCCGCTATAAACTACACTGAAACTGTTTGGATGAGTGCAACTGAAGCGTAAAAAGTTCAAGAAAGTGGAGATAGCAGTGGCCATTAGCTTTAAACCGACGATGGACGCGATAAAGCTGCAGAAGCATTAGCTTCTCGCAGTTCCCGGTCAAATCTTGACCGCTTTTTAAATTGACCGTTGTGTCAAGGACCTGGTTTTCTGGTGCTGAAGCAGTCACGGCGATATTTAAGGTCAGAGGTCGCCTTGATATGGGGTCCGATGTTTGACATAAAACAGACCAATGCGAAGTCGTACATCCCCGAGATGTACACCGTTTCTTTTATTTGATTTTATTAATGTCACGCTTAACTGCCAGAGTTTATATTTATTCTGGTCATATTGACGGAAGCATTAATATTTCTTCCGGAAAGTAGTGCGGTCCAGTCATATCATAGACCCCCCTTGTGAAGGTAATAACTACCATAAACCGATGAGCTTAAAGTTTAGAACAGGAAGCATGCACGCTGTTGTATGCAGTCGTATTTGCTATTATGAGAGCGTGTTAATGTTTAACTTTTGTATGATTCTGAAAAATCCCTCTGATCGACCCAACAGCGTTATTTACATGCCTTGTTCAGAACACGATTTGGATGTGTTTTGGGACAATTGCACTGTGTCAGTTTAAAAGATGTTGTTTTTTTCTCATTCTTCATCCTATCCAATCTGTATATTTACTTCAACTATGATTTTTCGCCCCCGAAAACTATTTTTTCCCAAAAAATCGATATATGTTACCTCATTTATTCATTTGTTCAGTCATTCCGAATTAGTTCAAACCATGTTTAGGATTAGAAGGCAAGCAAGGTTAATTGGGTTGGTACGTGGGTACAACTTAATATGCAATGATTATGAAAGCCCCCAGCTACAATAATTGTAGCCCTTGGGCAATGTGTGAAGGCTTCTTTCGCGTTGGTTGTTGTTGTGAAAGCCCTCTAGTTTTCTTATCAGTGCTTCTTCTGCTGTGTAAAAGTATGATGTTTGCAATTTGTATGTTCGTAACTGTCGTACGGTACATTCCCTTTTCTTAACTAGGACACAGGGAAACCAGGATAAACAAACACAAACAAACAAACAAACACAAACAAACAAACACAATCAAACACAACAAATAAAGAAATAACTAAAGGAAAAATAGAAAAAAATATTGAATACGAATCGAAATAATTGACAACATGTTCATATTTTGTTTGTCTGTCTGTTTGTTTGTTTGTTTGTTTGTCCTAGCTTCCCTGTAACTAGGGCAGAAACTTCAGACTTTCAATTTACGATAACTTCAAAATGATATCGGGAGATTTCTGTTGTCAGTGTTGTCGGGTATTTTTATTGAAAGGGCCTTGTTTCTTTTGCTATTTCCATTTTTCTTCACGAGAAGATATATCATCCTTAGTACTCGAAGTCAAAAAAGTCGTAACCATGTCGTGACACACCCTCATTGGCATCACGCCATGCTGACCTTAAGTTGAACTTTATTCGATTTGACTTCCTGTTATGTCATGATTAGCAATCCCTTCTTTCTGCTCTACGGCCATCTGTGACCACTCTGTCATCCCTCACTTAACATTATCTCCGTGTCCTCATTGGCTTCACGGTGATATATTAAAGTTATGTCGAAACGGAAATTCAAAACAATATGTTATCTCTCTCTCTCTCTCTCTCTCTCTCTCTCTCTCTCTCTCTCTCTCTCTCTCGCTTTACTTCAGATACAATGACTATACTACCAGTTCTCATCTGCAGCAGGTGTTGATGTTTGTCCCAATTCTGAGTGATTCGAACATCACCCAATTTATGCGATAGGAGGGTTCCACGTTATCTGTCTGTAAACAAACATTACTAGAGTAACTTGATCCCCCGCAGACGGTAAAAAGGTCCTTTTCTAACTGAGGCGACTACCAGATAACGAGAACAGCAAAGAAGAAGCAAAGGTTGAAACATCGACATTTCTATACCTCTGATTTCAATCACATGGCCTTTTTACAGTCAGGACATATTATTTGACAGCGAAGGGAACTGACCCAAGGTATCGGCCATCGCCTGACGGGATGTACTCTGACTGACCTTTGCCAGATAAGGGTTTCATTTGCACAGCCGCCGACGAACATTTCCACCAAGTTTTGAAAAGTAGTCGATTAGGATAAAGAGGTACCCGAAATGTTACCAACACTGGACAAGTTTAAAACTGTTTCAATTCAAGTTCCCGTGTATATATTCTACCTTTACATGTGAAGATTTTTTTCCGGCTGACTCGAAAAAAATCTACAAAGTGTCAGCTTAAGGTATTATGCGCCTCGAAAGTGAAAAACTTAAACTTTTGCTAAAACTTTCCTTAATGAATCTTTCGACCATTCTCTTACTAAATCAAGAATAAGAATAGGGGATCACCTTGCAAATTTTGGTACTAGAGAAACAAATAGCCCAAGATTCGAAATGGCCGTCATCCCTGTGTTAATTATGGAGAAAAATAAATTTTCGAATTTCGAAAAACTAAGCCGGTAAAAAGTTTTCTTACACCCACTGCTTTAAAATGAACCCCCACACGTCGTAGATCAGAAAAGAATTGTAAAAGTTTGAGAGTCCGAATATCTGTCCCTGAGGCGCGATCTTAAATATGGTTATGCATGCATTTTTTAAATTGCTGATTGGAGAAATTGACATAGATGGAATAATTGCATTTCATTGTTTATTTGCATATCCGTTGGTTGCATGGTGATGTCTGATTTTTATTCGCGATTTTGGAAGAGACTGGTTGAAGGTTTGATTGAAGAAAGTGTGAGCAAAGTCTAAGTTTTTCATTTTCAAACTGACTTATTCTGCATAAGCGCCTATGCTCGGGCAATTGCCAATCCCCAATAAACGTATTCATAAAAGTTTCAAACATTCAGGCAGCGCCAACCCCTGTAGACGTTCGATGAAAGTTTCAAATTGAGATAAAGTTCAGGTAAGCGCCCACCCTATTTTAAATTTGGGGGACTGAAATTTAAAAATTCAAATCATTGTGGGTGAGTATCGCTCATTCTACATTTTTTGGCTGAGCCGGTAGTTCTCTTTTCAAATTTGTTGGCCTTCAAAGTGGCCGTTTTGTTGTGCCGATGACATCAAACAAATTTGACAAGATATTTTAACTGCGCAGCAAATGTCACGTGACGTACCTTCTTTTCGCTGTCAATGACACCCATCATTTTGGGTCCACTGAAGTGCCTATCTTCAGTTTCTTAACAAAACTACATGCTACGGATCCTACGCGAATAAATACAGCATTGATAACAATTGTGAGAAGTTCTAATGCGTATACTTTTTTTCTGATGGGGTGTACACGTCCAAACAAGGCCCTCTAACTTTAAATTTTCCCGCTAATATAGAGCTGAAATAGATACCACAGTATATGCACAAAGACTTTGAAATTTGTATTTACCCAATCTGTGCCATTTGCAGGTTACTTTTCTCTTATCTTACCCCAATTCCTTACTCGCATATGTTCACCTTATCGCCACCACCGCTGAGGTAGTGTTGATTCCGTCTTGACCTACTCTGGCCTCAGGGTGCTCAGATAAGACTGCAATAGCAAAATGGATCTCTCCAACTAAGTATATCACTTTCGTTGACACATCAAAGGCTCGGAAGCTGCATGTCTTTGCGATGCTTTCACATAAAACTCTGCAATTTTCACAATTATTCTAAATATTACAAACAAAATTGCACCTTATTGCATATCAAAAATAGTCATTTTTATGACAGAATTGGCCAAGTAAATTTAACAGCTTCCACGTCATTTTGAATTTGTTGTCATTTTCAAAACACTGGTAATATCTGAACGACAGCATAGAATGCAACAGCGTCCCAACGCAGTGGAGGACATACATGCGAAGTTGCATGTATTCTAATGAATGACAATGCTTTGTTTCTGTGAGAATTCCTATGCGTATATACGCCATGTCCATCGTTTTGTTTCAGTTTTGATGTAGTGTGTTATTTTGATGCTGTGTGTTGTTTTGATTTGTTTTTGCACAATGTTTGAGTGGGGCATCCATTTATATATTTTCATATTCAAACTGGCACCCCCAACTTACTGATATCGGACGAAAATAATCCATGCACATCATTTTGAACTTACGTTTATATCATTGGTCTAATTTTAGTTTGAAAGAAAAATTATGAAAATAAAGCAAAAAAAAACTTTTAAAGCCATTGCGTCGGTTAATAATTGTAGCCTCTGTGACTGTAAGCTGACCACTGCAACTTTTGGTGATGGAAAGCTGAGAAGATATGTTCATATAACCACGTCCTCAATATGCTCACAAATACACACGATCCATCGCAGAATATCACGTCGAAAAATGACTAATCGAACTTCTTTCTAAAACATAGTTGTGACAAACACAAAAACGTATGAAAATATCCCTTCGGAGTTCTTTGTGTGAAGGGACTGTGACTTCAGCGATAAACTTTAGGTTTTCCGATTTTTTTCCTTTTTTCTTTCTTTTTCTGTCGCACGACGAGGTTTTGTTCCACCCATAATTATTGGTTTAAATCGTCACTAACTGAGTCAGGCTACATATCCAAGTGTACATATCATGATTTTCCAGAGCCGCTAAAATTTGGAATATCACGTGACGACTCGTGAACGACAAGATTGGCACGACCGTCTACGTCAGATCCATACAGATACTTTGACGAGGGAAGTATTTCGACAAACATTAGAGTATCATCTGTTTACTAACCTTTACGAACTTTGTTGGACAAAATAGCCAACTCGATCACCTTCGACAAATAGAATTGAATATTCTTGTGATCGGTGAATCTTGCAGAGAGTGAATTATCTACAAGTCCTGTTCGATTCATAACATTATTCATCGTCGCAGGGTTACGGCATTGACATAAAGAGTAAATTTATCTAGGAAATGCGTCTGCACGTTTGTAATAAACCGATAGCCATCTTGCCAGTTATTTTGTCGCCTATTTATTCAGAAAAAGGTCAATGTGTATCTTAATCTAAATATCTTATCCTAAAGTGGATCGGGTCTTATAAAAGTGAAAATCGGCGACTACTTCTGGCCTCAGGGCCAGACGATTTGAAAATTCACTTCGCATGTTTACACTTTTTATTCTTTACGAGAACAAAGTTTTGATAACATTTTAGTGATGTTTATGATTTTTCCGTTGACCGCCTGTGCTTTCTGGAGCTTTGATTTCAGTTTTTATTGATAATAAAAATTCGCTCTCCATGAAACTTTTATTACCATTTAGCTACATCCTTTTAGATGATATTTCATATGAAGTGAAACAACTTTAGTATAATATTATACGTGGTTCTTAGTCGATGTTCAGAATGCTGCGAAAATTACAGCATTTAAATTCTAGCACCAGTTACTCGACACCACTACATTAATCCGCCAGAATTGACCGCCAGACGTTGTCTTCAATTGTTCGGTGTCGATGCTAGCTTATGGAGACGATATGACCATTTCGAATTTCAGTGAAATGCGCATGCTCACCACTCATCGACAACTTTTTAATCTTCTTTGTCATTGCATGGGATGTGGGTGATTTTCCTTCTAATTTTTTTCAGGGCCTACCTTTTTTCTTCTCGGAATTAATATATTAATGTGGTGAAAACTACCTTTTTCCCTATAGTTCGATAAAAAAGGAAAGTATTTAGCAGTAGTGCATTGGAATTGCTTTCCGTTGCGGTTCACGATCAAGTATATAATTTTGGACAAAGTCCTCGTAAAGCGAGGATTTGAAATGTAAACTTTAAGCCCCAGTCTGAAAGCCACAAATGCTGAACGTTCATATACACATCAATATCTTGAAAACAAATGTTCAGTCAAGAGGTGCCCTTAATTGCCCACTAGCTCAATGAATAATTGCCCTGTCATAAATATTTCAGTTTAATATTTTTAAGGGACTGCCGTCGGGCTTTGGGTTTCAACAACACCTGCCAAGTAAAATCTAGCTTTTTTGTCGAGGCCTTTGTGTAGGATAACATCGAACAGAAGAAATTATAACACCAAAGTGTTGGGATATTATTGGAGAAGCGAGCCTCGAAATATTAAAGAAGGGGAACTCTGGGGACTCGAGATGCTGTCCTTGATGAAGATTACAAAGCAAAACATACGTTGGCATGGCAATATTTTTAAAATGGGTCGCCATTTTGTGACGTCATTCTATTGTATTGTTTGTTTGTTTGTTCATGCTACTCAAATCAATATCCTTTTACTCTGTATGCGGCCAAATTGCCGATTCTGTCACCCCAACAATTCTACATGGACACATTAAACAGTGTGTGGCAATGTTTTCTGTATTCGTGTCCGAATTCGCTTTTTCTACATATATGTACATGTAAACGGCTATCCCTTAAGGCGCTTGGATTTGTAACGACCAATGACGATGCGTGCCTGGCCATGCAGGGAGACGAGTAAGACTTTCTGTCTTGACAGAACAACCTGCAGACTTAGCGCCTCTGGGTCTACGAGTTAACACGAGAGATGCACGTCAGAAGAGACCGATCACGCAAGCTCTATTTTGAAGCTTATCACACAGAAAAATAGATAAAATCACGGCAGAGCTACCGACATTGATTTACGAGTAAAAACTTAGATTGCGAATGTTTTTGTTTTCTCATGGGATTGCCGGAAATATTGAATGTACTTCCTTTTCTTATGGTATAAGAAACACATAATCTTGCTCGGGCCAGACGTTCAGCTAAATAAATTCTTGCCGGAAAGTGGACTGTTTTGTGACTATGTTTGATCTGAATGTTCACTCCAACCAAAAAATGCTATTAGTCAATAATTTCAATATCTACCGCCATATCGGGACCGGCTTCAAATCAATTATTAATTAAGCATCGCTGACTTTTAGGATATTTGCTTGATGATAATACTTGTGCAGTTTGAAGATAAGCGAAATCTGTTGAACTTGACTGATGGCAAAGTAAAGCCTTTGAGTCCGATTCCGTGATATTTTTTGCCGATTATCGCTCTGAAGCAAATCTATTGTGTTCTAGAAAATACACGAGAATCGCTGTCGCTGCTGTTGGAGCCAAGCCGAGTGCTCTGACAAATGTATCCATCCGCTGTATCTCAACAGGACTATTTTCACGATTCTCTGCCGACGACTTAATCGCTTTCACAGCGCCAAGAAGTCTAGAAAATTGAAAGTCCCTTTATTTCAAATACACGGTCGTAATTTACGATCAAGGCAAACGTGAGCCGCATTTCTGTTTTGGCGCAAAGTACTTCGGGTCAGATAAATACAAGGGACGAGAACGCGCTTCCTGAAGTTAACGGGCCAGAAAAGACGAACCCGGGGCAAAACATGTTACACGGGGATGTTTTTTTCCGTGGCTTTTCAGTTGCCTGCTTTTGTTACTCACAGGATGAAAGAGAAACCGCACAGTAATGTTTGTAATTGCAGTCAGATGCAATGATTTTTGTTCTGCAATTTAAATCAAATCCAACCCTACGAAACTCATACAAATCAGAATTTGAAACTTACAGGTTTTCAATTAAGAGCGCTCACTTACAATGTGCTGTGCGTGACAACCGAAAAGTCAATTATTGACTGAAAATCGGTTCAAAATTCGCATTTTTTCTGCAAATTCTGTTTTTGTTTCAGCCCACATGGATACCTAGTCATTTTGAATCCCGGTGTTCGTTAGAATCTACCAAGTTTATTAAACTGAGTGAAATATTATGACTGGCTTGTGAAATATGTCTTTGTTGCATGCACAATATTTGAATAATTGAAAAGTTGCCTACCCTGGCCCCACTATACCGAGTCAATAACCCAAGCCTCCCTTGTTGTGACCTTGTAGAAGTAGGGTTGCTAAATCCACTCTAAACTGGCCCTGTCCCACGCCCTTGTATGCTTGATGAGAGCTCCGGGTCCCACATCACGGTCGGCTGACGTGTGTGACCTCGCGTGAACTTCGATGACCGCGACACCAGCCCCAATAAAACTCCCCCTCCAACTCATGTATCAGCGCTTACTTACTTAGTTTCGTTGCAATTTCACATCATAGATCGCTGAATGGTCTATTTCCACCGATAACCAAACCGAACAACTTCCAAACGTTTCGGAGGAAATAAAACCGGCCAAGAAAAAATCTTCCAATAACACCCAATAAGCAAAACAAAAGGGCCAATCATGTTAACTCTTTAAGATTGCAAGTTCTTGTCCTATTCCCCGATGCACGTTGAAACACCCACTATCTATCTTGTCCGCACTGTGTCTATACGAGTAAAATGCACTGCTATTGTTTACATTTGAATTGTAGTCCGGATCAGAATTCAGTTGTTGACAACAGCAAGACAGTTTACACATTTAACATCGCAATTTACACATTTACAGGCTGAGTTGACTAACTGAACACTGTGTATCTCAACATACTTTAAGGAGTAGCACAATAAATTATGGTTGACATTAAAAACAAAAATAGTGAAAAATAATCATCAAAGTTATCATTTCTGGTCCTTTAATTATGTAATGATATAGGCAGCAACTTCAAAACTGGAAAACACGTTCAAAGGAGAAAACTATTAACTGTATAATGTGGACAGCTAAAAGGTTAAGAATGCTATTTCCCGTTCTTGTATGATTTTGAGAATACTAGCAGCGAGACGATGTGCCCTCTTACCTTATATCTCTCCGTGTACATGCCATTATGTACTGCACGATCCAGGGCATATGAAGTTGCAGTGATAACGATGACATCATCTCCGAATTCGAACAGTTAAACAACACTCATTTACATCCACTTTGCATAAATTAAGACTAATCCATCTCGTTTCGAGATTCAGATGTTCCTGTTCCTAAATTGTATAGTTAGATTTGTTCGTTGAGCTCTTGGCTCAATGTCTAGGTCTAAACGAGCTCAGACGCGCAAGTTTTTCACAAAATAAGAATTAACAAAATGTTTTTCCTAAAGACAAAAACTAAAAAAAAACCAGATGCAATATTCTCCCTTCGTTCCAAAACTTCACCATGGAAGCGGGGGGATTATATTGAAGTTTGGTCGTTTTTTTATTTGCATTGAGCAAAGATGTCCTGATGCGAAAATCCTCGTAAACCTAAAATATCAAACACTAGATTACCACGTTAGAACTTATCTTTCAGCTAGATCTGTGACAGATAATATCTGCCTTGGAACTTGTTTTTGGAAAAAAAAAGGATTGGCCAAACATTTACATGTACTTCATTGCCGATAACTTGACGATGATACCCGACCTTCGAGCTAGTGAAACCGATTCTCCTATCGTTTACGATTGGCCATTTCTTCCAACTAAAATGTATCGGCAGACGCAAGTATTGCAATAAAGCAAAAAAAAATAGATTGTTTTCGGCCATAGCTTTTTCTCCAACAATGATGTGACGATGAGTATCTTTCCAGTTACTGTTTTTAGAACCGGTAAATCAGTTTGCTTTCCACGATATTATGTAATAGTTAATTTCATGTGATGTATTTGAATTCTTGTTATTTGAATGCTGGGAATACAGGAAATCTGTATTAAACACATCTTCTTGTGACTTGGCACATATCAATTTCTTCATCGTCGATCTCTGCTCCACAGAATTCGAAAGATAAAAATCAATGCGGTGGGTCAAAACTCCGTCGTGCGTCCATGGCTCAATACTTTTCAGACCAGCCCTGGCCTTGAAATCGACAGCTCTCCATCCTGTCGGGCTTGCAGGAGCAAGACCGATCTGTCATCATTTCCCTTATAGTTTTAAATAGTAAATAATTACAACTCAATCGGCACGTCACGGATTTATGTTTGGATTTGCACAGTATGGCTCAAGCAGTCACATGCGCTTGTAAATTAAAAAAAAATAAAAAAATTGCTTTTCACACCGTGACACCGAGAATCGTGTTTGATGTTTCTGTTTGTCTGTCACTAGTGACAAGATAACTTCCCTGACTCCAGATGTATCCCCTGGGAACTTCCAGAGACATGACTTGCAACCTTTGATAAATACATTTCAATATTATGGTGCAATGCCCGACAATGCTACCGTACATGGGAGGCACCTGGCAAGAATCTGAGCGACAAACGCTTGTTCTTATCGTCGTTGATGCTTTATGCGATACCCCAGGGCATTCCGAACGTCACTGAGACGCGCGACAATCTATGCTGTTTCAGGCGATAAATGAGAAAGTCTGCAAGATTAGCTGGTTTTATCATCGGCAGAACATAGACAGTCTCGACCGTCTATGGGCAAAGTGACAATTGCAATTATTATTACGTAAATCCTAACGCGCACACTGTATGTCCGTTTCTCCCCGCCTGTGTCAGAGGTTTATACACAGATAAAGATACATACTAGGATATGTAGTATGTACAAACATAGATAAACAGACGTAGAGATACTATAGATTGATAGATAGATAGATAGATAGATAGATAGATAGATAGATAGAGAGAGAGAGAGATAGATAGATAGATAGATAGATAGATAGATAGATAGATAGATAGATAGATAGAGAGATAGATAGATAGATAGATAGATAGACCCATACCCCCATCTATGTATATGCCGGTATATACGTACACACATGCACACATACCGGTACATACGTACGTCCATGCAAACATGACATACACTCACACATACATACATACATACATACATACATACATACATACATACATACATACATACATACATACATACATACATACATACATACATACATACATTCATGTACAGTAGTGTGTGTTCATAAGTTACACACGTATGATGCGTACGTTGCATAAGATCAAACGACTGCTTCCAAGTATACAATGCAATCATCCTGTTTATATTACATTTTGTTTCGTCGAAAGTGCCACATCCTGTATTTCTGCGAAATTGAACGCATCTTTTCCTGGTCATTTTCTCTTCAAACTGTCCGTTTCAGTACGGATATGTGACCTATGACACAGGAAATACTCGTTTTTCCACAGACCCCAGGTTAGTTTCTAGGGTCCTCAGTTTTTCAGAAACCCATCATTACCGCAACAAAATCTTATACCCTAATAATGCCCAGGGTGTGAAATGGATCCATCATTAACGCGAAACTGTAATCGGAGTCCCTGTTCTATGCGGTTATATATTTAAGTAGAATTTCGTATAACTGAGAAGGATTTGACGAGTTTTAATTCGAACAAGCCGTAGAGTAAATTATCATCACTTCAGATGAAATATTGTGACCCTTCAAACTTTTTCCCCGTTCCAGTCGGCCTTGTGATAATTTGGTACCGGGCCAGATCGTTTCCGTTCCTTCCAGAATTGGCATCCATCATCAACAACAAGGAAGACTGCAGGACACTATTTTCGTATAACAGGATATATGTTTTTAAATTTATCTTGGTATTTATTTATTTATGTATCTATTTCTTCAAATCAATGTATGTATGCATGGATTTTCATGCATTGAATAAATCAAATACGACAAATGTATAACTTAATGAACTGGAACCGACAAAGAAAAAAAAATCAGACAGTAAATAACATCCATGTCAAAATGACAATACGTCAGATAACAACAAGAAAGGAAAAAGGAAACTAACAGTAACTCAACAAAAGTATACAGCGTCAGAAAGAGATTCTGAACAATAAAAGTCAACTTAAGAGGTAATGGGCCAGATAAAAATGTCATATTTAATTTTTAAAAAGTGTAAATTAGCTGTTAAGTGTGTTTGCAAGAAGATTGGGTGCACAATATCTAAACGTTCGGCGGTGTGGCCTTCAGGAATATGAAACTTGCTTCAAGTGTAAGGGTGAAGAACATATGAATTTTGGACAGTAAGATTTGATAAAATAGGGTAGGACTTTGTTCAAAATCCAGTTTTTGACAATATTTGCAAAATGGTTGTCGTATCGCCCGGGTAATGTAGCGTTGCATTCAAGCTACACACATTTTTTTCCAAACTATTTCTCAGCAAAGAGATGACACGAAAACACCCTTATACTATGAATTTTCAAAAAGCAAAGAATCTATAGCTTAGATAGCTAGCAATAGTTTACTCGAGGGACGAAGGGGTACACATGTTGGGTAGAAATTTAAAACCTCAATTTTGGTATTAATGATAAAAATTAACGTGAGTCAAAAATTTATGCTACTTTACGAAATTTAATATTTCATTTGAAACAAGAGTGTATGAAGAAAAAGCCAATTTAATTTTGCATTATCTATTCTCATTTTTAAATGGCAGGATTGAAAGACTGACATTCAAAAAAAGGTGATTTAATAAATCATGATAAGCAAAATTGAAATGACTCTTATTCAAAATAGTAATGGCTTTCTTGTCAAACAAAATTGATATTTTGTTACAGAGCATTCAAAGTGTACTGTGAAAATTTCACAAAATTTGACAGGGGCTAAGTTGAATGTGTTTCTAAAATGTTGAAAACGGGAGAGGAAAGAAGCCAGGAAATCGGATGATTTGCATAAATGTGCATAAATTTACACTTCTTTCTCACCCAACTTACGACTTCTTGTTACGTGGAAAATTGAATCAAACCAATAATTTAATCCTAGGTTAACAAATCAATGAAAATATCATGAATCCTTGCAATAACCTGATTTTGAGCAAAGAAGCTGTCACAGTGTTATATGCAACGCACGCATTGCTTCAGATACAGGATCAGCTTTCTTTAGCCCGCAGTGAATAAGGACTGCAAAGTTGGTAAGGCGTTGTAATCTGCTTGTAATGTTGTAATTTGATAAACTATATCGGCAGTAATCTAACACGGAGAAAACTATGCAGCAAAAATAACATTCTGCCGTACTTATGCAGGAATGAAACGTCTGGCATTAGCTGTAGATGTCATACGAAAACCACACACTCGGCAAAGGTATGCGACAGGTCGACTTAAGTTGGGGATCGGGGTGTAAACCAAGGCAGAGAGCGGAGTTTATAGTTAAATTGTGATCAGTTGCCCGCGCCCACAAAGACATCACACCTCCCTTCATTAAATACGCATGGCTCAATTTTACATGGTATTTGGTGAAGGAAATGGATATAGCTAGGAATTTTTTGAAGTTGACGGCGGGTGCCGAAGAGCATGAACTTACGTATTGAAACGTTGGGCCACGGGGTTGAACGAATTTGAATGAAGCCATTTAGATAAATTTCGCTCCGCAGATTATCATCGAGAGCATCAATATCAGTGAGGGTATCAGCTTTCATGGTTTTATGTCATCTGCAAAGTCGTAAGTTGGAGTGGTGGATCGGAGCCATGAAGGAAGATGAAATAAACTAATGGACCACACATACAGTTACTTGAGGAACACCAATTTGACCCTAATGCGCCAGGTGAAGTTGATAATGTGATAATGGCTCTAAAGTGCCGCGTATCCTTGCAGAAATAACACTCAATTTCAGTGCATTTGATGTAGGTCCACTTTAAGAAATATGTATATAGTAAAATATATATATATATATATATATATATATATATATATATATATATATATATATATATATATATATATATATATATCCACCAATAAATTCATCCACCCATCCATGCATTCCTACTTACCTAGCTACCTAGCTACCTAGCTACCCACCCACATACATACATACATACATACATACATACATACATACATACATACATACATACATGTATTAGACATTTAGACACGATTGGATCTACGTAAGAGTACAGACTAAAAGCAAAGATAATATACTTTTTCGTTTTATGAAAATTAAAAAAAATACAAAGTTGATGTCTTATCCGAAAAAAAGTTTTACATGGTTAAGGTGCTTCGAACAAGGAAAAAGATCAAAAACAAGATCTGAAAACCGTCATACCGGATAAAATCTCTTTCGGCTGCGTATATATGACGGATATATAATATTGTAAGGCATATGTCGGTGTGTTGCATGAATGAACTTCTTGCAAGAATATGGAGATTGCGCATTAGTTATCAGTTATGCGGGCTATTTGTTCGCTAAGCCGAGCAAATATTTTGACGCCATTACGTCCCAAGTACATAGTTTTTAGGTCACCTTCTCAAAAAGTGCATGGCTTAAAACCATCAATCTTCAGACGCAGACTGACCTTCAAGAATCGGCAGCCTTTGTCCCCCATAAGTGTTTGTTTTTGAATGTTTATCCTGCACACTTGAAGACTAATATTTTGAAAAAGTTAGTGCCCCCGAAACCCGACCGCCGAGCAAATTTGCACAGAACTTGAATTAATCCAATCCTAGAACCTTTTGACCTTTTAGCGTCCGTTCCCTTTCCGGTCACCGGGTTAACAACCTGGAACCTCATAATTTCTTGGTGATCGTATCAGTGCGACATAAGCACTGTTGACCTCTGACGTGTAAAGGTGCGGTTTTCATGGGAGAATTTCGTGCACGCGTTGCTCAATAGGAACAGGAAAATAATCAGATTCATAGCATAGCTCTGATTTTAGAAGAATATTTGATACAAATTAAAGTTCCAGATCTTGGGCCCAGCGGGCAAAGTTTTCAAGCACCCTGTTCTCAGCGCCGTACACGGGACAGTCGCTGTAGCTAAATTGTAATTTTTTATTCTAGCAGTGTACGTTTGTATTGAAATACAAAGAATTTTCTTCACCGGCACAACGTATTGTGTGCAATATAGCCCGGACAAAAATGCAGTGGGCGTCAAACATCAGACATCGCTAGTTTGACTTAAGACATTTCGAAGCGATTATTTGATTTGTAGGAACAAATATACTGGGAAGGGTAATATAGCTTTGATATAATCGTTAACTTTTCTCAATAAATGTCACTTTTTAATAGCATACGTGGCAAAAATCCGGCTTTACGTAACGTATATCAAATAAATTAAATTAAATTTAAAATGAATTGATATGCAAGATACCCAAATTGGTTAGTAGATTCAATATTGTTGACGGAGGGACTGTTCTATAAATATATGATCTAATTTAGAATCGGAATTGCATAATATATGCCATTTACCAGTATATTAACCTATATGTTTTAAATTCAAGCGAAAGTTTAATGTTCAGAACGTTCAACCTTGATAAAACTGGGATCATTTTGCTATAAATACAACTTAAATTAAAGAAATACCAGGAACTAGTACGAACATTTGTAAAACCAATCTATCCGAATGAGGTGTGCACGTGTGCGGGCAATGTCTACCTCCCACACTTTTCATCAATTTAATTGAGGACCATGACAAGAGTCAATCAAACATGAATGGGGCGATGACCTGCTGATGATGCGGGCTGTGTCACTCTGACGAACTTGGGACCAATCATTTGATGAGACGTGGAGGCGAGGTGTGTGAGACTTCACACGCGAGAATGTGCGAGACTCACGTTTGACAGCACCAGGTTTTAGTTTAGCCAGCCTTAATTACTCATTTAGTTGGTAAAGTCAGTTATGTCTGGATTATCGTAAGTGAAAGTTGCATTTTCGCGCAAAAATCGCTATGACAAATCGTAGTTAACAATGTAATTGATGACAAATGAATTCTAAACTGAGCTAAAATGCAGTTGTTGATAGCAACAACGATAACATTGGATATTACTGACGTACAGGCTGTGATCATGTTGAACACTGGGCACTCTATCCATGATTTTCGATATTCAACAAGAAACCGTAAAAACATAACAGTTGATAAAAGTCAAATTGTTATGCCTTGAATTTTGTGAGTGGATGTTCAGTCACGTTATTTCAATTTAGACTGTTTGGTGGATTTGTCTTATCTTTGTAGACAAAGCTGTTTTTGAAATTCATCCGTGTAAAGCTCCATGACGATTATCAGATTAAACGTCGCTGAAATGTTTGTGGGTGCAAGATCACTGGCGCATATTACAAAAATATCTCCATAAATCATAACTGTAAATTTTGATGTATTTCCATCAATTATGATATACGGTTACTTCCAAAATCATGTCTAAATGCCAAGTGTTTAACAGAGTCTGCCTCGAAAGTGAAAGACTTATTATAAACTTTTGCTCAAATCTTCCTAAATGAAACTTTCAACCATTCTCTCACCAAATCGAGAATAAAAATGTTTGGTACTAAAGTAAGAAATTACGTAATATTTACCGATGTTTGAAATTCATCCCTGTATCAACTCTATGAGGGAAGACGGTGAAAATTTGTCTTACTTCAAGATTTTTATAAATTGTTAAAATTTGAGAGTGTCAATATTCGTCTCTGGGGCAATGTTGGTAAACTGAGTTTGCCAACAATAACAGTGCAATTGATCATTCACAATTGGTTGTGTCTGCACGACCAATACGTTGAATTTCGACATTTAAGGAGAAGAAGGAAGCTGGTGCAATTGTTTACTTGGAAAAAGATCATGCAAACATTATCTGATGTTACAGCTCATGTCCCTCAACACTTTTGAAGATAGGCATAATTTTCATCGGTCAGTAATGAACTTCACATTCGCGTCATGTGATGTATTTTGTAAAACATTTGGCTGAAACGTTGAAACACCGGAATATACGAATAGGACAGTGTCCCATGCGACGGACTATGTCATCTAATATTTGTGTTTAGGTCTAACCAATCACAACAAAACCTTAGTATCACTATTACGTCATAGGAAGAACTAAGGGACTGGTCAGTTTCTTCAGCCTGGGGGGGGGGCGGTGGATTCATGGGGGGGTCACCCTGTTTTTGACTTTGGTGATAGGGGGGGTCACCATGTTTTTGAAATGCCCAATAGGGGGGGTCAGTGTGTTTTTGAATTTTGACACAGGCTCATCATTGCCTAAAATGCTAGTGTCAGCCACAAAATTCATCATTCAGTTGTATTTTTCGGTGCGCCCTTCGGGCGCGTAACTTTAATAATCAGTCATATTTTTCAGCACGCCCAACTTTAACATATCAAGCATACATACATCAGAGATATCTGTATGTTCAATATTTTTCAGCGTGCTCTTCAAGCTCATTACTTTAATATATCATACATCTTTCAGCATGCCCTTCAGGTGCATGACTTTAATATACAAGGCATATATATCAGAAATATCAGGATGTTTCATATTTTTTGGCGCGCCCTTCGGGCGCTATACTTTCAGAGATATCTTGATGTTTGCTAAGTGAAAGTGTACCATTATGAAATCTGCATTTCATATGAAAAGGATGACAAATTCCTGATACTTTTCTGTTCTCTCTGTGAGAATTCAGTATGAGAAAGCAACATGCACAAATATTTCACAATATATATTTGATACAGTGACTTATTTTAGAGATAGAAAAATGACAAGATATCTTTCCTTCTCATTGATGCAATTATTTTCCTTTGTTTCATAGGTTTTCTGTAGAAAGATGCTTTTTTATGAACAAAATAACAGTTAAAAAAGGCTGTTTTTGTCATTATTAGCTGTGCTTTTATGGTTTCAATGTTACACAAGAAAAGGTCCTCTCAGACACTGTACACATCAGATTTGGCTAAAAAAGCTCTCTATGGCTCCTCAGTAGATTTAATTGGATGGTTGGCAAGTCTTAACACCCATCAAAGTTTTTGATTCACTGCTTTTTCCTCTTTGATATTAATGATTGACATCCATTTCTGTACAACAGTTCAGGACATTTGGTTAAGCAGAGAAAGTGTGAAATACATTCACAGCTCATTCAAAATACAGCTCATTCAAAATGTACTGTATTTAAACTTTAAGATTGACACTTTGAAATTCCTATCTTACAACTGACATGTCAACAATTTCACTAAAACATAGAATGACTATTTAAAATATAAATATATGTAAAATGTAAAATATAATATATATATATATATATATATATATATATATATATATATATTATATATATATATATATAATTTATGTCCATCTTTTGTTTTACCTTTGTCGCGCCCGGGGGGGGGGTCACCCTGTTTTAGAAATTTGGAATAGGGGGGTCACCCTGTTTTCAAAATTTGGAATAGGGGGGGGGTCAGCCACTTTTTGACGTCGGCAAAAAATAATCCACCGCCCCCCCCCCCAGGCCGAAGAAACTGACCAGTCCCTAATTTGCAAATATTGAATCGGATACAATAAGCAGACAATTTCCTGTTTTTAGATTACCTTGTGCATCATTACATAAGTTAGCAAATGATTGAACTTTTTACATCAAAAATTTCATGACTAAACATGTAGGCGTTTTCTTCACCTACTTGTCATATCCATTGGGCACAACGTTAAAATGCGTTTCTCAAATAATTAATCCAGGGGCCGAACGAAATTAGATCAAAATGTATGCATCCAGAATAAACCAGACTCTTACCTTCCCCCTACTGATTCTGGATAAAGACATCTTTTGTCGACATAGATATGCACTATGTACCTGTACGATGAAACTTTTGTTGCACCATGGAGAATATATCTTAAAGGGAGGGGTCGTATGGGACCCCTACGATTAGTGTAAAGACAGTGTCAAAGTTAGTACGTTACTTTGGCGATTGATCAAACTTAAAACATGTTACCGTTGTAAAATGTACATGTTGTAGCCGTGTGGACTTGATGCATCTAGATAACTTGCACGAAATGTGATATCGCTTGTAAACAAGAACGTCACATAGGCGTATTTCCGACGACCCCTTTCCAGTTAAGGGCCGCGGTTGTTCTGAAGAAATTTCGGGTGCCAGTTTTCAAAAGTGGCAATTGATCATGTCCAGGGAATGAGTAAAACTGTCATAACGCGAGATCTATCTCTCTTGATAATATAGATCAACTCGCCGGGCCCAACTCGCCAGTCTAAGTTGGCTTTGTCTACTCATATTTATATAGAAACGTCGAGGTGTGCAGGATGTGGTGTGGTTGCCGGGATACGGGAGAGCACTTGGGCTTCTGATCACTACTTTGATGTTCCAATATGTCCACTGACATGACGAGTGGGCAACCACACGGATTGTTTGCATAGGAAACACCATTTAGGTGTTACTTAATAACCTGCTGTTAACGTTTACCTGGCCAAAGCTGAGAATTGGACCAGTCCCAGAATTTATGCTGGTACCGTGTGTGGGCGTTGCTGTGATATAGTTTGGAATACATATTGTCAGCGTCTTTTTCAAACAAAAGTGGAATAATGTTGCGTTCTGAAATAGTTTACATTTTAAATGACTGCACAAGTACAACCCTTTAGTTCGTGCATTGTCGAAAACGGTTATCCAGCACGAATTTTCTCTCAGAACTTTCTTTTGAAAATTCCTTTTCTTGAGAACAATATCCACATTTGTCATCTTTACAAGAGGAATACTATTGGCCTTTAAAGCATTATGAGTTAGAGGTATGAAATATAATCGGTTCGTAGGATCCTTTGCCTGAAAGCGCCAAAGGAGGTTATAAGATGTGTGTGTGAGAGAGAGAGAGAGAGAGAGAGAGAGAGAGAGAGAGAGAGAAATGAGTGGTGATTTAGAGAGAGCCATAGACGCTATGGAGGATCTATGAGAGAACGCACTATGGGATGAAAGAGACAGATGTCAGGACTTTGGATAGTTACAGATACAGAAATAGCACATACGTGATTAGGGTCAGTCATACAGGGGAATAGAGTGACAGACCAATGTAACATTGAGGAACAGATGAGACTAGATGGACTAGATGAATGTAAAACGTAAATAAGAAATCACTTCTCTATTCTTCTATCATGCAACATTACATTTCAGTGTTTCACCACGTTCATCACATACGGCTGCGTTGTGATACTTTTGGTAACCCAGGCGGGTAAGCTAAAGACTGGTGCTATTGTTTGACTTATCGCATTGACAACATTTAATCACAATATATTAGATCATTTGATTAAATACAGATAATCTCTAAGGCCTGTGGTTATCTCAGAATTTCAACGGCTTCCTTTTTTCAAAACCGATAAGGGGTTGTACAAATGTTCTGATGTGTTTGATGAGCCGCCGTCAATCGGGGTGAAAACGGTATTTCGGTATGTATTTTTGATGCGGGGTTGACAGGCTGCATGTCAGTTTCAGCCACCTCCAGGTTTCGGTTTTTGTGTATACCATGATAAACCGTGCCCTTCCTCAGTTATACAAAAATGTAGATAAAGTTGTTACCGCTCGTGAAAGGTCAGAAGTCCGTGCTAGAACAGTTTTGAGAGCAATTTGTCAAGTTAATGACACCCACAAAGAGATTAGTGGTCGCAACCTTACGACCCTCGGCCCCCAAACCCTTTCCGTATTCGCTGCTATCAGGCGCTATTTTTTTCATATAGGAAGTTTAATACAATCATGTTTTGACGTAATTTGCTTTATCTGTTTCTCACGTGGTAATACCTGTGACATTTTGCCCTCTCATTTCATAGACAAAATAAAAACAGACCAAAATCTCTGCTTCCAGTAGAGTCGAGTTGAATAAATGTTGTTCCGGATTGTTATCAGAGAAAAATGTTGTAGACAAGACTACAGATGCTGTTTATGATAATATTCCAAATGCATATGCGTGGATTCGGCCAAATAAAAATGTGTGTTTCTGGGAACACGACCTACAATAGAAAAACCCGCTAAACTAGACGTTTTTTTCGCCTTTCGGAATATTTCCTGTCAATTCTCTAAATTTTACCGTATTTTATGGGTCCCAGCCAACAAAACAAAAAGAGAAGAAAAGAAAAGAAAAAAAATCCTCCCACCTACCCACCCATACCCTAATTTTCGCAGGCAAGTTATACCAGAACACGCAATTTCTTTTCTTGACCATTATATTGTAAGAGGAGGGCGTTATTTGCTATCACGCGCAGTCGCTTTGAAATAGCTTTTCCCTGCAAGCCCTTCAAATTGGCCATATGGAAGGAAAGCGAGTTCACCAGGTGGCGGCGACAGGATGGAGACAGAGGAGAGGGACGAAAACATTGGATAGGCAGGCAGAGGCTAAGAAAAGTACATATATAACTACATACCTACAGACAGAAAGAGTAGAACAGGCAGGCAGACAGAGAGACAGCCAAACAGACGGACAGATAGTAGATAATTTGTCGGTAAGGGAGATACAGACAGGGAAATACTGGTACCTCACAAATACATTGAATTTTCAATTGACATTCTGGATTCTTCAAAATGTTATAAGGCATGTATAATCAGTCAAAACAAAAGTTTTAATTGTTTTGTCAGTGATATGTTATTAATAACGTCATATAAATTGTACAGTGTTAAAAAGCAAATGTAATATTGCTATCATCATAGTATTCTTCCACAAACACATATCACTGCATTAGAATCCTGAGCAATTGTTCAGAATCTGTGACAAATACACGTATATAAAGTGCAGTTTTAATATAATTACTCTTTGCAATTGGCTTAATTTAAAGTTACAATGCAGTAACGCATTTATGTAAGGCGTAAGGGAAAACTTGTCCTTTTTCCGGTCCCTCAGAAAATAGGGTAGGTCGGTCGGGAACTTCTTTTTTACTTTTTAGTTTTTATCTCAGTGCGACTCATAAAAAATCAGCTACGGCAAAGTCATGCGTGAGTTTTGAAGGTGAGAAAAAACTTTAAGGTCAGAGGATTTTAAATAGGGTGTAGGTCGGTTTACTGGAAACATGCATGTCTTTTTATTTGGCCTGAATAAACCATGATGACATCAATATGTAGTAAAAATTTTCGTATATATAAATTCATCATTGACATAAAAAATCATCCCTTGTGAATTCGTAGATTCTTTAGACAATTTTATATTTTGCAAAGATAATTTATTAGAGTGGTAAATTTATAACTTATATGATCAAACCTGATTATGATATGTAATCACACACACCTAAAGGTCAATGTACAGGCTAACGGCACCTGAAACTGTCAGCGTGTAATTTACGTAACTTTTAATAATTAGCTCAAAAGCACGTGAAATTACGTTGTCGTCATGTAGGTTGGGTAGAGATGATTTTTGGTTCCCTTTGCCATTATATATCGATGACGACATTGAATTGTTGCCAAATATGGCATCGCGAGCTCGATAAGCTTATATTGGCAGCACGCAGCCATCCGAAGTTATCGAATTTTGCACATTTATTGCTCCCGCGTTTATTGTTACATGCGGTCCGGCCGCTGATATGTGATTTTAGTAGTTTTCAGTTGTGACATTGATGGTAGAAAAAAGTGCTAATTGTGAAATTTGTGTAGTTTCTGAAAGTCTCGTTAAAAATTTTCTGACAAATTTTCATAAATCACATCACTTTATAATTTAGTAACGGGCAGACTCGGCGCCGAATCAGCTCAGGTTGATGACGTTCCTGTTGCTCACAACAGTATAAGGTGACAATAATATGATTAGATAGTAGACCTTCTGACAAGACCTTGAATTTCACTGAAACAGGGTCGGAGACTACCTGTCGTTTCATAGTTGACGGAAATTTCTCAAAAAAAGTTGACTTCCGTTTTCTGTGATGCGTAACATATACACATGATTTCGCAATATCCATGCATGGAACCCTCAGTCAGCGGCGTGGTCCGATCGCTGTTTGTTCTGTGTGACGTCGTAATATATAGGTTTGGACGGGTACGTGATACCACTACATCAGCAACCGAGAAACACTTTATGAAGTTTATCTGTCGAGCATATACCCTATATGGAACTACGTCGATCCCACGTATATCATACGTGTGCCACGTGTGCCAGATCGAGGTGGTTCACTAATACCCATCAGAAGGACTACTGAATTCACCAATTCCAGGCCCGATTCCACGCTATTCCACGTGGATTCGTCTTTCTGGTTGACAAGTTGAAAGTGTCAAATCCGTGCCGATGGAATTAGAACTGAGCCCAATGTGCTGGTTTATAAGTATTAAAAGCGTTGTAAACTTTTATTCTGAAATAAGTAGATTGTCATGGATACATTGAAGAATTGTTAGCATTTCCTTGCTCTTTTAGATGGTGTACTACTGACAACCACCCGTGTACACAAAACATAGGTGTAGTAGGGGGCCTACACTATTGTTTCATATTCAGATTCCATGTTCAAGTCGCCCCGGGGTTGGGGGCTTTCACGTGGAAGTCGGGTCTCCACAACCATATTTAGACTTTTCCACGAACGATCGGCGTTCAAAAATGCCTTTGCGCCTGCGTCACTTAACTTGTACTCAAACCTGTTGAACGTGTGTGTTGACGTCTTTCGAAGACATTGTCCTTGCAAAACAGAGCTTTGCCCAAGGATGTTTTTATTTCGACCACGGAGACGAGTGTTTCCACTCATGCAGCACTTGAGAGCTGTATTTCAGGCTCCGTGCGCTGGTTTCTAAATGTAATTAGCTAACCTCATATAGATGTGGTCAATTTTATCGCGAAAATGCACAGTGGTGACGTAAAATAAGATTTAGGCCTAAGCTAAATTACTGTGGATATGTGAAGCTGTTCAGAACGTAGGGTAGGGGCATGGGTGTGATGTACTAGTATTTCCCGGCATGTGTAGGCCTAGGCCCCTACAGACACAAACCCCATGACAGACACACATGTACATTGGATTATCGCACAGTTACGAGTGGAGTGATACGTACCGGCCGCCGCGTACTATGCATATAATAATTATTATATGCATAGTACGCGGCGGCCGGTACGTATCACTCCACTCGTAACTGTGGATTATCGCATGTAGGAACACACATTCCTTCCTTCAAGAGAGAGAGAGAGAGAGAGAGAGAGAGAGAGAGAGAGAGAGAGAGAGAGAGAGAGAGAGAGAGCTCTAAGCATATTTCATTCATTCTTTTATTAACACGTAATAATTCCCTGAGGAATTTAAAAAGGTTACAGATCAAGACATACAACAAAGAAGAAAAAAGAAAATCTTACTTGAAAAAGAAGAAGAAGAAGAAGGAAAAAAAACCAAACATTGAGTGTGGGTAGAGTAACCGTGCTTAGGGCCTATGCCATCAGTGCCTACAAGCGAAACATTTACTTATATGATCATAGTAAGCATACATGTAGATAGTTGAGGGGGCATAGTACCTTGTATAGAAACTGTAGGCCTACACGGTTACTTTACCGCAACCGTGGGTCTCCTCTACAGTGTAGCCCTACGAGTATGGCGAGAGTGTCCGGCTTTGCCGGACACTCGCCATACTCGCAGGGCTACCCTACAGTGCAGTGGGCAGTAGGCCTACAGCTTTGATATTTGAACCCCTTGCCGCCATAGAACAGGAGCACTGCACTGGTTTTCTCAAGAACGTCTGTTCCGCTAAGTCTGACGTACTTAGTATTCTCAAGGTTGGCGTTATCATGGGAAATGAGCGTGTATTGATTGTTTACGTGACGTATGTTTGACCATTGAAATGGACTGTTGAATGGGGAAAACTTGGGATTCATTGTGACGTCATGGGTATTTTGACCTTATTACCTCATTCGCAAGACCGCGACTACTTTAGTCAAAGCGACTGGACCGAACTACCGTTTCCAACGAAGTCATAAAACATTATTACACAACGATGAAATTTTCGTAAGAAAGATTTAAGTAGTCGACATAATTCCCTCTGGAAAAGTTTTGGTCAAACTTCAACAGTTTTTTTCAACTTTTGTGCATCATTTTTGTTCGTCATAGTACCGCGGAAGGATCTTGCTGATTAAGCTGTGAAGAGGTAGGAAATAGGAGCAGACGTACGCCACACAGAAGAGTGATTGACTTCAACAACTTTTCGTCTACTTTTTCGTCTTTTTCGTTTGATTTGTTTGGACTAGTAGGAACAGGAATACCACTCTCCATGTGAAAATGAGACAGTTTCTTCAATTATGGGTCTTTATAGGAATCTTAGCGGGGATTTCTTCATCAGAGTTGGTAAGTGTTTTCAAATCCTATGATCGTCGTATGTATGCTCACACAGTCGTACGGTGAACTGAATGTGTACACTGTAGAACGGTCCAAACTGACACACGAGTGCAACATTCAAGATGGCCGCCTCCATGCATACGTCTCGTCAAAGTCAAAATATGTCACGCAGCCAATTCTTTTGTTTCCTCTAGTCCAGTATAAGAATAGAAAAACTTTCCGTATGTATTCTACAGATATGTTCAGGGAAAGAAACGTGAACAAATTACTCCCATGCAAAAAAGAATGCGCTTTACCGGTACTGAGCTGGTGTGAGAATGGCTTCCCCGCATTCTAGAGAAACATTGTTGTTTGGTTACAAATTTTCCCCTGTACAGCAAACCCGTGAATTTTATCCGTCATTCACCAACATTCTGTGCCCAAGAACAATGTGTTTGACACCTCTTCGTTTTACTGGTGTGTTTTGCCGTAGTTGTAACAGTCTGAAGACGAAAAATTCAACTGTTAGCCAGCGTTGCTCCTATAGAAAGTGCAGTTGACATTGTTTCTCACGTAAACACTGCTCTTAATCCACCGAGACACAAATTTGGACACGCTTTGTCACGTCATATTCCCTCAACGTGACGAACTATTTCATTTAAACAATGATACTGTATATTCGACGTCGGAAATATCGGCATCGACATAGTTGTAAGGTTTTACACAGTAAATAAAAGAGCGTCGCACCACACGATTAATTATTATTGTTATGGCGTCAAATTGACGGATTATTAATCGGTGAGGTAAGTTTATGAATAATATTAATATGTGAACACAAATTGAATTTCAAAGACTGAGAAACATTGCCTTGATATGGATGGATTTCATGCTTGATTATGAGTAGGCATGGAAAATTTAATATAATTTTATCGGGCTTAAAAACAGTTTATGACGCCTGTATGTCTAGATAGCAAAAATTGTCACCTGGAAATTTGACATGATCTGTATTATTACCTATGGTGTAATTTTGATGCCTTTCAGTGAGTCGGTATCCAAAGTGTAATGTGTTGTGACTGTGGTTAGTACAAAGAGGGGAATTTGTGACTCACAGACACTTTTGACAGATTGGCGAGTCGTTTAGAGGTCAATCCCGAGATGCCCCTCAGAGTGATAACTAGAGGGTGTGTGTAGTCTTAGTGAAAGGGAGTTGAAACGGGTAGAGGGATAGGCAAGGTGTCTTATTGTGGGAATGCTCCCCTGTCAACTGCTCCGTTTCAACTGGTGTGATAAAGATGGGTAACGATCACTGGGAGATCCGCCTGTGTCACTGCTCCACTCGTCAGCTGAAAAACATGTTTTTGATTGTGTGCTAATCAAGGATTTCCATCAACTGTTGCAGTCAAAAGAACTGCAAAGTTTTAGGTCAACCAGGAAACATTGACATAAATATTGATGTACTGTATGATCCCTATTATAATAGAATCACAGTCTATACTTTCGTGTTCGACCAGCTCTATCAAAAATTATAAATGAAAAGTTTCTGTTTGTCCACCAAACATGTTCAGAAATCTTGAAGATGAATATCCTTCAAGATTTCTCCGCGGACAGGAAAAGACGAACTTCCCTTTACTCATTTGTACAGAAGCAGCTTGGACATGGGTTTCTTGTCATACTTCCTGGAAAATAAGAGGAACCTATATTGTGTAGAATGTGTTATGTATGAATGACAGTCCATCTGTGTACTAGTGAGTCCTATGTGTGATTGTCAGAATCCATTCCAGTGCATCAGATAAACCCCTTTTGTGGAGATGAAATCCTTGCCATTCTAGATGTTGTCCTTGAAGTTCATAACTGGACAAATTGTCAATATCCATACATTTCTGATCCATCGCAGAAATTATGCTGATGGCATGTATAAAAAAAGAGCTAAAATTAAGAAAGGCAGATTTATACACTAGTATGTCTTAAATTTAATGTCAGTAGTTTTATTTTACAAGAACCTTCCAATCATTGGATTGATCTTACCATGTCTAATGAGGCAGAGGAATAATTAAAATTAATTAATCATTAGTGAATTCCCACTCCATACAGGAAGTGTATTTGAGGCACGTTTGCGTGTATTGTATGAAGTATAGTGGTACCAGCACAGCAGAGACTGTATAGCATTACTATGATATATTAGATTAGTAATGATCTTTGTGTGTTGAGGACACTTACTGGCAAATTAATATTGAGTAAACTGTGCAGACTGAAATGTTATTATGTGCATGTCAAGTATTAATTTTGAAAACTTCAGCACTCTATCGTTGTTGGGGAATACTGCTATTGATTGGGTACATCCAGGCTCTGATGAATATTAATCTTCTCAGTGAGATTTCTATTTTTTCCTGGAAATTTTATGGACGAAAAGTATGGAACTGTGAGACCTTATGTGATTTCATGTGATAGTCATGTTGCAGACAATGGTGAAAGCAAATTTCTGTATGGCACCCCTCAGGTTTAGCTCATTAAGTTGGCATTTTATCAATAGTTGTAACAGAGAGTTTGGCTGGTTGTACGGCTTTCAAAATTATAAAGGAGACAGTAATTGTAGAATCTCTGAAGTCCGATGAATGTCACACAAAACTTGCACATTATTGTACTTTGGCATGGCACGCTCACTAAGTACTGTAAAGGGTTGACAAATGAGTTTATGATGTCAAAAGGAAGGGAGGGGCATCGTGACCATGTGTCACCAATTTCCCTGAAGAGGACAAACTGATGGGCTATCACAAAAATGTCCCATACCTACCGTACAGTGTATTTAAGAAGGCAAATGTGTTTCCAATCTGCTACTGTGTATAGAACTTGCTGGTAATAATTCTTTGAAGATTGAAAAGTGTTGCATACATTTTTTGAGCAGCATAGTAAAGAGTACAGTTTTGAATATCATTTCTGTTCAAACACAACCTGCACTGTGTGCACAGATATTCAACGCCTAGAATGACAGTATTGTGAACATAAGAACAAATTTCAGTGACCCCAGCACAGTATTGATATGGAAACAAAAATTCTGTTCCATTTGTTTTGCTGTGGATGTACATTGAAGCAATGAATTTTGACTCTAGTGTCGTACATGCATTGAAGAAAGCATGTTGACCTTTATCTGAAGGCAAATTGATTACCATGTACCATGTCCTGATATTCAATGTATGATGTTTTTTTTCTCTCAATCAGAGTGTGTTTCATCTTCCTCTGACTTTGAAATATTAATGGTCGGTACAACACAGCAGTTCAGAAAATCTGAAAATATTGTTTATGAAGATATGAAGAAGATTCTATTATGACAAATCAACATTCCACTGCGTCAGACAGACTATATGACAAACCCTGTGTAGATACAGTTTGTGATGCAGTCAGTCCGGCAACAGCTGTGTGTGCAACAACATTAGAGTGATTGAGAGAATTGTGTCTGTTAAACACTGAAATTCAAGGTTTAAATATGTGTGAGAGAGCAGAGAGATTTTACTTTCCTAAAAGTCCACAATTAATACAACCAATATATAATCATACGGCATTGTGTTAGAGGTTTGTTATCTCAAGTCAACGATTGTTTTGGTGAGGGAACAAAGTGAGTGAGATATTTTTAGCTACTTGCATTGTGTTGTAGCTTGTTTTAGCCTGTTTGAAGTCTAGGCTACCTGTTACCTTTAGGTCAGTTAGAGTCAACAAAATCCAGTAACTGTGATGCAGGGTAGAGCTTGTGAACCCTTTCACCCCTGTTTTCCTGTGTAAAGGTCCCAGTTTACGTAGATAATAATGAGGGTCTACTTTTCTTATCATGGTGGAGAGGTGAAGTGAATGGGACAAAGTGGTAATGGTTGTCATGATCGCTTCTAATGAGTTGATCTTGTCTATTTGAAATATTGTGCATTTATTGTTGAGTGTTGACATGTTTACAGAAATGCAGGAATATTTTGGAAAGATTTCAGTGTTTTCAGCATTTTCTAGACAGACAACCAGTGCACGATTTTAGGCCAATGAATATTATGCATCGATAATGACTCATTGTACGTTGATTTGTACACTCAAACAGTGCTCAACATAGTGCACTTTGCATAAGTGGATACACATTTATAGAAAATCAAGCATTTAGGTGGTTATGTTATATGGTGGCAGTAAGATTCCACAGAGTTTCAGTGCTGTGATTTACATGATGTAGATACTGTGGACAGCGAAAGTGTAAGCAAAAGTGCAGTGCTGACACTAAAATGATAGGCAATTCATGGGCTGTTTCATGTCTGTGTGACTGTCATGATTTGTGATGTAAATTTCAGTTGCCACTTCATTGTGTCGACTGTCACACAACTCCTGCAGTTGTGTGTTCTGAAGTGCCTGGGGATACTGAGTTCCGGGTGAACCTGACTGCTGAAAACGGACACAGGGATAGACACAAAAATGTGATAACTGTACACATTTATAGCCATAATACCTATTAAAAACAAACCACAATTACATGCACTTCTGATTGCCTAAGAATTTTCATGACTTGTTCTTTGTGTAAAGTAAAGAATGAATGGGTATGCTCTGAAAAGAATGGTTGAAAACATACATGGTGCATGTACCTTTGCAGACTGCAAATGTTACAAAACCAGGAACTACCGGTATATAACAAAAAGTGGGTGTGTAAATTCTCGTTGCTTAGATTCACTGTGGGGATTCATCCAAAACAAGTAATTTAAAATCAAATTCATGAATATTCTCTAGTGAAAACATGTACTTGAAGTGTTCTTCACAGAGAATTTTGATGTAGAGTAGATCGTTGTAGGTCAATCATTATTGTCTCTTCATATAACTGTATAAAAAACCAGCTAACAAATGAAAATGCAAATTATGTATAACTGTGCCTATTGGTTGTGCTTATATTATTTTGAAGGCATACTCATCAGTTCACTATGTAAGTCCTTTGTTCTTCTCTAAATTATGATTACTGTACACACAGTCTACATCTTTACACAATGAGTTTCATTTCTCACAGGGATAAAATGCTAGACAATTTGAGCGGTGACTATGCCAACAGTGCTTGATCTAGTTAGCTAGAATTTGATGTTATTGTGATTGATGCATGGCCTGTATATCACGTAGATTCCTGCATTAGAATGAATGGCCGATGTTGTCCCTGGAGATGGATGGTGTTATGGCGAAAGCCAATACCAACATTCCTGAAAAAAAGGGGGAATTCAAACCACTATTGATTAACCTGATGCAATTTGTTAAGCATCAAATCTGTCTCTATCTCACATGTAGGAGTACTGCGGTCTAATGAAATGGTGGCATACTTAATTTAAATGCAGAATAGCTTTGCCAAGAAACTGGATGCAGTAGATAGAGATTCTGCATGGTGGTGAATGTATATCACTGTCACAATGTGGGTTGGGTTCATTTGTTCATTCCTTCCCATGCAAGTATGTGAGAGCTATATTGAAAAGACGTGAGCTAGTCCAGGATTCCTTTGTTGTACCAAATAAATGTATTTGTGAATAAACATGGAGAAAGCAACACAAGCAGTAATTTATTTTTTATAATGTTCATGCTTTTCTGCTTCCGATATCAATGTAACTGTCTCTCTGATAAAGTGCAATCGCTTTAGCCGTCGTGGATGGCCTGATGCCTACATTCACTTCCATTCAATGGTAGACAATTATGTGAAAGTCTGATTGAAAATCTAATATGACAGCTATGGGCATTCAGACTGGATTTACCAGATTGCAGATTCGATTTCACTTTTCTCATGTGAGATTTTACTCTGTTACGTCACAGGATTATAAACACAAATCTTTGCAAATTCAGTGTGCAGAGGCCAAAGCTTTCTGAACCTATTTATTGCAATCATATCGGAGAAATCCCCCGAGATTTGTGAATGTAGTCCCAACAGCAAATACCAACATAACTGAATAAGGATGAATTTCATGTCTTTCTGTTTGCGCAGAATTACTCCGACAATCAATGAAATGATGTGATGGCAAAATTTAATTACAAACACCATCATGATGCATTCAGTTCTGAAAAAAATAAAAAACGAATACCCTTGTTACAGGGAAAATGGAAAACAGAAAAATAGTTGAAGATTTTATATTTAGTCTGAACAAAATGGAAAGCAATACATGTACTTAATAGCCCGTGAACTTTAAAAACACTGCACTCCCTTATTTCTTTTATTTGCGGAAATGTAAACCCACATCTACAATGAATTGCTAACAGATGTACGGTGTCAGTCACCTATTGGAACCACATTTCAGTAAATTGGAACTGAGAGTTTACAGGACATACTGTTAGCTTGTGCGGAATCACTCTAACAGTTCAATGATTTGTATATTTTCTGACCAGTACAATGTACATCAGTTTACTCATGTAAGACTAAGGATATGATATTGTTGCTCTTCAACAGCAAAATGAGATACCTCAAGTTCAATACTGCAATACGCCTATTTTGATTAGGAATTGTGAGTGGTTCATAGTTGATCTAGCACTTTTGATGTCAAAGACAAAATAAATATATTCCTGACAATTTTATCATATAAGATCACTCCAAAGTCTCCCTTGCAGGATCCGCAGATAATTGTTGCATCAGATTAGCAATCCCTATACTAGCATGGTTTGGTTTAGATTCCTTCTACATGTAGCTAATGGGGTCACATGAAAGGTACCAGCTGTTTGCATGAAAGGTTGTGAAATATGGACTCGCTGTTTCATCTGGTCTTTTCAGGCTGGTGTAGCTCTGTGGCAAGTAACATTTTAACACCCTGATGTGACACTGCATGGCTTCTGTATCAAGTATGATATTGATCTAATGGAATTGGTATTTTGATGGCTACAGTTTATCATGTTGAAACTTGAATCATAGATCGTCTTTTACTATTACATGTAATTATTCTAGGGAATATACATGTACTTGAAAGCAGTCAAGACCGACAAACTCCAGTCTGTGACACAAAAAAAACTGTTGCAAAGTTTGGCAAGATATACAGTATATAAATTAGGAGAAATTTAGTAGTGGCCGCTGGCCAGTAAACCCTCTGAATTACAACATTTCTGAACTACTGAAGTCAATTTAGTGATTTCTAGAATCTGTAGGCTACTGTTACATCAGTGTTGTGTAAAATGCACACCACAGTCAATAGCAATCCTGACAGCAATTTACCGGAGGAGCAGATTGATGTTGGGTTAACGTTCATCTTGACCCTTATCCTGCCAAGTTCATATTTCCCCATCAGGTCAAGTTGGTTAAAACTAGTAAAGCACAACATGTCCCATGTGGCCACAGGCGTATTTGAACAAAAACTTTGAACATTTGAAGGCCCCTGAAAACAGATACTGTAAAGTTTGTTTTTAAGGACTAAAGCTGCTATAACAGACTAAGCCAAGTGGGTGAAAATACATGTGCTTTTGACGCAATACTATACACAGTGTTTTTGAATGATGTCTTGTACCATAGGAAGTTGATTTGCATGATTCCCTGAACCGAAGATTCTACAAGCTTCACCAAGACTACATGTACATTACATACCTGTACAGGTACTTATGTGTACACTGCATGGTAAATCCCTTTCATATGAAGGGATTACATGCAGATAGTCTGCAAGTGAAGCAGATAGTTCATGTTCTATTGGATATCCTGTATCCCAGGACTGTGAATTACAGTACAGGCACTTCTACAAACACCATCATGGCTCATGGTCTTTCCAGTGGAAATTACATTCTCACGTTGCACATTTTGAATGTGTTTTTGTCAGCATAGCTGACCCTTGTGGCCTTGTTTTTGAGATATTATGGTTCTCTCTTCAATTTACTCCGTGAAACGCGGCTTACGCCTGTTAATTTTAGTTCACTATAATTGCACCCGCGTCATATGTAAGTGAAGAAGTGTGCAAGGAATTTTTCCTACATTGATAGCCTTGGCTTTCAGTGTCTAATGTTAGTCTGATAGCGTCTGCACCTTTATCACCTTGGCAGTCTTGACAAAGGATTAAAATGCACAGGCAGTACTTGATGTGATCTCCCCTATATTAACTTCAGGGATTGTGTTTTTGTCAATGTCACACACTTGTAGATACTTGTTGTCTGTGTAGTGGACAGGTTTGTAGATAATGAAGATAGTTCAAAGTGTCCCAGGGACAAATTCTTGTACATGTAGTGTCTGACTTTAAATAACATTCATCTATTTATGTCTTTTAAGCACAGGAAGGCGTTTACTATGAAATGCTAAAGTAATCATCCATTTGACCTCATGAAATTTTGTACAAGCAAGGGCAACAGTAAGTCTGAAGTCTCAACATACTGATAATACATTTAGTCTTGCTGGAAGCTGTCTTACACAAGTGTATAGTGGGTGCTTCACTCCGGGACCAAAAGATGAATATTTTATGACGTTTTCACCCTCTCACACTGCTCATACTCAGTGCTAATAGCCTGTGTTAGATAGTAGCCTGATAAGACACAGGTACACTTCATAATGATTGACAAGGGAAATTAAAAGGGGAGCTTCATATCTTGCACAAAACCTCTGACCTTTTGTTCATTTATCAGTGTGTCCTGGAACATGTCATTTGATATTAGGATGTACTTGTAACTTGCTTTCATTCTTAATCTCATCAAAGCCTATGTCAGTATCAAGGTACCTGTTAATTACTATAAATAATTAGATAATTGTTTTCAGTAAGCAGAAAAAAATTACTTTACCCCACTAATACACGTAAGCATTAATTAAAATGTAATTAAGTGGAAACTCATTAGCATCGATTATCAATATTCATTTTGTCTTTTGCTGTTGTAGCTCTGTGACTAGCTTAATTGAAGCTCTGAAATACTATTGATTGCCTTGAGTGAAGTAACAGTTGTTCACTATTGAGTGAGGTAAAAATGGTGATAAATGTATGACATGGTAACGGTAATTTTTGTTCACAGTTACGTGATTTTTCGTGATGAAATTTATGTGTGTTTGTGTGTACAAAGTTTGAGAATAAATGTATGTATGTACATTCATACATACATTAACATACATACGTATGTTATATATTTAGTTTTGAAAGCTGTATCATGTACACCGTATGTCAGTGTAAATATATCATGTAAAAAATGGGGAAAAGGAGAAAGCGTCTATAAAAGACAGTTTTGCGAATACCATTATTACATGTACATATGATACATGCAGTTTAGAGTATTTCTGTATGAAATTACTGCTTATTGTATAGGATTTTACTAACCCCTAGAAAGTAACCCAAGAAATCACAGCAAATACAATCCCGTTTTTCTACCTTGTTAAAGAGGTAACATGTAGGTGTCTAGTAGGACACAAAGTGATGATCAGTAAATATGATGGCAGGTAAACCTGGTACATCAAAGTTGGTAAACAGTGGTGTAGTCCGCTTTCCACTGGTCAAATTACCGTTCTTGTGTTTCTGATCTCAGTGTGTTTATGTTTGCTCAGGGATATATGCAGAGTGTGCTAACGGTGAAGGGTTGGCCAGATTGCTCTCAAGGATGTTTGGAAATCAAACTGACCTCTACGAATCATTTAGCTATGAAGGGATGCTCTGTGAAGTGTATCAACTTCCATTCTATTGGCCACGAAGTCAATGATGATGCTGCTGCAACCAGTTTTTGAGAGTGCTGCAAGTGAGGTATTCATGCTGTTTGTGTCCTTCGTTTTGCCAAGTTTGCATTTTCCAAGGTGGACTCAAGGGTGTTGGTGTGGAATTATCCATATATGGATTTGTTCTCATACTGGACGCGTTTCCATGGAGTTTGTTCTCGTACTAGACGTTTTTTCCATGGGATTGACCAGTGACCAGTGACTGATTAAAGTTTGAACCCTCTCCCATGAATTCATTGTGTTCCACATGGCACTATAAAATGCTGTCATTACTACCAGTAATTACTGTAAACCAGCTTAGTCCAATGTAGAGCAAGAAAATAACACTGTTCAGTATTTAAACTCATTTGTAAACATCATACTTATCTTAGAGAAAACGTACTATGCCAGGTATTCTAGTGATCTGGAGCACGTGCCTCTGTGAAATGACCTTCCAGAAAAGCTATGAATAACTGAATAAAATCACTATCAAAATCAGACATTGTAAAAAAGTATTTCCATGGAAAAGTAGGTAGAAAATAACAGTTAAATCAACAGTAGGTCCCCTAGGAAGGCTGATTAATAGCACAATGTAGGCTGACTGTAGTAGGTAGCACTTTCATTTCTGAAACGCATGGGCCTTGGAGGTCAAATTGCGGTCTGCCTTGGAGATGCCCTGTGTACAGAAGTAATAGTTTCTGCTCACAGACGTATCATTTCTCAACCTGTCATCACCTTTGAAAGCTTTCATTAGGGTGAATGCTGATTGTCGCCCAGCCTTTGCAGAGCTGCGGCACTGGTACTTTTTCATTCAGTGTGTGGTAAACAGATCACTCAATTAGAAAGGTCATTGAAAGCCGTAATACCCCCCTGTATCCCATCTGCCCGAATGTGTCTGTAAATCACTTTTATGTGCGTATCTGTGTTGGCATGTATAGGTAAAGCAGTGTCTTGCAAAAGCAGGTCGGTTGGGTCTCACAGATGCATGTAGTTTATACAGTGTTGCATATCGTAATAAACTAAAATGTAATCCCTTCCTGAGTTCAGTGCAACATACTGTGTATTTTTAATCTGCTGTGTGAAGATTGCACCGTGTACTATTTGTGCTTGGCATTTCAGATTTTGAAATAGACCTTCAAAGGTTGAAATCTCTGGTATCTTAGCTTCTTGAATCTTTACACAGGCTTTGAATTAACACGCTACTGGTGCAATATTTATACTGTGTACATATTTGCACATATTAAGGTTTGCTTTCTAAATTATAAAGTGATGTTTCCAGTATATTTAGGTATCATATTTAATGCAAAGGTGGTCGTAATTCTGCCAAGTGAGATGTTTACTGTGTACTTTACAGAAAAATTGACTGCCCAAGAGTATTCTAGACTTATGCATAAGGAACATCGTGATTTCAGCATGCACAAATCAACTTGCATGATGTTTTGCAAAATTTACAACGCAACATAAACATCCATGTATTTTGTGTCTATTTCTCTTTTGTATGGAAATAAACCTGCTGGAATTCCCCTACAACAAGGTGTGTTAAATTTCAGTGTTATATGTAAACATAGCAACGGGAAGTATATGAGTGTGAAACTTCTAAAAATGTACTATTGTAGATTTATTGAGTCACGTAGATACGTACAGAATGACACCAGTTGGTTATTGCCTGAAAGTAAATGGTCAGTTATGGAATGTAAGGTAGTCCCCCACCGCAACAAACAACCAGCACAATAATAAAAGGGGAATTACCCATGGTATTCTTAGATGTGATAAAAAAAACAGTCAATATTCTGTGAAGGAGAATACACGTGGTTGAAAGAGAACGTAAAAAAAATTAAGGACTGGACAATGCAGGGTGTAGTTAACGAGCAGATTTGAAGAGAAGAATGAAAGCGTACTCAAAACGGATGTGTGCTTTCGAAAGATTGAATAGAATGGTGAAATGTCAAAAGCTGACACAACCGGTTGGTGGGTAGATTTACTGAGAAACGAGGAAGTGGAGATATGCCGGGATATATTGATTACCAACAAGTTACTTATAAATATTCAGCTGAAAGATGCACTGTGCCTTTCTAGGGGGTAGTGGTTGGGGGGAAGGGCTTCTACCTCAAAGCTGAACTACAAACAGGTTTAGCATCGTTGTGATGCCAAAGGAAGAGTTAGGCATAGCCAAAGAGAAAAGAAAAAAAAAAATTGCAAGCATTTCCACTTGAAAAAGGGACATTGATACAGAAGAATAGAGGCAATAGAAAACGGTACCCTTTCATGACTAAGTCAACAGTATTGGGCAGAGAATGGACCCAGTATGGCCATGAAAGATGCCATTTCTTGCTTGCTTTTGTTGAACTCTGTTGGTGGCTTTTTGACTTCTTTGTTACTGGTCCCCCAGATACTCGTGTTACCTAAGCTAAGAAGGCTTTTCTCATTAGGCCGATGAAATCTAGTCCTGACATTGCAGTCTTTTAATAAACCCCCTTCTCTTGTGTCCTAAAATGATAAATGTGGTGTAAGTTCCAACTCAGGTGTATAGTTCAAGCCTTTCCCTAACACTTCACTATATTGATTTGAAAAGTGACAACAGGCTTTACAAATTTTAATGTGCTGGATAAACTTTGAAGTCCACTTTACCATGCAAAAAGATGACCTTCTGTTCACAACACCATTGAAAGAAAGTAACTCCATCTATTCGTAGGTATCATCAGAATTCTGGATTCCATGTGTAATTTTAGCGTATGATCCAACTCTCGTAACAACAGCCATCTAATACAGCTTTATTAGTGCATAGCAACTGCTTTGAAAATAGAACGCTACTTGAGAAAGATTCTTGAGAAATTCAAATGCGCCATGGTACATTTTCTTGGTACATTTGTCAATTGTTGCAGTGTTACTCAGCGCATGAAATGCTTGAGAAAAGTAAGTAGTTTGTACAATATAAAGTACATTGTAAATGAGGTTTCATCTTTTGCTACGTACCGTAATGGTAAGATGATGCCTATAAGCTAAAATGTTGAATTCAACTCTACTCGGGAGAATCCTCACAAAGGAAGGAAAAGAAGAAAATTTCCTTCTGTCAAGATCTTTTGTCATATTGTTCGGAATTTCATAGTCATTGAACTATCTGGTAAAGTTTCAGTGGAAGGAAGTATAGTCACTAAGCTTGCCATGAGCATCTCTCCGAAAATATTATTCTCCAGACTATTAAAGCTTGCAAAATAACCTCTCACTGACACCCTGTACTGTAATCACACTGTACATATTTTAGTACTTTCTCAATGCCAGTGCTGATTTCCACCATGCATGTATATGGAGCTGGTTACATAGTGTGAACAAGTACCTTGTTTGGTATATTCAGAAATTCCATTGTAATTAAGACAAACTACGATATAGACATGTCAGCCCTTCATGTTTTTAATTGAATGGTCGTGAATGGATCACAGTGGTTGTGATGTGTGTGTTTGTTGGTGGCTCACTCAGAGACTGAGTTTTTTCGTCATATCAGTAAGTGATACATTTGGATATGACTTAATTCGTTCAACATCTGTTCATGTCAAGGACGGATTGCCTTGCTCGGGCAGGGTATCATTATGATCTACAGTGAACTGTACCTGTATAAATTGCCATTTCAATCCATTTGCCAATGTTATCATTTGGCTTTTACATGTACATGGAGGTTTACTTAACTCATGCTTTCATCGCCTTTGATTATGATACAGATAAAAAATAAAACAGATGCCTGTGTAAGTGATCTTTTCTATGTGACAGAGATATCTTCATAAATTAAAGCCTTTAGATTGAATTTCTGTTGTATTTTTGTAGCTTACATTCTGTGTAGAAAAGAGTTATTTATAGGTTGTTTCTAAGGGAAACATCAACCGGTAATGTTAGGTGATGAAGGTAATTGATGAGAGGTGGTGTTTGGGGCTCATGGACAGAGAGAGGACAGCTGTTCATGTCGACATGGTATCTTCCGGATGCATTCCTCAGATTTTCACTGCAAAAAGGCACATTCAGAAAGAACAGGCATAGTCTTAAGTGACACTTCATGGTGTGCAACTTCCGTTGACATGAAAAATGTTGATGCTAAATCCAGTTGTAACGGTCTACATGTAGCCATCATCAGATTGTAACATTGATGACTGCAAAAATAGTCTAGTCGTTGAGTACAAAATGTAAATATGAAGACTTCATGAGATGAAAAAAAGTTGTATTTTTTATTTCCGTCAGTATCTGTGGTTCAAAATATTGTCACAAATTTTGGGTTCCTGTAGTTGGTAACATTTGAATATCGGTGTGTTGCTTTTAGTGCTAGAAGATAGAAACCACGGTACTGCCTTGCTCTGAGTGTAGATGGTCAGTTTTGGTCCTCAATGATAAACATGTACGGGCAGACTGTACAAAGCATGGCATCAGCTTCTTAGTAAGAGATCATCCCAAGCGCTAGATCTCAGTACAGTAGCAAAGAAAGTATTTGAATTTTTATGTTTAACCCTTTCACCACCATGGTTTGTCCCAAATCCATTGTTTTCCATGGTAAAGTTGGACCTGTATACAGGGAACTGGGGGTGTAAAGGGTTAAAATCCTTCAACAGTTCAGCTAATGTGTATCTATAGACTGTAGAAGCCAGTGCAAGCAGCAGAGCTTCATCCAGTCGTACGGACAGTTGCATATACAGGCAGTCGGTGCCACATGTTGTCGCAGCTTTTTGAAGGTGTAATACATTTATTTACCCAGGTGTATTTATTCTCACTGGATAATCACTTGGTATAAGGTATATTGTACCCAAGCATGACCCTGTGTCTTTTTGTGTCATTCTAAGACAGGTGGGCTTCAAATGGTATACTTCATGTATCTCTTTCTTTTGATCTCATTCCAGAGCAGCTGATTAAAAATACTGAATATATCATGCATAATTCTTTGCTGTGATGTAACACTTTGCAGTTCAAAATGTCATTTCACACAATGCATTGTCTGACAGGTATCTTAAACCTGTATCTTAGGTGCAGTCAGCCTTTGTAGCTCTGTACCATACTGTTTCAATCATGCAACTCATGGCCCTTCGTTGTGGCTCGAATGTACATGTAAATACAGCCATCTTATAATAAATATTGAAATTTCTGAAATTTGTGTGAATGAGTATTTACTTTTTATTGATCTATAAAATTGTCCATTCACTGTGTGTGTGTCACAGAATGGTAGTACATCAGTTATTATATCTATTGTATGCTAATTCTTGCCACATATGATATCAAAAAAAAACATGTCATTTTGGCCTCCCACTAAGCAAACAAACTTCTAGGAGTGTGTGTGCATTGATAACCCTTTGCTTTCTAATTATGCCTTGTCTCCTTGATGAGTGACCTTAGATTTTACACCAAAAGGTCAACGAGAGGACGTGAAATAGCACAGTGGGTTGGATCTGAGGATAGACAACAGCTGCTGGTGTGGTAAGTCTGTACCATTCTGGAAGTGTACCGTCCAAATGCCAGTTGTGATGTCATGCAGTGCACACTTGTCAAAGGATTGAAAGAGCAGACAGGAAATACATATACAGGATGGACACATTGCTGCAGTGGAGACAATGTGGTATAAACAATGATCAAATTCACCAAGGTGTCTTCTACACAAGTTATTCAAAACCAACTGTAGGTAAAACCCCTTCATTCTTTTGCAGTGTTATTGAGGTTTTAAATAAAGAGGTGTAAAGATCTCTGTATTTGACACAAATTTTTATACAGGAAAAGAGCAAATACATCAATAAAACGTCATTTAAAGGGTACATCAAGGTCTTTAATGGTAGTAACATGAGTGGCCTTGAGTTTACATGTCGGTATTCTTGTTTTATGGACCAATCTTGAAAGCATAAAATGCACTTGTTCATTGCACTTGACAAGGACATCAGCTCATTTTATCATCACCTATTCTGTACATGGTATCTGTATACATGTACACAACAGATTACGTATGTGTCTCCACAGGCACAGCAAATATCATTAATGTAGTCAGGTTGAGTTTTGGAACTGTAATTAGCAACTCAGAACCCTGTTATCAATTATGATGGAGGATAATGGCATTAAACTGGTTCATTCGAAATTAATTGCCGTGCGTCAAATTTGTTGGACAGACTTTAGAAAATTACAAGCCAGGATTGGTTTATTTCATTTGGACAAAGGACATACAGTAATGTGAAAGGTATTTAGCACAAAGTAATAATAGCGCCAATGTAAACGATATATGTGATTAGTCTCCCTATATATAACTCAACATCTCGTACTGTATATATAAAATGATATATTTTTCGTCAACAAAACTGGCATGTTAATTGCAGGGAAATGGGGCTAAACAATGCAGTCCTCTCTGTTATCATCATGCCACTCCTCACTGTACAATCTTTCTGCTTAATACATCTGATATTTGACCATCAATTTAATCAAATATCAAATATCAGGCATAAGGGCGTCATGCTGTACTATTTCTGCATCATTGTGCATTCATCTGACGTGGTTAATCTCGGCCATCAGGTATTGCATTTCCGGGCTTCTATCACTTACTGCTGTGTTGAAGAAATCCCTTTCCCGGCTGGCTCCTTTGAGGCTTCGTCACTGAATCGAGCAAAATTGGTCTGTTTTCAGGGAACATGTAGTTAATGTATAGATGTACACATTTCTAGTTTGAGGGATAATGTATAAGATTAGAAATAAATCTCTGTACTAATTAAAAAATATTATTTGCCATGGACTTGTGCTTTCCAGGCATTTTAATTTGCAGCCAATAGATGAATGGCATGATGTAGTTTGTCCGACAGCCGGAATATGTTATTTTACTAATACCTTTCTGCTGTATGCAAATTCCCTTCTCATGTCAGTTACAGCAGTGTATCACATAGACTCTCTAGACAGTGATTATCCAATTTTGAACATGACATGAAATGCTATTAGACATAACGTTTGTTCAGGTAGTAATTGACAGTCACAACACATTTGAGAACCCTGGAAAGCCCTACTTTGTGTTTTACCATGACCAGGGTTATGATTAGAATCCTATTTGCACGTTTCTCTGTTTTCCTGTATTAGAATTAAAGCCCCAGTGAACCATTCCAATTTCCTTTAGTACAGGAACAGGTGTACATGTACCTTTGCTACGGAGAAAATTTCCATCAACAACACGCTAATTCATTTTTCAGTGACATAACCAAACATGTACACGTTGTATCATGGCTGCATCATATGTTACAACGAAAGGGTGGTTTTTCTGACGCTGTCCGTAGTTCATCAAGCTCATCAGTATTTTACTTTGCAGAATTCTCTTATGAGAGATCTCAGTCATACAATAATACTGTGATGCTGCCCCCCCTCCTTTCTAAGTGCACAGGTCCAACCTAACAGGCAGAACAATTCAGTGAAAGTGTAATACACATTAATGTACAAAGGTCTTTGCAATATAATAAAAGCACTGGCACTGTATCACAGTTCTTTTTTATTGTGATTCCTGTTAGTCAGAACTTGTTCCAGAATTTCAGGAAACTGGGACGATTACTTCCATCATTATGACTCATGACAGATGACTGACGTACAGAACACAATCTACAGAAGGTGCATTTCACTAATATTAGTAATAGTAAAACTAAGCTAATGTACAAACTTGCCTGGCATAAATGTGTGTGCATTCTCTCTAGCAATAAAGGATAATTTAACGTTAATTTGTCATGCGGATTGTCTTGTATTACTATTATGGACATGGGATTTACATTCTAAAATTTTGCCCTTGCAATTGTCAATGAACAGTTTTCCTATTTAGGGCTTGGTTGTTTTGGATAAGTGCTTTTCTTGGATAATAGCTTTTAAGCCTTGAGAAAAATCCGAAAATGCTGCATATGTACAGAGGAGGTTGCTAGTACTAATGGTAGAGCTGGTGGTTTGAATGTTGTATAATACCCCCTATGTATATGTAGCTTCAGGACAGCATTCAGTGTAAGTTTTGCGCATAAAATATCGGTCTAACTTTGAGTCTTTTTTTATCTATTTCTGCATCTAAAAACTGCATTTTGCATCAGCAGTCATGTAGATGATTGCCAGCAGTGGTGAAATTTGTATTAAGAATTGTCCAAGGGTAGGATTAGTTGATATTGTGAAATGGGAAGCCTGTGATGTGTTCTGGTTGGAGAATGAAAAATCAAATTAACACAACCTTACAGCGGTACAAGCTCTCCGGTTGCTAGCGAGTGTCTGAGTTTCTAAAATCACATTTCTGTCGTGGTATGCTTCCAGCAGCCTAATCATCAGCAAGTTCAATAGGTTTATCTGTTTATGTAAATTTATTTCAGTCGTTAATCATGAGCACACTCTTGTAACATCTGAACCACGAAAAAGTAAGAAAAAAGTAATGGTTTTTGCTACTTTTGCCATTTGTTGATTCCAGCCTAAAAGTGCCAATTTCTTTTTTGTGAATAAAAGTGAAAAACTCTTGCAACTGTAAATGGATTTATTTCGTTTTTTTTCTCTTTCTCTTATCAAGGCAATGTGTGTGGCTTACATGTAGTTCATTCATTTGGATGGAATTTGCCATGAAGGCTGATAGCTTTCCTTACAGATGCACAGTGATATCGTACCAGGTTATCTGAGATAAATTACTGTACTCAAATGAAACTATATCAAGAATCGACATCGGTGAACCCGGTCATTATGGAGTCACAGTCTGTGAGAGCCCTGTAAAGACATCCAATGCCGCCTTGTTAAGAGAATGTCAGTGTCTCTCTGTGTTCAGTCCTTCAGGGAATAATCTTTCCTGCACTCTCCTGAAAACAAAGCATGGATAATAGGCTGATTCAGTGTGCGTTCATCAGGTCCATGCAAAGCTGCCTGTTTCTCAGACTGCAAAATGCACCACGCTGAGGTGACCTCTGAACCTTACAGGTGGAGACCGACAATTATCTCAGTGCAGTGTCTATAATTTAGGTGAATGCAATAATTCAAAATGGCCATGGCTGATTTGTTGGGTCAAATACTTGTGAAGTTTAGTAGAGAAGGGGCGAAGAAAAAAATTGATGTGTTATCCTGTCGCCTCTGTGGGAGGTGATACGTCAATATCTGTACAGTGCAGATGTACACTTGCCTGTGAAATATGTTGACTGACAGGTTTGCACAATATAGCGATGGAAATTTGTGTCTTGCGACCATTAGTATGTGAACTTGGTCAATGGTATGGTTGTACATGATTTATGACGCATTTGCGGGAGGTAGAATTTATGAACAAATCTGAGCTGCAATGACAGTAATGAGGTCATGAAAATAGTTTTGAAATTGACTTGCTCATGTTTAGAGTTGTGAGTTATTCTTGAGTTGTTATTGTCATGTGTTTATTTGAGTTTTGAACAAGAGTTATGGTAGTTATCGCCAGCCTGGCGAACATTTATGTCTCTGCTTGTTGGGGTAATGCACATGGTGACCAAGAGCACTGTGACATTGGATGCAGGCAGTGTAGGCTTTTCGTATTGTTATGCAAAAGATCCCCTCGGCATACATCGTCATCACTGAATGTCCTGTCAGATACATTGTATAGATACATTTGCCTTTATAGTTTTAAGCAGCTGATTTACAAGTGCATATTTTAACAGAGAGAAGTCTCATGTACATGTACGCTGTACTCAGCTGGAGTTCCCACTATCCAGCTTCTTTTGCTCTTAGAGGTGGTCTTTCCCAATAACTTTGGGCTGATGTGCATCATCTCAGAAGCTGATGTCCAATTGGGTGGCTGAATCTTACCGTTATAATTAAATTATACAAAAAGACTCCCTAAGTTGCTGTGAATAGTGACAATCGACCAATCAGATATAACCTTCCGAGCACTCTGCACATCAGCAGATAACTTTCATCACGAAATAAAAGATGGCCACTTCTCCATTGTAATCAGCAGATTACATGAAACTGATGGGTTGCAAGTGTTATCTGTATGTTGTAGAAACTATGTATAGTACATGTGCATTGTAGAATGCAGTGCAACATTGAAAATATCTGTGATTTGGCTGCACCATAAGCTCTGCAGGCACCCTGGTGATGGGAGTGTCAATAGTGTAACATCTTGCATTTAACAGTGTTGTATTGCTTTTGTCCTTTCAATAAATCACGGGACTCAATGGTAACAGCTTTGTATGAGTCACAGAAAGCTGCCAGTAATTGTATTGAAGATGTCACGTACTTGAAATGTCATGATCTCTGTGTCAACGGCTTGTGTAAATGCTAGTTTTTTTTGATAAAAAATATTAGATGAGAAATTTTCGTAGGCCAGAGAAGGTGTACTTCCTTGCAGTTTTATAAGGATGGGTGTACGGTGATTGTGAAAGGGTAATTTCAAATTTGTGATGTATTTCGTCATGTCAAATCAGGTACAATCGGTTCTTTTCATATCATATCATATCATATCATACTCAAGCCGGAAGTGTTTGTGTTGCTGTGTTCTTAATTGTGTGGTAAAGGTTATCTGTGGATTCTTTGGATTAAGGTAGCGGTAAAGGCTATTTTTGCACCAATTCTTTTCTCAGAGTTAATGTCAAGTTTCAAGTGTTAGAATCAAGATATTTAGTTCAAATTTTCAGGATAACTCCCTTAGTTAATACTTTCTCCAAAGAATATAAAAATTGTATATTTGTAGCCATGATTTTGAAATATGACACCAATCAATATTAAAATTTAATTTTTCATATTTTTTTTACATATTTGAATTTGGATAGTATTAATATTACCAAATTAGTTATAAATATGTTGACACTATTAATTGTAAGATTTGTACGGCAGGATTTGTAGATAAAATTTGTTTTTATGATTTTACATGGGTTTACATATCAAAATATTATTAAAAAATTCTTTCAAATTTCAAAATGTGATTTTTCAAAAAGTACTTCAAATACAGGAAAATTGTGCCGTAGATATCTTATCTGTAATCTTGTTAATAGGCTGTAAAAATTCCATGTCCATATCTCATTTCAAAGGTTGGATTAAATTGGTATAAAATTATGTAGGAAAACTGTTATTGTCAAAAATGTTGAAAACAAGCCATATTTGCACCCCTCTTTTGAAGTCACAGAGCAGTCTTTTTGGTTAATCTCACTTTTGACACCTCTTTGACACTCAAAGAATCTAAAAATGCATTTACAATAGCAGTCACGCATTCTGAATTCAAGCACTGCCTTGTCAAACTTTCCTGAAAAACAGTAAAAAAGACTTTCCCTTTTCAAACACTTTTTTTAAAAGCTAGGGGACCTCTACCATAGTTAATACACTAAGGACTCCCCAACTTCCTCTTATTTGGTCATTTTTTCAGAAGTTTCAACGGGCTATAACTCTGCAATGCCTATGACCCCAAATGTCTAGTTTTTTTATTCCACAGAGAATGTTGACTACTTTTATGTTTTAATAGTTTTATTGAAGTTTATAACTGACGCTCTAGCCTTTACCGCCACCTTAAAGAGTTCTGATAGTTACATATACTATGATATACAGTGCATGTGGTTCCTCTGATGTGTTTGTTTGATTGCTGTATCAAGGTGAAGTGTGCGTTCTACTGCTGCAAGGAATTGTACAAAATAATCTAAACTTGCTCCTTTTCTTGGCATGTACGTGGAGATCAATCCTATTCATTGATGTTGCAAATTTGTGTAGGACAATTTACCACGATAGTGTAGATTCATGTGTATATTCATGTGGACTGTGTTTTCAAAATATAATGATTAAAGCACGGTCCCTCTATGATAGAGGGACCGTGATTAAAGCAACAGGGTAACTTTAACTTGGCTTGCTTAGGCATTATCTGTGTGTCAAAACAATCATATGAGAGGATAGTAGAAGTGATTCTTAAACTATGTATAGGTACAACTACAACAAGTATGGTTTACATTATTTACTGAACGAAAGCAGTGATACTAGATGTAATTATGCAATGATATACCATCTAATTCTTGTGTTACAGTCTGATAGGTACATGTAGGTATGACTTGAACAGTTCTTGTTTATTCTTGATTCTTATCCTCAGTTCAGACAATCAAACAAGACACACATGCATACCTGAACATAGACAGTCAAAAAAAGACATGCATGTTGTATCTCTCACGTATTGTACATGAGAGTACGTAATATTGTAGTGGCTCATAGACATGTAAAGCATTCAGAAATGGTTGGCAATGACAATTTTGACAAAAGCATTTGGAAGTTAACACAGTTGGTCATCCTTTAATGTCAATTTCACTTTTTATGGATATTTCCTGTCTGCTAAATTGTTCAAGAGAAAGACTTAGTTTCAGTTAATATGTGACCCGTGACCTCCATGGGAAGACAATGGAGAATTTAATTTATTCAAAATGGAGGAACATTTTCCAATTTGCATAGGTGCCACACCAATTAAAGGTAGTTGGGCATGGATTGTCATTGTCAAAGTTGACAATTTAAATGGCAATGGTGCCAACATTGTCAGTTGACAGAGGAAAGTGATAGTGTTAATACAGTTTCGATAACCTGGTGCAGTGTATAGGGTTCTCTTTGCTATCACAATATCAGTGCATTTGCATTTGGAATGACAATGGCTCAATAAGTTGGTTTCAGTGATTCACTTTTCACGGTAGATTTGATGGACCATATCAAGAAGGCAGATACTACACACTTAGTGGGAGATATCCATGATCTGTTATCATGCTGGTTTATGCTCTCGGGAGCAGGTGTCCAAGCTCTTGCTTGATTACCAGTGCCTCTTGCTATCAATTGCTTCTGAATGCAAATAGAGCCTGGTGTTTCCCTAGCACTGCCTGTCAGTTGTAGTGTGTGTGTGTTCCTCTTGGTTATGGCTTCACCATTCTTTTGAACTGGCCTTGATGTTGATGAGGGTTTGATTACCCGCAGGTTTTGATCGAAGGTTTTTGAATTGAGCCATGAAGGACATGCAGCATTGAGTAACAAGGCAATATTTGATGAAATAGTCAAAAGATGGCATTTTCTGACTTTTCTTACAGTGTCAGTATTTGTCACCAGGCAGGGTTATACACATGCTCAGTCTGAAAGAGACTGCATCTGTGAATGCGATGAGCAAGTTAAATGAGAATAAAAGTATATATTTTACTTGATGATCAACAGCAAAATTACAAGGTGACCAGGACTTTGATGGAGGCGTGACCCAAACACAATCTAACTGAAATCGTAGTTGTTACAGTCCCTATGATATAGTAATGATATCTTGTTCAAAATCCTTTGCACGTATAATCGTATCTTGTTTTGACATCGCATTTATCATGCTTAGGTATCAGAAAAAGTCATGGCATTTTCTCTGTTGGGATCTTACTGAGAGATAGATACATGCTCACCGAGCAATCAGTAACATCTGTCCTTGCCAGTACAGTGAGAAGAAAATTACACACTTAGTATCTCAGATGTCTTGGAGTACTGCAACAATGTGCATGGCAACATGTCCGTGATACCTGTGTTTTGATCATGGTGTACAAAGGCCAGACAATGAAAGCGCAGACACACAGCAGGTGGAAAGGAAACTGGGAAAAATCTCATGGGGGAAAAAAACCCTGAAAACACCTAAAACACAATATTATACATATATACTTTACACACATCAATGTGAAACAATCTGCGTACATTTTGGGACTCTCATCTGACTTGAATGATAAAATTATAAATGGAAAGGAAGATTTCACATAGATTACCGGAGTTACAGCAGTGGCACAATTACTGCAAGCACTTGCACATATCTATTCTAGAAATATGATATTGATGCAGTGAAATTCGATAAGAACGTTCTCTTGCAGTGGTCCAGTAATTGCAATATATGTAAGCAGTACTCCAGGGTTGTGGTGCTAAGGGCTGAAAACAGGGTGGTACTATTGTTCAAAGACATTCACAGACATTTATATGTATACGCAATGAATTTCTTCAACCATTTTATCATGTTGATTTATTAATGTACAGGTGTTGAGGTTTTTTAACGGGTTACTTCATATTACATGTCAGGATTATTTTGTAGGATCATGTCATATATGTAGGTGTAATGGTTGATTCAATTAATTATATTAAAACAAAAATGCTACAAAAGCAGCTGGCACCAGTATGTTCGCTGTGGCTTCATGTGGCGTTGCTAGCCATTTATTCAATACCAAGAATTACAGTTATGTGTATTCTGCCTTCAATATGAGGATATACACAAATGGTTTGCTTATGCTATCAGTTACAACATGAACAATTTATTGTCTTTCTCAGTGGTTTAGGCTTGTTGTGGTGTGGTTGCTCTGACTGTTTTTACCAACTATAAAATTGTATGCCAGAGCAACGGGCCCATTTTTTCTTAGCGTATATTGGCCATACCTCAAAACTCTAAGGGAGTTGTACCAAAATTTTGTGGGTCAACAACTTCATTCACAGAATAGGTTTGTAAATGTGTGGAATTAAGTTATTCCTTATTCATCCATTTTGTGAACATTATCAGATGACGTGGAGCTCCATGACTATGTGTAGTTTACTGTTCGATGTACTCTTTTAATCAATGACCGAACATTAAACTCATTAATTTACAACCTAACATTTTATGCAGCTGTTTTGGTAGTGAATTTTATTTGCTGTTCATGTAGACTTTCACCCATTGTTTACACTCATCAACTGTATTCAAATTATCAAAGCTAAGTTTCCAGAACAATTGTAGCGTGTAGGTGTCATTGTGTGTGTGGACAATTGGTATTCCCAGAGGCGTGACAATGGAACAGGGTATTGAAAAACTTCAATATAGTTTGTTATAGTGAATGTCATCCCATGGGTACAGAGATCTCAAAGAATGTCATAGACGTTTTGTGCATTTTATTTATGTATTTTATCATTATCTGTTTACAAAGTGGAAATATTTCCCTGGCTTAAGAATTGTGGTATGTGCTCAGTTATCCTCATGAATTTGTACATGTTCAAAGCTTCTTTGCTCTGCTGTGAGATGATAAACTTGTACATGTTCAAAGCTACTTTGCTCTGCTTGCCGAGATGACAAACGAGCAGTCAAGCTAGTGTCAAGGATTGGTCAAATTCTCAGAAAATAAAGCGTTTTTCTAGCAAACAGAAAATCTTGGAATGTTCGATTCAACATATCTCAGTATTCTAAGCTGTTTGACATGCCCTGCCTAACAAGTCTGCAGATAGCGTCATGTTCACATCAGTGCTGGTTTTATCTCTCTAATTGCAAGCTCAGACAGTGACAGGGTTGCAGGTCACTGTTGATAAATGTATGATGGGCAAATGCATGCCAACATTGTATGCTTGCGTAAAAAGCATTATGAAGTAAGAAGCATTATTTCTGTGGTTGTTTTTGTACTTCTCAGGTTGATTTTACGGAATATGACAAGGCCAATGCTTTTAATTGTCTGTTTAAAGTATTTGCTGTTGTGTTGCATATCGTAACAATAATAGTAATTTTGACAGTTTTGCAAATACCGTTTTTTCAAGGTAATTCATGCATGCTCAATCAATATCATATGGTATGTGAGCAAAAAAAAGTAATTGCCATATTCTCATGGCATATTTATACATGTAAGTGAGTGTCACTTATCAGTCTCTGTCAGCTAAATATGTACATGCAATTCAATCTTCAGAAATAACTTATACCCATAATTTACATCTAGATATAGACATACTGTTATTTGTACATCCGTCAATATAGTACCTATAAAGTGAAGGAAAGAAAACTCTGTCCAGAGGCTATTACAATATCCCAGACCTAAAACATATTGTAAATTCAATCTTAACTTCCTAGTGTAAAATTATCCAGGCAATCATTGTTTGGTATGATTAAAAGTCATGGAAATGGCTATAGCTTAATATGATTTCATGATAAGCAAACATGGCACTTCAACAGACAAAAGGGTTATATCATACATTTATTTATGCCTTCATCATTTGTCAACGTGAATAAATTACCTGATGATTCATATTTCTATTCATGGGAAATAAACAATGGCTCTAGTATTCATATCATGAAATATATGTAAGGGAATTATGTTATTTATACCTTACTAGTAATATACATGTATTTATGGCAGTCTTGTAGACCTGTGCAAATCAGATTATTGTAGATATTGTTTCCCATAATAACGTGTTGCTCTGGGAGTATGGAACATGGATGAAGCTCTTCAGTTTGTGGTTGTGAATGGATTTACTCTTTGTACTGAATGTGTGGTACACATACGGTAACAGTGTAACTGTGTAAATTTCACCTCTCATACAGGTAAAATCCTGCATGCCAGTTGAACCTGGGAGATCATTATCTTTGGGGTCTTGCCCAGCATTCAGTGAAAAATTATAGCCTGGATGTCCAGGGGGATCTGGCGTACCTAGCCCAACACAACCAAACATAGTTATTTATAATTGTACAGAAAAAATGACATACTTAATATTTTTTGCATGTTTCCGTTTACTATGTAAATTTCCATAGGTTCTGTTGACTATCTGTGCAATTACTGATTGAACAATCTCTCCCATCAAAACATTCCAAGCTAGTATACCTAGCTGAGACATTAGTGGATATTGATTTGCCTGCAGGTATTACTTTCTAATGTAAGTACGGTGGAAGAAATGCCACTGCTCAAAGTGGGGTTTAGATTTTTCAGTCTCTGAGATGCTGGAAGGCATCTGAACTGAAGTATTAACTTTGTACTAGCAAAGCTGAATCACAGTTGTTATTGCCATGGATATGATGTGAACAAGATAATTTTCTTTTCCCACTACCTCATCACCCAAGTAAATGATGAAATTAATATTTGTAGGCTTTTCATATGGATTGCTCGATGCAATCAATTGTATTTTTAGAAGGGCCCATGGTGACACTTTGTGTTTGTTTGTTTGTGTATTCTACTTGGATTGCCTCCAAACTTCTGATGTCATCGCTGAAATTGAATTGCAGATTATATATGTATACACATAAGCTTATATCCATTGCTGCTCTCAGGAATTTATTTATACTCATAGTTTTCCATAATATTTTCAAATACTTCACAGAGCAAGTATACAACCACAGCTACATGTTGCCAGAAATGCTACATACCTGTTTGTGTCATTAATGCAATACACATAATAAATGCACTCTTATAATGTGAGGGTAAATTGGCTTGATTCATATGTTTTCCTGGTAATGAGGACAGAACCACAAATAATCTGTGGGCAGAACTCAGGGCACGTATCTACAGGTACACATGTAGCGAACATTAAAAAAAATTATGATTCATACTACAATTTACTGTTTGACTTTACAGTTATGCAATGTTTAATTAATATAAAATTGATATGGTATTTATATTATTACGCGCTTTGCACATTACAAAGTGCAATGTGTACATGTGCCTGTTTGAATATACATTGTTCATATAATGTAATATGTTTCATTTGCTGTACATGTGATTTAGGAATTACAATACTGGGTATTTTTCAAGCTGACGTTTCTTTCCCGACTACACTTCCTAAGTCTTCATCATGATATAGTAGGTCTCTTAGTCCAGAATATATACAGCTGTAAAAAAAAGTATGATTTACATGATTAAGATATATACATGTATATATAATATATGAAGGATTCTTTGGAAAACTTTCTTCCCACAGTTCTGGATTTCAGGACATAGATCATAGCATTTATTTCAAGCAATATGTAGATGAACATATATACTGTATCTATTCCCAGGGGAGAGAATAAAGGTGGCATTGTGAGAATTAATTTAAGGTTTGGCAAAGATTCAAAACCGAGTGACATTAGGACAGTTGGTGGCCTAAGTACTGAACTCGGCTATCAATAAGGAAATCATACCACAGCTCACTTACATGTACATGTACACGTTCTCTGTCTCGAGTCGTCAGTCAGCCCCTGAAGCCTGAAACCGAGGCTCAGAAGTTTCAATTAACCAGGGCACTTCTGTAGATGGGCATAGGGATTAGGCTTTCCAAGGGCCAGTGAAATGTCATGAGGCTCATGTATATTTGGTTTCGCAGCTCACAATATCCATGTAGGTGGGTTTTTTGTTGAACACATGCCAACCGCATACCGCTGTCATTGTTTCTGCTTCTAGTCTTACCTGAGCTGTAATGAATACTCTCATTGTACGGCAGTGCCGCATGTATACCTTTTGCGTCCCCACTGTCAGAACTTTTTAATTAGACTCTTTAGGCAATATGATAGGTCATGTACAGACCAGATTTGGGCCGACAAGAATGAGGTCATTAGTGGTACCAGTTTAACATACGATGTATTTCTCTAACAAAAATTTCGTGGTAACAACTAATATGTTGCATACACATGACACATACTTGCTGCAAATTAGAAGGAGCAAATGGGATTTTCATGTTCAGATGTCAGCTTCCCCAATGTAATTTTTTTTTGCACAAAACAATTTTGAGAAAGACTCATTACAGTACCAACCAATAATTAAAGTTTGGTGGCTTAAGTGTTTTTGTAAACTGAGATCAATCAACAACACATACATTGATCACTATGAGCGTGTAAATTTCCATTTGTGGTTACGTTGGAACTCTGAACATTTTATATTTTTGTCGTGTGCAACAACTTAACACTGCTTTTACTGTGCCAAATCCTTTGGATTTACTTGTCAGATGAGTTTAGCACAAAATGGTTGACCTACTAGATCGTTGGCAAAATACTTATCAATCTGGACCCACAATGCTTTGTATTGTCAAAGATATGCCCAGTGCTCAGTAAAGTTGTTTACTCGCATGCATACAGAGATTCCCTTTACCCTCTGTTCATTTTCAAGTCTTCTAAAATAATACAGTGTTGCTTGAAGATCAAGAAGTTAAGAGAATTGAAAAATGCAGTGAAAAGGTACTGCTGCTCAGGTAGAGGTGTAAAATGAACAAACAGACAACATTTAGCTGTTGGAATAATGTGGTGCTCTACACACAACATATTTTCACTGTCTCTCTGTGTCTTGCTCACTTTCTCATTCCAATCCCCCTCTCTAAAAAAGTTTGCAAGTCTATCAAACTACCATTGTCTCTTGAGTGTGAAGCACTCTATCTACATGTATGCTGTAATTCGCTAAAAGGTTCAACTACAGCAAGTTGAATAATGGCGTAAAACCAAATGAAAAAGTTAACCATCAGGCACTGGACGTTACAGCCATGCTTAGCAAAAATTGTACGCAATAATTAATGACGTACATATGTATAACACTTTGACCAAATCTTTTGTCCACGTTGTATACTTTATTTTCGAATGTTTACTCAATATGCGCCAAATATTGCCTACAAGTAGTTTATCTCATAGACAAGAACAAGAAACAGTCCCTTAGTGAGTGTACATTTTATCTGTCTCTGTGTGCATTTTCCCATCTGCTTTCAGAGATACGTCAGAGCAGCTAACAAGACACTTTACATACATGCAAAGACAAAAGGTCATTGAGTTTATGTTGTATTTGTTAATCGGTTCCTTTGAGATGTGTAGGCATTGAGATCGGCAGGCTAACCGGCAACTTCAATACACTGATTGAAAACAAAGTATGTAGTGTGGATCAGTGATTAAACAAGGTACATGTACTTTTGTATTTCACTGTCAAATCCACGCTGGAATTTGCTGCATATGTTCAAATTCTTCTGACATTCATCATCATTGGGAGATTGCCACATGCAGAGTTTTTTCTTGTTTCAACACACCTGGTTCTGGATTGACAGATCTTCAAACAAAAACCTTTGTGCACACTGGTAGAATCCCTCAGTGGCAAGCTGTATAGAATTTTTATTGCACAGATCAAAGCCGTGCTCACTGACATGTGATTGATTCTGGTCACAAACTAGCTGCAAAGAATGCTGAAGGTGACGGCAATAACAAGAACTCTGACAAAAGAGCCTTTACAAACACTCACTTGTGGTCACACCGTCAATTAGGACTGCCTCCTCCTCCCTTAGTGGGTATAATAAGGTTCTGGTGAATGAGGGAGGTTTTTAAGATGGATGGATTAACCAGAACTTTTTCCAAATTGAGATGAATGGTAACTGTAGTTTAGGCATTAGGGTCAAAGACCCCGGGAGAGAGATTGTGCACATAAACAACTGCCGAAATCTCTCGGTTACAATGGTCATGTTTGGCAGTCCTTGCCTGTTTGTCAAGGGTCATCACATGAATACTGTTGTTGTTCAGTCAGGACTATTGATTTTAGCCGTTATTCATTGTGGCCCAACAATTGTGCTGGACGTCTTCCAGTGGGATACTGGTCCAAACTGGAATAATTAATAGTTCCATTGTTTTTTGTTCAGTTTCTATGAGAAAGGTTAGATGGGGAGTACATTTGTAGCACGTATGTTGCAATGTTGATGATTTCCGAAATGAAACTTGTGATTCAAGGGACAAGGAGTGGCCGTCGAATCAGTAATTGTTAACATGAAATTGTTCACAGGAAATTGCGGTTTTGTTTTCCTGGTTACCTCCCTTTGTAAACAATGTTCATTTGGAAATGATGTTGACTTATAACCTCAATTAAATATGCATCAAGCCACTACCAAGTAAGGAAATGCAGTGTGACGGCCTCCCTATAGCCCATTTCAGCTATTAATATTATGAATCTGCCTTGGCTGAAGGATGCCCTTGCAATTGTTCTCTGCAAAACGGTGGCAACTTAATCCGCTATGGCGAGGGAGCAGCTGGCTCTCACCTGTAACCGCAAAGGATGAAAGGGCAAAACACCAGATTTGCGCAGCTGTGGTGAGCGTCCATTGAATGCCCGGCCACGAATACATGTCCCGTTTGCAATCAATAGACAGTCAACCAAACTGCATTTTTCCCCTTCCTTTTGTTCCTGTTAATCAAAGGTGTTTCAGCTGTACAACATGAGTTTGATGCAGAGACATAACAGTTATGTGTAGTGAATTAGACAATGAAATTCCAGGAATTACTTTACTTATACATTATAATAAGTAGAGAAACTTGTAGGACTGCACGAAAGTACCTGGATGTAGATTCAAGTGAACTCCAGCATATTTATACTGTATAACAGAATCTGCTGTGTCTCTTGAAGGAAAATTCCAATTAAAAGCCATGATGATTTATGCAATACCTAATCAATTACCCTACACATCGGAAATAAGAAGAGGCCATGTTTGGTATCACCTGGGATTGTTTACTGGGAACATCAATTGTGTTGGGATTTGTAAGTGATGTGTTTGCATTTGCAGAAATAAAGTCACTGAAAGCATGCATGGGCAACAGCACTGAACTGAAAGAATTTTGGGTGCAGAGATAGGTAAACAAAGTGGTCCAAACTTTTTAAAGTATGCCCACAGGGGTGGCTTGCTGTTTTGCTCATAAATAATCAGTTGAGGGTACAATAGGCTTTCAGAGGTTTGGAAAGCACTCATTTCATGCTCGAATTCCTCGCCTTGAAATTAGGTGAAGTAGGGTATTTTATGGCAGGCCCTCATCAGTATTGTGGTGGGTCACAGAGTAGCCTAAATCTCAAAGATCTAGTTCATTGTGTAGGATGGATTCTGTTAGGTGTTCGGCAAGGCTGATGGGTGAAAATCCATGTGTTCTGTGTCCTCTCAGGGAAAGGGTAATATGCCCTGCAGATGTTGGAAAACTCGGAGGAGGAAATGCAAAGGGTCTTGGTTTGTGATGGGTCAGTGCGTACTTGATGAATTTCCCCCCTGAAGCTTTTATTTACCATCAACATCATCAGTTTTGGATTGAACTCACAAAGCAGATCTACATCTGTGTGGAATAATTTGGGGAGTGGCTACCTCATGTCCAGTGAGCCAGAGTTAATGATGTATGCTGTACCTCCAGTAGAATACCACACACACACACACACACACACACACAGGTTCACAAGTTCAGCAGCACACCTTTCCCCCATTGTTTTGGCATTCTCATCTATGTTTACACAATAAACAACCTCTACTTTGCAAGGAATTTTCATTAACATCCAGAAAATGATGATGAAATGGAAGTAATTGTATTGATGTTCATGTATCTATATATGTATTTAACAGCTGGGTGTTCTCGCTACCAATACATAATGGCAGCGTGTCTAATTCAAGTTGCCAAAGGTGTTCCATCATATACATTAGCTGGTGGTAGGGTAACTAACATGTCCAATGTATATACACCTTTTTACATGTGTTTTACAAACATGTTCCTATAATGAAATCTCCGGAAGGTCCATGTCTTGAAAAGGTGTATGGTTTCTCACTATCAGTTTGCTCATCTAGTCTTATTATCAGGTGCACTGTCCAGTCCTCCGAATTTCTTTTTACCACATCTTAAACTTATATGTTTTGTGTTACCTATACTAACGGACCCACAATGCTCCTGCATCTTTTCCAATTTCTTTTCCTGATTTTATGGAAAGATAGTAAGGTTGAATGTAGAATGCTTCCGTTGACAAACATCTGTCACACATCCTGAAAATTTGCCAAACGAGTCAAACAGAAATAAATGACGCATACACTGTAGGTTTGTGTGAAATAAAATGCCTTTCCACCCAAAACTCATGTCATACTGCCTTCAGATAAATTGTTATGCAGGTTTATCAGATTAGAGCTTGGAAAAGCTGAACAGTCACTTGTGATAAGTTTTAAGAGTCAGCAACTAGCAATCATTTGGTGTAAAACTGCCAAAAATGCATTGATTCTGCTGACAGTTGTGAAGATTAATGCATTGCTGATAACATAAATCAAATCGGCTGCTGAGATAAGTCTTTATCTCCATCAATTCTTCTGGAGGCAGACCTATCCATACCTTGTAGGGATGATACAACACCATTGGTGAAAGAGGTCACATATATGTAAAATAAAATTTCACAGATTAGTCTAATAACATAACAAAAAGAAATGGTGTCTCACAGAGGGGCTTTTGTGATTTCTTTTGATAGAAACAGTTCTTTAAATCCTAAACAGGTGTACAACAGTTTCAGTTTGTTTCAAATGTCCTTGGGGAGCATCTGCGGGTGTACAGGGTATACAGAAAGGTCCAAAGCAAGGATTACTTTCAGCACCTATCACAAGATTTGCATCCTGTGTTTTTCTGAATTACACAGAACAAATGTTTGATAAGTATGTGATTGACGTACACTGCATATTGTTAACGTAATCCACACCCCAATAGTGCCCAAGTTCTTGTCAAATTTCTGCCAAATAAATGAGCGTTCCATTTCCTGTTTTTTTGCCAGAGTCGGGGAGAAACATACTGTACATCTGTGCCAGTGCATGAACTTTTAAGATAGTGATATCTTTTGCTGCTTATCTTTTATCCTCATGTTATTTCCATTCAAAGAGAATTACTATTATGATAACAATCGGCTGACTTTATCTGGACAGGTCAGAGCAGCTGACTTGATGTCAATGTGTTCAGTCCTTCAGCTCCGTGCTTGTTATCAACATTAGGATAATGCCACCAACAGCGCCACTTACATCAAGTTGTTTGAAATCTTTTTTCTTTTTGTTTGATGTGCATACTACTATTTCCAAGGTTATCATTGGAATAGGTGTATGTTTTGACCCCCAGGTCAAAGTATCCAATTAAGTTTTCAAGAACAAAGAAGGTTAGGGAAAATAATTAATGTACTCATGTAAATCAGTAATTGTCACAATGGTATGAGTGGCAATTATGTGACATTATAAAGAATTCTGATGAGAGAGACTTTCGCTGTAAGTTTTATGGCAACATCTCTTCATGCAGTAGCATATAAATTGTACACTTACATGGTTTAATCAGGTTTTGTGTTTGCCAAGGCCATTCTTCAATGTAATTTTATAATATTTAATTGAGGCTGAACCTTGGGAAGATCTGTGTATAGTCATGAAAGAAATTGTTGCAGACTACTTTTTTGATATATAACAGTGGTGGAGACTAGATTTCTGTAAGAAAATTGAATTGATGTAAATGAAGCATAGTACTGTGTTGAATCACTGTGTTGCACTCAGTTTCAAACCTTTTAGGTTTAACATCTCTACTCCTCTTCCTCCATGTGTTTCAATATGTTTGAAATGAGGGCAGTGTAGCAATGCTATGCAAGTCATAGAGATAGCTCCAGTGTTGAAACTCTTTCATTTCACAAGCTGCTACCACAAACCAAGGTTGACAGTAAACAGCAATCAAAACTTAGAGATAGAAGTATCAATAGCTTGTCATGTTTTAGGATGTATTTTTGGCAAGGCTATTACATTTTGTCATTGACTTTGTGAACTGTCAGGATATGTCATTTAAATTTGAGATATCATATTGGTATGGGACATGTGTGTATCAAATTGTCACTTTACATTATTTGAAGCACTTTCTTGTTAGCAATACTTCAGATTCAGGATATTTCTGTCAACATTTATCAAAATTTCAGTTCTTTGATCGTCATCCAAACACAGGTATTCTATTGTTTTAGTGTTGAAAACCTAGTGATGAAATTTTTTCTCATGCTGTCTGGCAAAACTATCTGGATTTAACCCTTTTCCTGCCAAGTCAGTGAAAATCCGCTTGAAATTCGGTGTAGCTAGAAGCTGAGCAGCCACGGCCGTTATCCTCCTAAGGCGGTGGAAATCGGGCTCCTTTTTGGTACCCCCTTTCCTGCCTAGTCGACGGAACTACGTGTAGCAAACCCTTGCTCACGCTAGGGGTCGTTCGAGGACAGGTTTTGGGCGAGGAACGGCGTTTGCTCTCGAAATGGGTTCACAGGGAGTCCAAGGACAGGGAAAGGTGCAGAAACCTGTCCGCCAGTCCCCACACCCGAGGGGGGCTGGTTTTTTTTTACCGCTTTTTAGCGGACTTGGCAGGATAGCATGGTGACGTTTTCTGGCGGAGTTGGACGTACTTGGCTGCCTGGCACTATACAGATTGCTGCCGAACTTGACCAACTCGGCAATGCTAATCTAGAAGGCTACCTCTTGCAAACGACTTGGCAGATATGCCGATGGTGCGAGACGAAAGTCACTTATTCAGTTGTGCGTGACTGAAAATGAAACGTATTTTTGACGGGACGGCTCGACTTGTTCCTCCCATGGAACGGATATGAACGACTCGGAAATACCATTACAAACTGGTGTCCGACGTACTAAGCTGGGCTTCAGCTCTGCAAGTTCAAGCCAGGCAACGTCCTTCACTGCCTTGGCCGTGCCATTCAATGGACGTAGCTTTGGATTTTTTATTTATTCCACCGTCCGAAGTACTGGCTCTGGTTTGCAGGCAAACGTATCCTCTTGCCGACGCATTGGTAACTACGTACGCTGTTTGCGTACAGAGAATTCAAAAGGGCACATGAGGTCAATATGCTACATGTACGGGGATACGTCTGCATTTAGCAGGGACTGCTTTTGTTATGCAAACCAGCTAGCAGTACAATATGGCTGCCAGCATGTGGACACGTCGATGGCTAGAACAATGGAAGCATATTGCGTTGCACCCGTGCATCGCAAAAGTGAACTGAAGACTTGGGGGTAGTGACTGGTTATCACTGGTTAGCTGCAGCCCAAGCCATGTCGGTACAAACCCGTACCTGACTGAGGACCACTCGATTAAGTCAGTAATGAACGGTAACACTCGTAAGCCAACTCCCAACTGAGCTGGCAAAACTACGTAAAGCTGTGCTTCAATGGCTCAGCCATGTCGTTAATACAACGGCAAAAACGTAGTTTTTGTGCTACACTGCCAAGTCGTTGGAGGTACGTATTCAATTGACCCTACCCTGGGGAAACAGGACAGGTTTGACGGTGCTGCTGCACCCCTAGCACGACCTCAGGGTCTCTGACTAACAGACGAGTGAGGTGATGTTTGTGCCTAGCGGACGTACGTAATACTGAAGGAGTTTATTTCCGAAAAAATAAACATGAAACGGCAATAAAATGACGCACTCCAGGGGCAAACAAAGCCGGTGACCTCAATTTTTTTCTGCAGCAACCCTTGAGCTCCTTCCCCTGTCTACGGGCATGTAAAAATTATCGAAGTCTAACACGTATAAGTACGGCTAAAACTACCCTGAAAATGGGCGATTTCTGCCATAATGCCTGGCAGGATAACATGCAGGAGAGCCAATCTTTTGCAGGCACATATTATGGGGCGGTTTTCTACTGACTTGGCAAAATAACGGACAAGGGCGCTCGGCAGGAAAAGGGATTTAATTAAGTGATTTCAAAAGATGTTTTGATATGTTAAATTGAATTATTATTTGCAGGTGACAAAAGTAACTGAAATAACAAAGTGCAGTTTGATGAAAGACTTGTTGTAGAAATCTCAAGGTCATTTTAGGTTGCATATTTAATCATGCAAACACACTGCTTGCTGTAGGCTTAAGTCACATACAAAGTTTCTATAAACTGGAATGGTACATGAGAAAATACACTCATGATCGTACATGTACATGTAGCTTTTAAAGATCTTGTTAAGAATTTCAAAGGTATCTGTCAATCATCAGTTGTATGTATCTGTGACATCCATCAGTTGTAAAGATACAGAAAGGGTTGCACTTCTGCACAGATTTACTAAGAAACCAATATTTAAAGCTCTTAGATATTGAAATTTTTCTCAGAGTTGAATTGACATCTGTGATTGGCATTGAAATCAAAGGTGTTGCATTTTTGAGTGCAGATACACAGATGTTCACTTTACTTTGATTGCAGTGAAACTAATAAATTAAAAAGAGGTGCTTTGTAGCTTGGCATCATGAAGCTATTAGCTTTTACATGATGAGAAACTTGTAATACCACTGTTCCAAAGATTCTAAAGCTCTTTGCCATGGCACATATGAGGCAACTGTGTCCATCAATTCCGAGAGAATGCATGAAGGAGCAGATGCAATAGCACATAACACACAGTTGTGATACAAAATTTTGAAGTGCGCCACCAAGTGGCAAAAATCATTTCCAGTAGGGTGACTGATATTGAGGAATTTAACTGAAATTTAATTTAACTGAAGCTGATTGTGAGATATATTTTCATATGAACTTTGCAGTGTCCAAGAATATAAAGGAATAATTGTAGCATTGTTGCTAGTGATCTATTAAACTAGTGTTTGTCTGTATGCATCTACATTAGGTCAGTGAACTTCCTGGTGTGCAATATTAAATCGTTAATTATTTATTTGCATGTGGTAGCAACCCAGTTCTGATGTACAACCATGGGACAATACCGTTCAAGGAAAGCTTATCTATCCAGATTAAATGGTGATAACCAAAGGAGCTTAATTGAAGTTACAGCTCATGGACTGTATATATCATCATATCAATAATAATTGATGCTAAATTATGCAAGTAGTAAGGTTGATATTTGGTGCTTAAAGTTGCAAAGGCCCATGTGGCAGTGTTATGAATTATTGCATCACCAACATTAATCCTGTCAACGATGTAATTTAAAGTTCAATTTCTACAAGTGCACTTAAAATAATTAAATTGTATACAGTGAAGCAGAACTGCCATCCTGTCACATTTCTAGTCCCATATTTTTCTTGGAAAGGCAAAATGTGCTTACAAAAATGTTGACGGTATTTGCGGACTAGGTTGAATATTAGAATGCTGATTAATGTGTTCATGTGTTGATTCTGTGTCATCAATTCATAGGTAAAACGACAGTCCAATGGAGTGCAGAGCAATAGTATGTCATTGGAACCAGGCGAGTCACATGACCCACCGGTGATAGATATTGATGAAAGGCCGACTGGCAGTGGTGGAGAGGAGAATGCATGGCCAGATGATGATGAATACAGTGGTGATGATGATGATGGTGAATCGGGATCAGGTCAGTTCTCACCTTTTTTATCGTGTTCTTGTTATATCGATGTCTTTTGTTCGGCTCCTTCTGTCTGTCTGAGTGTGTATTCCTGTGTATAACTGTGAGCGTGTGGGATTGTCCTTGCTTTGAATGGCTTTGTGTGATACGGATGAATGTTGTTGATCAGTACTCAGCTACTAGGTTTGGATGACAGGGCGATATGTGTATTTGGATGTTTGTTTGGTAAGCTATCCTGAATCAAAAATATACTCTCTGTGGAGACTAGGCTAGTGATACACAAATGTAAATGCTGAAAGCAGGAGAAGAATACGATTTAGGGAATTGTATGCCAAGGTTACCCTTTTATAATACTATATAACACTACAGCAGCCACAGCTGATGTACTGTATACGCTTTCAGAACCTAAAGCTATATATCACAGCTTTTTAAAAATTTTTACCATTCATTCTTGACAGCCATAGTTAATGAAAAATATGTCTTTCAACCTCATTGAGGGAAGAGGCCAAGTGCAAGGTGTTTTCTTGAGCGAGGCAGTCGTACAGTGATTTTTGTGATTTCCAGTGTTCAGCGTGGGCATGATTCAGCCATGCCCGTTCTGTGCTGATGTTAGAAAGGTGATAAATTTATTGAAACGCCATCATCACTGCTAAGACACATAACCAGCGTAATCTCCCCTGACACGTCATCTTTCCTCCTCTGACACGTCATCTTTCCTGTTCACTGTGATGAACTCTGAGGGTAAGGTAAATTCAGAGCTGGCGTGGAATAGTGTCTTTTTTTTTTCCACAAAAGGGACCCGGTCTTTGTGCCTTCATTTTAATAGCAACAATGGCATCTGGAAAACACTTTGTACTAGAGCTCTTTCATACACAGGGAAGGAAACCATTGTAAAGCTGATGGGGTGCCCAAATTTACTGAAGATCAGAGCAGAATTGTAAACTTAATGGGAGACAATATTCAGAATGTTAAAAGGCTTTTAGACTAAGACATTTTAGGTAAATATTACCATTAGCAATGTATGTGTCCTTGAAAATGTCACAGAGCAGACTGCCATAAGATATGAAACATTTAACTTGTGTAAACATGAAAAAGAAATGAAAATGATTTATTGCTCATTACTCATTCGAGTGTGAGATTATTCCTTTGCATGTGGGTTGTGCCATTTTAATATGAAGCACACCTCTTTGCCCCAAATTTAAAATAATTAGAATATTTTGTAATACTAGTTCTCCATTGGCAAATGTAGCTCTTTCATGTGTTTCTCTCTTGAAGAAAACATTGAAGATATGAAGAAGACCGTAAGCATTACAATTGGAAAGCAAATTGTATCAGCACATCCACAGACGTTTCATATTTTCAATTCGCTACTGCTGCAGTTTCATTACTCTCGGACCAATTTACAAGCTGTAATTTTACCATATTCAATAACTCTGAATTGACTTTATGAAATTCACTCTGAGCGGTTTTACAAGAAGTTAGTATTAGGATAAATGCAGTTTGAAATTGATCACAGGAAATCATTGCCAGTGGCACAGAAAAAAAAAATGTACTGATGTTTGACTTGTATTTGTAGCCATGGAAACCTGCTGGAATAAAAGGTAATAAAAAACTATCATTGTTGATGAAGAATTTACATATTATAATGGGACAGTTATATATAGTAGCTAGTATGCTGGAGGGTACATGTAATGTATTACTATTACCAGCCACTGTACCAGGCGAATTATTCTGTGTTCACAATTAGTGAGCATTTCATGATGGCCAGATAGCACCCCTTTATTGCTATTCTACTGTACGGTAGGTCACATCGCTCAGGAAAGGGAGAAAAAAAGTAAGAAATTGAAGATGATGTTTTCATGGTGTCACAGAGTACATCTTAGGTCATGCATGTTTGTAAATTGCGTCTCTGGAGATGTAGTCTTTGTTTGTAATGGCAGCTTTAACAAATTTATGTTTAACATGAAACTGTTCCATTTTGAAACGTAGTGATTGTCTTACTTTTTAATTAATGTTGCTCCATGAAACCACCATCTAGGTTTGATGTTATTTGTGTTTGTAACGTTCATGTTTAGCAGTATTCTTTTACGACATATACATTCACATATTTCTCAGTATGAGATGCCGTGTGAATTTGAAAAAAAAAAGTAAATGACATTTTCAGGATTTTAACTAAGTGTGCTTTCATCAGCCCTAACCTCTGTCACTATTTACAAAACCTGGAAATTATGCCATCCATTCTTCTCTACCCCTGTGCCTCATAAAAATACACACAATTGTTGTCAATATATTGGCTCAGAAAATTAAAATGTCCGCTGATAATTGAGTCGTTATGTTTCTTTCAAGTTGATGCTGTCAAGTTGTTAACATTGGTGACATGATGAAATTGGTTAGCTTTGTTGCATTGTCTCAGTGAGATAATACAGCTGAATCCAAGGATTATCACTGATGCATTATAGGACGGATCAACAGTCTGACAGAAAAGGAAATTGATGTCTTCGACACTCTTTCCTTGGAAAGTGTTTTCTCTTAAGTGACAACAATGCAGTGACTGACCCACTGTGTAGTTCACATCCTTCAGCCTGTACAGATGGCATAGTACAATACCGCTGAACATCAGGTTTCTGTCACCTCTATGAAATCTGCCTGTATTTCCTGCGATAACATCTGTCATCATTTGTCTATTCCTTCATTGCCCTACATAGCAGCAGCTCAACCAGAGTCTCTTTTCACAGAAAATAATGTGCTTGCCAAATCTCTTTATGCATAGCTGTGACAGTGTTGACATTATATGGTGATCTTGCTGTTGACCGTTATGGGCACTGAACTTATTTCTCTTGTACATGGAAGCAAATATATATATACAGGTTTGTGATGCATTTATGAGTGTACAATCCATTGGTACATTCTTTATCACCTTCTAAGTCCTTGAAATGTCTCCCATTATGTGAATGTTGAGAGCTTTCTGGCAATCAACCATCCATCACTCTGTCTTTTAAGTTGAAGCGGTTGCTATGGAGACAGTAGTGTCAGAGATGATGGAGGTGTCCCTCTTGACTGTGAACCCAAGTGGAACTAACTCACACCATTGAAGAAGTCACAAATTTACTGTTCTTTCTCAGTCTTTCTGTAAGTGAGAGCAACCAAACCATCCAGAAAAAGGTGTCGTCAGTTCCAGTGGCTAGGGGGTGGATAGTTCGTATTCTACTTGTAGCCTTGATGGTCTGTAAATTGGATAGGACCACTTCTGTGACTTCCTATTTCATCAATTTTCAAGTACGCATTATACACATCTACATAGGCTTGTGGAATGTGGCCTGCATGTCAAACTGTCAGATATGATTGATGGAGGGGGCAAGACCTGGTTTGAACGCAATCTTCCCTATTTCCCTGGACATGGGTCAGACCATGTTAACATCAATGGGGCTGCATCACAGTCACTCAAAGGAAGTGAAAAAATTTGAAATGATCAGGGAAAAGTGAAAAGGTAGAAATGATCAAGTAATTACATGGTCTAGAATTTCCTTGATATCTCTGAGGTCAAACCGGATCTGTGTCGGAATGCAAATTGCCTACAAACATGACAAGTCTGTAAATATAGAATAACAGGCAAAGGTCAGAAAGGGCCATCATTGTTTTCACCTACCTGTAATTGTGTCTATATGTACATTGGTTAGAAGAGGGGCAAATGTCTTGTTATATCACATATGCCAAACTGTGTGGTGTTGCCTGTATTCAAGAAGTATCTGCAACAGTGTTAAGGCAGGAGACCATAGCAAAGTGACAATCACTGAGTAGAGTTCACATATTTTCAGGATCTGTTTTCTCAGATCCAGCATTGATTCTTTAGACTGGCGATTGTCACATTGCACTTCTACTGGACAAAACCACATTGAGCGGCTGTCTTTGGCGATATTACGGAAGATTTGTCAACACTCAGTTTCTGTGCTTTTTTGCATAATGCATTCAGTTACTCTTCAACTGACCAAAATTTGGCCAAGTTGGTGTTATTCTTTTCTCAGTGGGTTTGTGTGATCCACTAAAGAAAAACTGACGGATGCAGCACTGTAGATTTTCTTCTTCTCATCACTTGTGTTGAAAGTATACAGTGTATGAATAAATGTACCACAACCTCAGTGTGGTGTTTTTATGCACACCAACATAAATTATCATTGTGATGTAAAGGTTTTGCCAGGTCCATCTCCTAACATTTATCAATAAGTTTCTCTGCAATATTTCATTGATGTCAAGATTTTATTTTCATCAGAAAATTTGATCCATATGGTCGACCCAAGTGTTACACCCAGAGGGCAAATGTCACAATAAATTGAGAACCATATAAAACAGAAAACTACTTTTACATTAGTTGTGAGAAAAAACATGCATAAATGTGTGGTTATGCAATGAAACTTGGTTTGTAATTCAGTGAAAATAATTAATTAAAATGGCTTGTGTAGTGGAATTTCACGCTTCATTTGTGGCACTTTACAATGCTAATCAATTGCTGTAGTGGATGGAACTGTATCAAATATTCATCGAAATTACATGTAGGGGAAAGATAGAAAACTAGGAAGTAATAATTCACTGGTGTTTTATGACTGAGAAGTGGATGTACTTTTTTAGCACACTGGCCTGTTGTTGTTTGTCCCAATTTAATTCATAGACAGCTGAGCAGAAGAATTAAAAGACTGGGTGCTTGCAAGGGAGTAATTATTGAAACATACACATGGCAAACTGAAATAATTGCGTATCAACTCATCTTCTTCCTCCCTCTTATGGAGCAAGAGTTATGAAATGCTAATAGCCAACAACAAAAATTATGATTTCAACCACCCCTAACATGATAAATGCCAAAATACATTTGTAGGTTGTATCACAAGTTTCTAAACAACCAACACTTCTATCAAAACGTTATCAGAATGGTAGTTGGGTATCACAGTGTATGCCCTGGCTCCAAAGTTATGATGCAACTGTCGCCTGTGTGAACGTGCAAACAATATTAAAATACAGGGAACCCGGTACCATTTGTTGAGTGGGTGTTTTAATTATCTAGCCCCTCAAATGATTTATTTCTATTATCAATCATTGCATGATTAAAACTAGTTACTCCTTGCATAAGTTTATCCAATCATAGAGTTTGATGAAGACTTCCAGCTATCCCATGAGTATATGGTCCAGAGCACATGGTATAGTCTTGAACCAGCATGGAAGGCTGTACAGAAAAACTTGAGTGTGTGGGTGAAAATGTCTGTCGTATTTTGGTGTCACCTGTATAATCTCAGTTTGTAAATGATATCACTCCATTGGAACCACAATTTCCAAGTTGCATTCACACCATGTGTGCATTAGAACTCTCCTTTATTGCTGGAAAAATTCCATCCTGTTAATTAATATTCGTACATGTAGGGACAAATGAGTGTTGCATTACAACACATCATATGAGAGTCAGATAAACCGTCATGTGAAATCTGTTTCAGATTGATAAATGTCATTTTGAACATGGATGAATTTAAATTTGCTGACAGTCATTTCACTCCTTTGTCCATTACAGCTCCTTCAGAAAATGCTCCATTTTACGGCTGAGTCGTGAGTCAGAGTAGGTCATGTTGACAAGTTGCTGATAAAGCTATACATTTTCTCTGCATTAGTAAAGTGCTCCAAGCTTTCTTTTAGTTTGAATATTTTACACAGAGGAATATCAGAGTGTAATTTGGCTAATTTGACAACCATCCAAAGGTGTCTAGTTCTTTAGTGTTGAAAATACATTTACATTGACATCTATGTGCAAGAAATCATTTGGCTGATTGGTGAATCTCCAGGTGCAGTGTTTTCACCTGCAAGCCATTTTTGCAATTTCAGCATCCAACAATTTCTGCAATGGATAGTGAACGAAAGCAAACCACGCTTTGAAAGTACTCTCTCTCTCTGTGAATGTGGATTTGAACTCAAATGAGAAAAATGAAGGTTGCTGCTGTCATATCATTGAAATGAATTAACAAAATACAATTTTCTATTGATTCAAGGCTTCTTCCTGTCAGCTAAATTAATAAAAGGATGCAGCATGACTGATTGATTTTTTTCAATTCTTTGGTTGTAGTGGCTGTGTAAATTTAATTTAGTCTTCGATCCGGACAGTTGAATTGTTATGAAAGACAAACACAGACTGAATGAATACTAACATTTTGTTGTTCAATATTTGTACAATCCAACAATATCGGTTGTCTGATATTGTAACGCATCCGCCTCTTGTCTCTCGAGGTATGTATATTTGTATGGAACAATATCCAAAGTTATTATCATTGCACCAGATGGGGCTGTCTCACTCTCACCAGATATTGTTATCACTACTCCAAGTCCAGGCACATCAGGTCAGTCTGTTCCATTCCAGACGTTGCTTGTCCAGTGGGCATTGCCGAGTATATTCTGTTGTAGACACACTGCTATATTCTATTGGTGCCTTGTGCTATGGACATGTGAAAGGTGTAGTTTACATCAGGCTTGCTCTTACTCCTCCCTTGTACCTCAAATGTATTTCACTTGGTGTGATCTGCCTAAAAATTTTCCAATCTCTTTATTTGAGATAGAAATGATTGACATCCTTCAGATTAATCATAGTACAATGCCATTTAAAAGCCTGTGTCAGGCGTCAGACTGTCTTGCCATGAAATTTACCCACTAGATTACAATTTCAATGGAAAACAAAAGTCTATGACACCTCCATAATCCCCTAACAGACTAGAGCAAACTTGATCCCAGGGATCAAATCCCCAGCCTTTAAACTGCAATGAAAAAATTCCAGTGCAGTGATGAAGGCAGTAATGTTATTTATTTAAACAGCATAGGACTCAAGTATTCAGGACTTTGATAAAGATCTGAGAGATTTTACAGGTGCCATTTCTTTCTCTAAGGTGGTTTTGGTGTAGTGGACATAAGCAAACAATGGTTTTTGGACACATTGCTATCTTTGGTTACAGATGTGTGGGTTCTTTTATTTTCTTCTTTTCTACCGTAATGTACTGCATTGTGACTTGACTGGATTTGATCTTCATGGAGAATCCATGACTGGAGTACAGTCAATTGAACATCACTGGCATCTTTAGGGCATACAACATGTAGGAGAAGATAAGGAAATAAAAATGGAGAATTTTAAGATGTTTACTGCTGGAAAGATTCTCATCATGTATTCTCATCATGTTGGGTTGATCATTGTAGCAAGAAATGGGATTCACAGTTGTACAGGGATGATAGCGCTACAGTGTAGCCATGATTGCATTGCTGCACAGTTGTACAGGGACGATAGCGCTACAGTGTAGCCATGATTGCATTGCTGCACAGTTGTACAGGGATGATAGCGCTACAGTGTAGCCATGATTGCATTGCTGCACAGTTGTACAGGGATGATAGCGCTACAGTGTAGCCATGATTGCATTGCTGCACAGTTGTACAGGGATGATAGCGCTACAGTGTAGCCATGATTGCATTGCTGCACAGTTGTACAGGGATGATAGCGCTACAGTGTAGCCATGATTGCATTGCTGCACAGTTGTACAGGGATGATAGCGCTACAGTGTAGCCATGATTGCATTGCTGCTCTGTTGTACAGGGATGACAGCGCCACAGTGTAGCCATGATTTCAAAACCCTGCATTGCAAGCCATGTGAGCTACAGTACATCATTCAGTTGATTGAATGACGGTAGCCAGCCCGCTGCATCGTCATGCAGCGTCAGTATCTTTTGAGGGTTTTTCATCATAGCATTAGAGAGAGAGAGTGAAAAAAAAACAGAGGAAGGAAGGAAGGTGGCAAACATACATTTGGAAATTCCTGTCAGGAACCTGGAAATGCTTTTAACTGTCATTTTAGGTCCATGTCTTGACACAGTGTATGTACCTGAATACAAAATATTACCATCCCAGGCAAATTGTTCAACTTCATTTTTACAGCCTGTTCAATAGTTTCCTGAAACAGCGTTTTTAATGCTCTCTTGGCATTAGAGATCAGCTTGTCATCCGACTCCATCTTCGTTTCTGGTTTTCCCCTGTGCATTGGACATATATGTGCAAGTTGCATGTTAGGCTCACAGCATACATATACATGTATATAAAGGATAAAACTGTATACATCAAGCATCAAGGTTGTACACTCTTGGTTTCATTTCTATCCTGTCACTCAAACTTCTGAAGAAGGAAATTATCACACACAGACATGGAGGAAAGAAAGAAAGAAAGAAAAAAAGAAAGGAAAAAAAAAAAAAAATATATATATATATATATATATATATATATATATATGATAATAAATACTGTTCTCTGTGGTAGCTCTCATCTATATATGTACTTGAAGTATACATACATACAGTATACATCCATATGTACAGGTATGTGTTATGTCTGTATATGTATACATACATGTACATAGTGAATATAAATGAGTATCATTACATGAATATTTCTGTCACTTTCTTAGAGAAGGACAACAAGTATATGTTCTTACAGGTCGATATGGAATAGAGGAGTCATTGATAGATGACAATCTAGAAAGGTCAATAAGATTCATTGTATCTGATTGAGAAGTCAATAAGCTGTGAATGCTGGTGAAATGTCTGAGTTTAGTGCTGATGGAGAATAAACAAAAAGACGCGTGACGCAGGATTCTGAACCTTGTATAGGTACTTGATTATTGCATTTATTTATATAGTGTCTCCTGATCTATTTGTTCATGAGAGTTGAGTAAATTGAGCCAATACACTCAGTCCTGAAGATTGAAGGCTTTATTGAATTGGCAATATTTGAAAAGGTCTCTGTGCTGTGTTGTGTTAACTCATAACAGCATAGTGGTGATTAAACCCAGATGTACATGTTTTATAGCAGTACGAATGTCTACCAGGTAATTCCTTGTAGTCTTGTACAAAGCTTGTGTACCTTCTCAGAATCACGATATCATTGACACTGTAGATGAGTGAAAGTAAAGGTAGATAGTTGATTTCAACATTTGTGTAAAGATGTAAACATGTGATTCTGTGAGGATGTTGTTGAAATATTTACAATCAAACTTTATCTGAACATCGGTTTGAAATTGGTACCCTTACATGTACTGGAATGTCAAGAATTGCCAAAAAAGGGAAATTCACTTTTCAGATTCTGCAAGTCTTGTAAAATTCCCAAGGCTGCTTGTACAATTTTGTATAATGCAGGTTGTGCGGGAGCCCCAGTATAATATCAGCTGTCACCTCCTATGATTTCTATGGTATACTGAGAACCTTGGTAACATTGAATGGCTTACTGTCTTACCGAAGATGCTCAAACAAAATTCACCGAAGTCACAAACTTGTTCCCTTATGTACACACTGTTCAATCAATTGTATTGAAGAATGGTTCCTTCCCTATTTTAATCCAAGACTGGCAGGATTTTTACATCAAACCACATCCTTTATCTGATCTTCAGAATGTCGTATGTGAGCTGATGACAAAATGCTTGAAAACCTCCACAGGCCTTCTTTGGAAATTAATCCTCTTTCTCCCCGGGGAGATTAGAGTTCAAAACTTGCAAGTTGAGTTTGGTTGATAGAAAGCCCATTAATCAATCAACATGCCGTTCAAAGGAGAGCATTTAAAAACTCACTCTGTGTGCTCTATCTCAGTGGTGTGACTGGAAATCTAAAATCTTCACACATTTACCTTACATGCAAGCACTAACAGAAGACTATACCAGACATTACATGCAGTAGAGGAAACCATTAGCGAGTTGTGAAGCAAGCACTGCTGTTGCGCTACTTGAATGTGAACACTTCAGGTTGGAAGATTTTGAAGAGATTACAAAAGTTTCTGAGCTGTTCATCTTGCACTTGCCACCAGAGTATGGGCTGGGCAGTGATCATCAGATTACACTGGTGCTTCATTGTATCACCATCAACAGTTCATGTACTTTTTTCCGGTCGGCAAATGGAATTCAGATCGATTGGGATGTGAGCTGCAATCCAATCAGTCTCTGCTTTAGGTATGTCATGGATGAAATACACATTACATGAAAGGGTGTGCCTGCCAAATCCAGCTTTGTGATTGCTTCCCGGGGATTGCTTCTTTCTGGTGCATTTGATTTTGACAGCCTGCAACTTGGAATCTTACTAATCCTTTCCAGGGCTAAGTCCCTAGACACCAAGTGTAGATTATAGAAGGATTTATTTGTGTTTGAGCATTGGTGAGAAAAGTCCTGAATAAGAACAAGGAAGATCTGCTGTGTGGTACAGGATTAGCAGCTTGGTCATCATGTACAATGTCACCAAATAAACCTGTATGGAAGGGCGTGTAAATTGCTGCTATAGCAAAATAAAACTGCTTTTCACGGTGATGGCAAAACCTGCATAAAATATATCTGTTTTAATATCCCATATCATATCAATTTCATCTCCTATATCAGATGTGTATTTTGCAAATACATTTTTCACATATGTTGCATGTAAATTTTATATGTGTACACACCTATCTGTGCATTTTAAAATGTGCGTCTTCAGGCAGCTTTAGTGAACAGCTTAGTCTGTTCTCACACAGGACCGGCCTGATCACCCATTGCTTGTCAAAGTATATTACCACTTCCCTGAGGTGCTGGTGTGGTTGGTCCTAGGGAAGCGGTATGAATGATAGAAAAACACCTCAGGGGTGTACAGACCCAGCCCAGATAGATCCTTGTAATGTTCTCGGTTACCAGGTTATAGAGCTCACACAGTGTAAAGGACGAGTTCGGTTCAATGAATGCTAGTGAACATCTCTAATCAGAAGGTGTAATTAAGATTCAGCAGAGAACGATGGCTGCGGAGACTCTCAGGAGACCACATATTGCCAAGATAGATGTTTCCACAACCTGATCTCAATACATAAAATCAAGCGAGTCCCTTTGGCAAGCTTCCTTCTGAACTGATGCCTGACAAAATCATTCTTATGATTTTTAGCCACTGATGATCAGAGACCTGTAATAAGTGCGGTATTTTAGAAAGGATTCACCATGTTGAAATACTGTTGCTTGGGCTTCATGTCTGTAGGGACATTAATATGCTAATGACAAAATGGACATTAGCATATCATGTGACAGTGTTTGACCAGTTAGTGCTCTTAAATCATTGGTATGCAAATGCAGGAATATTAACAGATCATAAGGATCATATGATAGGGTTATACAGTAAAAGTCCCTTGAAATGTGACAAGCATGGTTTCGTGTATTCCGATAGCACCATTGGTTTCTCCAGAAGCAGATGAACTCAATATCCCAGTGGTAAGGATTTTTCTGTGTGAATTATCAGGCAAAATTTAATTGTCAAATGTGCCAATATCTTTGTACTGAAACCAAGGTATGATGATAAGGTGTACATACCATGAAAACAAATGTTTTTAAAACTCGGGCTGGATTTTATCACTTCTGTTACTCAGACATTAATTCCAATAATTCATCAACTCCTGCCGTTACTCAGAAGTTACCATTGTATGCATGTTCAGTGCTCCATTTGGTTTCAAAGATTGAGTACTTGCCATTTATTACATCAGCTGATGATTACTAATCAAATCATAGCACCCTAGCTGTGACTGTCTACACCAGAGATGGAATTCAAACGTAGGGTTTTTCATACAGCTTTTTTAGTGATACTCTACCAATACCACCTGTACATTTCTGTATTGTTATATTTACCAAGTAATTTAATACCATGTCTTGTTGTTAAAATGAAAAACTAAAATAGTACATGTGTACATTTTAATAGCATCATTCTGTTTAAAAGGTCATGATTCTGTGAATGGCCTTGTGCAGTGGTCTACAAATTATGACATAGTTTGAAAATCTGGTGTATGTCTCATATCTGTTGTAGCCCAATGCCACGTCTCTCTTGTTAGGGAAACTGTGTCAGCAGGGGCAATTTTTATCGATTTGGTACTGTTACCATGGAAACCACTTGAAATGAGTTTGAAATAGACCACACACCTCAGGGTCAGCAAGTGGTGCTTAGACAAATTTTCACATGTATGTGTATTGAAGGTGAATCGGTAGAATGGAGGTTATTCTAGTGTCCCAAATGTTTTGTCTCTGGAGGTTAAATTGTGAAATAGGTAGATAGGTGTGTGTAGGTATTGGAGAGATGGTGTACATGTAGTCCTTATCCGTACAACCTCTCCCCCAGCTATCATTGAAAGGTCCCATGAACATTGATGTTTAGGTAGAGGCAAAAATTTGGATTGGGGAAGGGTGGAGAGAAAAATATTAAATTTAGAGGAATCAAAGTAAATGATGTGACAGCTGTTGTGATTGAAAAAGTATCTGATGAGGATGTAGAAAGCAATAGGTGTACATCACAATTTTTTAGATTTCCCAAGATATCTCATTTGATAGGATTTGGAGTTCATCAGTAATCAACTGCTACTCATTACTTGTCAGTGTTCTGATGTCTTTGCATTTCATTTGCATTGACTCTCAAGAACAGGTAATTGAGTGCATTTCCTGGTAATTGTGCAATGTTTGCTGTGTAATCAATAGGAGTATTTGATACCAGGTGACACAATAGAAATATGGTGTCTGCAGTAACCGATGCCACAGCAAATATAATTGTGGTAATGGAAAAGTCCTTGATGAGGTGTGCTGGTCTGGTTGGTTCTGAAATATTATTCAAAATTTCTACATTATATTGAAAGCAGAATACGGATAAACATGACGATAAGCCCTGCTGCAGAGGACAAAGACATCTTAATGCATGTGTCACCCGTAAAATTTCCATTTTCTAAATGATCTTGAAATTTAATTGGAATATAGAGTACAATGTATACTGTATACCCATAGTGAAATGAAGCAGTTGTGAAATGAACAGGTGTGGATGACCTTAAAAACAATTTGAATTAAAGTATCAGCTACGGTATCTCCTGGGAATCTACCTGTGTACGACCTCATTATAGAACTAGCAGATACACTATACTAAGAGTATTGCACATCTGTGGCGCAGCAAATACCGGTGTCAGATATGTGGGTGAAATATACCTTTTTGCAAGTTATGTCATGCACATAATCATATATGAGTTTTACATCACATGCATGTCATTTTCAATTTATAAGATAAGCTGTTATATTACAAATATTTTATTGACAACTTGAAAAACGGCAGAGAAGAGACATTTAATTTCTTCTGCATAGTATACATATAGATAGTATAATTAGCACAACTTGAAGCCATAGATTTCCTTCTGCTCGCTTCAAGAGGAATGTATGACAAGAAAACTTCACCTTGCCTTCAGGCTGTGTAGGTGTGCAACTTGTTAGTTTGAGAAGTGCCACAGTGATGCGTACAATCCATTCCATAGATGTGTCTGCACACAATTATTGCTCAATCAAACGGTCTCCTGGAATGTAATCAATATTTAACGCATTGTTAGGGAAGAAGCGATCAGTCTTATTCATACTTCCTAGTTGTGTAAGGTTCAGTTATTTAATATGACAAGTTTTCATGAATAATCTGTCAAATAAACAAATATCCCTTCATTCTTAGTGCACTACATGTGCATTTGATGTGCAGATGACCCAGACTTTTATTTTCATTAGGTACACATGCACTACTTGTAGTGTGCGTGTATGTGTACGTGTATGTGTACGTGTATGTGTATGTGTGTGTGTGTAGACAGAGACACACACAGGCAGAGAGAGAGAGAGAGAGAGAGAGAGAGAGAGAGAGAGAGAGAGAGAGAGAGAGAGAGAGAGAGAGAGAGAGAGAGAGAGAGAGAGAAATATAATGTGTATAAAGTGTGCATGTTTGTTTGTTTTTTTCACAATTATACATGAATATGCATGTTTAATTAAGAGAGCTGTTCCCACATAGAATTCATTCCTTTTAATATGCCAGTTCTGGTACAACATAATATACAACATGAGATACAATTCAACCAAACAGAAAGAAATGGTGCGGTCAGCATAAAATATTGTTCACTGTTTTTAATATTGAAGATCAGTGGGATATCTTGTTTGTATTGGTGTGGTTTTTTACATGTGATGATGAACTCATGACATGGAGGTGTTATTAAAACTTGAATGATTTTGTAATTTCATAGGGCCAGATGATATAGACGAAGCAGTGGCGGTAACGACAACAACTCCAAAACAAGTACATACAACACCGAAAAAGAAACCTGAAAAACCAAATAAACCCAAAAAACCATTGGATTCAACGTCTGCGCCTGCAAAGGTAAGCACTATATTTTGTATACACTCAGCATTTTTCAAGTAAAATTTACCATTCACAGACTGAACATTGTTGTAAAATATTCCATGCTTTCATTCCAGTTGTTTGGTTTTGGATCGCGGGCATTCAGGGTTACACATTCTATTCAGCCGACAACATTATCTGTTATGTTTATCAGAGTCTGGCTATTCGTTTTTTTTCTCAATCAACCCCCAAAACACAAAACAAAACAAA